>NC_046191.1:0-659500 GCF_011004875.1 Balearica regulorum gibbericeps | reverse complement strand
CCTTTTCTCCCCTGTCTAATGAAGGAGGGGAGTGATAGAGTGGCTCTGGTGGGCACCTGGCCCTCAGCCAGGGTCAACCCACCACAAGGACCATCAGATTTTCCATGCTGTATCGGCAAATCCAGCGCATCTGCTCCAGCTCCCGTTTCCTCGGGTGTCCAGCGTCAGAGGTTTTACAGGGAAGGCGACAAAGCCCCCCAGCTGATAGCTAACAGATGTAAGACACACAACAAAGCTACTGTCATGCGATGATAGTCTATGCTCTGAAGCTTCTAGATAATAATATTCAATAGTATTAAATATTTTCTATATTTTCCACAGTTACAGTATGTGGAAGTTCTCTGTATTTATTATGAATATTGGATGCTGATAATGACTCAGATGACAGCTTGCAGCAGTGTATTCCATAGTTATTCAGTCTTGATGTAAAGTCAGAGCGGCTTTGATTGCCATCTCTTTTATGAGACATAAACGTGTGCCTGACCATCCCTGGATCTTTGCATTTATTACTGTCCCAAAAGAAAAGGTGAGTATTTTTCTTCCTTTTGATTTTGGGGGTCATTCCATTTACCAGTACAAGTTGTTAAACCTCTGAAACCTAAGTCAACTACAGCATCAATCAATGGATGGATCTGGTCCATTAGCTTCTTCATGTATCAAGGGGAAGTACATATCACGTTTGATTTTTCAGGCAGTTACCTGCCTTTGATTTCAAAGGCATTTCTCTGGTATAAAACCAAGGTAACAGAGTGGAGAATTAGTCTACCTGAATACAACATCACTTTCCATATACTGATGTGAGGGTACAGCTGTGTCAGCAGAGGGTAATGGGTTAAAAAGGTAAGATGCTGAAGGCGGCGAGGGGAGTACTTCTACAAATGAAAAGCAAGTATAGCAGAGGACTTTGAATGTTAACTTCCCTTTGAGTGTAATTTTTCTTCCATTATGGAAATGGTTAATACAAAACCATTTCATATTTGTTTTTCGAGAAATTTTCGCTCGAGTACATTGCCTATTCCCAATAGAGAAAAAGCAATATCATCCAATTGATGAAAGCACTGTGCAGAGCCGTGCTCATTCCAGTCTCTGCAGTTGTGGCATACACTAGGATTTTCTGCATCTCATTTCCCTGTGCTAGGTGAGATCCGCAGCTAAAGTTACCTCCCGAATTCCTAGGTGCAAGTGTACCAATTTGAGCGAGTTTTACTGATTATAGTTGTATAGCCAGCCGCACTTTGGAATGTATTAGATCTTACATCTTGCATATTTGGCTCTACCCATGAAGCTGATTTCCTGCACCACCATGAAGTGAGGATTTGGCCCTTCATATTAATTCTAATTTAGTCATTCCCAGCTGAGCCTGAAGGGTCACCGAATCTTTCTGAAAGGGGTTCAGTGATGTGAAATCCCAAACCTCATGATCAGGAATCTCCCCGTCAGAGCTGCAGGAGAGCCTGCCCAATGCCTTGCATACCTGACCTTTAAAGTAATGCATATTTTGGCTGCTTCTCCAATTTACCTCGTCTCCAGGCCTTACTGGGATTTCAAGCAGTGAGCAGAAGTAACCATCAAATCAAATTATAGGACATTCAGCACAGGGTAGTTTTAACGTCACCCATCAGAAGAAATACAGTTCCTCAAAATCCAAACTTTTCTTTCAGGGTGCCTGAGAAATGGCATTGAGCAAAGTCTGCAAGGAGCTCTGCAGTGATGGAAGGGAGGTATGACACCTTTCCTCACCATCACTCTGAGGACCTTCTCAGGATGCTGGGAACTCAGAAGGTTTAATGTAGATTTCCACATTCCGTAACCGTTAAGGAACATCAGATAAGGCTGTGGGTTGCTGCAGGCTGGCACACAGGCACCAGGAGTCACCGCTGACAGAGCACGCTTCATGGCCACAGCACAAGTCCAGACTGCACAGAGGCCTGATGGAGAGACGTGGTGTGCGTCAAACACGCTGACCACGAGCCAGCAACGTGACCCTGCGGCAAAGGAGGCCAACGGTACCTGGGCTGCATCAGGAGGAGCAGTGCCAGCAGGTCCTTCTCCACCCGGCGCTGGTGGGGCCACACTGCAGTGCTGGGTCCAGTGCTGGGCTCCCCAGGGCCAGAGAGACATGGACAGACTGGAGAGAGTCCAGCAAAGGGTCACCGAGACGATAAAGGGGCTGGAGCATCTCCGCTGTGGGAAAAGGCTGAGAGAGCTGGGCAGAGCCTGGCGCAGAGCAGGCTCAGGGGGATCTCATCGTGTTTAAATAAAAAGAAATAAAGTTTACAAACCAGGCAGATTAAATATAGATCATTATTTTATTATAATTGCAGGTTCTTTCTCAGCAACATGTTTTCTCTAATCCTACCACGGGCACAACGAGTACCCTTCATTTCAGGTGATCTTTCCAACGAGGCCTTTTTGGCCTTCTATATCTTGATTATGTTAATTGGACTCTAACTACTCGGTTTAAGAAAAGCAGCTAAATTTGTAAATCAGTTTTTCTTGACAGCCCAGACCTGCAAGTCCTGGGAATTGTCTGTACCTAGAGGCTAGGGATAAAATTAATAGAAATGTCTGATAATGATTTAAGAGGGGGAAAAAAATTGCAAGTGAAAAACTTTAAAGGCAACGGAAGTTTTGCCGCTTTGTTTAGCAGGATGAGGAGTTTGCCCTCGGTATTTCTCAGCTCGTTCAGCTAGGACTGCTGAAAACCTTTACACCCAATGCCGCATTGAAGATGGTTGCTGAGGAGCCCACCCAGCCCAGCACGTTCACCTCCCCCCGGTGCAGGTCGCGATGGTGCTGGTGCCATGTACTGGGCACCACGTCCCGCTCCAGACGCTCAGCACCGATTGCCAAACCAGCCCCCCCTGCCCCGGCAGGGCCGCTCTCCCCTCCTTGCGGGGAACCCCACGGCTCTGCTCCGCATGGCAAAAACTGATGTTTCAGGCGGGGGCACCTCGGGCGGGGCTCTGGAAATCACGCTTATTCTCCTCGAGAACAGCAGTCTGAATTCCAGATGCATCAAGCCCCAATAACTCCCGCTGACAGCTCAAACGCTGCCTGTCTGTACAGTTTCTTAAAAATCAAGATGTATTAAAAAACCAAACAAACAAACTGGTATTTAACTGGGGGTGGGATAAAAAGGAAAGAACTTTCCCAGCTTTCAGTCAGCTTGAAAGTTAATGAAGATGCTGACCTAGATCCTCCGGCCCTGCCAAGCACACCTTGGCGGAGAGGTAGAATTCACCAAGGAGTGCTGATCCACGGAGCACTCTTACTGCCAACAGTCCAAGGGTTCCACACATTGCGATAAGAGAGCCCTTCACCTCCTGCCCGCGCTCTCTGCCCTCGCCTGCTTTCCCGCGGCCGCCCGAGAGCAGAGCCAGGCAGAGAGCTCCTCACACGTCCGTTCCCTTCAGCTCCTCAGCGCCTTCCAGGGAGTCTGCATATGTTCAGTAGCTTTTTGTTCAACAGGCTGTACGTAAACAAAGTCATTTCCAGCACATTATTTTGGGGTTCGGGTAGAGGCTGGTACTCCTTTTACCTTTGTGATTGGCGTTAACGGCAGTGACCTGGCAGCGTTAGGAAGGGATGCCCTCAGAGCCCATGGTCAGGTATTTCCCAAGTAAATCACACAAGACTGGCATTATGTATTGTATGCCAATGAATCAAGTGAGATGCAAATTGAAACATAAGATTTTTCTCTCTAATGTACAATAAAAATTCAATGGTTAGCACTTGATACAAAGCATATAACTATGTTTTCAAATAAGTACAACAGCTACGAAATCAGGAATCAGTAAGTCATAATGCATTTCAGCACAATACTGATGAACCCATTTTTCTGGCACATATGAAATAACTAGCTCATTTTAATTCTTTATAAATAACAGATAACAGCTTGAGAGGCATGCTCCATGCAATTCGTTTTTATGACTCCATCTCCTCCACACTTGATGCTCCCATGACATTGGGGTCAGGAGGAGAGGGTGTATTATGCATTCTTTCTTCCTTTCCTCCTCTTTGCTGCTTTATAATGTGGCTATCATTTAAAGAAAAGAAAAAAAAAAAAAAAAAAAGCAGCAATTTAGTGCATCAGAGTACCAGTTGACTGATGTGGCCAGAGATCATGTCATTAGTAACTTTTCTGCAATTTATTTCATTTATCTATGCTTTATATCCCTGCTGTTGCTTTCCAATCATCACTCCCACCAGGCATTGTTTTCCTATTGAGGCAGCAGCTAAATGAGCTGAGAACTAGATCTGTATTACATCAGCAGTGGGCATTGCAGATATTACCAACACATTAAAAGAGAAGTTCAAATGAAACAAACAAGAACGTGTTCTTTCCTCTTCCATAAATGGATCCTGATTCCCCGGTTTAGTGGCTGAGCAGTGTTCAGGAGAAAGGGATGAGCTTTGTCGCAAACCAGCTATTACATGGGATCATTAACTGAAATAAGATTACTGTTCCTCTACAATTTCATTTTTCTTCATTCTTAGAAGATTGACTAGGCTGGAGAAGGGTAGATACTTTGTTGTGGTAACAGTTTAAGGCTCTAAAATGTAAAAGGCTTGGTTGTCAAGGGATTATACTTTTGCATATAAGGAAGGCCAGCAAAAATAATCACTGGCCCATGGCCAGCGGAGGTAGGCAGTGGTTTTCCTGCAGACAGAGGTTGTGCGTGCCCCGTCCATTCAAGAGGCAGTGCCACTGTAACATAGAATGAGCCGTTCCTCCCTCTGCTCCCGAACGGCTCGAGAGGAAGATGTCAGAGCAGCAGCAGCAGCCCCGGCAGCATCCATCGTGGTGCCTTTGCCATTTCCACAATGCAAGTGAAAAACCACGTTCTGCACCTCCGGAGTCCCGTGGCTGGTTCAGAGGGACCCGGACCGGAGGTGGCGCGGAGCCGCCTCACGTGGGTCTGGCGAGGGTCTGGCTGAAGGCGGTGAGCTGCACCGCCAGATGCAGCAGCCACGTTTCTTTTTTCCCACAAGGAAACTGGTATTATAATAATAATAATAATAATAATATCAGGTCTCCATTCAGAGAGAGCTGCCGAGTGTCTCCTCTCACCTGAACGGGCAGCTCCTTCCACAGCAGCAGTGGACTCCCCCACGTTCCCTGGGCAGCCCCCGACCCGAGCCCTCCCTCGTGGGCAGCGCTGGGACCATCCTCCTCCTTGCCAGCGCCTGGCAGCAGCATCCTCCCAGGCGGCCGGTCCTCCTCCCAGGGCAGCTCTCCCAGAGCTCCTCCATGAGGTCCCTGGGCCCTTCCCGTGCTCGCCGGTTGTCTCGGCCCTCTGCCCCACAGCCCCACCAAAGCATTCTGCTCCTCAGTGGTTTTCTCCATTGCTGTATCTCCTCTCACCCTTGGCGTATACCACTCCCTTCTGCTGACTCTGTGGTGTAATCACACCTTTCATAAAGGCCACATTCCTGCAGACACCTCTTCCTTCATCTCTCCATAACCCAAGGAGCGGAAATACCTGGCTACAGGTAAAACCTGGAGTACAGTAAGCAGCACGCGGGACAAAAGCAAGCAAAGCCAAAGCAGTGAGATGTGCAGCGCCGTGCACCCTGGTGCCACGGGGGCTGCAGCAACCTCTGCCCCCACAGCCGGCTGCCCCGCACCGACCCCGGAGCCGTCGTGCAGCCGCAGTGCCAACACCGCTGGCCCCGCACTGTGCCGTGCAGCTGCAGGGACGGGGCCGAAGCTGGGCTGCTGTTTGCTGAGGCTCTGGATGGACCCCCCAGTCACTGGTTATTCAGCTTGAACACAATTAGCTTTCCCCTGTTTCCTAGAGTCGTTAACACGAGGGGAGTGGAGTGTCTCATCATTTGGTACATGCTGCAACAGCAAACTAAGCGCCAAACGACAGCGACCCAATGGAAACAAGCTGCCTGTATGTTAAAAATCACAGCGTCACAGGAGACCTGAGTTTGTTGTGGGGTGCCTCTGTGTAGCTGCCACATGGACGATGAATGATGAATGAATATATATTAAAACATTGAATGGCACGGCAGAAGACAGACACGTAAGAATCTCATTTTTTACCCTTGGGCATTGTTTGCGCTGTGACAAAGGCCACCGAGTGATGCTGAGATTGATCTCTGGTAATGCCAGGATTGATCCTCCATCCCTACACCGCAGTGAGAGATAAACGCTGTGAGCTGTGCAGTACGCAGGCTTCACTTTCCTCCCAGCCAAGTGCGCAGCAGTTACGGTTGTTCACCCTAATTTGGCAGAGCTTGTGCAAAAAAAGAGTGATCATACCAAAGTGCCACCACCTCTAAGCCACCAGGACAGTTTTTCGAACATGAAGAGAGACACAGCAAAACCAGGCGATCGTCAAACGCATTTTCACAGCCTAAGGTCGCAGCTGATCCTTCTGGAAAGAGGCAGGAAGAGGAGCCCCGAGCGGCAGCTGTGGAGCGCAGATGCTGCGGAGAGGGGCCCGAGGCGGCCACCCCCCTGCTGGGCACCCGGCTTGGCCGGGCCCACCAAGTGCTCCTTGGACTGGCATGCTTCAGGCTTGCCTCGCTAGCCAAACAGGATTTAAGGTAAAATTTACAGACAGTAAAACAGAGAAGATTGCATTTGTCAAGTGTAAATAAAACTGTTGAAAATACGGTTAAAAGTTAAAAATTGAGAAAAAACAACTTTACCTGTTTCTACAGCCTTCAGGGAGGAAATGTTAACGTCCAGGTGGTGCTGTCGCTATCCGCTCAACACATTTGGACCACTTACATGTTTTAAGAATCCCATTTAGACAATTGTCAATGACTGTTCAAGCAAAGCTAACTCTAAAATAGCAAATGATAAAGCTAAACGGTTATTCAACTCCTTCAACGTTAGTTCAATATAAAAACGTTTTCCGAGGTAAAGATAAATTATAACCATGACTTTTCTTTCATACATTTACATACAAATATTGCACAATAACCTCTAGTAAGCAGTCAAAGAACAGCTTATGATTTCTTTGCACTTCACCAGTCAAGTGTTAACAACGGATATTTGTAACCCTATCTGCAGCTTATTGCATGCTCTAAACTTACTTTAATCGAATGTTAAAACAGTAGTAAACGCTTTACCTTACCATTTGTAACCCATTAACTCAAGCTTTTCTCCGCTCACTGACAAGCTGTCGATTTTGTGTGATGCTCCCACTCACATTACCTTGAAAAACAGCTGGGGCGACCCTTGCCACATGCGCTCACTCCCAGCTGTGCTCGCCGTGCCCACAAACACGCACTGGCACACAGCTCCGCACGCCCCTGGGCGACTGTCCCTTGTGCCTGTGCTCCCTCGGTTGTGTCTGCATCCCGTGGGGGTTCTGCCCCGGGAAGACCAGCGACTGGGAATCAACGCGGGAATCAATTTCCCTTCTCTGAAGGGAAATATATGCCCAAAGTTGTGCCGGGGACATCCCGGTGGGCAGCAGCTGCTCCCCACGGCCGGGGGGTGGCAGAGGGCAGCCACTTCCCAGCCAGGGACCACATCCTTCTTGCGTCATTCTTCATGTGAGGGCAAAGGGCTGATGAATCCCTTCGTCTTCTTCTGTTGTACTTGGATGGTCCGTCCATTCACCGCTCCTGCTGCCGCGCTGGGAGAGGCAGGTCCTCCAGAGACATGGGCTGATCCTCAGTGCTTTCCTATTTCTAATTCTCAGAATTTTGGTGCTGAAACCCAGGGCATAGAAATCTCCCCGCGCAATTTCCACTACGAATCCAGTTGTAGGATGTGCAGAAAGCATTACTCTGCTGCGCGAGCTGTAGCTGTGCAAGGGTGATGGAAAGGAAGCACAGAGAATCTTTTCCTAAAACCTCTTATTTTATTGTTTAACAAACTTGAGGTTCCCTCCTGATCAGCTCTGAAGGCTTCTCTCTTCCTCTTCAGTTCATGTGGTTTTTCACTGATGCTAAAAATCATCTGAATCAGGCCGGTAAGGTTTACACACAGTTTTTAGCTGGATTGCAAGAGAATCCTCTCATTTCTTATCATCTCTTAAAAACATCAGCAGCACCTAATTGCCTATGGTCTGTAACTTTTTTGGGCACTGAATATACCCCACGCTTCTGAAAATGTTGTCCTTAAAAAAGTATCTTTCATGTGTCACAGACATATTTGAAACCCTCATTAATACCCACCAGTATTTTGACATCAAGGCTGATGTCATCCCTGGTGTACGTGTTTCCCGCGGCTGCAGATGGGCACCCGCTGCAGAGGGATACAGCCCCCCGTTTGTTACCTCCTCGCAAACAGGTACGCTACACGTGTACGTATTTCAGTAGAGGGTTTGGCAGACGGCACCATCCCTGCTGTGCTGCCGTAGTGAGAGGAGGCTGCTGCTCACCGCTCCGACACGAGAAATGCTCTCCATCGAGAACATGCCCCAAAACACAGGCTGGGTTTTGAGGTAACACTAAAGACAGTGGAATATTACAGCCTTTGCCTTGTTGGTGTCTTGGTGCATCATGATACGATGCTTTTTTCCCCCTTGTGTTATCTGTTCAAAGATTTTGAAGGTTCCTGAAAATATTTTCAAATCCAGCAATTGGGAGCTGAGGAAAACCACAACAAAATGTTTGGGGTAGTGTTGGCCATCATTCTTCTGTTTCAGAAGTTTCTGTCCTTCCATCAGAGCAGAAATGATATCACCTGACCAACTGCTGGCTGAAATAATGGGTAGCGGCTGATTACAAGCTGATCCAACGTGTAATTAGACAATTAAATTTAAACTTATCTGTGTACTTTTCAGCAGAGTTCAGTCCGTGTCCACGTTTTCTCTTAACTGCTTTCCCTTAACTCCCCCTCTCTTGCCTCTCCCCATCTGTGGAGAGGAGGGGGGAGTGAGGACCGCCTGCCCCGCCGGCCCCTCAGCATCCCCTGCCCTGCCCGTCAGAGCTGCTTCGCTTACTCTTGCACCAAACAGCTGATCTGTCCAAGCTTCGCTACGTGAACGTCTACGTTGTAAATTGCTCCTGGTCTGCTCCAGCAGACGGTTTCCCGATTGCAGCGAACAAGAAGCCGAGGGCTAAGGAGTGGTGACATGCTGCTCGAGGTCTGCGCCCCGGGGAGGAGCGGAGCATCCCGTCTGCAGTGGCCTGAGGTGGCACCTCCCGCCACCCCCCTCCGTCCCTTCGGCCCTCGCGCTGATTTTCTTCGTCCTGCCGTTGCCAGCTGAACACATGCCTGTGTTCCATTACTATAATTCTGAAAATTTGTAAAGGCTGCAAACCAAAATCTCTGCAAATATTTGCTTTAATGTTTAATGAATTTGCTTCAGCTGTGTTTACCCTGCCTTTGTGTTCACTTTCTCCAGACACTCATGCATGAAAGCCTCGCAGATGTGATTCAAGGCTGAAGCAGCATTCAAAACAAGAGTTTCCTCCCCAGTTCCACGCACAGCACTCCCCAGCAATGCCGGCCCCTCCGGGCACAGACAGACTCCTCGCTCGGACCGGGGAGGAGTGACAATTCCTGCTGGGCAGGAAGGGAAGGGATGCAGCGCCGTCACCCATCCACACAACTGGTGCAAGAGCCAGATACACCCTGTGGTGCCTCAGGGCGGCTGCCTGCACCCCAGCCCAAAAATTCCCGTTCTGGGTTTTTCGGTAGTTAGTGGAGAGGAGCGCTTTGCCATGCACGCTTCCCCAGGGTGAGGAGAAGCGGAGCTGCACGCAGCCGCGCTGACGGCATCGCTCGCGGCACAGCGGGCACGGCTGGGGCAGTCCTAGCACCGCAGCCAGCCTGGGCAGGAGCTGAGGGGCTGCCAGGGTAATTAGTGTCTGCAGAGCGCTCTGGAACAGGTACATTCCTCTGTATTGCTGGGTAACACCAGCGGTCACAGGAGACCTCATCTACCCCCCGGGCCGCGCTCCTCTGCTCGTTTGTGCTCGTCGCTAAGGGTCACAGCATCCTCCCAACGCGGACTAACCCATGAGGGCACTTAGTTATCTGTGTAACATAGTCTGTGTCACAACTCGTCAGGCTTCATGTCGGAGAAGAATCTCTGTGGAATGGAGAGGTTAAACGCGTCTTTTTTTGTGAACGACAATGTGCGCAGCTACTGGGAGTAAAGCTGTCTGAAGTGGATGCTACACCCGCTCCAGAAATCTTTTGTTAAGGGAGAGAATTAAATTGACCCACTGATATCCTCAGCTCTAGAAATGCAAAAAATATATGTATTTTTGTGTAGATTTGTAAGAACAAAATAGAGTTCATTGAACTTCAGTATATTCGAGAGTGATTAAAATCCATATCTAATCACAAAAAGGGAGTCTGCTATTTTTTCTAGCAAGAGGTGATTGTAATTCCATTGTTGTGTTACTGAGAACAACGGTGGCACATTGTATATTACTTTTATTCACACTGACTTCCACCTCACCCCACGATAATCAATGTTAAAATTCAAATCGATTGGACTGTGCATACGCCTGAAGTTGGGTTCATGCATGAAGGTCACCCATGAATCAGGGTCGAACAGTGTAATCATAAATCTTCAAAAAGAAAATAAATGTTAAAGCATAACTATCTGACCTAAACATACTTTTTATAGCGAGCAATACCCATTCTCCATAAATAGTGTGAAACCAAAATAAAGTCTCTCCCCGATGGGGTATTTGTTCCCATTTAATGTGCAGCTGGATCCAGATAAATTAATTGCCGGTTTCTGTAGCCCAGAGGAACACGTGCACGGCACTCCCCTTTCCTTTGGTTTCTTGTGCTTGGATTTCTTTGTACTAGATGTGATACTAAAAAGTTTGATCCGTGCTTTCCCATCGTGTTTATACATCATTTCCTTTAATAGAGGAAATAAAATGTGAGTGGGTAGTGTATCTTAAGACAAATTCATTGCCAAGTTAACATTAGATGTTATTTTAAAAACTCATAAAATTGACAAGTGGCATGGCTTGATAAGTTGTAATAAAGAAATTTTGTTTGCTCTGAACACCAGTCAGAAATAATGGTTATGTCTTCAGACGTACAACAAGAAAATGTTTTTGATATATTTTATAATTTGTACAAAGAGAAAGAGAGAGAGCAGTAGTACGCGGCGAGGCCAGATGCCTGGAGATTGCAGTCTGAATGAAGCCATTTCGATTAGGTCTGGCGGAGTTTGTGAGTGTTTCTCGAGAACGGGTAAGAGTGAAAACATACAGGGGGAGAAGGGGAAAAGGTAAAACTCTCTTGTGAGACAGACTTGCTGATGCTGAGTAAAAATAAAAAATACAATTGGGAGCACAATGCTACATGGGAAAGCTCTCTGCTGTTGGTGGTTGGTTTAAGCCAGGAAAAAAAAGCCGGCGGGGTACGGAGTGGCGATAGGCAAAAGTCACGTTCCCTTTGACTGCATTCACCTGGACTGTTCAGCTGAAATGGAATAGTTTCCAGAAACTGCCTTTCTTCCGCAGCTGCATCATAAGATCAGGGAACTTGCCTTGCAGAGGTTTCCCAGCTGTAGGCAGAGAAGTCACTTTTGCAGTTGCTGCTGTACAACCAGAGCTCTGCCCTCCCAACAGCTACGTCTGTCGAGAGTCCTGGGGGCTCCACATTTAATCCGTGGCTGCTCGGAGCGCGGCGTTTTGGGAGCTTCCTTCCACGGGTTCCCAACGGAGATGCTGCTTTGAGGCTGCTGCTGCTCTGCTAGTCCTTGTGCTCTCCCAGGCGTGCCGAGTGCCTCTCCACCCAGCGCCGAGGGATGCACGGGCAGAATTTTAAACAAAGATGAAGTTTCACTGCTAACACTCAGAAAAATTGTCTCTGTCTCCTTAAAGGGGAGAGGTGAACAAATAATACTAACACAGCAATCATCAAGGCTGCGGCAACAAAGATCAGTTTCAAAATGTTTTTATTTCTTTTAAAATTAGGACAATACACAATGGGTATTACCTGATACTTCATGACGGAGAAGTTTCTCAGATCTCTATGCTCCTACTGACGATTTCAGAGACCCACAAGCACAGCAAAACAAGTTTTCATCAGACATTATGCTTCCTGCTGTCTGCAGTGTGGAAATGAATTACACACGTATCTTCTTCAGGTTTGAAAGAAACAGTGCATTCGTTTTCTTTAAAGAAAGAAAATATCCTTTAAGTGCATTATGATAATCAAAATCAATTCAATGGTTGGAGGTCTCTAAAGAGCACAGTAACAGGTGCCCACGTTCCCCTGTGGGGAGAAGGCACGGGCAGAGCCCCTGGAGCAGGCATCCCCCCCTGCCCCGTCCCTGGCATCAAGGGACCACAGTCTGCACTTTCTTCTCACAACAGCATCACTCCCCATACCGGTTTACTACTTGTGAGAGATGTAGCCTGATAAAGGATCTAATAGCAATCTTGTTTTATCATAAAATATTGTATTTTTAAGTGGGTACGTGCTGAGACTCTTATTTCCAGCTCTCCCTGCAAACCAGCGCTGTCACACTGCTGAACATGCGTGTAAATCTTTGCATGTGTATACATATATGTGTGCATATATATATATATATGAAACTTTACGTGTGACTGGCATGATGAAATTATAGAAGACAATGGAAATGCAGTGGGGAAAACCATGGCTAGCCCTGCATCGTGGTGTGTGCATCCCAGCTACAGCAGAAAGAAGGAACTTGAAGGCACGTGAAGCTGAAAGCTGCTTTTGCAGATCCTGTGCCGTATTTCAAGTGTGGGGAGCTTGCACACCAGCACTTGAAGGAAAAAATAATTCCTGCTGGTGATAGGAGGGGAGGCAGCATTTCACATTGGCAAGGGTGGGTTTCAGCGTGGAACGAGCCAGTTGTTCAAGCAGCAGTCTTGCAACGAGCTCTAAGCCGTCAGTCTCCCGCGGTCACCCGGATGCAGGCGATGGATAACACCCAGACAGCTCCTGCGGCACCCGGAGGATCCTGCCACACCAGGACCACGGCAGCTTTCGGGCTGTGAGACCAGCGGGTTTGAGAAGGGCCCTGCCCTTCCCAGGAGCTCAGCGTGCTGAAGAGGACCCGGGTTTCAGCCAGCCCCCCTCCTAGGTGAGCGCTGAACAGCCAGACCCTGCGGGCATCACCCAGCGTGCTGCCTGCTTGGAAACCGCGGTGCTCCGCCTCGGTGCCCAGCCGGAGGAGCACACCGGGGGGTCTGGGCCTCGCACACACCGAGGGCTGCGCCTGCATCGCCGCGCGGCGTGGGAGACGAGGCTTTCCACGGGAGATGCTTACAGTGTGTGGCTCTAATGGTTAAATGAAACAGGTTCAGAGAAACACCAACACATTTTATAAAGTGTGCGTTTCTGTGCCAGACGTGATAGAGTATTCAGGAATGTGCTATAGATATTTACATATATCTTCCCCTTCACATGGGTAACGTTTACAACACTCAAGGCTTAAGAAATTGTGATTTAGGGAAGGGAGGGCTGCACAAATGTTGTCTTCCGTGCCACCCGTGTCCTCGTGGCAGTGCAGCTCGGAGGTCTGTGAACATCCATCCATCCATCCATCCATCCATCCATCCATCCATCCATCCCTCCCCCCCAGCACCGCTTGTTCGGAGCTGCGCTCACCCCGCACGCGGCCAGGACTCTGCAGGCACCAGTCCTGCACAGCGGCAGGTTGACTGTCCTGCCTATTTGGGGAAAAAAAATACTTTTTTCTGAGTTATCAGCTCCAGTAAAAGCCTTGGTCCCATTATAAACTATGTCTCTAAGCAGGTGAATCATCTGCCGGGGAAGTATCTCCAGGTTCGGATCGGAGGCTTCTGGCTGAACGGAGCCTCCTGACTCGAATTTGGCCTGTTCCCATCCAAGGAGCTGGGGTTCTTTTCAACACATACATTAAGTTTGTACCTCTAGAGTTGTAAAAACAGGAATGATAATAAATTTATAGCTCACCTTGCTTGTGGAGTAGTAACTTTACAATGCTGAGCAAAAGGGGCATTGCTCACAGAAACCGATGTCGGGCAAGTGCGCAGGAAACGACGCCGGATCTCAGCTCCCCGACCGAGATGGCGTGGCCGGCCATGGGCCCATGTGCCCGCAGCAGGGACCCCTCGCAGCCCCGGGCACCAGGGTCCCGCGGGACCCCGCGCCGCAGACCGGGCTCCATGCCGACGGAGTCTGCTTTCCAGCTGAACGCATCCCAGTCCTCCTCTTAATTTTACCTCCAACCAACTATAATTGTGCAAAACCACGCTGCTAATCTCATATTTTTCAGATTAATTTCAGCAGCAGCAGCATATTGGCAATTCAATTAACTAATTATTTAATGTGTTTGTTTTCTTTTAAAATTTTCCCAGTAATAATTGTTGGCTGTGTTGTTATAAAAGATGCCAGAATCTATTTCAATTATTATTACTTTTAAAGCACAAATGACATTTTTAATATCCTTCTGGATGCTTATTACCATAGGAAATTGCCACAGGAGTACAGTAACATCTCTTTCTAAAGCTGATATTTATATTCTTCTCATTACTTCCTTGGCCTCACCAAGCACTTATCCAGCAGCAATCAGATATGATCAGGGACGCTGTCCTGTACCCCTTTTACTAAGTTACAAGGCAATGACAAGAGCAAGACTTTTCTGCGAGACTAAATTTATGACAACCTGTGAAAAAAAGATTAAAAAGAGTTTATGATGGCAGACAGCAATCCAGTTGTACAGGAATGTCGGGTGGGCATCTGGAGCTGATCCTTGCCTTCGCTGGGCAAAGAAATGAAGCAGTTTGGCTGTGAGCTACCTGCTTCCCATGTCACCTGGCAGGGAACGAGCCAGGTGAGCTTTCCTAGGTATGCGTCAGTAGGAACCACTGTGACGTATATCGGGCAATCACAAAATCCAGCAATCGGCATTCACCAACATCTGAGAACATGCTGCAGAGGCAGGAATTACTTTACACGTGCAGAAGCACAGGGCTTGCGAGACAAAGGCCTCCAGCATCCTGGGGTTTGGACCACTGCACCGGTCCAAAGATGTGGAGGACTTGTGACCCCTCGGCTCGAGGGGAAAGACCTGCAAAGCAGCAGTGCGATGGGACCACTGGGTCCAAACACAGGTCTACAGAGCGGACCCTCGACCCTTCGTGTGCTGCGGAGCAATGGGGGGGCTGTGGGACACCGAGGCCATCGGGTAAAGGCTGCTCCTTCTCAGAGACTCAGGCTCCAGCTCCCCAGTGTGTGGGACCATGTGCCTCACTCCCACTCCCAGTGAGGCAGAGGAGTTGTGGTTGTCCATCCTGAGCATCCTTGTATTGGATAGAAGGAAATAGAAAAATGCACTTTCAGATGCTAATCTGCATTACCTTCTTGGAATTTCTTTCTCTCTTTCGCTCTTAGGACAGAGGGACTGTGAGGGGATTGATCTCTGGAAAGTTGATGTATGAATCCTCACCTAATTGCCTGTTTATTTACCTGAATCCAGACATGGACCTTCATGGTGCACTGAACAGAGCAGCAGAGAGAAGCATCCCCTCTTTCTTTGCTCTTTCAGGGCAATGCTGAATGCAAGGTTTGGTGGCTTTGCCCAAAATCCCATTTTACCCAATGAACATTTCACAGGAAAACCATGCCAACAACACGTGAAGCATGAAGCTACCGATGTCCTCAGTAGGAAGACACATGCCTCCTCCTCGTATAAGTACTACCACTCAAAACACGCTGATGTTTATGTGATGGGCTCAGCGAAGGCGCTTGGCTTCAGCCACTGCCTCTGCCCACACCCTGCCCAGCCTGCCGAGCTGCATCACGGGCAGCCAGACGCCGCTTTGCCGTGCCGGGAACATGAGGGTCGTCGTTGGTGTCTGTCAGGAAAGGGCACTGCTGCTGTGAAAAGTCATCAGCACCCAGTGTTTTGTCCGTGGACACTGAGCTTGAGAAATAAATATTGAAAAGCAAAAAGGAACCTGGCTCATATTGAAACAAGCACCTTTCATAAAGTTACTGGGACAAATCTGCGTTGCTCCATTGGCTTCCTCCAGCAAACGTGAGACTGGGTCAGTGGAGTAGAAAGTGCCCACCCTCCTCTCATCTAAACCACATTAAAATTGGGGTCTAACAGGTGTTGGTACAGTCAGAGCATCACCTTAGGACAGTAACTAAAACCAGAATCCGCGACCAAATTAAGAATAAATGTACAAAAATAACACACTAGAGATATGCATTAAAAAGATCCATTTACAAATGTACCTTTTAGTATCTGCATCTGCCTTGGCAACGTGCGGAAGATTGGCTGCTTAGCATTTGGATTGGAATTTATTCTGTGAACTGAAGTGATAAGAGAGGAGCTCAATGTTCATGTTATTGATACGCTGGACATCCCAAATTTCTCACTTCACTACACAAATTGCTTTCTGCGGACATAATCCAAAGCCTACTGAAATAAAGAGGAGTTTTTCCGTTCGCTGCAGTGGACTTTGGATGGAGCCCTGCCTCTTGCAGGGACTGTTGCCGAAAGCCATCACTGTATAGGAATCGGGTCGTGTTTTTATGAACTAGTTCAATAATATTCTCAGGCTGAGCCCTCAAAGCGCAATGCATGAAAGAGATTGTTGTTATACAGTTTTGATCATAAACCCTAGTATCTATAAATAGAGAAATATATTCTCTGTCGCCCACATCTGAAAGGTCAGATGTCCATCACGCACCCCTCACTGCAGCCTCGGTTTCCTGGGCTCGCTCCTGATTTATTGCTCCTCCAGCTGCCCAGGTTACGTTTACAGTATGCTGTCCACACGGGCTATGATATAGATCGGGAAGGATAAATATTGAGGTTCCCATATGGCTGCTCTGTATCCAGGACTTCTGAAGGGCTGAAAGATGTTCCCATCACTCCGGAGCACTCCGCTCTCCCGAATCGCTCCAGCCGACCGTGCAACCCAAACTCAATGCACGGCGCGCTGCAGCAGCATACTCAATCACGGACGACGCTGCGTACAGAGCAGTTGTCTTATTGTCTACGGGAAATAACTGATGTTTTATCCATTTTCCACCAGCATTTTCCGTAGCCTGATTTTCAAACACAGTGCTGCTTGCAGAGCCCATGACCAGCTGCTGCACATCAAAAAGAGTCAAACCATTGTAGAGTTGAGCTCAATAATTAAAAAAGAGAGACAGTATTAAAAAAAAAAAAAACTTTAAGTGAAGCTGGCCTAGATTCAGCATCAGAATATCAGTTTGAAAGCACAAGGCCAAAACCTGCATCCTACACGGCCTTACAGCTATCGAGATGCATCTCTGAATTCCTGTGGAGGGGATCAGCTTTCTACTTAAACTTTGTCACATCCTCCTCACAGGAGATCCGCTTTTAACTTGGAGATGTCTCTGACTTCCACTGTAAATTACTGCAGCTGCGTAGTGTAAAGGTAGTAATTGCAATGCCAGACTTTGGCAGTTTGAAAGGACTGCATCAAATGCTAACAAATAGCTCGCTCTTCTTCCCGTGTGAGTTAAGTGTATTCAGTGGTCAAAAATAATTGTGCAGATAAAACGATACCAGGACT
Organism: Balearica regulorum gibbericeps; assembly: GCF_011004875.1. Classification (NCBI taxonomy): domain Eukaryota; kingdom Metazoa; phylum Chordata; class Aves; order Gruiformes; family Gruidae; genus Balearica; species Balearica regulorum. Next base: position 642,034 of record NC_046191.1, on the reverse strand, counting down.
GCCGTCTGTCCGTGGGATGTATTGGCAGACTTGTATCATGTAATCAGCTTCGCCGACCGCAGTCTGACCTCCTCTTCCTCCTCTCCCTCCTCTCCTACAAGACCCAGCACTTGTTGGCAGCAACAGGCATGTGTCTGAATTCCAAAGTTATGCACGTATGAAATCGAATCTACTGATCCCAGGTGAATTGGCTTCAATAACTCTTTGTCCACATGACTAAAAATAAGATTGCACCTGCCTGAGTAGTACTTCGGCTGCTTCCAGAGGAGAGAGAACTAGTGCAGGGAACCCAGAGACGTGCTCTTGGCAACTGAGCCAGGGGCAGGTAAAGCAACAGAAGAACGAACGTCGCTGCGTCCCCTTCCCTCTGGTCCGCAAACCCTTTGAAATAACATGTGGTACTTTTCTGCAGGGACAAGACATTGACGTGACTCCAGGCCGTGAGTGCCCACAGACACCCGCAGTTTGCTTTGCCTGCTGCTGGTGGGACGATGCTCCGACCCCCTGCCCAACGCAGTCCGGGGACTCCCCAGGCACCGGACGCCCCACCGAAGCCACAGCTCCTGGAGGAGCTACACGATGAGCTAGAAGCAGAGCTCCCGGCCGTGGTAGTCCTGGCACATTTTCTGTGCACGTGTGACGTGGCTCTGCCACTTCGAGGGGTCATATGCTAAAAGGAGGATGAGCCAGGACGGCTCAGTCTGTCCTACCCCTACGGAATTCTCCGCTAGAGAAATGCATACCTGAACCTCACCACAAAAGTAAGTGCACGTTGGTAATTGTGTTAGTCTCTCAGGCATGATGTTAAAGAGGATTGACCAGAGAAAGCAAAATGGGACAGCTACGGTGTAAATTTATTTTACACTGTAAACATTTATAATATCCATATACTAGTGCATCAAAGGAAGCATAAAACTCCCTTGGACAATGGCGGCAATATGTTCAACGCTTCCAAAAGAGTGTGAATTGATGATCAAAAGCTTTCTGCAAGTTGAACATCTCACATTTTCTGGGGCACATGTCTCAGGTGACTTTTCATACCCATAAAATGTATTTGTCAGGAAATCGGTTCCTCAGAAAGAAACATTCAAATTTACCAGTTCCAGGTTTGGGGAATTTTTCCCCGCACATGAGGAGCATGGCTGGCTCACACAGCTGGGAGAAAGGCCACGGAGGGGAGAAAAATCAAAGACTGATGAATCCTACGGGCAATCACTGAAATCCACAGTGAGCTGACAAGGACCTGGCTTTACTCTCCAAGACCTGAGCGCCTACTTCATCTCCAGGGAAATCAGTATTTTGATCAAGCCTTTTGCTATTAGCAGTCCCCAACACATGCTTTTCCTTTTGCAAATGTATTGCAGTTTGTGCTTCCCAGGGTGTCCAAAATGGTCTGATAGCATCAGGTTTTCAGCGTGAGACGTTTTAGCAGCAGCAGGAAAAGGCCACCTCTCCTGGTACCCCACATGACTGGCTGCTTTGTGATTCAGGCTTCACTTCTTGTCTTTTTTTTTTTTTTTAATTCCCTCAGAGACCACTGATGGCAGTTTGTCTGCTGCGTTCTCCATTCCTGTACTTGTTCCCATCCACAGGACAGAAGAGATTGCCCTGCACAGCTTTTCCTAACCTTGGAGTTCAGAGCAGGGGCTTTTTTACACGATATGATTTCCAGCATGATGTGGCACTTGCTGAGCATCCCTGGGTCACACCGAGTCTGCAGAGCCCTCAGCAAGCCTCAACGGCAACAGCTCTTCCCTTCTGTACCATCCTCATACATAAACCACCTCAGTCCCACCTCTCTTTACCCCTCAATTATAGTTGTGATATTTCTTTGTGGGAGACTTGCTGGGCTTCCCTTTGGCTCACCTCGCAACTGCTTCAGACCTGATTTCATTTCTGCTGCCCCTCAAAAAGAGAGCAGGGAGGAGTGCAAACAAACTGGCTTTTTCTAGTGCACTTATTCTGTTAATAACGGCTCTATTTTATGCCTCATGAATCCGCTTGTTCTGCATCATGTCCTCGGAAGACAACTCCAGGCACTGGGCAGCGAACGAGCCACAAACGAAAGCAACCGCTGCTGCCGACGCTCTGCCCACGGCACGATGGACGACCGGCACCCAGCACCCTTGACCCTCCACCAGACGCCTGGTTCAGGGCCTTTTCCCAATGCAAACTCTCTGGTCCTTTGAAATTTCCCAGAAAAGCACACGACTTCATCTTTCCCCTAAAACTGCCATCGAATGATACATGGTTCCTTTTCTGAGAGGATCTGCCTAACCCGTTCTGTCACAACCTTCTCTTCTGGGAAGATGCCTGTGACTGAGCAGTGCCGTGGGGATAAAATTGGGACTCCACGGCTTTATGCACTCAGCCTGGCCCACCCCCTGCCCGGGGGTCCTGCGGAGCCGGGCGGCGTGCAGCGCAGCCCCCGAGCCCTCTCCTGGGTGGGACGGGGTGCCCCACGCTCCTCGCCGGGCTGCATCGCTGCCCAGCCGTCCCGGCCCCTCCACAGAGACCTTGCTTCATACTTACACGTAACGCCGGCTGAAGTAATCTCATACCATAACCTTCACGATGAAGGATGTTTCTAAGTCAAAAAACTTCCACAGCACAGGTTCTACCAGCTGTTAAATTTGTGATAGTTTTAATTCGTAACCAAGTCTGCATAAGAGGAGACAAAACATTTGAGGAAATGATAAAGATATTAACATCCTCTCTCAAGGATTTTCTGTGTCTAATTTAATAGCTTTTAGCTTTTTAAAGCATTTGCCAGTACAGTTTTCTCACTTCGGCTGGGCACAGCTTGCGACCTCCATCTGAGTAATGTCAAATCATAATGTGATACACATCACGAGTGTACAAATAAAAAGCCTGTTTTCTCTTTCTCTGCTTTCCGGACACCATTTGCAAATGCAGCCTTGGCACGGGAACGAGCCTGGCAGGAGATGCCGCTGATCCGGACCCTGCAGCTGCAGCTACCCCAGCATTTCCCACCCGCGTTCCGCCTGGGGTCAAACGGCAGCGCGGAAGCGTCTGCGCGGCCGCGGGGGAAGAGCCTTCTGCCTGTGGGCTCCCGGCAGCAGCACCGAGCGTGCAGGCGGCGGGGAGTTCCGAACACCCGAGGCATGCCGTACCCCGGGGTGATATATCCTAGGATTGCACGCACACCTGGGAAAACTCCCCGTTGTGTAACGATGAGAAGGCAGGAGCAAGAAGGGAAGAACAGAAATCTCACCCCAAAAATCCAAAGTAAATTACAAGAGAGAAAATAAATCCCAGATTATTCATATTTAAATAGGAGCTCGACATCTAACTGAGACTAATTTCACTTGCTGAGATTAGATACACACAAGTAGACAGAAGAAGGACTTTTTACATCTTTATCTTCAGTAGGCAAGAAAATTAGCTCCAAATGTAGGTATCCTTACACGGGACTGCTGTGCTGAACCATGAAGGGTTGAAGAAGCGGGAACTTTCGAGATACGCACTTTTTATTTCCATCGCTTTGCCAGGTTTGCACCATCAGCATCCCGTTTCCAGAGTCGGCAGTACACTCAGCAGGGTGAGTCGTAGGAAACAGAGGTGTCCTCTGAAATCGGGAAACAGGTTTTCAGCATCCTTTACGCTTATGGCATCTTTAATTTTGCATTGTCCTGGCAGAGAGATTAAACCAACCAAAATCCATTACAAGGCCTTAATTGTTCCATTCTCCAGAAAAGAGATGTTTGTATACATGAGTCATAATAGTCATCATTCATTACGATGGTGTTCTTGTGCTGCTAACTTTAAATAAACAGCAATGTTTTGATAAAGTTTGCAAAAGCATAATTAGTCTTACAGGCACAATATTTTCAGATTTCAAATGCTTGTTCTCCAGCTGTACTTTTTAGATTTATAATTTCAAAAGCAGCTGATCGCAGTCTCTACTGAAGCTCAAGATACGGGCGGGGGGGTGGGGTGGGGATGTTGGATTTAATGGAATTCAAAACCTTATTAAAATATATGCAGACAGAGAGATGCGGTACCTGTTTCTCCATTTTCTTTGTTATATGCATCTGTCACAATCTAAAGAAGAGAGAAAGAAAGAAAAATCTAATATAAACACATACTTTAACATTAATTCTGTTGGGATTCAATAGCATGTAAACCTTTTTTCATGCAGTTCTTTATTTCTTTAATGGACCAAAACACACTCAAGCAAGAGAGCCGCTCTTTCAGAAGAGCTGAAAAGGAAATATTGTAGTAAAGGACGGCAAGGCGAGAGGAGAAAACCACAATCGGTGCATCTCGCTGCACAGCTGCAAGGGGAAGAGCAGAGACGTGGGGGCACGAGGGCTGGCACAGCCCAGCGCTACGAGGATTGCAAACTTCTTGAAAGCCGGAGATTTTGTGGCTGCAAGGCCCCGTGATGTCAGTTGTAATCAACCTCTTCTTGGAGAAACAGACCACTACAGTGTGCTCGTTTTCAAACAAATTCAATATTTTGCTGGTTAGCTTGACTTTTAGATTTATTTCCCAATTGACTAACTCATAAGAGCTTTCCTTGTGTACGTGACTGCTATTCTTAGGCTTTACAAGTGGTGCAGGTTCTGCTTGGGCTATAGTGAAACAGTGAGTAATTTTATATTTATTTTACTCTCTTAAAATGTCAAGATTGAATACAGCTTCAACCTTAGCTCAGCTGCTTCAGTGCAAGAGCTCCACAGCTGTTTGCCGAAGCCGGACTTTCTGACGGCCCCGGCGTAAGTCCAACCATGGGGAGACAAGGTCTTTCCCCAGCCAGGAAAAATGCCCCCGGCTCCGGTACGGATGTTCAGCCATGCTGTGTGTCCCCTTAGGGTCCAAACTAAACTTATTTTAGAGCTGAAATCCGGTGTGTTTCCCAGGGTGGAGGGATGGAGCCTTTCAAGAGGCACAGCTGCATTTCTTTGCTGCTCTGTTCGGTTCAGCCTTAGAACAAGGCGCAATCTTTGCATTCCAAGAGATAAACCAACCGAGTAAACACAGTAACTTTACGGGCAAACTGCATTTTTGAGGCTGCGGGCGGTATTGCAGGTGCAGTTTCCCGCGGTGGGGCTGGTGCAGCAGCACAGACGATTGCGCCTGCTGCCTGCGCGTGCGGGAGCGGCGGACCCCGGCACCCCGCACGCCTGTGTCAGCCCGCGTGAGCAGGCGTGCAAACAGAGCGTGGCCCCAGCAAGGGTTTGTGTCCACCCAGGGGAATTGCCTCTGGCTTCACTGCAGTCGCGGTGGCATTGCTTCTGTGGCCTTTCCCCCGCTGCAGAACGTCCGGGCAGTAAATCCTCGCCATCACAGAGCACGGCTCCGACACCTGTTGATACGGGAAGAGCAATGCCTGTCACGTCGGTACTCTGCGCAGAAGGGTATGTGACTTACAGGCGCCGTCTCTGCTGAGGGTGCGTGGGGCTGTGGACAGAGCAGGTTACACTGAGGGCTGGCGGGTGTCTCCACGCAGGGCAGACATCCCTGCGGTGTACAGCTCTGCTGAGAAAACACAGTTTCGGTTGGGTTTCTGCGCTCTCAATGGCAGCATCCTGCAAACATCCCGCAAACATCCCTGCGTCACCCGGCGCTGGACCTGCCCTGGGCTGGCCCAGCACGTCGCGTCAGTGAGTTCCTAACGGGCGGTGTTGGAAGCTCCCTGCGCTTTAATTTGACATCAGTTTTACAGTTTGTTATCTCAATTGAATCTGAACAGACATTTCTATACGCACTCACCAGCTTATTTCTTTCTACAAAACTATAGCAGTTTGGGTAACAGTAATTTACTGTGTTTCATATTGGGAATTCTCTGCATCTTCCAGACAGCGAGCTCAGGGTTTATCTATGCCTACTGATTTTTGCTTTTTAATTCAAGCAGTGACCATTAACCCTGGCTTATCCTTAGCTCATGCAAGCTGCTGCTTTCCAGAGCCAATAACAGAATGTGCTCTTTAGTGTTTGGACCAGATTTATTTCCTGCACTAGCTGAAGTAAATAGCAATTACTTTTGAAAACCACGTATTTGCTTGTATTTATATTTGTACTCGAAACCTAGGGCTGTTTTCTTTGCACCGGCCACAAGACGATTCCCCCGAAAGGGCAGAGCTCTTGGAAAGGTTGAGCTCCAGTCTTCAGGCAGCCCACGGGCTCCGTGCTGCTGCTGGGGGCTTAGAGCGGGGTGGGCTGCGAAGCTGCGTGAGACACCAACAGAAAAAGCGTGCGCTTGTGAAGGGTGCTCACAGCGCCAAGGAAAGAGACAGTGTGGAGGTGCCTTCAGAGCGATAAAAGCTTGGAGAAAGCAGAAACCTCAACAGATCTGACCCTACACCAGAAATGTAACGGCTCCCAGCTTGGCTAACCCATCCTTTCTCTCCTCTAGCTTTGATCCATCTTTAATCTAAAAAAAAATAAAATAAAACAAAACATTGAAACTGCTCCACAATTGCGTTAATGTACTAATGTGCTGGTGAGGATGACAAGATTTACTCATCATTGCTTTCAGGTTTTATAGATCCTACCTAACATCTATCACCATGTCTATACTGTAAATTCCGATCATTTGGGAGCAGTTTAGCAAACTGCAGCAGAAATGGAGAAAATGAATGCCTCGGAACAAAAGAGCCTTAACAAACCACACAGGTTTTCAAAGCAGGCTGTGTTAGAGGTTAGTTATGCTCCTTCATTTGCTATAGCAACGGACACTTTAGCTGGAATGTGTACGGTGTCACACCATTTTCTGCTTTATTTTGTGGGGTTTTTTTAATGTAACCTCTCAGATGGCCTGGAAGTCTGTAAGCATCTCTTAATAGACTCTTGTTATGAAAATTCCTTCCTAGGAAGCATCTAGAGATAAAGATCTTTCACTCAGGAAAAAAAAAACAAAAATGGAATGGGCTTTCTCTGGTGCAACTGCAAAGCGATTTGGTATGCGATTAGTCAGAAAGAAAGAAAATGTTCTGTTCTTATTTATTTTTTAAACTAACAAAGGAGAACCTAGTGCATGCTTTTTGTAGTCCAAGCATTTAAAAAATGACAAATGTCCAAATATTTTAGCAGAGATGACAGAAAAACTGAAGGCCACCAAAATGACTATTTTCTTCCTATAGCAGAGAGTTGTCCTCAAAAATGGGATTTCTTTATTTTTGGTTCATTTTCTTTCTCGGGCCATTTCTGACCCTCTCAGCCATGGCAGCTGCGTTGGCAGTGACGGCGATGGATAAATGCCGTTGTTTCCATGTGTGCCATTGTTTTCGTGCGTGCCATTGTCTCCATGTGTGCCGTTGTCTCCCTGTGCTGCTGTCTCCATGTGTGCCGTTGTCTCTGTGTGTGCCGTTGTCTCCCTGTGTGCCACTGTCTCCATGTGTGCCGTTGTCTCCATGTGCTGTTGTCTCCATGTGTGCTGTTGTCTCTCTGTGTGCCGTTGTCTCTGTGCGTGCCATTGTTTCCATGTGCCGCTGTCTCCATGCGTGCCGTTGTCTCCATGTGCTGTTGTCTCCATGTGTGCTGTTGTCTCTCTGCATGCCGTTGTCTCTGTGCGTGCCATTGTTTCCATGGGCTGCCATCCGGAGGTGCAGGATCCACCGCGAGAAGGTCCTGCATCCCGGTGCTGCTCGGGGACGCTGCTGAGCAGGAACATCACCGGGCTGACCCCGGCCCCGCGCTTCGCGGTCGTGACCGTGGGAGCGGCTGATGCAGAAACCTGCGGAGCCTACGGCGGAGGAGGTCGGGTGTTCAGCCTGTGAACATGCTGTGCCTGGAAGCTGGTACCTGCGGAGGATCTGGCATACGTTTTTATGAAAATTGCTTTCTAAACGGCGGCTTATTGAGATATTTATTGGCAGTAATTATTCAAATGAAAAAATAAAGCTAGTAAATTTGGTTCTTCAGAAAATTTGTGCTGATTTGCAGCATTAATAAACACAAATACCAAATAGCTACTTGAGTGCAATCTGAAACTCCTTTACTCCATTTTGCATTGTTCATCAGTTTGACAGACTTCGAAAACCTAATCTGCAATATTGTGGGAAATAATTTTTTAGCTTGTCTCTGCCTGATATTCATTTTATAAAAACATATATAGTTTAGACATAAAGACTTGTCATCGTCTCCCAAATCAAGGGAAAGAAAGATAAAAAAATAAAGTGCTTAAAAACTGGTTTTCAGAAGATCAAATTAGGTGGATGAACTGGAAAAAAAAACAAACCCTTCAAAAATGTTTAAGGTTGACTTGAAACAAAGTATTCACTATTGCTACTAAAGTAAAAATAATAGGGGATACGCTTTCTGCAATATAAACATGGGAAATGTCTAAAGACAACATGTTTGAAAAAAAGAAAGAATCATCTGAAGAAAAGTTCTGAGATTGTCTTGATTTGTGAATGGCACACTTGATAGACAATTTGACAAAGCGCACATTAATTTGGTTTTAACTTTTTATTCTTTCAAAGCAGAAAAAATACAGGTTGAAAAACTTTATCCACCTCCACTGTGAGATTTGCAGTGAAATACTGAACCCCGCGCTGTCATCAGGACATCAAACTTGTGCTGAAATGGTAGAAGCAGCACAGGGAAGAGCTACAAGAATCATTTGCATCTGGAAGCCTCCTTGCAGTAAAAGATTTGAGAAGATCAGCTATTGATTTTATTCTGAAATGTTCAGGAGGTGACGTAAGCTGATAGTGGAGGACTCCAACTCAGCACACAAAACAATCTTCACGCTGTGAAGAAATGAGACAATTCTGGATAAAACTGGTTTTTTGTGGGGTTTTTTTCCTAAACAAGGAAAAGGGCTTCGGGAAGGATTTTCAGGTTTAATTTTAAAGCTTCTGTTCTGCAAGAAGTCAAACGAGGTGACCGTAACAGACCATTTGGGCACATAATCCACACATCTGTCGATAGATATTTAACCTGTTTCCCACCATTCAAATTTAAAAGCATTATATATTACTGAGGCCAGTGTTTTAACTGGACAGAGTGTAAGGTGTTATCAAATTGAAAAGTGGCAATAAACACCAAGAAGTTCTGCAATAAATCATTCAGCCTCAAGAAGGAGAATATTTAGTAGCTGTTTATTGCTGAGGAATCGACCGCTGAAGAAGACCCACCCCAGCAATGCTTTGGTAGTCATCCAGCACCAAACTTCAGAGTTCTGCACCGCAGCCAACGCACGCTAAAACAGAAACATCTTCCAGGAATCGATCAGAAAAGTCTGTGCTCTGAATTACGTGGGGTTTGCACAACGCATTTCACCAGCTTTGAGCAAATTAACGCAGGTCTGTGATAGATTCAGTGACCTGAAGCTGGTCCTCGACATCAGGTGAGGCGGCGAACACCGAGCAGATGCTTACGGCAAGCCACACCAGTCACGGGTGCAGCGGTACCAGTCTGGCCGGGGAGTTGAGGTCTGTATCTGCACGGCGGCAGCAGTGAGCACCCTGTCAGGGGCAACGCTGCCCGACGGGCCGGGAGCCGCGTGAGGACCGAGATGGTGGGAGACGGAGGCTCCTGCAGCAGGAGACGTCCTGGCACCCCCACGCCGGGGCAGGGGCTGGCCATGCAGGGCATCCCGAGGGGACCTGCCAGCCGTAACATCCCTTCACCTCCCACACCGGCAGCGGGGACGAGCCCGGTGCCCTCCCAAACCGCTGCTCGGCACGCTGCAGGTGGGCGGCGGGAACCAGAACGCAATGGCAGCCCCCCCGGGGCCAGCGCCGCCGTGGCATGGGCTTGGTTAGCTGTGGGTGCTGTGCCGCGGGGGGAGGTGGGGGTGGCGGAAACCGCCAGGTTCAGAGTTTGATCAGGAAAACTGCCAGCTCTGAAAGCCGTGATGCAAAGGTACAGCAAACGCTTAGTGTATGTTAATGAACATATGGTAAAAGCTATCAAACATTTTTTCTGTAGATATGTGACTGTGATACCCTAAACTCACGTGCAAAAGGGAAACTAGTAAATAAAAGTGTCTCGTACCTTCTTTCACAACCAGCAACAACGCAGAAATAATCCCTGCCAGACCGAATGGTCCGGCCTCGCCACCGGCACGGCACTCAAAACGGGACGACAAGGACATGAATGGCAGTGACGCGTATTTCACACCTCAGTAATAAAACAGCGTAGGAAGGGTCTGAAGCCTGCAGTTTCACAGGCACTTAAGGAGCTTAGAGGAAATTAAAGGATATTATAGAAAGATGAATTATAACGAAGGAAATACTAAAGGATTTTTCCTCCATTATGTCCTACAATTACTTTAATGCCTCTCTAAAGGCAAGAGGCTTAGCGTGATCCCAGTAAATCACCGAGGAGTGTTTGTCGGGAGCACCAAAGTGGGTCCTGGTCCCGGCCCTCAGAAGCCAAATCCCATCCCGGTGCTGGTGCCCTCCTGCCCTCTGTGCCTTCGGAGCCGCGGCTCACCGCTCCGGCACAGCGGCTGCGCAGCTCACCCGCCAGCACCACGTACCTGCACCGGTAACAAGCAGTATTCTCCATCCGCACAACACCGTCGTGGGACAAAGGCACAAAATTAAAGGTACCCCTCCTCCTTTCCACAGCCTCTAATTTCTGACACATTTAAGGCCATCTTTTAATTATATACACCAGAGAAATGCAACATCTAAAAGGACAGGGTTGAAGAAAAACAGATGCAAAAGGGAAGGAAGGTCTTGAATCTATTAACTAAAATATCAACATCATCCACAACTATAAATATCTTCTTTTAAAAACAACAGTGACCAGGGCTTCTAGGCAGGAGTAGTCCTCAGAGAACAGATATTATAGGAGTGCCACAGTCTTACGAAATAGCTTGCTTGTACTGCTGATGGAAACAAACGGCCCTGGTGGGACCTGGGACTGTTCCCCGAGTACCTGCGGGGTTCAGGATGCTCCCGGCCGCCCGGGCAGGGCACAGGCACGGCTGTGCCAAACCAAGCGTTGCCTCCTGGGGCTGATAGAAGAAATAAGTCCACTGTGTAGATTTCCAGCTGGAAATTTATCTCTGAGTAAATGGTAAGTAAAATTTCTGACTTTGGACTCATCAGTGTGTGATGATCCAGCAGCCTTAATAATGAAGATAAATTTCTGAGAATGTCAAAACATTTATGGAGAAGAGTCAAAGAATTAAAAAATGCGCAGCGATTCCTTAGATACTCAGTCTGAAGTTTAAGCTTGTATCCCATCTGTAAGGTTCAGTTTCATTTCAATTTCAATTATAAGATTTTACTCTTGCTATTAATTTCCACTGTCAACTGAAATCTAAGGATTTGACGTAGTAAGACTCAATTGTGGTGGGAAACAGAAGCTTCTCTACCGTTTGCTGTGTACAGTCAAGAAGGGCTTGTTTTTAGTATTAAACCAACAGAAATACTGGCAAGTACTATGCAAAGATTACTAGAACTTGTAAACATACTGCTTTATATAAATAGTGAGTTTGGCTTAGAGTAAGTGCCGCTCACATTGCTGACTATTTTCTATCAATCATCTCTAAACTCCTTTTTCGTTGCTGACGCTGATTTGCCCTTGCTGAGACGCCGGCTGCTGCCCAGCCCCACCGTGCTGTTCACCCCCCTCCTTGCACCCGTTTTGGGGGGGGCACGGAGGGGCTGCCGCTCTGCTCTCGGGACTGTCCGGCACTTTGTGCTCCCTTCCCTGAAAAACAGCAAATCTTGTACCGCGCACGGGAGCGTCGCGCCAGCGCGGGTCCGTCTGGCCAATCTGAGCGCACGGGCTGCCCGGCTCAAACGGCGGCTGCAGAGAGCTGTTTCATGATCTGCCCTCGCGCCCGTCCTCCTCTCCAGGCTCCTGAAGTCATTGCCAATGCAGAGCTAAATGAAACCAAAATCCTCAGAACCTACAGAATAAGAGAAGAAATCAGAAAGCAAGGCTCTTTTCAAGTGCAGACATCAATGAACGATAACTCCAGACTCAGCTCTCTGCAGGAAACTTTGAGTTCAGACCCATCTTTCCCTCTACTCCCCCGACCAGCACCAAAATATACATTCCATTTTTCATGTCACCTTCAACAAGTGTGCAGAATCAGCGGCTGGAGGGTGCTTTACAAAGATAAATTCATCCAAGAGACGAGCGCCAGGCTGCAAATGTTTTATCGGGATGGAAGCATCAAGCCGTGGGCGAATCCGTGCACCGCGTGGGGCTCGTGCCCTCCCTCGTTTCTCCACCAGCACCTTTGTGGAAAGGCCCCGGCTCGCCGCTGCAGCAGGCTGGCGGTGCGCGGGGATCCGCTCTGGAGAAGTCAGCAGAAAACGTCATCGCTCTGCGGTGTTTGTACGGACACCTGAGCTGCCTGGCCCCGAAGGGGACCGGAGAGGACCGGGGAGGGGGGACTGCGGCAGGGCCGGTGGTGACAAATCCCCAGGGCTCACCGCAGCCGGTGGTTCCCAGCCTCTCACGGCCCGGTGTTGGGGCCCTGGCAGAGCGGGATAGCGCCCGGGATGGGGACCCTTCCTGGGGCTGCTCGGGGACAGGAGCGGTGCGGGGAAGCCCCGGATCAGGGAGGTTGGGACAGAGGATCTGCACCCTGCCCGCCATCTGCAACCGGGGGGGGGCTACCTGCTGAACACAGGGAGGATGAACACAGCGGACTAGAGGAAAACACGTAATCTGAAGCTGAAGTTGTACTATTTATTAGATTAATTATTTTCTGAAAGCAGATGGAAAGTCTAGACAACCGATATGAAAACCAATTCTGCATTTTGTCAGTTTTCCATTATGCCACAAGGTCAACTCTAATTGACCTACAACGCCATCTTACAGGAGGCTTTGCAAACGAGCCGAGAGCCTGTCCCGCCGATGCTGAAGGTGCTCGTGCCTCCCACAGGTCCCCTCTCGCTGCCACCCTGGGGACACCCCCCTGGCGACAGGGACCCCGGGGCCAGCGCCTCTTCCCGCCATGGGACGACCCCCCGTTTTGGCAGGCTGGCAGGGCTGGAAGGACAGGAGCGCAGCGTCGCAGGGCTCTGCTGGGGTTCCAGCCCTCCCCGGGCACCACTCCAGGCTGGCCAGAGGCAGAGGTCTTTGGCTCGGATGTGGGGGTTACACAACTTAAAGGGGGTGTACGGCTGCACCTCTTTGACATTGCGAAGCCGATTTGAGAATCAGTGGGGTTTCACCTTCTGCAGACAAACGGTGAATTTCTTCCGCTGTTGTTTGGTTACCTTTGGGATTATTATCACTGAACTGCACTGCAGTCGCATTTAGGAATCCTTTCTATCAACCAGGACCTTCTTTGCACAAGCTTAACAAAAAAAAGTAATTCCTCCCCGAATTCAGGACATGAACCTATTGTATGAATTGCTGTGAGGGCTCAGGGAGTTCGGGTGGTGGCTCTTATGAGGTCAATCTGCAGCTGAGGACGGACTGCCACCTGGGCACGGCAAGGGCTGACACCCTGTTTCCGAGGTCGCAGCCCCCACGCTGGGGAGGGACGGGCTGTGCATTCAGGAGTGCTCACGGCTGTACCCCCATGGCTGCAAGGACCGTGCCGCACGCATGCCACCACCTCGCCAAAACCCGTCCTGGCTCGTCCTCGCCATGGCACAAGTGACTCACTGCAGCCGGTGCCCCCCCCAGTGCTCCCAGTTTGCTTCCCTTGGCGAAGCGCCTGTTTCCTGAAATGGGACCTGCCCCTCGGCTGCTTGCGTCCTCTCTGCGAGTCCTGTCCCGCAGCACAAGACCGGCTGTCGGATCGCTTTTGCACAGGAAACTTGGGCTGCTGCATCAACAGCAAAGTTTTAATCCAACAGAGATCAAAGGCGGGCACGTTCAGAGCCAGGTTTTCCAAACTATCCATGTGCCTCGTTCCTACTGAAGACATTTTGAACCCTGCACTGTATTAACCGCTATATTTCAACCACTACACTGTATTAACCACTCCCAAATCAGTTTTCACGCAGAGAGGGTGATGATTATACTTACATGACTGCATTAAATAAATGAGTAGCCTCAAGGCCGAAATAACTGGCCATGAAGGAAACCCTTAGGGCTTCCGCCGGCACGGCTTTTTGGTGCTTCCCGGGAAGTGCACGGACTCTGTGTGCAGAAGTGCACGTGTCTGCAGCCCAGGTCTCTTTGGCCTGGGGCTATCTCGTTTTCCCCAGCAAGGACGGCGCTGCACAGGGTAGAAGAAGCCCTGGTCTTGTTTGTAGGAGCCTCGGGACAATCGGTGAGGGCAGGAGGCTGCCACGCGCACCGGAGGTCGGACGCCAGAGGAGCTCCCAGCACCTCCCCAGCAGGCACGGCGTAGTCCAGAGACAGGTACGTACCTCGCTGGCACTGACATCTCTGGGAATCGGGCTCCAAATGTCTGTTTGAAATCTGAGTCTAGTTTCCATCATCCAGTGCTCGTGCTTTTAAGTGGCAGAAATGTGGCAGAGAAAGGAGGAAGAGAAAGGAGAAATGTGGGGGGCGATGGACGGCTGCCCACAGACTGCAGCTGCCGGCACAGACCTGGAGCAAGCCACACAGCAGCACCCGTGTACAAGTGCATTCAACAGCTTGATAAATAATCCTTACTCATCCCAAAGGTGGATTTGCCATTCCTCAGATGGGGTTACACGACTGATTTCCAGGTTTTGAAGTGTGGGGATGGGTTAGGAGAGGCACCGGTGCCTCCGCTGGGACCCCGATGTGGCAACAACCCCCTTCACGGGGGTCTCCGGGCTGCTGGGCTCAGGCTGCCTCTTTGCCTGCACTCTGGGGGCAAACACAACCGGCTCAGCTCTGCGGCTGTTGGAAACCATCTCTTCCCTCTGCAGGGACAAGGCCACTGCCACGAGGTACGTGCTGCCCAGAGGGACGGGCCCTCAGGCTGGACAATGCCTCCACGGTGGTGAAGCACCATCTCCCTCCCAGGGCAGACACCTCCATCCGCCCGGTTCGTAGGGGAAGGGGTTTCCTTCGCACACCCGTACTCTGCTTCGTCAACCCTTGGCTGCGCACCCCCGGTGACGAAGCTTACCCGGAGCGATGTGCCTGTAGACAAAGATCTCCATGGACTCAGGTCTGCCACCCTCACGCACGGAGAAACAGCCCCACATGCTGCCAAATTTAAAAAGTCTGCTATTGAACTTATGGACTCAAAAGCTAAGTCTTAAACTTTTAAAGTATTTTCAGCAAAATTGAGCTCTTCTGCAAATGTAAGACTTTCTCATGCACTTTTTCCCATTGTGGTGGTCATTCTGTTTCACTAGAAAAAAATTAATCCAGCAACATGCACCCAAGTTAGTGACTAGTGGCAAAGAAAATCGGGGGGGGGGGGGGTTCAGCTTATGACATGCAGTATTCATTTTTAAAAAGCAATTTCAGGTTTTAAAACACTTGCTGGTTTGCTTTCTGTACCATCACGCCAGCCCAGTTTCGCCATCCCATGGCCACGGGACCCCGTGCGAGCATCCCCTCCGCTCCCCTGCCCACCTCCCGCTCGCCCAACCAGCCCCCGCTGGCACGACGGTCCAGACGGGAAACCTGCGACGTTCCGCTGCACGAACCACTTCCCCCCCTCGCCCCTCACGATGAATGAACCACATTCACCGCAAGAGCAGGAATTATTTTTTACACCCCGGGAGGGAGCACGGACAGAGGGGTCTATTTCAGTTCTAGCTGGCGGTCCCCAGGACGGCGCCGGGAGAGCCATGGTGCGTCTCCAGGGCCGGGGCTGCTGAGCGCAGATCGCGGGAGTGGGGTGCGGGAGGCGGGGGGATGGCCTGGCAGCCCAGACTGTCTCTAATGGGGCTGTTAACAAAGTTATCAGGTTTGTGTTCAAGCCACTAAAGACGTGATACTGACAACAGCACAAATAAATTGGAAGTCTGTTACACAAACACTCCTGAAAATTTTATATTTACATGGCAACCGGCTTATTATATTTACATGAACATCTGCTGCAGGTTCACTAAAATCTTTAAAACAGATGGACATGAAGAAAGAGCTAGTAATTAACAAAGCTATATGTTGATTAAATCGGCATGTGGTTAATTTTAATGATTACTGATCTTTATTGGGGTCCATAAGACTTCTCAAAATCAAATCCACTTTAGCTGACGCGTTGATTAGCTGCAGAGCCGCAGACACCAGCGCTGCTCACCACGTGCCACCGGCTGGGCAGCACTCTGCGCTCCTCCGTGGGCTGAGGGCCTGATCCTGCTTCCACAGAAGCTAGCTGGAGCCAGTACCTGTGGGTCCATAGCCAGGAAGGGCTGTTGTGAGCATCCATCATGCCTTGGACGGAGAACTTTCCAGGATAGAGCACTCTTTCGAAAAACCACAAACCAATCTCCATGAAGACATTTTGGCAATGAGGCACCAGCCATCAGCTCTGGCAGGATGCTCCGGTTACCAGATTACCCCCGCCGTACATAAACTGTGCATTTATCTCAGCTTCCAGCTTTAGATCTCCTTATATCCCTTTCCACTAAATGGCAAAGCTCCCCGTTACCAAACTTCTGCTCCCTGCGTTCATACTCACAGGCTGAGATCAAACCCTGCCTCCCCATCCCGTTCCTGACTCCGGCAGACGAATTCCTCTGCACCCCTCAGTGCCCGGCTCCTCCTCCTGCCCCCCGCCTGCCGCTGCCCACTGCCGTGCACGATCCCGCTGCCCCTGCCCTGCTGCAGCTCCGCAGAGGGTTTCCGTGGCGGTGGGACCCAGTGGGACCACTCGGCCGTCCCCGAGCCCTGTCACAGCCCCGCGCAGAGGTGAGGGCCGGGCGCCCACCGCCTGACACCCAGCAGCACCCCCCGCTCCCCCCCGGGGTCCCACTGCTGCCAAAGCAAACGCCGCATGGACAGGGGGTATCGCTACTGGTCTCATCGACCGCGTTTGTCTTCTCGTTAAAAAAGCTACCTACCTACTGGTCCTATTTTCCCTACCCGCAAGTTGACTGACACTAATTAGAATACATTCTAATTAATGATTCATTAATCAAGTCTCACATCAGCTATTCTGCTCCTGCACCCGGGATCGGCGATGCGCTCCCCGCACAGCACCGAGCAGTGCAGCAGTGCCCACACGGGTTTGCGACCCCCCAGCTCCCACCTGTGCAGAGCCCGGCCCCCGCAGCACCCCGCGGCCCCTCGCGCTGTCCCCTGCCCCACTCTGCTGCTGGGGTCCCGCTTCTGAAGAACTCTGGGTTTGTATCATTCAAAACGAATACACAAAGAGTAGCAGTACACCTTCATGGCGCCCACCAAGAACAAGCCGCCACAGTTTAATGTCGGAAGCAAAGCGCTCCCCAGTTCGTCAGGGCATCGACTGAACACCGGTGGAACCGGGAACGCCGACTGCGGCAGTGCCAGCCGCTTACGGGAGAGGGGAGGACACAGCTGTCTCGGTGGACTATGCTCGAGGTATGGGTCAGCTCCCCCGAATTACCTTACCTGTAAAAATTAAGGTAACTAATGAACACAAACAATGAAATTGCTGGTGAGATCCAGAAAAATATGGGAATTCAGCAGTGCAAATCACCTGGCCGGTACCAGGTACCAACGCTGGCTCGACGGGGGGAGTTACCAGTCAAGTCACCCTACCTCTTCTCTAAAAGTACATGCAGCGGGAGGACAGTTTCCTCTTTCTTCTTATCACTATTTTAGGTGAAAAGGGGAAAACTACTTCAGAAGAAAAAAACCAATAATTTTAACAGGGAACCTAGACCAGGAGGTGCAAAAAAAAAAAAAAAAAATCTCGTCCTGTTGTGCTATCTGACTATCATTTCAAATGATCATACTGCAAAAAGAGAAGGCCAGTATCATAGGGTTAATTTATATTGAGGCAATTATATTTTTTCTATGGAAAACAAAACAAAATGCTACTTCCACACTGTCTGGAGCTTCTCCAGGGCAGCAATCTGCTTTACCCTAGCAAATTTGCCGGCAGGTGTGTTCATCAAGTCACATTCACAGGACACCACACGAGCACAAGCTTCTTTTAATTATTGGTGGGAGAGTGCTAAACAGCCGTATAAGCATTTTGGGATAAAGCATGAAAGAAAACTCTCTTGAGGCAATTTCTGCCACACAGCGTCTCCAGATAGCATCGTGGGGCTTTCTGCACATCCCAGAGAGGAGACATAGAATAAAATTGGCCCATCCCTGGGGGAAAAAAAAAAAGCATTAAAATATGCAGACCGATTCTCTGTTTTGCAAGTGAAAAATAAATCAAATGGGAGTAAATTTTTGACCAGTTCTTTTGTCAGTAACATAAACAACTACCCCAGAATCGGGATAAGGGGAAGGCAAAGCCACTGGTCTGCGGCGAGAGCACAAGATATTGCAACAGGGACAACACAGTAGGAGGAGTGCAGTACATCGCACTCTGGCTGCTGGGGCTCCATGGGGAATTGCAATCGTGCCCGTGTATCAGCAGCGCTGGGGAAGTCACCGGTCCAGCGGCACAGAGTCCCTCTGGCGTGGGGGGCAGGCAGGCAGCGGGTCCGCAGGGCCAGGGAGCGGCCGGGACCTCTGCCGTCCCGCTGCTGAGGTACCCACTGCTGAGGTACCCGCCACTGAGGTACCCACTGCTGAGGTACCCCCTGCTGAGGTACCCGCCACTGAGGTACCCACCGCTGAGGTACCCACCGCTGAGGTACCCACTGCTGAGGTACCCCCTGCTGAGGTACCCGCCGCTGAGGTACCCACTGCTGAGGTACCCCCTGCTGAGGTACCCGCCGCTGAGGTACCCACTGCTGAGGTACCCCCTGCTGAGGTACCCACTGCTGAGGTACCCACTGCTGAGGTACCTGCCGCTGAGGTACCCCCTGCTGAGGTACCCCCTGCTGAGGTACCCACTGCTGAGGTACCCACTGCTGAGGTACCTGCCGCTGAGGTACCCCCTGCTGAGGTACCCACCGCTGAGGTACCCACCACTGAGGTACCCACCGCTGAGGTACCCACCGCTGAGGTACCCACCGCTGAGGTACCCACTGCTGAGATACCTGCCGCTGAGGTACCCACCACTGAGGTACCCACTGCTGAGGTACCCACTGCTGAGGTACCCCCTGCTGAGGTACCCACCGCTGAGGTACCCACTGCTGAGGTACCCAATGCTGAGGTACCCGCCACTGAGGTACCCACTGCTGAGGTACCCGCCACTGAGGTACCCACCGCTGAGGTACCCACTGCTGAGGTACCCGCCGCTGAGGTACCCACCGCTGAGGTACCCCCTGCTGAGGTACCCGCCGCTGAGGTACCCACTGCTGAGGTACCCCCTGCTGAGGTACCCACTGCTGAGGTACCCACTGCTGAGGTACCTGCCGCTGAGGTACCCCCTGCTGAGGTACCCACTGCTGAGGTACCCCCTGCTGAGGTACCCACTGCTGAGGTACCCGCCACTGAGGTACCCACCACTGAGGTACCCACCGCTGAGGTACCCACCGCTGAGGTACCCACTGCTGAGGTACCCGCCACTGAGGTACCCACCGCTGAGGTACCCACTGCTGAGGTACCTGCCGCTGAGGTACCCACCGCTGAGGTACCCACTGCTGAGGTACCCACTGCTGAGGTACCCCCTGCTGAGGTACCCACCGCTGAGGTACCCACTGCTGAGGTACCCACCGCTGAGGTACCCACTGCTGAGGTACCCGCCGCTGAGGTACCCACCGCTGAGGTACCCACTGCTGAGGTACCCGCCGCTGAGGTACCCACTGCTGAGGTACCCACCGCTGAGGTACCCGCCACTGAGGTACCCACCGCTGAGGTACCCACCGCTGAGGTACCCACTGCTGAGGTACCCACTGCTGTTTCCCTAGAGCTGGAAGAACACCTGAAACCACCCAAACAAAATCAATGTTTGCATTGTCGGTGTTTCAAAGTCTGATGTACTTGAAACAGAATGGCTTAAACAGACTTGCAAATCAGCCTGGTGTTACACTAATTACTGCAAACAAATTCACCAAACGGTGCAAACTGCTGAGTTTGTAGTATAAAAACTTTCCGTAAATACCAGCCACTGGGGTCCAAAATGCTCCAGCGCATCCTTGGAAGGCAGGATTGTCATCGTAACTCACAAAGCACCGGTGGTTTATAACTAAAGAAATATTACCGAGATAAAATTACTGTTGGTATGACCACGGAGGGCCTGACACCATACCATTACCACTGCTGGGAATAGTCCTGGATTAATCTAGCCAGGTACTTATTTTACAAGCATTGTTCTTTCTGCAAACATTTAAGAATAAATAACAATTTTAATACTAAAAAAAAAAAAAGCCTGTGCACCACTGTGCACTACTGTGCATTTCACTGTATCAATGCCCTGCAATTTTGTGTATGAAATTTGCTCCTGCAAAAGTCTGTGGGAACACAGTAGGATTTTACAGAGCATTAAAAGGCATGGTTTTATCAATGAGGAAACACACAAAAATGGCCTAATCTCTAAGCAAATAGACAACTCCAATGAAAAGAAAAAGGACTAAAAAAAGCTAAAATGCTAAACTTAGCCATCAGAGATAAGAAATACTGCCATATGCTGCCACATAGCTTCACTCTCATTCAGCAGTCTCTGGGATCAACAAAACATTGTCAGGAATTACTCCAGTCAGCACGGATGATACTGCAGAGATTAGATTAATTAAACTAATAAATCCCAAGCACGGATCAAAAGCATCCAATATGGAGAAAGCAAGCCGACAGACAGACGGGAAGCGCTGCCAAGAAGATTTGCAAAGGTCCCACCAGTCCAGCGTGCTGGCAAGCCCTGGATGCCAAAGCAAAGAAACGGCTGGAAGGGACCAGGGAAGGAGCCAGGTAACCACGGCCGTGCCGGGGGCTGACTCTGCCGTAGACCAGCGCTGAACCACTGGCGCTCATCTCGCCCCTGTCCCGATCCAATATCGGGGAGGTTTCGATATGATCCCAAGAGCGAGATTAAGACACAAATGAGGTCAAATGCCGTATACCAGAAACAGTTTTTATTATGAAAACTGTAAAAAGAAAAGGTAAAGGTAACCGATAAGAGCGACAGGACGGGGCAGAAAAGAAAGGCAGAAAACCAAGCAAGACTCCGGGATAGAATCACAGGAATAGTCACCGCCACGGACCCACGGTGTCTCGGTGGGGGAAAGGGTCCAAATCTCTCGTTCTGCGATGGCAGACGAAGACGCGGGTCCACGGCGTCCTGTGGACGAAGGCGCGGTGCGGGTCCACGGCGTCTCGGAGGTCCGTCTCGGGAGAGTCCAAAGCTCTTGTTCTGTGGCGGTGGGCGAAGTGCCATCCTCATCTTGGAAGTCCCCTTTTATACTGGTGGTGGTCTTCACCATGGCACGTACGACACGGCTTCCACGTTCCTGCACATGCGTGCACACAGTTCCAGCCCCGTTCTTCACACGACTGTTACCTGACTCCGGCAAGGTGTTTTTCGAAGGCTGAAAGTCTCGACGACCCGGCAATCATCCTGACGACCCGGCAATCGCCCTTGTCATCCTTATCGCACTCAGTACCTGGAGGGGTTTCCCGCTTGAGCAAAGCGATCTTTGAGACAAAAGTTCTTTCAGTCCGGTTTCTCACACCACCCCGTGGCTCAGAGATTGCTTCAGGACCCATGGCGGTTGTGAGAAAAGATAGTTATATAGAAAAAGGCTGGAAAAGAGCACCTCATACAACTCGCACTACTGACAGCGTGGAGCCACGTACGGCACGAATTTGCTTAACACCACCGGGTGAAACAGTAGTTAGAAATTGCATGTTGGTTACAACACGTTGAATCAATTGTATAAAACATGGAATAACACATGGTAAAAACATCAGCGTGGCAAAACCACATGACAAGTAGAATAAGATTCACTTAACCCATGGGCCACCTGGGAGCCAGGAGAATAAGTCAATGTCCCAGCCTTTCCATGTCTGAACAGGGACATGGGCCAGCTTCCCTATTCCTGTATTTCCCGCTTGAGCAAAGCGATCTTTGAGACAAAAGTTCTTTCTGTCCGGTTTCTCACAGCCCCGCGCTGTCGCCAGGTGCTCACCGGTGCCCATGCCGGGGTGAAGGGGTCGGCGATGCAGGGACCCCCCCATCGCCATCGTGCCCACCCCGGTAAGGAGCCGCCTGAGCTCTGTGTCCTCCTCCTTCACCAGCGTGGTATTTCATCTGTCGTCGTCAGGAGAATGGTGCAATCGTCAGGAAGAGTAAACTCACGAAATGCCATCAGGACAATATTCAGAGGTAACGGGAAAAGTAAGAGAGAAACATGCAGAGAGATTTTTTTATGCGGACGCTTTTCCTATCGCAAGCCAGCTACTTACCAAAAGATGGCAATGCAAAAGGCCTGCCAGAAAGAAAGAGGTCAGTAATTCCAACCACAGATTTCAGAGAAAAGCCTTTACAATATACTTTAAAATATACTTTATACAAATATACTTTAAAAATTAGAGGGAGAATGTGTATTGTAATTCCTTTTACATAGCATCCTCCTTGCCACTCAAAAGGAAGTGACATTTAGCATAGTAATAACAATCCCAAGTGACACCACTTTGGAAAATGAGCAAACCAGCAAAAAAGATAAATAATACCAGTATCATCAGAGGAAATACAAGTGTAGGCAGAAACAGCCAATGAACCTCCAGAACAAACCTGCGGAACTCATTGCCAACGGATATTACTGAGAGGGAATTCAGAAAAACATAGTTACGTACACAGGTGCTGAGACGAAACACTTATTTCAGCTGGGTATTATGGGAGAAGATATAAACTCTTCTGTGTGAGCACAGAAATACACTCTGGATTTTTCCTATGGACAAAGGTTTCCATAATAATCCATTTCTGTTTTTTCCGTGCCTTCTGAAGCATCTGAACCTGGTAAATTATAGAAGAAAGGATAACAAAACAGATGGATTGTTGGTCTGATCACATCTATCAGTCCCTAAATTTCTGAGTAATAAGATGAGACTTAACTGGGAAAAAATGACAACTATGAAGCAAGGGGGAAAAGCACATATTGAATAGGAAATGGAAACCTAGAAAGGTAGTAAAAGCTAGAGACCTTGGGGCTGGATTGGACAGTAAATTAGAAATGAAAATGCAATAGAATTTGGCAGCAAAAAAGGTCAACGCAATTTGGAACTGCGTGTGCCAAGACTTTCCATCACAGAGCAGGGAGGATAGAGCCTATTACCAGTCTTCTAGATTTAAGCAGCTTGAATAAGTTTCAAATAAATATCCAAACGTTTGGATGCTTAACCAAATCAAGCCTCAAAATCCTTTCGGATTTTCGCTTTGATTTCTAACATCTTTATGTTTGGCCTCTTTTCTGAGAATTCAATCTGTTGTAAAAATGGATCTTTCAAGATAAGCATCTGCAGTTGCCAAGAGACTATTGTGTTAAGCCCGGGGATGATTTAGCATCTCGCAAACTGGGATTTTGGAATTAGAAAAAATTGCTTTGCTCTTAGTAGCAGATACATTTCGGATGCCTGAGAACACGGCCATTGCTTCTCAGAACTTCTGAGGTAGTTATTCCCCCCCAAACCACAGCTATTTTACTTAAACAGCACTTTCTTCTGAGGCACATTACCCCGGCCACTGGATAACACACACCCATAAATAAAGAAAAGCCTCTCAACGAGACACAAAATAGTCCTTTCATTTCCAGAGCCCTGCAGCGACCCCCCCATTGCCAGCGCTCCGTTTGCTGCCGTTTACTGGTCTGCAGCGCAATGAAAAGCACGGCTGAAGAACAAGATTTCCTGCACAGTTCTTTCTCTGAAACTCAAGGATCTGACAGGCTGAGTGGGGACTAAGCTTCAGAGCCATCAGCTGCCTCTAAAAATAAGTCTTACTAATATTTAATGCCATAAGTATTTAAATATTATGGTGCGGCGAACAGTAAGAATTATTTTGTCTGTGAATCTGTAGTTGCTGCACTCTTTTTATAACCAAAATTACATCTTTCAGCTGTTCATTATTGTTTGATGTAACTAAATCTTCTATGTCAAGGAAGTTAAAATCACTTCAGCCTCAACATTCACCAGCAATTTTCTTTGAAGAAGGTAGAAATTTATTTGGCCTGACCTAATGATTGAAGTAAGTGGGTTTTCTTCAAGCCGTCTGCCAAGCTAGACATATTTACTTGGTGTGCTCTAAAGTTGCATTAGAAATGTTCCCTGTAAGTACAAACAGCTCAGGAAGCTTTTAAATGACTGTGCATTGTTGAGATAAATCCACTGCTAAAACCCGGGTGGTTTTTTGAGAGTGGTCTTGAACTGGGAGGGAGGGCTTCCCATTATTTCCCTTGAAGGCTACAGAAACACATTTTCCCAGGGATTTCACTTAAATGCTAAGAAGCAAATGCAGTCATTTAGAAAAGGTAATCATCTGTAAGCAGCATATGACCTGACAGTATGGAGAAAATATTAAAAGTAAAATTTATTGAAGGGATCATTTATAAAATTTCAAGTTAGTCGGGCACCGTAAATGTCGTTTTCACTTCACAGGTATAGGCATGTTGAAATACGGAGCGCTGAGAAAGCCTGGGCAGATCAGCGGAGCGAAGGCAGGCGATGCTGGGGCATCTCCTCTCCTCTGCGTCGGCAGCAGAAGCTGGGGGTGCTCGCTGCCAGCATCGCCCCGTGGCACCGTCTCTCCCGGCGTTTCCCACGGCCCTTCCGCACTGACTTAGCTTCGCCGCTTCGCGCTGGCTCAGACCTGGGGGGTTTGCAGGAGCCTGGGCCCGAGGTGATGGCCCTGATGGCTCCTCCCCAGTGCCATCCAAGACCAGTGTCGGCACCGTTGCCCAATTATCTTACTGCTACTCTGAAATAAAGCAGCATTGTGCCGTGCAAACTTAGGCAAGGGAGTTCAAGAGAGGAATGGGTTTGCCAGGAAAGGTTTGAGCAGGATGGAGAGCTGGAACTGCCCTAAAAGCAGGTGGGATGGGCACCACAGCTCCTCATGGGTGGCGAGCCCGTCAAAGTGCCGGAATGAGGTGGGGCTTTCCCTGATGACCCAGCAGGCTTTGAACGTGTGAGGTTCACCGTTTCCAAAGCCCCTTAAAGCCTCCACAGTCTGACTCCACAGCTGCAGCTCTTGCTCTCTTTCATCCACTTCGTAAGAAACTCACAATTATTTCTTGCTGGTCTAACTCTTTGAATTTTCCTGTTGTTCCTTTTGACCTAACCTGCAGGTTAACTGAGAGCCAAATTGTGTCTGTTGGATACAGCAAAGCACATAGCAAGTAACCTTAAAAAATGGGAGATTTTTTAAAGATCAAAAAGGCCTGATGTTGCTAGTTATCCTCAGTCTTTAATTCTTGGTCATTACACCAATAAATTATAGGTTCAGATAAATGTACTCTTTTCTGGGTTCTTGGAAGACAGCATCAAAAACCTGAGAAATGCATTATCCTACTCAGTATAATAATAAATGGAAATTCGTATTGGGTACCAAACTACTGGAAAAGAAAATTATGCTGAAGGAGCTGTAGTGCAGAATTGCCCCAAAGCGTTCGCCTTCACTCCACGCCAGCCGCGGAGACAGTTAATGATGATGCTAGAACGGTTTGCTGACTATTACAGAACAGTCTAAAGTACCTTAAATTGTCCCAAATGGCAACGGTTGTGCTATGATGTGGACAGAAAGGTCAGAAATAATGGAACTTTGCCACTAAGCCATTTGCAAAAACGCATTGTAAACTCGGGGCAAGCTCCCTCTGTTTTGCTGGGAAAACAAAGCTCTGCTTCGTTCCCTGATTCTGCGCCTTCGATGACTACAGAGGTTCCTGCTCTCCGCATTGCACACAGGTGAGTCTCGTTACTGGGAGTTGCAAAATATGTATTAGAGGTCTGCCGATTAAGAATTCCATGCAAGACACAAAACCGAGCATTTAGTGGAAATCAGAATGAAGACGCATTACAATGAGGATGTCAATCTGAAAACCAAAAGTTAAATTAAAAAAAAAAGTTATCGTTCAGTAGGAAGGATTGACTAGAGTGTATTACAAGTTAATTTTTAAAACAAGTACAGTGAAATATTGCCAGTTGCTATACAGATCAGAGTGAGACAGGCAGGAAATTAAAACCTGGGGTTTGTACCTGAACTCATCTCATACCCATGAAATGTCTATTCATTATACCGTCAAACAAATGGGAATTTGTCAGGCCTTCAGGTGGTGTCAATTAAGAGCCCTTCCATTTGTTTCAGTGTAATGATACCTGTTTACACCAACAGAAGAAACATGGCTTGAAGTCCTTGTATTTAATCTTCTGGCTTTTGCTAAGCTATCAAAAGATGTTTTTACAAAAAAATTACTCCTGCTAATTTTATCAGGCTGCCTTCGGAGGCTAGAAGCACTCAGTCTGATTTTAATCTCGGCTAAGTTGTTATAAAATCGGAGGCGCACGCTGCTGCGGTGGCAATACCCTGAACTTCTGCAGAGCAGCGGAGATAATCCTGACAGTCCTCCAGGGTTTCTTGTCTCGTCGAGAGCCCACGTTCAAACACCGATGAAGGGCAAGTGCTGCCTGGCTTCCTTCACGCTGAAAATCCACCTAGTTCTGGTGGATCTAGCCCCGCTTACTGTTCCCAGACCTTAAAATACTAGTTTTTTCTCCGCCTTCCTTCTCGGCAGGGCAGGGCAGGGGCAGCCGGCTGCAGGCAGCAGAATGGAGCGCGGAACACTGCAATGCTGCTTCTCGAGGGGTCGTAGGTATTTCACGTACAACAGCATTTCAGCGCACTGCCACAGTTCGCGTTCTCTTCGCTCCGCGTCAGCCTTCCCTGCATCTTGCCCCCGTCCCAGTGCCGCCTATTCATCACTGCCTCGGCCCCGCGAAACGCAGAGCCACCCTGCCAAGCCTTCAGCGAGGGAGCGGGGCCGTGGGCGGCGGGGGCAGCTCACAGCCTGCAGGGACTAACTCCTGCTTAGTGCCATGAGAAATCAGCTGTCTGTGCGCTTCCAGGTGACTTGCCCAATATTTTGCAGGCAGTCGATAGTGGAGCAAGACGTTGGACACAGATGGAGAAGAAGTAGGCTGCTGAGTGACTCGCCTGCGACTGCTGTGCTGCTGCTTCGTTCAGCTGATGACCAAGCACGCAAGAGACCGTTTGTAAGAACTTCTGCCTGCCCTGGGCTGGAAGACCTCCGTAATACAGCAGCAGCGATACAGTCAATGATGGCATCGGTAGGAGCAAAAAGAGTGACAATATGAAACTGGAAAGCCAGTGAACGGTGGGAATGCAACTGGGATTTCAGAAGAGCAGTTAATTGGAATTTATATTAGTTAGGGGATTCACAAACCTATTTAAAACATGCTTATCACACACAAACGTGAAGTGCCATCTACTCCGTGGTTACACACCAGGGTTCATAGCGGTGCCACAGAGACACCATTCTGCCATACTGGAGCATGCCCATCTGCTCTGGTATGGAAATCTCATTGAAACACATGCTATGGAAATACAGCATATGGTTACTTTCAGTCAAAGCAGCGATGCTATAAAGCAAGCAGGAGCTCCAGCCGTAGCCAATATAATATATTCAGAGACAAATCCACTACAGTCCCTATCTTCTTTCATTCAGTCGGAGGTTTCTGGGGGAGAAAAGCTGCCGGGTGCTGCAGCGTGCGATGGAGCGCCCACCGACACTGCATTTGCTGACAATCAGCCCCAAAGGCTGTGAAGGGGCAGCAATCCTTACAATGCTACCTCTGCCTTGGGCAGCATGGGAGGAGAGCAAGTCAAAAACTGCCTTCACACCTAGATCTGGCTGGTTTGAGTACATGTGCCACCTGAGATATGTTTCAGGTTCATGGACATCACCGTCATCAGAAGTTCGAGACATATTTACATCCTTTTTCTACAAGGTGTGCCCAGCCCTCTTTTGGCGCTGGGGCTCCAGCTTTCACCCGTCTCTGGAGGCTGGCTGGGGCTTTGGCCTGGGAGGATGCTGCTTCTGGAGCAGCTTCATGGCGTTCCTTTCTACGGCAGTCCTGATGGGCCTCATCCGTGCTCCCTGGTGCAGGGCAGGTTCAGCTGGCTGGGCAGGGGATGCTGTGCCCCGCATCATCCCCATGGACCCACTGCTGCCTGAAGGTTTTTAAGGGAGTGGCAGCAATTTTTCCACAGTTGTTTTCCATGCCAGGGTTGCTTTGCTAAATATCAACTACAGTACTGACTGCTCTTAGCTTCCGTTCTTCTGTACTTTTATTCTCCAGCCATGCCCATCACATCCTCATGATCACATTCAAGCAGTTCTTGAGATACACTACACATATCATTTTCTCTCCAAGAGTCCTGATGGCTTTGCAAGTTAATTAAAATAGAATTTCAAAGGCTTTTTGTAATAGATTATAGTATCTTTGGTTTCATTATATCTGTTAAAATTTACAACTAGGGATGTCATTTTTGGTGAAAAGCATGTTCTTTTACACCCAGCCCATTTATTTGTGTATTTATTTAGTGACAGAGCGTCTCATTTATAAGAAACATGCAAAAGCAATCATTAATCATACTTCTGTCATAAAGCAGCTTCCCCAGCAGTAAACTAAAAATCCACAGACAAGCTGCTCGAATGCGGGTGTTCTGAGGACAGTCAACGAAACCTCAACAATAAAGCTGACAGAGCCACCTTTTTTTTTTCAAAGTCTAGCAGAGATTTCATAGAGGAAAACAAAGAATTGGCAAATTAGACACTGGAGTTATCTAGAAAGAATACAGCACTATGGATGAGAAAGAAAAGTAAATCAAAAGCAGTCAGTGCAATCAGGATTTTCAATGTATCGGACCCATTTCGGGATAAATTAAAAAATGTTATATCACTTACACAGCTGGCAGGCTGTATCATGGCAGCAGTTTGATGCATTCCTGCTCAAGTGATCTCAGGCACCGACAGCCCCATTTGACAACGTTACCACGCTCGAGGCCATGCCTACTTCAGCAGGCAGGAATTGCCCAAGCCCTCCTGCCTGCTGGTGCCTCTGCCCAGGGCCCCGCGCGCGCCCGAGGTACGGGGCTCCGGCAGTGCCCTGGGTGGCAGCTGTGCCATGGAAACCCGCCGCTTCACCGGGGACACTGCCGTGATGGCGTCCTTCACGCACAGTGGAAGGTCAGCACTTCGTTAAGTTTCCTCTCGTTTCTCCCTGCCATGCCTGGCTCGCCTCAGGAGACCCCCACCGACAACGCCGTCCCTGGGCACAGGGTAACCGATCTTGTGTTCGCCCGGGGGTTTGCATTTGTGATGCATCTCCCACCCCCGCCAAAACACCACAACAGGGGAAAGGAGAAGGAAAACTGCAGGAAAAAAAAAAAAAAAAGAGAAAAGGCAGAAGGTTGTGCTGAACTTTAAGGTTTGATCTCAGTCTGAGAGACATGGACAAAGACCCAGCTGATCTCCATGGTAGGGGATTTGACTGAATCCACACACGCTGCGGGTGTAAGGACCTGTTTAGGAAGCTGGGTCAGACTCACATGCCGGGTTAGCTGAGTCCTGGTTTTGTAGCTCCACAGAGCATCCTCAACATCATCCCTCCACGTGGCACATGCTTTGGCTCGGGCTCCCTGCTGAGCATCCATCCTGCCCGTCCCTGCCTGACGCACGCGCCCCGAGGCACAGGAACTGAGGTCCACCCTCAGCTTACCTCACGGCTCCTGCTGGAGGGCTCTCCCCTGCGTCACTGATGAGAAGGCAGCGCACGAGGGAAGCACAGACCTTCCTTCAGAAGGGCACAGGACCATGCTGGGGTTCACTGGCTTCCAGGCTGCTCCAGGCTGGGCAGCGTGAGGGCAGCACACGGCTCCTGCCTACCCCCAGCCCTGCCTGCAGCTGCAGGGTTGCTTCCTGCAATAGTCCTGCAGAAACACAAGCCAAATATTGCTGCACAAAAGCTCTGACGCAGGGGACCAAATCACTCTTTAACATCAAGTGGTGAGTCCCTCAAGTCGTACTTATGCTGATTTTGGCACCTACAAGGGGCCACGATCTCTTCTTCTCAAGGTCCCACCGCGTTGGAAGCAGCCCACTGCCGCAGGAGTGGAGGACAAGGCACCAGCACAAACAGAAAGTTCACTCAAGCTAAACATCGTCTTACGGCTGTTTGTCCTGGTTTTGCAGACAGTCCTTGCACTCTGTTATCAGAATAGTTGCAGACAAGGTTTCATATTTTTGTACATAATTCCCTTTAAAGAAATACGTTCTGCCTTGTTCTATGCTGTAACCACTGTTTTGAAATGCTGGGATAATCACTGAAACAAAACATGCCTGTTCATTTGATTTCCAATTTGCCTTAATGATCATTCTTAGCCACTGGAAACGACTGTGGACACGGAACAGTCTATGCAGATAAGTTGCGAGCAATGTGCACGGGAGTAAATTTTGGTATGTCATAATACTAGCCTCCTCTCTCTGTGGATATTGGCATTTTAAAGAACATCCCCTTCTGCTGGTGAAGACCTCTCAGTGCTGCATTACCCCCATGGCACCCCCAGCTCCCACAGTGAGGGCCGGTTCCGGCATGGGGCTGAATGGCAGGGAGGTGGTGCGGGGGCTGCCCGCTCTGCTGGGGTCTGCTGGGACCCAGGGAGCTCCTGCGGCTCTTCGCTTGTGGCCGTGCTCTTTACGTCTGGGGCTCGCCCCTTCACATGCTCCCCCGTTCCTCGCAG
Organism: Balearica regulorum gibbericeps; assembly: GCF_011004875.1. Lineage (NCBI taxonomy): Eukaryota > Metazoa > Chordata > Aves > Gruiformes > Gruidae > Balearica > Balearica regulorum. Next base: position 611,445 of record NC_046191.1, on the reverse strand, counting down.
GACTCCGTTCCTGCTGTGGTCGCCTCCGCAGAGTGCGCGGTTCTGCCTCTCGCCCGGGCTGGGAATTAACGTGTTTTGGCATTGCCACGCGGGCTGACGTGGCTGGCCGCTGTGAGATATAGGCATGAAGGTCATTATATGTGCAAGTGATTAATGGACTAATGCCTTTCCTGAGTTCTTCTCTATGCTTTAATGAATATACTCGGTATTCAGCATGAACCTAGAGGGTATGCAGTTCAGCTGATAAAACCCATCTTGCAAAAATCAATGACAGATGAAAAGACCAGTGTCCCTTACCAGAAGGGTTAGACGCAGTGCAGCATCTTCACAACAGCATAGCGGTACTAGTTTGTAAAGTACCATTTTATATCCACAGGTTGCTGTTTATTAAACATTAATAAACAACAAAAAACAACTTTGTGTCTGGACTGGGCCGCAGCAAACTGGAAATTGTCCTTGTCAGTCATTGATTTAAAAGTAAAAGAACTCAACTAATCCAAAATCCTCCATTACTGTGACTTTTTTTTTTTCTTAAATATTATCTCTGCATTTTGGAGAATATAGACTTTGAAACCCAAAACCCATCTGACTTACAGAGACTTGCAGAGAGCCGGGTGTCCAGGAAGCAGAACAAAGACTGGGTGGCAGTTCCACAAGATCATTCTTCTAAAATGTGTGGTCAACAGCAGGGACTGCTCCCAACGCCCTTGGGATTTTGAGTGAACACCCTGGAGTGGTGGGGAGCAAACCAAACCTTGGCTGTTGATGGTTGTCTCAGGTGACCAGCCTCTATCACTAGGTATGGAATTCTTCTTGGTAAGCGCAGAGGAAGACTACAGTGCAGGATGAAAAATCCCCACATTATTCCCTGGTAGGTTTTGTGACAAACTCTGCAGCATGATGACAAAAATAGCTGGTGTGAGAGGACAAGAGCAAAGTCACCCGCCAGAGTCCTGGGCTGCGGCGAGGTCCCAGTGGGGTAAGTCAGACCTTAACCAACATCGTCCAGGGCACGGGTGGAGGGAGAGGAGCTCCAGCCTTCTTCCTGCCCTGCGTCTAACACCGTCTTCAGCCACGGAATGCAGTTCACATTGTGTGGAGCTGCAGTTGTCACTCTTTTTCATAAAAAGCTAAAAATATTAGCCGTGTTACAAGTGAATCTCAGAAAAGTAGTAAAGGTTTATGTTAGTGCTGTAAAAATGTCCTATACTTCCCATTTTAAAAGGATGTCTTCAACCTCTCACACTTTGATTTCTGAACTTTTGTGCCTTTTAATCATGTAGCAGTGAGAAAACAGCAAGGGCCATCTTAAAAAAAAAAAAAAGGCTTAAAACTGAAAATAGGTTAGATCACTGATATTATGAAGTACAAATATAGACAGCACCAGATTGCCTAGGCTACCTACACCACCTCCATGCATCACAAAGCTCAGATGGCCTCAAACTAGCCAGATCTAGCATAATTTTAGTTCAGCTCGTTATTGCTAAACTGGCTGGGATATTCACAGCCTCAAATACTTTGAGCTCATTGTAGATAAGGGACTTTTTGCATTACGACATGGGGTGATTTGATACGTAACTTTCCCTGACTATCTTTCCACACTTGGCACAATGCTAAAAATGCAAGATATGCCAAGTGGCATACAGCTATAGCAATTTTTTGGAATCTCTCTTGTATACTACTGTGAAGTGAATTGCGACATCTTTTGAAGTAAAACCCTCTTGCAGAAATAAAGCAGACTCCTAAAGAAGAAGGACGGTGGTATTACATTAGTTCAGTGTGGCACAATATTATTTCCTAGAAAATGGCATTTAGCAAACCTTGTATTTGCTTTATTATATTAGAGAAGGCAGAAATCCAGTAACATTCACACATTTTCATAATCTGTTGCAAAGTGCATATATCTACATGATATCAGCATGGGTTGGAAACAAATATTTTAACATCTGGAAGTATGTTGGATATGAACACTGCTGAATGTGAAGGAGGATCGCTGTCAAACTACAACAACAACATAGGTCTTGATTCATCCTGATCTCAAACATGTCAATATCTTCATGTAAATGAGTGAGTATCCCAACTCTCTATTGTCTTCACTAATCATTAGCACAAGGATGACCAAAAACCACAACATCTTTTGTGTAATTCTTACAAAACTCCCTCTTGACACTTCCCCATGACCCACTAGATACAAAGGCCAGAGATATGACCATGGTCATTGCTCAATACGTCCACCACCACTGATCTGCTTCAGCCTCATGTGCATTATATTTTTCATATAATACATGACTTAAAACACTCTGTGACCTTCACTTGTTGCACGTAGAGTAAGTAATTAAGAAGTGGGGGGTCCATCTTTTGAGAAGGTCTTTGCTACTTCCTCCTTCAGCTGCAATGCTCAGAACCAGTGACCTTCCCTATGGGACCACTTATACACTTTCTCAAAGCACCTCTTCAGTGATCAAACATACTCTTAGAAGAATGATACGCTCCTAATGTAACTTGACGGGGCAAGGAACCTTTCTTAAGTAGTGTTCCGAAAGTGCCAATAATCACAATAGCCTCGGCAGCATCGCCCAAATGTAGGTTATTTTGTTCTTCGGTTTGCCCCTAATGCACTCAACATGAAGTAAAATTGTTGTGAATTAAGGGCTTTCATTCAGTCTTCCTGTAAAATTAGCTTTTATCACACCTACCAGGGATGGTTCATGCATTTGTAAATGCGGAAATGTGTCATTAAGATCAGATGCCTTGGTGAAAAGTCAGTCATTACATGCAGGTAGTAGATCTACTGAACCAGAAATGTCGTGGTGCAAGGCCTGCCAGGACATCCTTACCTTCACCTTCTTCCTTCAGCAGCATGCCTCTGGGGGCGGGGGGAGCCATTCATGCCACAATGTTTTGTAGAATCAAATCACTGTTCCTGCAGTCTAGGGCAAAATATATCTAAATCAAAGGGCATCTGTAGCAATAATATCAAATATGACAAGGCAAGTATGAACTGGGTCTAATAGCTAAAGACTTTTTGACTTTTTAAGATGTTCAATTGAACATTTAAAAGGTTTAGTCTCATATCAGGTCTAGAAAGCACCCTGGGGGCAGGCTTAAGTAACTATGCCATTAGGCAGTGAGCTGCAAATTGCCTATTAAGTCTGACTGAAACTGTAAAATTGCTTTTCACAATGCAAATTAATGTAAATAAGAACAATTGGTTACACATATCACAGACTATCAAATTGACGACAGATGATGCATACTGTTTTTTCCCCCTGAATTAGCATTGCTTTAAAGTTAAATTTAGTGCATGTTTAAGAGGCCTGGATGTTCCTAAGATAAATTCTACCAATGCATTATAAACAGCATGCACATCAGGATGTATATCCTCTATTATATGAAATATAAACCTCTTTTTAGGCAAGTCAGTGATACTTTCTTTCAAGCCTAATAGAAATACCACAAAGCAAGCCATTTACTCAGCAACATATTCAGCCATATCGTAACCTCATTCAGAAGAGTGAGATTATGAATCAGTTATAAAGCCATTAGGACGGAAGGAGAAAAGCTGTGCATTTCAAAAGCATCGACAAATGATCAAAGCCCCCATGTCGAGCCTTTGGGCTCCAGTCAGTCACTCGTGGGAGCAGCTGCGTGCAGCAGCTAACGCTGTCATTGCCAGGAGCTTTCACTGGGCATCGTATTTTTAAAATTTGTTTCCCAAAGATGCAACACAATGTAAATCAGAAAGGTCTCCTTCTTTGCCTCATCTTCATTTGAACCGAGTTGGCATACACAGGCATAACTAGTTTAACCGCTTGGGAAGAACGAGGTCTATGTCAAGTGATGGACACCTTCAGTCGTGGTAGACTACTTCTATTCCACAAATTCATCTTTCAGGAGAGTTCCTCGCTGACAGCCAGGGGCACAGCCGCTACAGCAGTCAGAGCAGAGTTTTCTATTTAGCGGTGGGGGGTGTTTTTATCAGAGATTTTGCTTATCAGTATTAACATATGTTATCTGAATTTTTACATTCCCATTAGCTACAGAAATAACTGTCATAAGTTTATTACAGGCTCTTGCATAAATCAGATATCCTGATAGCTCCCCGAGGATCACAGCTTACCTTGCTGAGGGATGTAAAGGCTGCAAACGAGGCGCGGGTAGCCACAGCACCTGATAACGGCCGCCGTACTCCCCGCATGCGAGGGACCACGTGCCGGCTGCGGTGCCGCGTGCGTGGCACAGCCCCGTGCCGAGGCCGACGCTACTCCAGGCGTGCGGGGCCGGCCGAGCCCAGAGGACGGACAGGGGCAGCAGGCAGCTGCCTGCAGACTTCCCCGGGGTCCCGCGGCAAACGGAGCAGGGGCACCTCGCAAAGCGAAGCGGAGACCACCCCCCGGCAGCACGCTGCCAGCCTTGGCTTCCCTGGAAGAAAACAGCAGGTGTCACGAGACCCATGAGGACAATCAGCAGGGCTGGAAACTCAGCCCACATCTCGCATGGCCACGGGCAAGGGTGCTGAGCATCCCGATACGGCGACTGCTGTAATTTCAAGCCGTGTTCATCCCCTTCCTTCATTGTTGTGCTGCTGTGTTTTCAGCAGCATTTTCTTCTCTATCATTTTAATTGCTGTTTTAATGAATGGTATTTGGAAAAAAAGTCTGGTACAAGGTGCACAGGCCAAATAAACACCATGTTTGCTTATCTTTCAGAGTAATAAATTTTAAGGAAAAAAATAATTAGCCACAAGCTGGGACTGTTTTCTTTCAGCCTTGGGGACCTTTCAGTGGCAGTCAGCTTTCTGTGTCTCCCTTTCATCAACATTTTGGTAGGTATAGATTAATTAGACAAAAAGAACTTACACCAAATTTGAAAACATTGACCTATATTTTAGGTTGGTTGTCTGGGTGTCCTCTGGGGTTTGTTCAGGTCTTGCTGGGTTTGGCTTTGCTGAATGTGTTAGAATCTTTTTGTATCACATTGCTCACTATCTGGGACATAACGTTAAAAGATTTTAATCCCTGTATCAGCCAAGCAGCCCTTCTTTTCCTATAACATTGTGACTTTAACTGATAAGGGTTTCATTTAAATAAACTACAGCTCGCAGTCATTCAACAAGAAGATAAAACGGCATCGACTACTCTGTGTTCAGCAGTCCCCTTCGGGTCAGTCCCCTGGAAACGGCTGGAAGCTCGATGGCGATGAGCAGCAGGAACCCGCACAAAGGGCACGGGAGGCCAGAGCCGCTCGGCTGCGAAACTTCCCCATGGCCTTTCAGCAGCTCCAAATGCCAGCATGTCTGCCAGCTGCCTCCACCTTGCCTCCACAAAGTCCTTCTCCCCTCCTATCTTCAACGGTTTGATGGTTATGGAGCTACACCTCCAGTGCCGACCCATCAAGCGCTGCTCCCGAAGCTCAGAGGAGCTCTGCTGCGGGTTAGGAAGGAGGTTTGAGCATCACCTGCTTCCCCGTGGCCTCCAGCCGTGTTACCGGCAGGGACCTGGCCAGCACCCGGTCCCATGGCCCTGCCTGACTGGCGTTGGCTGGTGGCATTGGCCTCGGGGGGCTCCCCCAGCTATCGCGTGGCTCGCGCTGGTACAAACAACACCTGGATCAGCTTCTGCAGAGGACGGAAAAGTCTTCCATCCTTGCAGGGCCATCCCGTCCTCCCCATGGAAAAATCAATAGCCCAGAAACTAAAAAATGTCTGGATCTGTAGCGTTCCCATTGCCCCAGGTCTCAGCTGTGATCTTCTTTACAGTCAAGCAATAATCTGATGGAAGCTGTTATTGTGCTCTGTATTTCAATATATTTCTTTGATAATAGTGTTCAGCACATGCACCTGGTCTGAAAACCTGGATTTCCTGACAACGAAGTATAAAATGAATTCTGAAAACCACCAAATTTGAATGTTAAAAGGCTGTTTTCTAAACATCATGGTATTCCCTGTAAATCACTAATGGTAAAATACAAGACTTTATGATACTGTTACTAACAGACACAGTTATTTATTAGGATTTTTGAAATGCTGGAAACAGGATCCCTATGCACATAAAATCACAGTGATTTATTTCAATGCATTTTGTAAGTAAATTCTTAACAGATGGATGGAGCACCAGAAGGGTAACACAAGGGAGTCAGCAGGTGGACAGAGGAGCCAAGAATGGACTGGCACTGATCAGATTATCAAATCCAAATACCTTGAGACAAGCACAAGCTGCCCACAAAATAGGCTGGCGTTGACCAGATAAACAAGCAAAAATAGCATGGAACCGCAGACCTTTCACAGCATCCTTCTCCAGACCCAGGGCTCCCGCCGGGGGCCGAGGCACCGCCACAGAGATTTCCAACCACCGCTCCCCCTGCGCCCAGGGCTGATGAGGACGCGCGATGGGAGACCAAGAGCTGTTGATTCCCAGGACCTGCGGCAGGAGCTCGCTGCCTCACACATAGGCACGAACACATGCCCGAGCTCTTTGGCACTATCCTATGCACACACGTATACACGTGTTTTGAGAGGTCCCCATTGCTAACGTGTCTTTACAAATGCTCTTCCCAGAGCAAATAAAAATTGAATTATCAGGCTGTCATTTAGTTGTTACAAATAATCCTTGTAATTTTGCCCAAATAAAAAAAATTGCTTTTTAGAACAATTATAAAGCTAATGACCAGATATGCCTCTGCCTGCTTTCTGACGTGACCTGTCCCGTTTCACCCGTGCGCTGACTTCTCCGACTGTCCATGCCTGACACGCAGCTCCTGCCTAGGTCCAGCTGCCACTCCAGAGGTGGGGCTTCACCAAATCCATACCAGCATCCCCACGGGAGGGTACTTCCACTTTGGTCTGAAGGGCTGGCCAGGACTCAGCTCTACTCCTGGAGAGCCAAAAGGTTTGAAGTATATTCCTGACCTTCAGCCTCCACTCAGAACAACAACTTTGGCTTGTTTAGATAAGGTTATTCCATGTACACGTTATGCCATGATTGGTAACAGGTCTCTTCACCATTTTTATTGCCTTACCATCCCATTTCCTGACTGAAAAAGTAACTTTCATCTTCCCTATAACATTATCTTTAAAAAACGAGGGAATTAAGGACTCTGGCTCCAGACCAGCAGAGCTCTCGCCCACACACTCTGCTCTTGTCATGGATGCTGGCCCATTGGACCCGGGGGGTATTCAGCATAAGGCACAGCAAGGACCTGACTGAGAAACAGAGAGACAGAAAATTCACAGTGTTAAGTGCTCAAAATAAGGAGACTCAAAACCTGCAGAAGAAATCAATCTTTCTGTGTCTCTTTTCTGCTGTAATGATTGTAGGTGTTGATGTAACAATTACGAAAACCCTTTCCATAAAACCTGTAATATGTACGCCAGTAGTACCTTTTAAGAAGACCAGCCTGAGGGACAGTCAATGATGTGAGCTATTCCACTTGTTACTTCACATCTTTGCACATGCCTTTGACAGGCCCTTCTGCAGCTGACAAGATTGTTTATGATGTTTTAGAGGAACAGGAGCTTTGACTGGCTAAACCAAAATCCTAACCACAACTGAAGGTCTGGTTTCTTTTTCTTATCCTTGAAAATAATCATTTACTCAAACCACTTTTCCAGAGACTATTACTTCCATGTTATACACCTGCAAAAAGTGAAGGAGTTACGCTTGTCAAAGAGAGGTAAGAGCCTCACACATTAAAATGTCACTGAAACAAGCTTTTGCTATCTTATAAACATTTCCTGGATTAAATCTTGCCTGGCCTCTTGCTCTTCTGGAAGCAGTTGCACAGTTTAATAACATCTAGATGGGATTACTGCAATTCCTAGTCTGCTGTTCTGCCAGCATGGCCGTTGCAGAAGCTGCATTTTGTGCTCAGCCTCAGCTCGAACCATCTAAGAGTGGGTCGGTCCGTCACCAGGCTCTGCCACCGGGTCCTCCCCTCACCGCAGCACCACTTTCCTCTCAAGCTCTCCAGACAGAAAGAGGCTCAAGAACAGATTACTGAAGTGAATTTTTAGCTACACACTGAGATCATTAAGGTCTCATCTTGTAGTCCGATGAGAATCATTAAATACAAGAGAAGTCAGCTAAAGACTGAGCGCCTCGTTTCATTAGTACTTAGCTATTGTTCACCACAAATCTTAAACAAGATCTTTTGGACAGTGTGCTTTACCCTTCTGTTTTGTGGATTTACTGCTTTCCGGTGGCTTCTTCTCCCAGACCTTCTTTCCTGTGTTCACTTTATTTTACATTTTTTAACAGAAAAACTTGCCTCAGCTGCCTAAAATATAATTTTCAGCCACAATCTCTTTAATACTTTAAATGCGATTGCAGCAACATTCTTTCAGTGCCAATACAAATAAATGAATCAACACCTTTTTACGGTTGGTGTAAGGACTGATTTTTCCCCTTGGCTGAGTTTTCTACACAGTCATGTATTGACTTAATTCTCAGTGATCAAAGCACATATTGGCTTCTGGATACAGTACTGATATGTGTAAACTGAGATGTGCCTAACAAGTCAAAATATTGCTGGTCAAGATTTCAAAAAATGGCTGACTGCTTTGTGTGGTCAGCTTGCAACATTTTCAGCATGTCATTTGTCAGCACACTATTTTATTTCTTATTTTTTTAGAAATGCAGGCCCTCAAAATAACTATTCCTTTCAAAAAAAATTGGCTGCATTCTTTCTGCAAGCAGTGTTCCCACTAAATACGAGACATGAACAAGTGTTACCGCTAGCCTTATCACAAAACAAATGACAATCCCATGTACAGTGAAGCCGTAGGAACCAACCGGTCCTTCAGCATCCAGGCCACAACAACAGGGTCCAGCGCATCTGCACATTCATTGCAAACAACTTCAGTAGTGCTGTTGTGGCAATCACGCAGGCAAAACGATGCAAAAACCGGCAAGATTTGCAGGGAGGAATAGCGGATTTTAGTAAGTCAAAGAATACTTGACTTCTGGTATAGTTGGAAAAAATACACACAACTTCTACCTGAGAACTGAAACAGAAGCTGTAAATGTTGTTTATTGTCATCATTTACAGGAAAAATTGAAGTTCTAATGAAGACTTGAAGTCAGTCTCAATCTGCCATGACTATAGGCAAAAGGATGCCCCATGTTACTTTATTGCTGTTTAAGTGCTTTAACAGCACTCAGCTGAAACATTCAATACTTAGTTAATATTCAAACACCAGGTATTTTGCTGCCTGAAGTTTTACCAGTGAACTGAGAAACCAAGGCTTAATCTACCAGCAAGCCCAAGGCAAAAAGGAGCACTTTGCTGTCCTTATCCCCAGGTTAGGACGGAACAGATCCTAGGTGTGCGGCCACGCTACAGCTAATGCTCAGCAGCGACGCAGCAACCACACTAAATTATATTACCCATGCCTGAGCTTACCAATACCAGCTTAACTTCACGCTGAGGATTTGTTCCTGGATTATACCCACCTAACTAATTAAGATTATGGTCTGCCCTGAGAACTTGGATGAGCATAGTGAGGGGAAGATAACTCCTCAGACAATGTGGCCCCACTTCTAATCTCTTGGCCAAGATCTCCAATTTCCTTTCACGTCTGGTGGAAATATGTACAAAATACAATGTAATACAGGCTGAGAGAGTTGGGCTGGTTCAGCCTGGAGAAGAAAAGGCTCTGGGGAGACCTTAGAGCCCCTTCCAGGCCCTGCAGGGGCTCCAGGAAAGCTGGAGAGGGGCTGGTGACAAGGGCAGGGAGGGACAGGCCAAGGGGAATGGCCTGAAGCTGCAGGAGGGCAGATGGAGATGGGATGTGAGGCAGCAATCCTTCCCTGTGAGGGTGCTGAGGCCCTGGCAGAGGTTGCCCAGAGAAGCTGTGGCTGCCCCTGGCTCCCTGGCAGTGTTCAAGGCCAGGTTGGATGGGGCTTTGGGCAACCTGGGCTAGTGGAGGGTGTCCCTGCCCATGGCAGGGGTGGCACTGGGTGGGCTGGGAGGTCCCTGCCCACCCAAACCAGTCTGGGATTCTGGGATTCTGGGATCTGTCATGTCATGTTAAGTAGCATCTTCCTTTTCAAATTTAGTTTATATTTCTTTGCAAGTCCCCAAAAAGTGAGATTCCTGGAAGCTATTGTCACTGTATTGTAGCACAGAGAAGCCCCCCCGGCCCGTGCCCGGCTGAGTACTCCTTAATAAGCCTTTGATGAGGAGAGTCAGCAACATCTGTGCCGCACCCGCCCTGGGCGCTGAGCTGCTGCGCCGGCTCCAGCGGGTCCTGCTGGCCAGGGCTCTGCAGCCGCTGCCAAACCACGCTCAGAGCGGCACGTGTCCGCGGCGGAGGGAAAGGTGGCCAAGCACGGGAGCTGCCTGGCACTCTTCTAATTACACAATGAGCTTACATTTGGTCAGATAGGCTGACAGATGAAAACTGAGGCTTTTCAGAAGAATGACTGCTTGGAGACATAAAGGGAGAGAGAATTGCTGCTTTGCCTCCTGCGGAAGAGGAGGGAGCCCGACGGCGCAGGCATCACCTGGGATGGGGGGGATGCGGCCAAGGGCCCTGCGCTGTCTGGTTCAAGGTGGGTCTCTGCAGCCGGGTGACTCGTTGAGTGAGAAGGCTACACAGTCAGTGTCTCTCAGTGCCAGTTAATAATTCATTTTTTATAGATGATGGGAGTTGTGTAACTGTGAACATGTAATCAGAGTCTTGGTCTGGAATAAAGTTTAGAATCAGGATATAAAATTGTTTCAAAATAAAGAACTGAGCCTAAGTTTTTTTCACCCCCAAAGACACTCTAGCAGAAAGTCTGCTCCAGTTTTCCTCCCTCCTCCTTCCCCTTTGCAAGATGTCTCACTACTCCAGGGCTGAACAGAAATTAAGCTCACAATCCCAAGCAATGTAGAAGTTCTGGCTCTAGTCTCAATTTTATCCTTTTAAGCCCTGGCTTTAATTTGCCAGCCTGGCATTCCACAGGCGACGGAATGGATTGCTGTGTTGGCATCCACAGGCACCATGTTCATAACGCTTGTGTCCCAAGGACAGCGGGAGCAGGATGACTGCTCAAAAACCCACTCCAGAGATCCAGGGGAAAAGCTGTGACCAAAGACTACAGGCAGAACCAAGGGCAACGTGAGCTCTTGCATCCAATTAAATCAAAATCCTTCCCCAGCAGCTTGTCACCTGGGCAAAACAAGGCACTCGTCCAGTGTTTGACCTCGCCCCTCCTTAAGCACCAGCGTAGTCATATGAAGTGTGCACTTCAGTGTTTCGCTGGAGCAGCCTTTCCCAGCCTGATCTCTCTGTGGCTCCAGGCACGTGGTCAGGCAATATGCAGGTGAAAGAGCTCCCTCAGCCAGGGCTTGGGAACCGCGACAGAAAATAGCGTTCAGCTTGTCAGCTAGACGGCATAAAGTGAAAAGTTAATCAGTTGTGCTCGATAAGATGCCAGGAGAAAAGTTCATCCTGGCACACGTGCTGGACTTGCAGTGAAGCAGGGAACACTTGCAGGAGGGCTGAAGTGTGCATCTTTGAGATGACAAGCCTGTCACTCCTTCCAGCCTTAGAGATGTGTCTGCTGGGAATACAGCCAGGGATGCCATTAATGGATTAGAGTTAAACATGTTAATAATGGACACCCTGGGGAACCACCCCCTACCAAAAAAAGAAAAAAAAAATAATAAAAGAAACCTCTGTAACCACTGTAATGGGCCAAAGTACACTAAAAAGCAGCATGAAAGCAATTTCCACATACGTGCTGTCACTGCACTTCCTCTGCGTTTTGCAACAGAGCATTTAAAAGGTCAAATAAAAAGACTTTGTTTGCAATGTAAAAGTCGATGGCTTGAAAACATGTTACACGGTAATCTGCCGTCGCGGAGTGGTGCCTCTTTCGAGCTGCCTTGCCACGCTGATTGCAATGCAATTTACACAGCTGGGCAGGCCCACGGGTGGCCAAAGCGTGGCAGGCAGGTGGCTGCCTGTTAGAGAGTGAAGGATTAAGCAAAAGAGAGGACATTTCCCAGGGAATGAGATTTCATCGGCTATCAACACCGGTGACCACCTAAAGCAGGTGGCGTAAGTACGGGGAAGGGCATAAATACGGGTTTCACTGTAGTGCAGGGCACCCACAGCAGCCATCTAACCACGGCAAACAGTGACCTGACAACTGTCACTGCATAAAGACATCCAGAAGGCCCCCTGTCATCCCAGAACTTTACCCCCCAGCTGATGAAAAGTGGAGCATCTTTAAAAGGGTCTTTGCTGGCACATGCTGAATGCACCCTGCAGAGAGAGAAGTGCACAGTCGGGTTTTACCGCTGCTAAACCAGCACCCCAGCAGTATCGTGGGGAACATCTGGATTAGAGAGCAATCCAGTTAGGGTCATTTGAATTTCTCTGCCTTATTTCTCTATGTGCCTAGCGAGGCAGCTGTTAGGCTAGCTACCAGGGCATTTACAGATACCAAGGAAATACTATCCCCACTTAGTTCAGGCTTGCGGCGTGCCTGTAATTAGGTAGAACAAGAAGAGGTTGAAGAGAGAAGCTAAACTAGTTGGCTGAGTGTACATGCAAGCCATCAGTGGCAGGTTGCCACTCTCTGGCCTCACGGTTGTATTTAAACATGACAGCAAAATTCAGACTAGATAAATACACCAGTTGCTTAGTCACCATCAACAAAGATTCCTCAGGTTCCTCAGACAGCAATATCAGACAATATCTTAGCATAGTTCACAAACTTATGACAAAGATTTAATATTATACGTGTATAAATGCATCTGGTAAAATAAAATAAAGGCTAACAAGCCACCTGCTTCATGACACAAACTTCCATAAACGTCATAAAATTTTATGCTATCATAAAACAGTGCAATGGAAAAAAACTTCCATTATTTCACTGCAAGGGGCAAAAGCTTTCATGGTACTTGTCAGGACTTGTTCAGAGAAATGCAAAAATAAGCACACAAAAACATATCGAGAAGGACAAGGCAGTAAAATTCCCCAGAAAGCAGGCTGATAATTGAGGTTTACCAGCATGTCTTTGCGTGATGGTGCTCTCACATCACAGTTTTTGATTGCAAGATTTCTGAGATACGAACTGTGTCATCCTCCCTCCTAATAATGATTTGTGGGTTTTTACCACCAGATTTATCCCAGCCTGAGCAAGAGTCATGAATCTCACCTGTGAGGAGGAAGAAAACAACAGTAGCGCATTTCTTTTGCAGACAGACAAACTGAAGCCAAGCTGGGGCACAGTGAGGAGCGAAACCCCATCCATGGTCCACTTCATCCCAGCAATAATTTTGACAGAACCACAGTCCAGATTACTCTCCTTCTTTTCCATCCATTGCTGTGCACATGGTCAGGTCCTGAAAAAAACAAGAGAATACTCTGCAAGATACCAAAATATTAGTGCTTTGTCCCCATGTTCTGCATTATTTGAAAATTTTCTGTTTGAACTTTGCTTACAACATCATTTATATGAAAAATGGGAAATATGCAAAGTTTGAAAAAATTAGGCTGCAGAAAAATAAAAATTAAACAAAAGAATTCAATAACGTCAAAGCACCCTGTTTTGAATATATGCATTCAAGAAAGCGCATTAATCTTTCATTTCAACATTATTTTTAACTTTATTTACATCTGTCTCAACTACTTCATTCGCATTCTTTGAGAGAAAAAAGAAAAAAAGGTTTGCATCTCAGAATTCCTCGCAGAACAGAAAATAGAGATGGAAACGGTTTTTCCCTGAAGGAGTGCTCGTCCCCTTGCTGCGCTCCAGCAGCACCGGCTGCCCTGGCACCTTCGCTGGTCCCCGGCCAGCACAGCTGCACCAGCGCGTGCGACTGCTGGCACCACACAGCTCGCTTTGCCTTGTCAGTGGTCTGCCGAACCCGAGACATTTCAGACAAATATTTCCAGTAACATTCTTCAATGAACTTCCCTTTCATCCACACCACAACACCAAAAATCTGACCCGCTCTGGGGTAGGACTGGCTCTGTTTTAAAAACCTCTCCGCATGGCAGAAGAAGAAGAGCTGTCCTGCGGGCTGGTCACTCGGGTGTCTGCGATGGGTAACTGCCGCCCAGCGGTGGTGGAAGCTGGTGGAAGCTCCCAAGTGGTCTGCAAACATCAAGGACAGTCCCAGACAGGACAGGTTAATAGGGGTGATGCAGGCAAAAATGTTAGGGGATGCAGAATAAAAGCACCAGCCACGGAGGTTTGCTGTTTACCCTGCTAATGTAAGTTGTATGTGCTGTATGCGTAAGTTACTGGTATTTGAAAAAGAGTGTATACATCCCAGATGTCTGAGAGGCTGTGTGTAATACATCCTTTGAAGCACGCTTGCTAATATGAGGTTTTACTGTGTTGCGTTTGCTATTGTAAACTTCTCGACTAGAGGCGCTTCCAGACACAAACAAACAGAAAACCCCCAGTTTGTTAGTTATAACGTTTTACTTAACGTCCTGTTTGGGCTCTGCTGCCATTCACTCCCTGAGGTTCATCAAAAATAGTCGCCCGAGTGAATTACTGAAGGAGCCCCAAGGGAACATTTTGCCCTACCCGGCAGGTAAGTGGGTGGCATCACGCGTTTCAAAACTGGTTTGCGTACTTCAGAATTTGGGGCCACATGCAGCAAATATCTGGCAACTTTCCACTGAGCCGAGAAGGGAAACAGAAGAAAGCAACTTCACTGTCTACAAATAACTGTGACACGTTTGGGATTTCACGTAACGTTTAAATCCCAGCTCCCAGGATTCAGCATCCTGTATCAGCAATAATGACTAAAACTGTTGAAAGTCATTAAAGAACTTACTAATCAGTCTCTTAATTGAGGCTATCTGCTTCCCATTACACACAGACAAATTAAGCAGGTTAAAACTGTTCCCAGCAAACATCTGCTGAAGCAAGTCAAAATTAATGATAAATAAAATTGAGTTCCCTTTGTGGTTGATTTTTCTCCCATCTGTGCCTATAAACACTCTATCCTTACTTGTCAATCCAAAAGAACCTTGAAGTACATTCCCAGCCTCTCCCAACGTCTTCCCAACAGCCTTTATCAAAGGTGAACACAAACTGACGCGCTCTGTTCCCCACCCGCGCGTGTTCGCTTGCCCACTTGCAGGCAGCGACACAGCCCCGCGCCCGGCAGCGCAGCGTGCCGAGCCATGCCAGCGCTGCCGCCAGCCTGCTCCTGCCTGGGCACGGTCTGCAGAGCAGCACGCCGGCACCCGTCCGCCCGGGTTGGAGCCGAAGAGACACATCGGGGTGTGGAGCCTTAAAACCGCAGGGCACTGGGAGCTGCATCTCGGTGTCACCGCTGGTCTCCGTGTGATCCTTCCCTCTGCGCCCCGCGGTGCAAACAGCACGTGACGTGCTGCAGATGGCCCGGCACTCACCCGTGCTGCTCCCTGCTCAGGCAGGACCGAGCAACACAGGTGCTGGATTTTGCACTTGCCAGCTAGCTGGTAGCAGCCAATAAATTTTTTTAAAGGAAGTAGTAAAATCCCAATACTAGACCCACTGAGAAAGTGCTAGCAACCATCCGCATTGCCTGCTCAAATGCTAATTGGTACATTGGAGAAATAGATGTAGTACACCATCTGGGCAGATCTCCAGAGTCATTTTCGAGAAAGGTATGTTCAGCACCGCATGTACCGGGCAAGGCTCTTCCTCCGTCTCAGCGCTACCAGCACCGTTCAATATAGCACACAGCATGCTCTGCGTATTGGCTGGTGCCCGAGTAGATAACCATGATCTTCCTTCCCCCAGGGGCAGCTATCTCCAGACGTCAGTAAATTAGAGAGTCTCCTTGACACTGATAGACAAGTTGTCATGGAGCTATTTTTCTCTTTAACAGAGCTGCAGAGCTCTGCCTGCGTATCTGGCTCATGATAAATGGCCCGAGGTATTCATTTGCTCGCCCGCTTATTACATTGTCCACTAATATCTTTGCTCCAAGTACTCGCACTGCTATTGCTGTATGGTGCTCCCCAGGGGCAGCAGCTATTTTGGCAGTAAGAAATTTAAAAGGGCGCTGAGATCAAAGACCTTCTACAACAGCTTCTCGGTCTAGCAGACAGCGACACAAATGGCGTTCCCCAGCCCAGGAGGAACTCCTCCAGCCCTCTCCGAGCACCAGGCGCCCGACAGCTCTCGCCGCTGCAGCCTGCCCTCTTCCCCGGCTCTGAAGGCAGCAAGCGGAGCCGGCCCGGGCAGCCAGCCCAGGCTGAGCAGCACTGGGATAAACGATCCACCCGGGAACCCACCGCCGTCATCCGTCGTGGCAATATTGGAAGGCCTGACTTCTGAGGGGCTTGGGGTATAAATACCTGCTCATAACCACTCAGACAAACTTTCAAACTACCTAGATGCCCGGCTTACATTGAAGTTGATGAAAAAAATATTAATAAGAATTAAGCCTACTTCCAGAAAAAGGTAAGCTTTGAGAAAATCCTAGTGGGCACCTAGCTGCATCTTTAGGAGCCCATCACCTTTTAAATAGTGTCTCTCAGTGACAAGAAATGTCTGCCTTTGTTTAACACACCCGTACAAAAGCTCAGATAAAATTCCACAGAAGATGGCCAGGGAAAAGCTGCATTCAAAATTGACTTGCATTAGTGAACAGAAGCAAATGAACTTGGAAGGTCACTGACATCCCTTGGCTGCCAGCCCGCAGCCTGGTTTGGAGCAGCGGATGCGAGTAGCCCAGGCGCTGCGCACAGGGTGCCCACACGTGCTGGCCAGAGCCTCGCTCTGCCGAATGAGATGTGCTTATTGCACACGCAGGCCGATAAATTGGGAATCATGTGGTTGGTTATTGCTGAAACAAGGTCATTTGAATCTCCCATCTATTACAGAATTTTGGCATTTACATTTTAATAACAGTTTTTGCCTCCTTTTCATGTTTTACATGTGCAGATGGATTTGACACATGCTACCAAATGCTTTTTGGTGAATGTAGGTTTTTTGGGGGGTTTCTCCTTTCCAAACAAGAAAGCTGTTCTACGAAATCTAATGCATGAGTTGTCTGTCCTCCAACTTCATCAGTGCCAAGTTTCTAAGCAAGAGCCGTCAGGAAGCTTTCAACCATATACATTCAAGACAGAGCTTTTACATATGAAATGAAACAAAAATCCCGCCGATGCCCCAGGACCGGCAGGGAGGGGATTGTTCACAGGCACGGCTGGCAGCGCTGGCATCGGCAGTACCTTGCTGATCAGCAGGGATGTGAGGAAGAGCAGGAGCCTGAAGTTTGAACTGCAGCTGCGCAGCAGGACCAGGGCAAGGCTGGGGGGAGCAATCCTGGGGAGAGCACACTCGGAGCTTCCTTTAATTGTATATCCTTGAGTAACTCAGCAGCAGAGCTGCTAGTTATACTGGCTAGGCGCAGACCCAGCCCAGCGGTCCTTCTCAAACAACGGATTTCACATCAGAGACCTCCCAACGAAAGCTACCTGCTCCTAGCACCTCGGCATCTGAACCCAGAAATTACTGCTTTCAATTACGGTCTTACCTCAACAAACATGGCAATTCACAGAGGACGAGAGGATTTTCAGAACCAGCCTCAGCCTCTCACACACCAGACTCAGCAGTCCACATTAGAAAAATCCTCGGCAACCTTGCATAAATGCACCTTCGGGCTGGCACTCCAATTGCACTGAGCTGAGCTCATGCTTTTTGATCCTGGGAGAACAGAGAGAGGAAAGTGCATGGGAAATATGGGGGGTTTACAGATACATCACTGCTCTGGAGAGCTTACTCAGAATCCATTATTAATGTCCAGATGATGGTTTGGACAGTTAACAGCATTGAGCCAGGGATGCAGGCACCTGGCTTTCTGCAGAGAAAAGCAGACCAAGCCCTGGGGGTCTGCTGCAGAAGTGCTCTGAGCACCCAAAGTCCAAGACTGAAAACACGTAAGGAACGGTGTTTTGGAGGCATTGCATGACCCCACTTCACAAACAGGATTCAAGCACGTAAAGAAGGAAATATGTTTTTTTCTTTTGATCTACTGCTAGCAGACTACTAGACTGAATTTCTGCTGCTGGTTGTGTCATATCCTCGGTCTCCTCTTCCCACACCTTTCATGTGCAAGCAGGTGTATTAGCTCACCTCAAACATATCTCAGAGACATCCCAGCCTTTTCTGCACAGCTGAGACGCAAAATTTCCTAAAGTAAGAAGCTGCTAGGGCGTATAAAGCAGGTCAAAATAGCAAGACGAAAATACTTAAGTGGCAGAAATTCCTTAGTTAGAGTTGCTGCTGGGTCTTAATAGAGCCTCCATGTCTCGAGAGTTTTGTATTGTCATATTTTACAGCATATTGGATGAAAGGTGTATCAGGAGAAATGGTGAGAAAAATGAGAATAACATCAGAAAAAATGAAAATAAGTTATTGGAAAACTTAGGAAAATACAGATTTAAAAAATAAGTTTGGTTTAATTTCTGCTGTTCTCCAGACTTAAAGGTACCGAACAGTCTCTCGCAATCAGCCAGGAAACGTACACCTTCGGAGGGTTGTGCAGAGCTGGCAATTCTCATAACAGGCCACTGCTAAACCAGTATTTTTAAAGTTTTCTACTCTTAACTGTCCATATCACCACCCGCTATAACAGGGGCACTGCGCAACTGTTTTTCAGAAGGATGCTGCTTCACAGACTTCTGGCTGGAGACAGTCTATACCGAACACTGACAGCTTTGGATGTGATAAACACTCCTGTACTACTAAGGCTTGGGCAAAAACCTTACTCTTTCTTCTGACTCTGCAGTACCACATGCAGTTACAAGCACCTGATCAGACCGAGTATCCGATATGAGCTCACAAAGACAGGAAAAAATTTGCACAAATATTTGATTGTTAGGCTTCCCAGAAAAGGATGAAAAAAATATTTGGAAAAAACTTAGCTCCAAATTTGTCCAAAACATTTTTCTTCCAGCCTTCACAGTGAAAAATGCCCGAGAGGGAAATAGTCTGATTCAGCTCCAGCACACCACCAAAGTCGTCCTGCCTACCACAGAATGGTAAATGGGTTTTTCACTCCTTGTGGCCATCCCATTGGAATGAAATGGGCAGCCATGATGTATCTGCATCCGCTACTTTCAATGGTTAAAAAAAGTTAATTGGAACTTCTGAAACAATGAGACATCCAATTTTTCAAATATGATTCATCCTGTGTCTGAACTAGTCTCCCGAGGGTCATTTTCATAGTAAATTAATCTTTCTAATGTCAGATGTAAATTATCAGCAGTGACACCGTGACCACAGTGTCAGCAGCAGCGATGGCCTTGCTGCAGATAGGCGTGGTAGTGACACTGATGATATTGAGTCTGACAATATAAAAAATTAGCTTAAAATTAAAATAACTCCGATGACATCAAACGCAACAGAGGCTCATTCGGACCCTGACCATGTCTGCCTCTAGCCACAAGCATCGTCTGGAAATGATGGGGCTAACACCACTCGCCTTCTCTGTACAGTCTTCCGGAGGTGCTGTGACAAGTGCCCAGACAAAAGCCACGTATTCCGGCCGCTCCTTGCCCGTGGAGAGACGGGAGCTGCAGTGACTGGTGCCAGCACCTCTTAGGGAGGGAGCAGACCTATGGGTAACCGACTAGCTGATGCATCGCTGTCGGACAGGCGTCGATCACCTTGCCTTCTAGTCACTCAGCCATGGAGGAGATGGGCCTTAACGCTGCTACGATTAAACAGTACGTTCTTGTAGCTTGAATTGAGGCACTGAGAATTACAGAACAGGAGTGGAAGCCCCTGAGCAGCGTTCACTTGTGAAATTCTAAGAGGTCACAATATGCGTTGGGAGTTAGGTAAATAAAATATAGCGAATAACTATTGTAACTTTTCAACAGCCTTTGCCTTGCAGATTGCTGTTTTCTTGTGGTGTTTTCAGCCATGCACTGAATACATCCTGGAAGTAATTTTGTCTGCTGCCTGTTTGCAAGCAAGTCAGATAATATTTCATATCTTTCTTGGCAAGATGAACTTCAGAATTGTGTTCTAGCAAGTATACTCTGGGATTTACACCCTCATTTCATGTGCCATCAAAATTCTACAACATTTGACCAAAATTTTCTTTTTTGGCAAGCACTCTTGCCAGGAAATTCATTAGCCAGAATTTGCAAAATGTGAAGAAAAAAAATCAATATTAGCACAGGCAGGGCAAATTCATGTGCTGATTAATGCAGGTATTGCTTGCATTTTCTTTTACAGTCTCAGTTATCATTGGCAATATACAGGATGTGGCAACTGTTTAACCACATAACCTTTAGAGTCACTTAAAAACGAGGCTTAAATCATGGCCAGGCTCCAAATTTCATTAAGCCTGGAGAGGTATTTTGCTGAAGAATCCAATAGTAACACTCATTTAAAAAATATGACAGCTAAAAATAGGACGTGTGACTTTTTTCCTTACGCATTTCCCATCTGACTGGCAGGCCAGGTCTCCCCTTCCGCCCCGGTTCCCGCCCGGCGCCGAGACGGGCTGCCTCCGGCTCTGAGGCAGCGTGCCCCAGTGCTCTCTGCAGCAGCTGGAGCGGTGGGACCCCCCAGGGCAGCTCAGCGTGCCCCGAGCTCCCGTTTCACCTGCTCAGAGTCACCGTCCTGCCACCACGGGCACGGAGTCTGCAGCCCTGCTGTCGGCACCACGTCCCAGGGAGGGGACGCTGCTCTGCTCCAGCCTGTGAGCACGGCGTTATGAACCCTGCAAGGCAATGAGCAGATAAGGGGGGTGGGGGGTTGGACGCAGCAGGGTCCGACCAGTTCCCCTGCGCTGGGCTTTTGATAACAGGCGCCCGCTGGCGAGGTCGGCAATACCACATTGGAGCTGCCCTCCTCCAGCAGCCACCGGGCTGAAAAGGCAATGCCATGAAGAGAGGGGAATGGAGCACCACAATCACACATGCAGAAATATTTCCAATAGCCATATTAAGTGGTGGAAACTTTCTCCTAGCAGCAAATGCCCTGCAGACAAAACAAGAGCAAACTCAACACCTCCCTGCACCAACTGTCCTCAAGTCGGTGCTCGGCAAAAGCTAATCTAAATTAACAAGAGCTGTGAATCTAGAGCAGGCTACTTAAACCTCATTGAATCTTTGTGCAGACACACTTATTCCGAAGTAAAATTCCCCTGGTTGCTTTAGACGAATTCTCTTACAAATTATATTAAACTGGCAGCTTTTAGCCTCCTTTTGATTTGCGGGCACCCCAAAATGTCAGAGGGAGACGCTGCAGACCAGGAGCAGTGCACGGCTGCAGACAACAGGCTTCTCTTGCATTCGGTTTTCAAGCAAATCCCAGGGCTCCCTGAACAGAGACTGAAAAGTGGCTGACTCAGTCAAAGAAAAGCCACATTAGTTCTGCCTAGGAAAGTTTATGCAGTAAGTAATCTACGTTAACTCTTAATTTGGACCATTTTCTCTCAGTTCCCCACCCAGACAGATGATTAGTACCACAAGGTTGGCTGGCTTTTGGTAGGAAACTGATAGACCTATAAAGTATTTTGTAAACTTCAGAAAAGCTTTGCAATTTACATTTTGTTATTTTAAAAAACCCTCCCAGACGTGCAATTTAACACTGCATTCATAAATCCTACACACAATTAAGAGGCACATTTAAATTCTGTAGATTAAAAGTCAATGCACAAAGTGGAGCACTGATAAGTCATGCGACCTCTGCAGCACCGAGCACCATTCTGGTAGGAAAAACCGTACACCATCTACCCTGCTACAATTGTCCCAGTTGTACCAACAATTCAAAAACCGGTTTAAATCCTCGAAGCTGAGTGGGTTGCAGCGGGCTGCGGGTGACTGCAGAGAGGCCAGGCGAGAGGTCATCCCTGCCCCAGGGCGCTGGCACTGGCGAGCGCCGGGCCCAGGCGCTGATGGAAGGACGGTGCTGTGCACAGCCTGAGAGAGAGTGAACCGCCTGCCATGAAGACGCTGGTTGTTACGGCACAGCTGTTTCGGTAGGCAGCGACTGGAGCTGTGCCGTGTGCCCAGCGGCGTTACCGGCACAGGTCCTTCCCCTCGGCCGCCCCAGCTGCCGGAGCGGGCCCGGCTGTGGCACTGCCACAGGCTGGGGGACAAGCCGATGGTGCTGGGCAGGGCCCTGCCGGGTCCCGGCCTGCTCCTGGTCCCGGCCTGCTCCTGGTCCCGGCCTGCTCCTGGCCGGAGGGACAGAGGGAGGGCGCGAGTTTCTCCACAGCCCTGGGGCGCTGCAGAGCGCTGAGCTGGGGGCAGCCATCACCACCAGAGCCCGGCAGCCGTGGGGCCAGGCCACCAGAGCCACCACTCCGGCCGGAGCCGCCTGCAGCCTGCAGGCCTTCCCGTAACAGCTTCATGGTCAAGGGGTGATTCGCCCGCAGAAACACAACGCCAAATGGCACGGCCAGCCCTCCTTCCAGCCGGAGACCTCCAAGGGCTTTGCCAGCCTTCCTCCGGGGGTGGCTGAACACCCGATGCTGCGTCGGAAGCGTTCACCGCTCCTGGGACAGGATCAGCCAACGGAGCCCAAGAGCCAGCCCTGCCATTCAGCAACCACCATCATTCGATAATTACAAAACAAACTATGCAACAAAATAAACGAGGCTGGTAATTTGTTATCATTTTACTGCTTCGTAGGTGTGCTGAAGATTGTAAATTGGGTGCTGTATTAAAAATGACAGAAACACATTGGGTGCTGCACTAAGTTGTTTGTGCATTTCAGCATCTGCAGACAGTAACGGGGAGGATGGAAACGGCAGCACAGAGATGCCGAGAGGTAGCTACACTGCTAGAAAATGCACAGAAATTTGAATCAGATGGGGAAACGACTACTTGGCCCCAGTGCATTTTGGAGCAGGGTCCTGACGGTGGCGGCACGGCAGGAGGACGAGGCAGGGCAGACAACAGCGGGCAGAGGGCAGACAACAGCGGGTAGACAACAGTGGGCAGCCTGAGGAAGCCGTGTCCCCGCGGGGATCGATCCCAAGCTCCACTGCTGCTCCTGGGGGAGCAACTCTGAGCCACCCTTGAAAGGGCGTGCGGCCTCCCTAATGCACCGTGGTACCCTGGACCGAGGGGCACAAGGAGCACGTAAACAGGCAGATGTGGTCAGCCGTCAAGCGGCAGTAGGAGCGCAGCCAAAGGGAACGTAGGAACAAAAACTTGGCACGCTGGGAGGATGCTGGGCCTGAAGAGAACGATGCAAGCCGTAACGATCAAATGAGTCTGGAAAGTAATAACAGAGGAGCTGTCTGTCTGAAACAAAAAGATCAGTGGCTCCAGACACTTTTTGTTTATTAAGGTTTGTTCTTTCTAAAGGGCTTTGCTTCGCAGTGATCTTGCATTATAAGGCAGGATTACCCTCACTTCCTCAATTCTGCCAAGTACAAAGCACTGTTTATGAATTATTGAACTCTTCATTTGCTGTGCGCACTCTGGGTAATGGCAAGCCTGTGCTTTAAGAGGACAACCTGCCGATTATTCAATTTTCATGTGCTTTATTAACGTGGCACATCAAGTATACACACATCAACAGCACACTGAAAAAAACCTGTTTGCTTTAGACTCAAATATTATGCAAAGCAAAGAAATTATTACAAAAAGGGCTTCCCCCCCATTCGTTACCAGGTTCAATTACTGTGCCACTTAACCTGACTATTTTAATGTTCATCTCCTTCTACTCCACATGAAAGCTTTATTAGCAGCACTATAATCATTTAAAAATAAGCTAAAGCCTTAGAGTGCTGAAGAGTTTTGGGTTTAGAGCTTAAGTAGAGGTGCATAGCAAGAATTACTGAATCGGAAGAAAGTTGGCATGTACTGTGCCTGCTGTTGGATACATCTCCAATACCATTGCAGGGGACAAATTAAACAACCCCCAGTTTTAATTAAAGGTGAAATTATGGATATAGTTCTTCTGATGCCAGCAGGAAACAGAGAGGCTCAACTGTTACCTGTGTCCCTTAGCACTGGGCAGGCAACTTGATAAGATGGCATATTTTTTTGGTTTGTATTTGTCTCTATCAGTCATGGGCAGCAGAAAACATGGCCAAATCTAATTTCTTTCCAGATATCAAACAGAAATTTTCAAGCACTTGTTGCACTGTTCCCTCAGCAAGAAGCCAGACTGCATTGATGGCAACTACTGCAGCTACGCTGCAGCACCAGCGTGTGGCTGTAGGCAGCACCAAGTGAAGGCTTCACTGCCTGCACTCCGCGAGCTGCTTCTGGGGTCCGCACAGACTGATCAATCAGGCTATGCTTTCATTATCAGATATAGTCTGATAATTGAACAAGTCAGATAGCAGCAGCTCTTTGATAACACTGCTTTGGAATGGCCACTACAGCTCGGTTCTACATAAAACAACTGCATGTCAGAACTTCATGAATCTCATTAAAGTAGCATCAACATTTCCATATGACTTCCGGACTTTTTGGCTGCTCTTCGCTTCTTTCCTGGACCTGATTCTTCCAAACATTTAAACAGCCGTTTAATGAAGTGCATGCAAGGAAAAGAATTAGGAGGGCACTGAAGGACACGACTAATTGTCGGCACGTAGAAACACTGTCGACATACACGGGATTGCTCGTGTACGTGATGTTAATTGTGCGTGTAGGAATCCTGCTGGATCAGAGTCGACACGCTGTGAATCCCAGCTGTACGAATTAGGTCTGTGCCTACGGATGCTTCTGAAGAAGGATGTGCTTCAGGAGCTGCCTAAGTCTAACGAGGTACTGCAGGCTTTGTGGAAATGAGGCCTACATAAAATGAATGAAAACTTTTTTTAAATTTGAAAGGGAAATGTATTTAATGAGATACATGAAGATGCCATCAGGAGTTAGTAAAACTATTCATATAAAATAAAATTATTCAGTATACTTATTCAATCATACTCTTTGTCATTTATCTGTCTTTACATACGTAGAAGAGAAAGATCTACTTCTATTTGTTAGATGCTTAGCTTTTTGAAAGAGTAACATAATAAGTGAATTGATAAGTAATGAAAGCATTAACTGTCATATAAAGATTATGACTCTGGTGCTCGGTAGTGCAATTAAATTTAATGTTTGTTTCTCTGTCTCTGTGAATAACGATAAGATTTCCCTTGTGAATATCTAAGCAGCTGACTGATAACATTAGGACAACTGCTCTGGGTAGCCAATGCAATTCATTACTAACCATGTCATTAAAACTAAGTTTTACAATTACTTTAAGTGACCTTAGGTGCTAAGCAAGGAGGTAATATTTAGGTGTGATTACCTACACAATAAACACGCATAAAACTATCCCCAAACCAGGTCACCCATTAAAAAAAAAAAAGAAAAAAAGAAAGAAAAATACAAGCTTGTTTGTATAATAGTGAGATGTAAAGATGCATTCATTTGTTTGTGCAAATGGTATGATTACATTCAGAGATATGAATGTATAGTTCTCATTTCTGGATAAAACAGCCAGGAAGGCATGAATAACAACTGAAGATCAATCAAAATCAGAAATGCTTTCTGAAAAAAGGGTAATTGAGAAACAGAAAACTTGACACTTACAACAAAAGGTTCTTGAGGGAGAGACATTATTTCTGAAATATGTTGACTGTTATCTAATTAAATAGAGGCAAACATTCTGGTGGCTAGACTCCCAGAACCCTAACATCACAGTTGTTCTTCAGGAGTGCTTATTAGCAACAACAGCGGTATTGTTTGAGAGTAATGTGCATGCTCTTACAGAAGAGCTCAATATTATTCAATAAAACTCATGCTTTCGGAGACAATGAGCATCTCACAGGAGAGCGGAATTTGAAGACTTCAGGACTGCATAACTGGCCAAATCATTTAATGCAGATCGTTCATCTCGCTCACATTGGAATTTCTGTGGAACACATTACTCACTGTTTTCTCCTGTTACTTGACCAAACTCAGTGATGTCTCAGATGTCTGGATGAAACGATCGGTCTTCAGTAATGACAGTAATGATCACCCTATCCTCTGCTCATACAAACTAAGATTCGCCATCTCACACAATAATGCTGTGACAACCCTGGCTGCAGCTGGTGCTAACGAGAAATTAGTGATGCCCTAGCAATAGGAAGAAGCTGAACAGATTTAAGTCAGGTCAGCTATAATTGCACTGGGCTAATCACCAGGATCCCCCCCCCAGCAAAGCTGGGGTTTCTGTCCTGCTTCCCACACACCCATTCCCCTGCCCCGCGCCGGCAGGCACCGGGTCCCGGCGTGCTGGGTGGCTCTGGAAGCCAGGCGGCCATAATGCTATTCCTCTCCAGTCTTCAGAGTCCAAGCTTCTTGTTTTCCTTTCCGCTCCTTTGCACAATTACGTGCATCCCGTTTATCCAGGCCTTATGGCAGCAAACCGCCCTGTTGTTCAAAACACAGTGCAGCACTGCAATACCTATCAAATTTATTGAACACTTCCTCGATCACCTGAATTCTTGGTGATCTGAACTTATTTAATGTCCCCGGGAGATTCAGTTAGTCAAGGTGGTACGATACATGATATACAGGATGTGACTGATGTTAAATTGACTATGAGATAATTAGATGCTAATGTCACCTTTCTGTCAGGATGACAGGAGTGTCACTATCTAACACATCTGTGTAATTTCTGAGTGACTACGGTGTCACCTTGCAGCTTGTTTAAGGCACTCTGATGGTGGCAGTGATGACATGATTGCAATATTGCCCCATGCGTAGGGTGCACCGTTTGGGTGTAGGCAGACGCTGCGCTCGCTGCAGCGGCACAACACTGTTTCACTCACAGTCGTCAAAAAGCCTACAACCAAAGCAAAGTTAAGAACAAAAATGAAGCGCAACAACTCTCTTTACTCTCAGCTTAGCTTGCACCCGACCTCCTCCCACACATGCACTCACACACTTGGAAACACTCTGTTTTCTCCGTTCTCTGAGGCTTAGATCTGGTAATCCTGAGTTAATGACCACACTCCATGTGATACGCAGGAGCTGGGTGAAGAGTAGGCAGATTTTGGTGGCTTTTCTCTTCTTTTCTCTCTCGTCAGCCCTGGAGGAGCACGCTGACAGACGCCAGCTAGGAGACGGGAACGCAGCCCTCAAGGGGTGATCTTGGATGCCGCCCCGTGTCCCTCCAGGCACACGTCCCCGTGGTAAGCGCGGGGTCAGGCAGGAACTTGCCCCAGAGCGCTCGGGGATGCACTCGGGCTCCGCTGCTCCATGCCGGCTCCAGCTCTGCAGACCTGGGCACTCGCTGACGCCGGTGTGCCGCAACACGCGAGTCTCCAGCAGAGGAGTCGGGGTAAGAATTAGGAAACAAATCCTCTGAATGTATTACTTTGGAAGAATGAGTTAATAGAAATTGTGGAAATCCTTATTTTTTGGGAATTTGAGGAAGAATATTTTTGATCAAGAAATTGAAGGATTTGCGGGGGAGGGGGGGAGCAAGAAGCTGCTGGAGGACCACCAACACGAGCAGTACATGTCGAATGCTTTGATGGGTTCACATAAACAGAGCTGCATCTCACAGCACAGCACTCAGCACTCCTGTCCCTCCCGCTGCCCACCCACCTCCTCCTGCCCAGCCAGCCCTGCTCCCAGCCTTGCAGGAGCAGCACCTGTGGGAACACCCTGGGACGGATGTATTTTAATCCCCAGACAGGTGAGGACATAAAGCCTGGCCTTGAACACATTAATTAATGCGTAACTGAAGAACGAGGGCGCAATCTGGGATATTTTCCTACAATGCCTGTTAAAAAGCCCTGCTCTCAGGGAACGCCGTCCACCCGCGCCCGCAGGTCTCTCCGTCAGCTGCGGCCACGCCACCGGAGCTCAAACACCAGCCCCAGCCCGGAGGGAAACGGGGAAAGCCCAGAGCACAGAACAAACTGGGTGTGACACGAGAAATTCCACACCGTCGGCAAGAACCTCACGTGGGTAATGACATCTCCGACTCCTCAGCGTCAGGGAAGCGTTTGTGACAAAAGAAGTGGCTCTGTGTTTAAACGCAGTAATAAAAGCCTTCCAATGTCCTCTGCAGCGTCAGGACCGAGCGCTGGCTTCCGTTCCAGGCAATACAATGTGAGGGTAAAAGAGTTCAGCACCCACCACGCGTACATCTCTTCTGCTTTTATGAGATCTGATATGTAAAAACTGTTCTCTTCTGTACCACAAAACAGAATTTATTTTAATCTCAGTTGGATCTTATCAGACATGCTGTACCTATCAGCTCTTTGACACAAAAATCAAAGAAAACACTCAAAATAAAAGGAGATGGACATAAAATGAAAAAGGAAGAGGATATCTATAAAAATATTATGAGCTTTAAATGCACAAATATATTTCAGAACCCCCATTTTTTTTAGAAAAGTTGTTGCAGCCAGATGTACAACTCAGAACAAAGACGACCAGGAGTAGCCCCGTTGCACACAATAAAACCATTCCTGCCGATCCTGGCCTTGAATTTAATTGACAAGTCGATATTGGCCTTTGCATTTTAATTATACTCTGAAAACTTTCTTAGTTAGGGGGCATTTAGAAGTGAGGACAATCCATGTCCTAATAAATAGATTTGCCTGTGGTTTGTGAGCTCCAGGCATATCTGAAGCTTAAGTGCCTGGTGCTGGGAACTCTATGGAAAACCCAACATTGAAAGTTAAGCGTACGAGGCACCAAATCATCGAGTGCTAACTAGGAAGAAAACGAACTCTTTGTCCTTGCGGCTGTGCCACGCAGGCAGCTGGGTCACGGCTGGGCTTCACGGAGGCGGCCAGGGCACCCAGTGCCGCAGTGCCCGTGGCAGGGCAGGTCCCCCCGAGCGGGGCCGGCTGAGCTGGGTGGCCACTGGCCACCCCCCCGGCAGAGGTCCTGGGAGACCGAGCCAGCCAGATCATCCACATCTGCCGGCTTCTGTTTAAACACCCGCCACTCCGCGGGACGTGTCCACTGCCGGTAAAGGATATTTATATGTGCAAGTGACCAGTTAGGTGCATAATTGCCCCTTTATATTCATTCTCAGTTGGAGCTTTTGAGTGCTGGGCATGTTCAGAGGCTTGACACTAAAACATGCAGAGCGGTGCACTAAGGCATCAAAAAGGGTAACTTAAAAGTCATTGCCATGGCTACGTGACAACTTATTTTGCAGTATAATATGTTTTATGAAATATGTATGATCCTATTTAATATATACCATTTGTTTTTAGCATTTCATTTCTGATAATAGCCTTTTAATGATAATCATGGTCTTTTAATGATTGTAATAATTAGAGTCTTATAAATCAACATGTTTTATGTTAAATATGCTGGAATCCTTTAAAAATATTTATTTTCACCTGCACGTTAGAAGCTGCTTTGCTCTCTTGCAGTGTCTGGAATCTGTTTAGAGCCGCATTCAAAAGTCTTCCTGAGCCTCATTTCCTTCCCTGGCTGTGAAGGGCTCCTCATACCTATTTCTTCTTTCCTTAGGGATGTGATAAAGAGGGCAAAATCAAGCATCCACTGTTTGCATCTAAAACACCATTGATCACATTCTTCATCTTTTTATTAACCAGAAACCATTACAGGACTAAATCTTGGCAATGAACTTGTAAACAAAGGGCTCAGAACAACAACAACAAAACACTCAAGAAATACTGTATGCAGTCAGCTAAAGACATCGCCTGGTCTCAGGTGTCAATACAACCAACAATATTTCTTTATAGACTTCACTTTCTTTCTTTTAGAGCTAATATTAGAGAGCTAAGCAGCTTATAACTTTCCCATTCTTTGAAAAACCAACATCCTTTCAGGCTTTCTTGTTAAAAAATATTGACAGCTTTCAGACAGGTTTCAGTAAGATTTCCAGAAGGGAAATCTCATAATTCATTTGATCTTGCCGTGCCCCATATTACACAGGAAGGTTTAATTATACATCTAACAGCTACTCACCAATTTTGACATAGTTTCATTAGACTTTTATTAAAGACAGGGCTAGGAAAAGAGAGAAATATTTGTAATTCTTTCTACTTTTTTCTTTTTTTAAAGGCAAAAGTAGCAGCCGTGAAGGTGTTTCCATGTCTTCCCAGTGGCCACAGGTACAGACCAGACAGATCTCCTCTACTGGTCATGCAAGAGCATAATTTTTTTTTTTTAAATAAATAGGAGATTCACCAAAAAGTTTGAAATGGGCTTGACTGAGACTATGCATGGATTTGGGTCACATTTAGGGTCTGATTTTATCAGATGATAAACATATTCGCATTTGGCTGAGCTGAGGTCATTTCCACCCACCCGGCTTCCTACCTGGTTTTGAAAGCAGGCGCTTGATTATCTTAAAGATTTCCATCCTTCTTTCAAGGTTGCTTTGGCTTAGCCAAGAGCTTCAAAAGACCTTGGGAAAAGACCTAGATGAACAGAGCATATCACTGTTTAAAGCTCATTTTCTCAGGAACCCCGTTTACAGCAATGAATGCAAAGAGTCATTCGCTAAACCCCAGGCGCTTAAAGAAGTGCCTCCACACGCCACGAACGCTGCGGAGCTGCAACTCAGGCTGCACCAGCAGGTCTTGCATCAACAGGTCCAACATCTGCATGGGTTTGTGGGAAAACCCCAGGACCTTCTGGTGTGGGCTTCAACTGTGACTGGGGCACGCTGGAAACCGGTTAAAAGAGGAAAAGATAAGCCCCGTTCTCCCCTTAGTCAGCTGGGTGAGCACCTAACGCCCCCATAGTGAATAACTAGGAGGAAGGATCCTACCACGGCGTGTGCTGCAGACAGGGAGCAGCCGACACGCTGAGCCCGTGGCGACGTGCAGACCGCGCGGTAGAGCCAAGGCCCCGCAGCAGCATCCTGTGGAGAGGCACAGAGAACCTACGCTGCCTCCCGCTCTCGAGCTGTTGCTGCCGATGCTGAGGCAGCAGACGTGAGGGTAGCATTGCTCCACAGCAGTTTTGGTGGCAATTAATGGGCAGTGCTTCAGTTTCCAAGAAGTCTCTTAACGTTTTCTGTAGTCAGAAACAAAGGGACTCTGAAGGGAGAAAAATGGATTTTCAAGGTCCTAGCAAGAACCCCAGGATAAGCGAATGCCATCAAACAACAGTCTGGCCCATGGCTTTTGTGCCCCTCTCTGCTCAAGTCTTCATTCTGCAGCCGCCTCAAAGCAGCAATTTGACGACTTACCAGCATCAGCTTCTCCTCCCTGCTGCTGCCACCCATTTTCAGCTGTCTTCCCCTGCTCCCACCCGTAACGGCTTATGGCGTTACAAGCTGGCACGGAAGCCCCACAAGCCCTGTCCAGGCTGGCAGCGAGCTAGCCCAGCTGTAGGGATAGCTGTATTTAAAACAGACAATACTAAATCCCATTTGAAAGGTGACAGCACTCCCGACAGCATCGTGTCAGGCCGGGTCTGAGAGGAACGCACCTCGCACACACCAGAGCTCAGCTGTAGCCCTGCAAACCGCTGCAACACCACCGTCCAGCGACACGGTCTGACCGTAACCAACCAGCACAGTTTTAAATCCCACCACACCAAGTAGCACAAGCACTGGGACAGCTTTATCCGGTGACAGCTCAGACACCGAGCAGACAGCGCTGCTGGAGCAGTGTTTTCTCAGAGGCTTTTTGGCAGCATAAACGCCGTGCTTCTGGAAAGGCACGGCAGAAGAGGTAAGCTACCTGCCGCTGGCTAACGACAGCGCCTGGGAAATCAGACTCTCTCTCAAGAGGACGTGGAGCACTGCGGCTCTTTGTGTGCGCACGGAGGATGCAGCCTTTGACGTGCTGCTGTGGCTGCTGCTGTGGCTGTGTCTCACGCCTCCTCTCCTGCCCGCGCCCCCAGCGTGGCCCGATCCTGTCCCGCACACCCACGGCAGCAGGATGACCGAGAGATGGAAGGAGCATCTCTGCCTGGCCTGAAAATGGCATATGTGGTAGATCTATTAATCCATTATCATGCATGCACAGATATTTTAACATTTTCAATGAAGAAAAACTCAGTTTAAGCAGTAATTATAGCGGATCCCCTCTCTATAGTAACAATGGAAAGAGAACATTATCACCACTGCTTGTGGCAACAACTTGAACAAAAACGGGTTAGAAGGGAAAAAAAATAATTAGAATGAGACATGCATGCCTGACTCTGAAAGAAAGATTGTTTATGCCTAATACATTAGAGAAATTGCTGAAGAAGAGTTCAGCGAGAACCTGGCTTATCTGTCACGTACAGTACGCCGCATGCTGGCTCCGCGGGCTGAAGCAGCCCGACGGGTACGAACCGAGTCCAGCAGCCAGCGGGAGCCCTGACAGCATGAGGGCGACATCCCCTCCAGACGGGTATGTAAAATACACCTCACAGCTTTATCTCTAAGAGACTCTTGGGAAAAACAGAGATGGAGAAGAGCAAGAGCATCATCCGGCACTCCACCTGCCTCAGGAGGATGGGTCCATGCTGCTCCCTATTGTAAGCAGCAACGGTAGGGGATGTGCCTTACCAGGAGCCAGACCACGCGTGCTGCACGCTCACGCTGCCTGTGGGCACACCAAATCCCTCAACGCGGACTTTTTAGCACCGCGATGGACCACTCATTTCATTCTCTTCATACAGAGGTAAGTGGGCAGAACCTACTGTAACGCCTGGGCTCGTTCCAAGTGGAGAGACATCAGGACCCCACCAGGAGGGTCTCAAACGACGGGGGGAGGCGGCTAGTGCGTGTCTGTGCATAGTACGCATTCCTATCTACATGTACGTGTATAGAATACAGTAGGTATGTGTTTAGGTGTGCATTGGTACGTTTCACATGCCCGCGAGATTTCTCAAAGCACCTCCCGTCAGCAGGGAATCCTCCTGCCCTGAGCCGTACCCGAGGATGGGTGAAGATGAAAACGTTAACTTCAGTGGCTGGGCTTTGGTAACGTCTGTGGTACCTGCACTGCATCTGTGCCTCAAGCCTGGAAGGAACAGGCGACTCCGCAGCACAGCTCACTGCCACCCCGCGTCAAGTCTCTTGGTCCGAAGGTCCTGCTTTAGTAGTTTTGAATTACATCAGTAATTAAAAAAACAAACAAACAAACAAACAAAAAACAACCCAGAACTCTCTGCTTACTATACAAAAGAGTCAAAAGGCTCTAGAACCGCAGCTGGGGTAAACACCTCGGCTCTGTTTATAGAAAAAACCCAACAGTGTAGACATTTCCCGGTCTAAGTGCTAGTGAAAACTTATAACTGAGAAACGTCATGAAAATGTTGAGATTTATCTGGGCTGTGCTGCTTGCAGAATTCCAGTATTTTAGGGTGGAATGTGAGTTCATGGAAACTGAATACAGAAATGCCCGTTCTATCACCTAAACCCACTCACCCTTGCACAGAGTTCATCATTTGTCTGCCAGGCGTTCTCCAATTCAGTAACAAATACACAGAGGAAACGGCTGTGGATAACAAACCGGACTCAAACGCGGGACGTCGATCCCTGGGTTCTGCTGGGGCCCTGGCAAGCTCTGCAGGCACAGCCCGCTCGCCTCTAAGGGGAAACCACCGTTTGCTTGCAGAGGAGGCAGGATGCTCCCCGCTCGTCAGCAGGGGATGACAATACTTCCCAGTTCACACGAGAAGTACACAGCATTCCTGCAGGAACAGAGCACCGCTCCGTGTCAGAGGCGATTCTTTATGTTTATATACTCAGTGGTGATAGCATAGGGTTGTTGGGGCTTTTTGTAACAGGAGAAAACAAAAAAAGGGACTTAGCTAGTTCTCTGGGTATCTGCCAAAAGCTATAAAAATAAAACCAAACAATAAAGACACAAGCTGCTTCTAACTCCCCAGGCCAGGTATTAACCAGCCACAGTATATCAACCCTAACCATTGCATCCTGCCAACACAAACATTTGTCCCTGCCTTGTTTCTCCATCCTCTGAAAGTCTGAGCAATCCCACGCGCCCTGCAAGCACGTCTCCAGGGACCAGGCGGCAAATTCTTTTGGAGCAACGGGTGCAGGCAGGCCTTAAAAATGCGGGAGAAGGAGATGGTTTCTCTGGTGGTTAGATCACATATGGCTTTATGTAAACGCACGCTTGACAAGCAGAGTGCTGCGCCCATTTGGCTTCCATTGCCCTGGCAGACAGGCTCAGGCTGGCTGTGTGTTGGGACAGTTGGGAAGGGTGGGATGAACTTGCACACGTGGGGTTTTGGCAGATGAAGCGAGCGACCTTGCTCCAAGAGCCGTGTCATCGCCTGTAAGCGCGGCAGCAGCTTCCATCAGCAACGTGCCGGACATGCAGCAGGCGTAGTGTCGGTCTGGACCCCGTGCCGCGTCCAAGGCAAGCGACCTCCTCTATCAGCACGGACTTACGTAAAACCGAGTGCACGCCTTGGTATCTGGGTGCCTTTCTGTAGCCTCAACAGTCAGAGTCACTGACAGGTAGCAGTGTGACGCGTGGTTTTTGGAAGGAGCCTCTCATAAAAGAAGCTGCTAATCCGCCCATTCTGTGGGCAGCACTGACCAGCCCCAAAAGCAGAAGAAAAACTCTTCTCTTTCCCAATTTCCTTCCCTATCTTAGAAAGAGAAAGTCCCCAAAAGACATTACTGCAACCAGTAGCAGAATAATGCATTTATAATAAATAAGTGTAACAGGAACAAAAGCCATGTATTAAAGAAAAAAAGTACAGCATTGAAAAGGGAAGAGGAAAGTGCTGGCAATAAACAGAAAATAAGAATATCGCAACTACTGCCAGGAGCAGTACAAAATAATCATTCATGCCTTCCTGCATTAGCGTCACCATTGATGGACTATACCTAGACAATGCAAAGCACACAAGATTTGTTACAAACCCCCTCATTTCCACAGACACTCAAAGTTACAAGGTTAGACCTCTGCAGGGCCAGAGTCCCGCGGTGATGCCGAGAGCTGGCCTCACTCAGGGTGCCCTGGTCAGGGCCACGGCCAGCCCTTGGCCGCGCACAGCCTGCCATGGCATCTCCCCGCAGACGCAGCCCTCCGCGGTGGCATCCGGGGGGGCTTGGCAACGCAGGGCGTATAAATAAAGCAACAACAACAACAAACATTTCTCAAGGTGCGTTTGATCTTAGGGAACTTGAATCAAACCCTTGCTGCAGCATTACTTTTACACCAAAGCAGAGGTCGTGGGCATTCATTTCCCCGGGGAAAGCCGGCCCCACACCCGTGCCTTTCTCGTCTGTGTTTCAGTCCCGAAAAATACCCGACAGCCAGACACAGAGACTTTCTTCCACTTACTGCACGCTTCACTGAATTTTCTCTATTGAGCTCCTACAGCGTCCTTCTCAACAGCAATTTCTAAAAGGATTTATTAACATTAAGACCAATGGTTATCAAATATTCAGTGATTATATAAAAAATGGATACTTGTAAACAACATTGTAAAGATTATATTTTGGACTTCTGTAAGCGTTTCCTTCATTCTTTCTAAAGATTTTACTTTTTCCCTTTTTTTTTTTTTTAAATAAAGACTGAATATATGCTGCCATCTACTGGAAAGCATAACTTAATCAAGCAAAATTTAAGTGTTTTTCCCCAAAAACCCTGAAGGGATCAAATTTACCTCCCTACTGTTGCTCCACTTACTTCAAAAGGACTAACTCTGTTGCTTAACATTAAGCATATAGAAGGACTAGATTTAAAACATTGAAAAATAAGCTAAAACGGTAAACAAAAAGTTACCTAATAGGCCTCAGTGGTTTGTTTGCCCCACGCTAGGAGCAAAACTGACTGCAGAAGCTCCTACTGCACCTTCTGCAAGTTTTTACTTGTTGCCATTGAGGACAAACAGGCAAATTACATTTTTTCCCTGGAATACCTCTCTGAGCTTTTGGTAAGTGAGGTGTTAGGGAGATTCCTGCACCCCTTACAGCCGGCTAACTTGGAGAACAGTCCCGAAGCACGGCTAGACACCACGTATTCATCTCGGCTGAGTCTCTTCCCCGCTTGGACCGATCCTTCTCACCCTGCTCTCCAAGGCAGCAGAGGCTCAGTCCTTGCCCGTGGGCATCCAACTCGTCGTCCTCCGCGGCGGGCGCCAGGCACGGGAGGGCTGCGGCCAAGCCCAGCGCCAGGGAGCCGAGGGCAGCGAGCCCCGGGCCAGGGCACGCCGCGGGCACCGCTCCGCACCCCGCCATGGCGTACCCCGCCCAACAGCTCCGGCTGCAGAAGACGCGGTACTGGGGCAGCCTTGCCAGGGCCATTATCACAGCACAGGGGAAACAACAGCGACTGCTGCCGCCGGTTTCGGGAGGGCGTATCCCAAACGTCCTTCGCCCTGCTAAAGCGAAACCTCCAACGCTCTTGACTTGCATTGCTCAGTTGTGGTCTCTGAAGCCCTCGCTGGTGTCTCAGGAGACTCACGCTGCTCTTCTGCAATTCCAGTTATTACTGCATGAGCGAACCAGGGGAAAACAGTTGTTTCTCCGCTGGTTGTTGTGGGTTTCTCCCAGGCTGGCAGAGGCTGTAGCTGCCAACACAACAGGATGCCAGACAGGAGCGGTGACACCAAGGAGAGCGGATGCGCAGGAGACTCCTCACTCAGGGGCAGTTGCAATTGCCCCGTCGCTCCCGTCCCTTCTGGTATCTCCGCTCCTGGTGCGATGTCTCAGGCATGCCCCCGGGAGAGCCTGCCTCCCCTCAGCTGCCCTGCACTGCTAGAAGGGTGCCAGACCTGGAGCACCCACCCGGCGTGTCCCGTTGAGAGAATGCAGCTCTTTGGGCATTGGGTAAAGGAGAGGCAAAACATTGAACTAGAACTAGAGAACATATAGAGGGGAGGAAAGACATGGCAATAAGGTCTAGAAGCAACATTAAAAAACAGCACAAGCTATTATGTTAGTGAAAAGTGTTTACAGAAATAAGAGCTGTCTACAGATTCATCTGCAAATTCAATATATCTGTTAAAGGACGGCACTGGGGGAGAAATAGAATAATCTCTGTCAAATGAATTTGGGAAGGCAACAACAGCAGATGAGGTACAGAGATGGAAAATTACAAATGGAAGTTAAAGAAGTCCTGCACTTAAATATTCATTGCTGAGTAACCACAGCTAGATGATGACAGAGGCTATTCGGGTAAAAGTATCAGTGACAAATTTGCTTTGAAGCCATCTGGGGGTGTTAAGTATACGGCCCAATATGGAGGGGCACCGGGAGCCCAGTAAACACCACAGTAATTGTGATGCCCAACAGGAGAAATGCCGAGAGGGTCTCAGCTCAGGGGTGCACAGCGGGAGAGCACTGACCTGTTCAACTCAACACACGGAGAGATTAGGACCAGCAGCAAGGGAATTTCGAAGCAAGCATTAGGAACAAATCCTCTTATGCTGAAGAAGAGCAACAGGCAGAGAAAGAATACGGACTAATGAAAGCAGGGTCTTGGCAAACATTTGGTCTAACACTTTAAAAAGGGAATTAGCTTTGCGGCATCGGACAGCTTAAACAAACTAGGCGTGATTTAGCTTTAAAATGTCATTACCTGGTAACTTGATTTACTGAGAAGATGAAAACAAACCATTGTCTGAACAATTCAAGGAAAAAATATGACCAAGAAAACTGCCACAAGCAAGTAGCTATTAACTAGCAAAGTACAGTGATTAATTTTCTCCAGATATGGAGGGTTCTGTAGAGCTGAGTCCTTAGCAAGTGGTACTTTCCAGTCCCTTTGCTAGTAATGCAACGGACAATGCAAATCCCACATAAATCCTGCATGAGAGTGCTGCACTGGAGGAGATGGTGGGTCCGACCCAGAGGAGAAGGCAGACACCCCCCCTCCTCCTCCCCTCCCCACCGGACCACTGCGCTCGGTGCCTTTTTCCTCTTAAAAAGCACAGACAGCACTGCTATCACCAAACCGCGCTTCTCAGCCAAGCAAACTGACATAACAGCCTGCCCTTCCTTCAGGGCAGCACCGGCGCCAGCTGGAAAGCTGGAACGCGACCTGGTGTCCTGTGGACATGTCCGTGGGCACCCACACCGCTGCCCAAACCTCCCCTCCCAGGGCAGCAAACTCTCCCACGCCCCGGCGGCAGCTCACGAGCTGCTCCCGGCCTGGCTGCACCGCCGCAATCGGCATCCCTCGCGGCGTCAGCACCCCGTGTTTTGTCAGCACCAGAGATCAGAGCTAATGACAGGACCTGGAATGCCAAGGGGGCCTGATGCAGGACGCACAGGTGAAAGGTTTTAGTGGCTTGCACAATCAAACTGTAGGATCAAAAACACTGACTTAAGGTTATGACTATTTATTTTTCACTGAAAATTAACTTTTTCTGTCCTTCATGAAGTTGTAAGCAACTGTGTGTTCACAGACAAAGCTACTCAGCGGGATTTCATTTCATTTCCAGGTTCACGTGGGTAGCAGGTCAGCCCGTGACCTTAGAAATAAGGAGGTAACGGAGATGCTCACCCAGCTGCATCCCTGCCCCTCCAAAAGCAACACACTCCACCAGGAGCCAGGCGCATTTGCTGCAGCTGCCATCACTGCTTCAGATGCAGCTGAAACCTCGGTGAGACCTCCCAGCTGCCCCAGCACAAGGTGGGTGAGATCAGGTAAAACGGCCCATTTCAGGTGAACCCACCTGCGTCCTTCTGTCGACGAGCTGCGACAGTGGCGTCTGCAGTGGAGCTGGTATCGGCACCGGCACCGCACCAGCAGCACGGCAGGGGAAGCAATCGCCGCGGAAGACAAGAGGCAGCACCAAACCCTTCATTTCCAGAAAACACATTATGGAAAGTCCTTGTATGAACCTGTGCTGCTCTCACCAGCTGACCGACCCGTGCTGCTCCGAGTTCCCCATCAGCCGAGCTGCTGCTTGGGCAGAGAAGTCTTGTGGGCTAAAAGCTCTGCCACGGCCAGCCGGCGAAGGAAGCTCCTGTCTGAAGAGGAGATGTGTGTGCTGACGGGCACTCACCGCCCCCGCTGCCAGCTCGCCCCGACCCCGGTACTCTGCGGCATGGAGGGAGGGCTCGCAGGGTGAAACAGCACGCCCAGAGCAAGGCAAGGCTCGCGGTCAGACACGTGAGACACAGGCACTCGCTGTGTCTTCACGGTGCTACCGTTGCGTCCCAGGGAGGGCAGGAGCCCCGGCCAAGCTGCGCCGTGGCTGGGCAGGCACCAGCAATGCGTTACGACACGCGGTCGGCCCGCGGCTGGACCTGCCCTCGTGGCGCTGGCGTGCAAAACCGCTCCATGAGCACCCGAAGGTGCTGGACCTGCACGTGCCCCGGCCCCAGCTCGACTCCCCGAGCCCCGCTGGACCAACGCGTCTCACCTCCCGGCCAGCTCGGCTACGCCAAAGAAACAGCGAAGGCAGCCCTAGTCCTAATCTATTGTTTAACAGCAGAACTTAGTTTTATACTTGGTTTTATATAGAGAGAGTGAGACTTTTTGTTGTTGTTTTTTTCTTTTTTAATTTATAACAGGTATTAATGTATGTTTAATTTAAACATATTGCCCTGTGGGACTCGTTAGCAGTTTAACAAAATGCCTGGGTAAAAATACTCAGCAGATAAAAAGACAGAATTTTAAAATATTGTATGCCTACAAAAATAATCTAGATGAATGATGAAGGGTGTCAGAGAACTGCTCGACCACATCAAACAATGAAAACACTCTTGGAGATGGGCTATTTAAATATTAAATAAATACCCAGAATTTCTGTAAATGCTGAACAGGAGATATGATGGAATGTTATTTTTCCTAATCTGTTCATACTGTAATTATGGACTTTATACTCCAGCTAAAAAAGATCATTTATCTTATGCTGAGTATTTCAATTGCTTTTTCTCCAATAAATTACAGATATTACCTTCAACTGGTAACTAAGGACAGCAAAGAAGTTTCGGGCACAGCTGATATGCTTGTAAAATATTTATCATTTTTCTAATATATGACTTCTACAAAATATTTTATCTCTAATTTTGTGAAAGCTTTTTCTAACCAAGTTATATATTGCTAAAAAATTAATAGATTCTACCCAGAAATACTAATCTTGGGGGGGGAAAGGCTATTTACAGCAAATATTCCGAACTGTGTCCCCTTTTTTTTATACCACCACCAGTGGTATTACCACTAATAACAATACGTGCTTTGTTCTGGGGCCAAGAGGATGTCGGTACCATCAGGTGTATTTCCACAGTGACACAGATACGCAAATAATTCATGCAAAATAAACCCAAAGCATAAGTAACTGCGTGTATGAAAACAGACAGGGAAACCCATGGAAGAAAATACATTAATGACGGTTAGCAGCTAGGAAACGATCGCTGCGTCAGACGTGTTGGGGAGGTGAAAGCGTGTCCTGGGGAAGGCGCGGTGCCGGGCGCTGCACGTCCTGGGGTCGGGCACAGCCTCTGCACAGCCCCCACGAGGAGCTCCAGGCAAGGCTGGGATCTGTGCCGGCCACCTCAGCAAGGGGGGCATGCCCCCCGTTAGTACGCAGCGCTCACGATCTAGTTCCAAGGAAAAGGGCAGGTAACCGCACGGATCTGCAGTACTTGTTTTATCAACATAAATATTTCATGCCGCACCATTCAATCTGAAATACCAGATATTTGCCATTCTGGGTGGGATTACAGAAAAATCTGAGCTAAATCAGACCACAGTGCGGTAGTTAATGTTTTGTTTGGTTTAGTCTGGCAGATACGAGCAGTGGGTCTGGTATTACAGCTCTATAATTTCTAAGTGAGAGTGCTTTTTCATTGCGTCTGTATGAGAGCACAGTTCAAATTATAAAAGTGACATCAAATTTCAGCATTTCCATAAATATTCAGAGTTTGAGCATGTTTTATCTGAGGCATCAGAGTGACTACGTGTCTTCCACCGGAAGCACGGCTACTGCTGCTCGTACTGCAAATGTAGGGAA
Source organism: Balearica regulorum gibbericeps (assembly GCF_011004875.1). Lineage (NCBI taxonomy): Eukaryota > Metazoa > Chordata > Aves > Gruiformes > Gruidae > Balearica > Balearica regulorum. The sequence continues at coordinate 570,644 of NC_046191.1, read as the reverse complement.
GCTGTTCCTGGTCAGGGCATGCAATTTGATAGGATTTGGGTTTAGCCTGATTATGTGGAATAATCATGCTCAGAAATAAATGCTTGTGCTTGTTTTAATTATTATATCGTACTCTAGTGAAGTAATATGCCTGTTTAGGGGTAAATCCAGCAGTGGGAGAAACCTGACCAAAGGGGTTTCTCCTCAGAGCTGCGACCTGCGCGCATTCAGAAGCACACCCACTGCCATTTGTGACAAAACCAAGCATTTACCGATTTGCTGATTTTGCAGCTAGAAAGAGACTATTACGATTATCTAGTCTGCCCTTCCAGATAACGTAACCAATCTTCAGCCTGTGATTCCCATACGAAGCCCATCATTTCTGGCTGACCAATGCAGAGACTTCCATCCAATCTGATTTAGTGACTTCAAGTCATCGACCACATCTCCAAGTGAGCTGTTCCTACGGCAAATTGCACTGGCTGTTAAGTAACTGCAACTTATTTATTCCCCAAATTTACCTACAGCATCCGCTTCCAGCCACAGAAGAAATTCCCCACAAAGGCTCGGACAGAGCAGGATCTCATCACCCCCTCACCATCTCGTGGACAAACAAGAGAAACCCAGCTTCTCCCGTCAATTCGCACGTCTCGCTCTAACTGATTTGTCTTTTGCAACACCGTTAGTGTTTCTTATTAGCCTGAGTGGTGCTCAGTTACATTTTGTGCGTCATTTACTTTTCATCACACATGTAAATCAAAAGAGCACAGTTGATGGGCGCTGTTGACACGGAGGTCATAACTCAAGGAATCAGTGACACAGCTGTAACTTCGTCCTACAGAACTTGTGCAAACACTAATGAAACAGAATGGAAATGGATTATCTCATCTTGCAGACCCAACAAACACGGAACTTCACATTTATTTTTAAGTCAATTTTCAGAGCAAATGGCAACTTTAAAGTGCCTTTGAAAACAATACTTACAAATGAAATGATAAAAAGGCAGTTTCTGGGTATAGAGAAAAACTGTATTAGGCAATTTACTTTTACTGTTAATTGAAAAAAAAACAAATCCTGCTGGTTCAGGATCTTATCCTAACTGAACCCAGATATATTCCAAAATACACGGTGACATGCTTGGTTCATTTTTTTCACACCCAGAATGGCTTAAGTTAGGAAACTCTTAGTTTTGCATCACTAATTTCAGTTCAGCATTCAATTTAACAATGCACCGTGCAACACATAAATAGATTAAAGTGCTTGCATCTAATCTAAGCAAGACATTACTAAGCAAATATTTGCAGCAGCAGCATGGCAGAGCATAAATAATCATTCTTTTCTGTTATTGAGAGATGCAAAGGCAAGAACAAGGCACCTGCTTTAGTTTTAAGCGAAGCTCCAACCCTGCAATTTCCTCTGGCCGTGCAGTGAAGTACAAAGCATCCCCACCCAGCAGCGCTGGAGAGCGGGACCCGCGCCCAGCACTTCTCATCCAGCCCTTCCTGCACGCACCAGTGCTTCACCACAGAACAAAGTACCAGACCACAGGAGCTACCCAAGTCCCAAGATCGTCTCACTCTGCCAATTCACAAGAGTAAAAACATGGCATTTCTTTTGGGTTTGCATTTTTTATTTTAGAGGAGCTTTTTCTTTACAATATTATAATCAAAATTTTGGTCTATTTGTGAAGCTGAATCTGATTTGGTTTATTCAACAAAAAGTAATTCCTGAAAATATCCATCAAGCATACAGATGTATTTAAGTATACAAAAATAATCTCCTTTTGTGCGATACATTCACATTTACAGTATGGAGTGTTAAAAGAGACATACTTCTCATCCTTAACATTTTTGATCAACTGCTAATATTTCTTCATCTGTCCTCTGTCTTCCTCTACAGTTCTTTGTCTTGTCTTTACGGTACCTTCACATTTCCTCCATCTGTCAAGTCTTAACCAAGCCTGTGTCAAAGCAACACATCAATCACTGAAGTCTTGACCTAATGAACACTGAAATGGTTTTTGTTTCTTGCTTTCTAAGAACCAACTATGCCTTTGCCTCACATTTCAGATAATCTTGATCTTTTCATTTGATGCTGCTGTAAAGCTCTTTCAGTTAAGACCTCTTCTTCACTTGTTTTCTGAACTCCGCATTGTTTCTCTTCAAGAAACTCTTGAAAATCCTGTCTGCCTTTCCCTGTGTTGACTTACGTTTGTGTAACCCCGGTGCAGCAGGCGAGTGTAGCTGTCATGTTGTTCATTCTTTGCGTAGCATTATCAGCAAAACAAAATGGGTCAAATCTTCTAGATCCACGCACTCCAGCTAAATTGCTCTTTTCTAAGTGAACCGAGTGGTGTCTGGCATCATCCTGCGGAGCAGAACGACTGCGGACTGAGATTTGTCAAGCGCTGCAGGCACTCCGCTCAGCCCGCAGGGATGCCAGCTCACCCCTCGCTGCTGGAATGGCTTCGTACAGCTGGAAAAGCCAAACTTCATTTCTGTTTGTTTCACTGTATCACTGTTTTCCATTTTCAGTGGACCGATGAAGAAAAGAATATAGCATTAAATCCAGCCTCTGGAATATAGAAATGTACAATTACAATAATTCTCAGTTTTAATTAGAATGTAGTATTTGCTGACAACAGATATATTGTGTGAGAGAAGTTACTGTCTTGCTGTGTTGAATTAAATATCATAGTGCTTTGAACTATGACGTAAGCAGGTTGTCCCTATATACCCTGCCACCATCTCCAGCATCGGCAGGTTCAAACACGCCATGGCTCCAACGCCAGCACGGACCTTGCCCTGGGACAGCACCAGTGCCCCCTGCCACGGCCGAGACAAAGCCCAGCGCTGTTCCCAGCAAAGTCAAAGCAAGCCTTTCCATAAACAACTTCCAGACCCTAAACTCTATAAATAAGGTAAGTAAAAATTAATGATTTCCTGAAAGTTTCACAGCTTCCTACAGTAGCTGCTTTTTAAAAGAGATTTTAAAAAAATCTTCTGACAACGCAAAATTCACTGCATAAAATCATATATGAGTAGAAGATAATAATATAAATGATAATTGTGCATGTCCATATTTGAAATGCATTCCTTCTCTACTGGTACAATAGTTCTTCTGGTATTTCCCTTGAAATTATGCATCCAATTTATGTGAAAACATATATTCCATCTACTGTATTCGTACTTAAAATCCAGTTTTTCTGTTTTTATAATCCAAATACTAACCAGACTAAAATAGTGTCTATGTCACTTTATTTACGAGCAAAATTTTCACAGCATGACCATATACAAGACTGTGAATTATTTTTGCAGGGGATTTTGTTTACAAAACAAGCATTCTGTTTCCAAGACTGCTATAAAGCCTTGGTTCTTCTCCTTGTGCGCCATAAGAAAGAGCAATGCAAACCAAATACAGAGCTCCAAAAGTTACATCCTTCGTCTGCCTGATTTTTTGTACTTCCCACTGATACCACTTTGGAGATAGTGTGAACAATTAATCAAGGCCAGATTAAAAAGGATTAGCCTTTCCGTTCTCGGTACAACCACCCCGCCGGGATGTTCTCCTGTTCAGGGAGGGAAGCCGGAATTCAGACAGCTCTTCCCGAGCTCGCGCTGCTCACACCGGGAGAGAATTGGCAGCAGGCGAGAGAACCCCAGCCTCCCCGTATTTAAACTCCACTTACTCCTTCAATGCTACGTAGATCGCACTGGTCAAATATCCGCGGCAAGTTCAGGTTCTGTCTGGTGACAGGACGCTATTTTCTGGAGCTTTTGCTGGAAGGTGCCAGCCTGCCGGTACGCAGCCGGCCACAGAGCAGCCCCTTGTGTGCTGTCACTGAATGAGGGACACTGGGCAAAACCACGTGGCTCCCGCGAACATGGATGCAAAGCTGCAGGCAGGGAAAGCATAACTCGAACGTCTGGTCCCTGCGGGGCCACCATCGACAGGCAAACGGAGAGATGAGGAGTCCCTCGGGCTTGGGAGAGGGTGGCCGGCAGAAACCGAGCTGCAGGAATGATAAAGTTCGGGACGATCACCGACTGAAGGACTAGCTAACATTAATACTTTAGAAACGATGCATTAGCTCCAACTGCTTCACACCCGTCCTCATTAGCATAGCTGTACTAACTGGTGCTTGCCGTTTACATCCAAGCACCTCCCCAATACCTAATGACAGTTTTATATTGTTCTGGAAGATGATGCACGATGTGACACACATCAAGCATGAATATGAGGATGGGTATTAAGAGGAACTAAACACAATTAGAAAGTCTTTTTTTTTTTTTTTGCAACTGAAAGGATAATCATTATCATCTTTTCAGCATTTGTGTAACTATGGCTGTATGTTTTATAAGCATCAGCACAATTGTCATATTTGTATCCAAATGTTTTTCTTTTCATTAACAGAACATAAAAGAATATCAGAGGCCATCATACTCAGAAACAATCAGTACAATCAGCTCCAAAACAAACTTTCTTTCTAGCCCACATTATAAAACCTCCCCACGACACGACCCGATACCCCACAGGAGCACAAGGCCGTGCCGCAGCTGGAGGAGCCGGGCAGGCGTTGCCGGTGGAGGACGCCGGGACATCCCAAGGCCACCGCCTGCCCCGGTGCGGCAGGGCTGGGGCTGCAGCAGCGCCGAGCAGCGCTCACCCCTCTGGACAGAGCAGCCAGGGCAGCGTGGCGCGGGGACGCGGGGACGAGTCCCACCTCAGAGCACGTGCTGCACCGGCGCAGGGGGTACGGCACAAGGCAGGACACGCCAGGCGTGGGGACGTTTCTGGGGATAACTCTAATCGGGCCAGGCCCAGCGTGCCAAACACAAGGTCTGCCTCGGCAAAGGCAGGACATCTGGCAGCCGCAATGGCGGCAGCGCTGCCGCTCACCTTGCTGCGCGCGGAGGCATGGGGCACGGCCCGTGCTGCCTGCGCCCCGTTCCCAAGCACGCACGGCACTGGGAAGGCGGATGGCCGGCATGGTGCCATGGCCCGGGGGAGAGAGGGGGCCAAGGGACCCTCCCCAGCCCCTCCGCCACGCCGCAGCCCTCTCCTCCACCACCCCCTCCAACCACCCCTCCTCTCACTACACTTCTAACATTTCCCCGAGGGCTCATGTTTTCTTCCAAGCCAGACTGTAATTCCTTCCCCGCAGGAGAGGGGCAGGCTGAGAGCGCAGGCAAGGCCAAGCAGGCCCAGCAGACCCTGCAGCCTCGTGCCAGCCCCTGGCCTCGGCCCGCACCGCTCCAGGCGACCCTCTCAGCCGCCGTGCGGAGATGGCACCGGCACTCCCGGCCTGGCCTGACCTTCCTGAGAACGGAGCGCAGGAATCCCTCCCACCGTCCAGCCCTACCAAGCTTTCCAGCTACTCTACTCAAAGCCGAATGCAAGAGGAAGAGTAATTCTATCTTGTTTTTCTTAATGTGGACAAAAAGCAGGGTTTTCACCACATTTTATGTTGGAAATAGCTAACCTTCTACTAGAATTGGACCCACAAATGTCTGCTCAAATGTCTAAGTTTGTGTTTGCGAAAGCTTAACCCACCTGCAGACGGATTGCCATCAGCTGGGGAAACAAGGGGTAGGACCTTGCCCGCCGCCTCAAGGCCCACAGGCAGAGGCATCATGAGAAAACCTGGTGTAACCGATGAAAACATCAAGTGTCTTGTTGCTGGATCATGACTGTCTGGTTTGAAAGCATTTCAAACCCTACATCAGGGTAACAGCCGTTTATAAATACTCCCCTAACAAAATCCCGTGCTTTCTCCTATGATAAAACCAAATCAGCATGCACCTGGTTTAAGACACCGTACCTGCCCATTATACCAAATAACCCTCCACACATTTAAACAGAACTTCTCAAAAGGCTATTTCATTCACATTTATAAATCCTCAAAAGCACTATTGCTGCAGGATTTAATTTAAATGAATACCTCGGTGTACTTAGAGCCGGTTCCAGCCCGCTGCGCAATTGCTGCTGTGACAGCTGTGGGCTGTCCAGGCTCCTCTCCATGTCCCACTCCACAGCAGTCCCTTCGGCAGCACGTCTCCCAGCACGGCCCGAGTTATTCCTTTCCAGAGTTCAAAACTTCATGCACGTACAGTCCATGTTACTGATGGACACTCACTCCACTCATTCTAGACCTGTGCCAAAAGGCACTGCTGCACTGAAACAATAGCGACAGTTTTATACTCCAGTAACTCACAGCAGATGGATGGAAATTAACCCTGTGCATCGTTTGCTTCTCTCTGCCCTTTACTCCAACTCCAGCTACAGCACGTATGCCCAAACGGCAGGTTAGGAGCAAGGCGACATGTATGTGAAACCTCTAAAAGTCACTTGATCAAATGGCAGAAGCCAGCGACCAAACTCCTAAGAATAATGCACGAAGCTGCTCCTCTCATACTTCATCATATACTTGTTAAAATACAGGAAATTATTCTAGGGAGCAAAGTCCTAATAAAAACTTTCTTACATTAAGGCCAGATATTTCAGCAGTCATCAAAGATTCGGAGAAATGCTCTGTGGACTTTTCTGCTCTTCTCGGAGCAGTGGAAAGCAATGTAACATGCTTCCTCTGGAAAGGCATGTGATGAGCTAAAAACCCAAACTTCAAAGACTACGTAAGCGGTTACTTCATTGTGTCTATCACTGAACACTCAGTTCCCAGAGATGATGGCTGAATCCATCTCTTCAGCAAAGTTTGCTTTTCAGGTTCAAATAATCAGCATTGTTAGTTCAAAATTAATCATAATGTCACTCCCCATCATGGCAGGGATTTGCTATATGAACGTCATTATGAAATTAAAATTGCAGAATATAAGCCCATTTAAAGAAGGAACAGAGTGATGTTGTAGATAAATCACCTGTGGAAAAAAGAAGGGACCAAATCCAACAATTCTACCAACCCTCTTGCTCTGAAGTTCCTTTCATCTTTCTCACCCCCTTTTTCTGCCATATGGCCTACATGGTATAATTTTGTTATTTTTAAACAGAAAAAAATCCTAGTTCTGTTCTCTGAGGTAAAAATTATCATTAACTGAGAAGAGCAGGACAATACCATCCTACCTTGAAACTGTAAAGGGCAAAAAGGTGTTGGAAAGGCAGAAAAGTTGTATCTGAAAATGAAGCAAAGTTTTTCTTCTATTCATAAAAATGGGTTTTCTAATGCTCTTTATACTTGATACCACTAAGATAGCACAGCAGTTCTTATTTAAGCATCGTAAAAGACAGCACACCTAAATACACACCTTGTGCTCCGTGGCAGGGAGCTCACGCAGCAGCAGCTAACACAGCAAAGCGCTCTACACGCACAGACGTAACCTAGAGATGACTGCAATAGATAAATACATAAAATACACCACCCATACCTGCGGTTCGGCTGCAGTAGCAACGAGATCATATTGCAGTAAGGGTACAACAAATCCTACCCCCAGCTCGATTATTCCCTGTGCCCCGCCTCGGCTCCCCTCTGCCTCCAGTCCCCCATCCGTTCTTCAAGAACTTCCTTTCGAGCCCCAGGACATTCAAAGGCCAATTAACTTATCAACTCTTCAGATTTCACATACGTAAATATAGTATTTAAATGTCGAGATCTACCTCTATCTTGTATTTGTGTCGTATGTCGACATAACTGTAAGAAAGTCAGCGGTGTCCTGGGCTGCATCAGGAGGAGCGTTGCCAGCAGGTCCTTCCCCTCCACCCCGCACTGGTGGGGCCACCCTGGAGTGCTGGGTCCCCTTCCCCAGTGCAGAGAGCCACAGGCAGGCTGCAGAGTCCAGCGAGGGGCCACCGAGATGCTGAAGGACGGGAGCATCTCTCCTGTAAGGAGAGGCTGGGGAGCTGGGACTGCTCAGCGTGGAGCAGAGCAGCTCAGGGATCTCATCCTGCGTACAAACACCCGCAGGAGGGTGCAGAGAGGACGGAGCCAGGCTCTGCCCGGTGGTGCCCAGGGCCAGGACCAGAGGCCACGGGCACAGAGTGACACACAGCGGGGTCCCTCTGGACACCAGTGAACACTTTGTCACTGTCAGGGTGGCCGAGTACCACCAGGGAGGTGGTGGAGTCTCCATCCTTGGAGATATCCAGGACCCATCTGGACACGGTCCTGGGCCACCGGCTCTGGGTGGCCCTGCCTGAGCAGGGGGTTGGACTAGACAATACCCAGATGTCTCTACCAACCTCGATTGGTCTGATTCTGTGACAATTTCCTATATGTAGTCTCTGTTTTTATCAGACTTTCCCAGAATTCTTAGAATGGTTCTTTCCTCTGTTTGCAGAGTTCATTTTTCTTAGAAAAAAATGTTTTGAATAGTGCACTTACTCGTTTCCCAGATGAACGCTTTTCACCCTTAGTGTTCTGTTCTGGTTTAATGATGTGGTACATAAACTTTTTCCTATCACACACTGAAGGTGTGCTTTGACTGTTAATTTGTTTATCTTCATCTCTGACATAATGTCTCTGCAGTGGAAGTTCAGGCAAAGGAATTCTACTGTAAAAACAACCTTTGTGACTATTTCACAGTATATAAAGAAGTAGGTAGTACTCAAAATAGGAATAAAGCAGAGTTAATTCTTTTGTTGCAGCTAAAATTAAGTGAACTGCCATACTGAAAGGTTTTATTTAATATTAATGAAAAATCTACCCTGAAATTTTAGAAAGTTTAAGAAAATATTATTTAAACTCCTTAAAGCTTGTTTAACTTATCTCATCAAGGTAGATGAATAATGAAGGCTTTTTTCATATACAATATGCAGTGATATACGCAGAGCCAATACAAACACAAGCGTCTCCTCAGACCCCTTGGGTCTGTCAAGCTGGGGTGGATGACCGGCTGCCACCAGCGACACAGAAAACGGGCTACAGGGAGGTCTGCTCCTATCAGTCAGCGTCAGACCCATCCAAAGTAGGACTTGCACAGCCCTCTTGTAAGGTGAACCCATCTACTGAAAAGGGGATCTGCCCCAGGGTTACCACTTGACTTGTCACATAGTTTACTTTCTTTTTAATGGATGTTACCATGAAAAATACAGTATTCTGCTAAGCATGATTGAGTCTTCCCTCTCTTTACCTATTTACAACCAACAATCCTCCACAGGTACAAGGAGTGACACATTTACTCTCACTTGAAGAGCATTAGACGTGACCAGTCTCACACAGATACAGCCCAAGGAAGGATGGTAGAGTGGTAACAGGAACCGAATCCACGGCGGACCACCCACGGGAGCAGTTTTTCCCACAGCGCTGTAGCACCATTGTCAGGCAGTGAGAGGAAATCTTACTGCTCTCTGGTCCCAAATTTACTCCATCTCACTGACACAAGAGCCCACAGCTCTATTTATGCCCCTTCCACCCTTGTCCAGGGTTCATCACGCGACAGAGTGGATTCTCCCACCGAAAGCAATTCCAGGACCTCACCCCGTGCAATCTGGGGCAGAACTGCAGTTTTAACTCGGGGGTTTTAACTCGGGGTTTCTTTGAAGTACGTTTAAGCCCAAGGGTGAGATGCTAACAGAAAATACTCCTTCTTGTCTAAAATCAGGGGCTACGTACGAGCGCCAGTGCATGGCAAAAGCCACGTGTCTTTTTAAGGTGCCAGCAGTAATCCTGCAAATTAAGGACCACTAGTGAGCCCCATTTCAGTCCCAAATAAAATGACTGGAACCAAAACCGAAATAAAAGCTCCCATACATTATGGACAAAGCAGCACAGTTTCTGAGCAGACAGAAAACTGCCTCCTTGCTCTCTGCAGGCATTTTAACAGGGCAGTGCACTAGCAAACACGGTCGGTGTAACTCGGGGCACACTCTCCAGACCTCTAAGGAGGATGTATTCATCATCTTTAACAACTATCATTTTGTGAAACGGCAAAAAGTGCACCTCATGAAGCTAATGAGATAATACAGTCTGGAGGATCTTTAGAGGAACCTAACAGAGGTAAGCTAATGAACAAATAGCAGCTGGTGAAATTCAGTGTTGATAAATGCAAAGTAATGCACATTTAAAGGAACATTCTGATAATATGATCTGCTATTTATAGACTTCATTGATTTCTAAAATACCCATAAAATTGTGAAAAGAAACAGTGTGCCATCTACAAAAAATGTAACAATAATATGCAATAAATGTTGGGTACAGTAACATTTCTAAGGTCAGTATTATATTCTCACCAAGAATGCTGTTCAGTTCTGGCTACACCAACTAGAGAAGATGTGGTGGGGGAAAAGGTCACTTATGGAAAATGGAAATTATATAAGGCATTCAAATGAAGAGCACAAATATTGATAAAGAATAAAATAAATACAAAACGCACACTGAAACAAGTATTCGAATAAATCCTGCAAGGATCAGAAAGGAGACTGGAGATTCCCGCAGTTTCCATAGCACAAACCGGGCAAACACAGCCCCAACTAAAAACCTGAGACCAAAGGCGGTCCAAAGAGAGGTCTGTAAGGGACGCCTGACGGCCGGCGGAAGGGCAGGACGAGCAGCTGGCGTGGCCACGGGCCAGCAGCTCCCAGCCCAGGCAGGGGGAAGCCCAGGCTCAGCTCCCGGGAACTGCGGATGGGCGCTCCAGAGTCACGTCCCCTGATACCACTGCCGCTGCCTGCAGACAGGCTTTTAACGCACAACATGCTAAACAGGGGTTCCGTATATTTCACGTTCATATGTTTCTGTGTGTTTAGCATATGCAAATAAGTTAAATTCTAGAATTACGATTTTTCATTAATTTTCTTACTCTTCTGCTCATGCAGCTGGCACTCATAAATGTAAAAGACATGGTAACAAGTTCCTCTTTGGTTTAATTTAAATCTGAGTTTGTTACTGAAGGAGCATCGGTCATTCTGAATTAATTTTACACAGGTATTCCTTGCTTAAATGTAAAGGCTGATTTTAATTCATCAGAAATGAGAAAAAATAGTGGGTTTTTATAAAAAGATTTTTTTTTTTTCCCAAAAGTTTTGACTCTGGTCTGTCAAAAAAAGAAGAGTTTAATCAAGTGAAACATTGTCTGGAAGAGATCTTCAAATTTCAAGGAAACCCTTGCTAGTCACAGTTAATATTCAGTAAGTATAAAGAATAAGTACATAATTTCTAGAATGTAATGCATAGTACTTGAAAAAGATTGACAAAACATTGTCTGCAAAGGACTTCGTACTAACATGATAATGAAACAGTTTTCGAGCCATTATGGAGACACCGAGGTTTTTATGGTAATACGCAATATGGCAATAAAAACCCGTAAAATGCATAAGCATGAAGAACAGTCATGTTAAAGGTCCCTGCTTTGAACAGCCATTCGTTTAAGAGCACAGCTGTGTTTAGGAATTACAGCTACTTGCCTCTGTCTGAAAACGGTCAGGGCATCGGCACCGTTTCCCTTCTCTCCTGGAATGACAACGTGAGACTGGGACAGAAAATTCTGCCAGACAAGTCTTGTTGCTGTGTAACAAACATGGCCCAGCTGCCACACTGGGATAAGTAAGACAACATGTTTTGTTCCAATTTGCAGAAAAGTGGGCAAGCTCTGTCACCGTGGCAGTGATTGTACTTAATCCTGCTTTTTTTTTTCTTTAAGAACCCAAAATTACCAGTGTACAGTAATGCTCCTTGTACCTACTTGGAGTATTTGGCATCAGGCACCAGATACCGCTGGCAAGCATCAAGCCCACATCCTCCTTGGAACCACGTCAGCACATGCATCATCACCCAGCAAAACATAAAAGCAAGGTAGCGTTTCTCTCCTTGCACAACCCCACACCACCTGAAAGGTGTTTGATAAACCACCCTCTCACTGCGCCTTGGACCCGGCTGTCTCGGGGACGGACCCGCTGTGGGGACCCTGCCGAGCTGCATCTCCTGATGCTGGTTCCACTTCTGCTGTGCCACGCTCCCTGCTTGCTCCCTGCTGCCCCTGTCGCAGTACCGCTCCTCCTCTCCCTCCTTCATCTCCCATCATTCTTCTGCTCACTCTTCTGACTCGCCGCAGTCCTCCAGGGCTGCCCGGTGCCTCCCACGCTCGCTGCCAGGTGGGATGAAGGGATGCTGTGCCGTTGCCAAGGTGTCTGGCTTGCTCGGCCACTCTGCAGCATGCTACCCATCCCGCAGCCAGCAGCGAGCGGGTGCTCGGCCGTGCTGCAGAGGGCTGTTTTGGGCTGTGAGCTCACCCTGAGGCACATGGCGAGGGGGGACCCACCAGCAGCCCCCACTTCACAGGACCACCCTGACGGCCCAGTGCCACTGGAACCCACCGCTGACCTTGCGCAGCGCTCACCCTCCAGCCACGGGGCACTGGTGGTTCATCACATTACTAACCATGAGCTAATAAAAATCACAGACTGTTTTTTTCTGGATCGCTTGGAATCGAAGTTACCATAACTCAGGAACTATACAAAATAACAAGCAAAATCAGGCAGCCCACTACAGAGGAACAGAAAGTTCTGGAGATATTATTTCTCCATTTTAAGGCTTTTTCCAGAAGACATGTTTAAGAGCTGCAGACGGTGAGTGAACTCGTGAGGTGGCTTACCTCTGCAAACAAGGACTACGGCTCTTCAGACACTGTGCATCAAACAGCACGAGGAAAACCCCGTCCCGTCATTTCAAACACAGCTTCTGAGACACCAAAGGAACCTCGCCAGGTCCTCCAGGTCCCCATCATAGCACGGTGGCTAACAGCCAGCTCCACCAGCTTTCCCCGAAGGCTGCGCGCTACTGTGCATACCCACAGCATTAGTGTTCCCAGATTGCTTTTAATTGTGTACCTGGAGTGAGAAAATGTTGCTCTCCCAGAGGAAAAACTTGATCTTTCAAAATAATGCAGACGCTGTCCCTCTTCACAAGCTTAGCAGGTCAGGAAAACCAACACTGGAGCACAGAATTTTTTAATCTTTTTTATTTATCCACTAAGGAAAAATAGACTAAAATATCACTGAAACAAACTGAAATAAGAAGGATCAATAGGCAGAAAAATAATGCCATGATCCTCTGTCATGATTAAAATTCTGACGGACAGAATAGAAATAAAAAACGATCCTTGGGAAAGCAATGTGAGTTGAGGGAACACAAAAAATACCAAAAAGATCCAATTATAGCACCAATCATGAACAGGGAATTTTTCACAAGATCACCCAAAAGGCAAGTCTTCCTCTGGAAAAAATAATGCCTAACTACAGTTCTGCAAACAATTGGTAACCAAAGCTAAGGCTGCTCTTAAACCACCACCCATTTTGGGGAGGGAAGGAGTAATCTGTCCTCAAACCAATCTTTTATTGTCTGTGTTGGACGATGCTGCGTATGTCACCTCCTCCCCTGGCATTCTTCTGCATTGCTGCCCCTCTGGCTCACGAGAACAGGCTTTCATGCCAAGGAAAAGGGCGTAAATACATTACAGGTTACCAAAGCTTGTGAGAATCAAAAGAAGTAAATTCTGTCAAACGCACTTTTCCCCCTTTTGACGAATATTAATACTTTGATGTTCCATTAATGCATTCTTAAGCTAGACAGTAGATATGGTAAAGAAAAAGCCTAAGGTACAACCTCATTCTAGAAAGCTGCAAGGAAACAGCCTACTTCATGAAAATAAGACAACAACAACTGTATGTTAAAATGCAAACAATCTGCAGAACGCCTCCAGGCCCAGGAAAATGACTCCAACCCAAGTACACAAGTAACAGTGGGGAATGGCACAACTCGTGGTACCTGGTAAAAGCACAGCTAAACACAAGCTAGAGAGAAGAGCACACAAAACAAACCATGTCACCTACAGAGCCGGGTGACTGCTCTGACTTATCAAAAAAGGCTTGAACGAAGAAACGCTTTGACCAACAGAACTGCATCTACTAACTTCACCAAACAGGAAAAATCCATGAGTCTGGATAACTTCTGTAAACAGTTTCAGCATTAGGATCTGACAAAACACTACAGTCCTGATACATAAACTTTTTGATTAAGTCATCCAACTGAATAAATATAGATATCAAATACTGCCTGCTTTTTAATATTATTACTGGAGTGATTGCTCTTGTAGTTATGAAGTATGGGCAGTTTTATATGCAAATGAAGTTATGTTACATCTTCACAATGAAATACAATCAAGTTCTTAACAATGTACGAGATAAAATGAAAATGCAGTAATGATTTTATCTGCAGTAGAGATACTAATACAGTACTTCTTTCCTGCCATTCATCTGACTTTAACAAATTAAACTAAATACATTAGTAAACAAATGTTGAGACTCCAGAAGTTCATCCTCAATGACAAAAGACATATCTTGTTGAACGCAGCGTATATAAATCTAATGCATATAGTTCTAATGTAACGTCCCTGACAGCGTATGGTACGAAAGAGACCGAGTTCAGAGTTGTGCAGATCCAACATTCTGGCTCACAGTGTGGTCATTGTGTATTTTTCATTTTGAGGTAGTATCTCATGTTACTGGACTTTGGGAAAAGCAAATAACGTAGAAATTTTCATATCTCATAACATCAGTGGATTTACATAGCCTATAAAATCAACCTTTGCTACGTTAAGTAAAAGCATGGTCTGTTCTATGCACAGGATTTCTCACACTTTTTTTTTTTTTTCACTTCTGAAAGTATTATTTTTTAAATCACTAGCATATTTCCAATGGTATAGATTAAAAAATGATTGACTATTAACAGGCCCTTGAAATTATTTCCATAAGCTATAGTTTTGTTACATCAAAAGGGACCTGAGTAAAGCTGAGTGATCATTTACAAAAATACAGTCAGAAATTTTAGAAGACCGTTTAAATGTTTTTGGTGGTGTCTTTGGTATCCTTAGTCACCAAGACAATGATCTATTTACAAATACTCTATGAAAAAATATTGTCCTATACACAAACAGTAACATGAGAGCCTGTCTGTATTTAAGTCATGGATTTTGACGAACATTTGTAATAAAAAAATAGCTTTATCATGAAACGTCTCCAGGTAGCCAGTTTTGATGAAAGATTTATCATATCCCCACGTGCCTAGAAAATGGAAAATATTTTCCAATAACTGCTAGGCTTAGAGAATGGTTAGGAGCAGGAGAATGAGTTTTTCCCTATCTGCTTTCAGGCAAAGGACTTGGGCTCCCCAAAGACAAAGTAACAGAAGTGATAATGAAAATGTTTAGAAAGGACTCACACAAAGAATAAATGGGGAAATTTTAAAAAGCCCAATGGAAAGCCTCGAACATAGAGGAAAATAAATTAGTATGACTTTGCAGTAAACAAGAAATATTCTGTTCCGCTGCAGACCTAGCCAAGGTGAGAAAAGGCATGCTGAAAGGACTTCTGCGAGATGCACCGGAGAGTGGGACGGTGTGGCCAGAGCCAGGAGGACCCCCAGAAAGCAGTAAAAGGCAGGCTCCCTGTCCCTCCACGTCTGCATATTTCTCGTCCCGTTAAGAAAGCAGAGAGGAAGAATTAAATGAGATTCCTAAAAGATCTCAGTGCCTTTTGGCCCCAGGGCCAGCACGCCGTCCCCGGCCTGTCCAACTGGACGACAACCACAGCAGCCAGCAGCCAGCAGCCCCGGGCCGAGCCCCGCTCCCAGCAGAGCCCCGGCTGCCGTGCGGGCCAGCGCTCTCAGCGCCCAGCAAGCCAAGGGCTGCTCGGGGACCTGGAAAGAGAACCCCAGACTGGACCCAGCACAAGTTCCGCAAAACCCCCGTTGGGAAGCTCAACTGGTTTCACACGTACAATGGCGTCATCTACCACCTCCAACCCGTCCAACCAACGGATGCGTCATGCAACTAACAAGCATGACGGACAAAAGGATCAGGAACTTAGTGTGAGCCAAGTGGACTACATACATTCAGCTACGCGGTGTTCTTAATACACAAATGTTCCCTTCTGGAAAAGGAGACCTTACAGTTCCACTGCATCACCTGAAAAATTTTATGCAGTCATGTTAAATAAACAATTTCAGTAACAGATCCCTAATCCTATTAGATTGAACGCAGTTCAATAAAATATTGCATTAATGAAGCTCTAATCAAACAAGAGCCGTGCAATTAGAAAAAGCACCCTCACAACTGACCCTTTCAGAGAACAGCATGCTATGAGCTGGCTTACCTCCCAGCAACAGGAGAGACGTCAAGGACAAAATAATGGCAAAAACACGTCTATTTGTCAGGAAGTTCCCATCTCCCAACAATTTCCTCATCACAAATCACACAGTAATCCAGCGCTTTGAGGGAGAAACTGCTGTTAACTACAATATGCCTGCAGGCTATTTTCAGGCTCAGTGGAGTATCAAACCAGGTGAGGCCCATCAGATTAGGCCTGAAAGATAATGAATGCACATTAGCCATTTTCCCAATTTCATTATCACAAAGATACAGTAGACTTAATTCCTTCATGCCTTCCCAAAACACTGGACCTGGAAGATGCCATACCTGAAATAATGATGAAAATTCATCCTTCAGAAAAATGTAATTTACTAACATCTAAGATCATAAACCATCACATACCAGCTCAATACTGGAATAAACAGAAGTAAATTTTCCGACCGGACAAGGGCTGAACCTGGCCTTCACGACTGCGGATGATCCCGTGAAACTCGGAGCTCGACATCATCAGGCACTCCGAGCCGTTCCGCACCACGTGTCTCTTCACACATCGAACAACCGGACCTACTGCTCATCACCCACCAGGCTGGAACTTTGGGCCAGGTTGTTCTAAGCAGCGTTGAAGAATTTTTGTGTTTCTGGCCCGTTCCATCTCATTTTATCTCCAGCACATATAGAGCTCAGAAGGCCAGATGTGAAACTGCAGATTAAAGTTCAACTTTTGCTCCATGAACTGAAAGATTAAATAGTAGATTAACAGAAGATTAAAACCGAGAGCTGGAGAATGTATACTGAGTATCTACAGAAAACCCCTCCGAGTAAGTCTGGGGATAAGGGAAGCAGCAGATGCCTTCCTGATTTAACCATTCAGAGAGACAGATGAAGCACTTCAACGCACAGTAGGAACAATAAATCATTACCGGCTTACAATACGTAAGCTGTCATATGGACTTTTCCTATTGTTTATTTATGTCATTTAAAACACGTACAAAATACTCACAAGAAGTTGCTTTATCATTTTCTTGGTACAGCAAAGATTTTTTTTTCAAACTACAGCCCTTAAGCCAAATCCATTTCAATACTGAAAAATCTCAAATTCACACGTAACTAACCATGTTATCATCCTCATCCTCTCCACTCCTTTCTAAAGGAGGGGAGACCTCAAACGCTGAAATTCCTGGTATCACACCTCCTCACCAAACAGCAGGGAAAAACACTTGCCTTTTTGTCACAAATGGCAGAAATTCTGTGAGCCCAAGATGTAACCACCTGTTCCTAGTAAAAAAATGAATATATTCAGTCAGAAGAGCTTCCTCCGTGCAGAAATCATACTTTATTCAAAATATATATTGGTCCCAAGGAATACAATTACAAGAGTCCAAAGGCAAATCAACTTTGTTTTTGCATCATCACAAAGCATTATTATTTACCCGACATGCACAGAGATCCAGCACAAGACCAAGTGAATCAATATTCATAACATAATCATTTGAGAGGATGCATATTTTAAGTGAAAAAACAACATTGCAAACGCCCTGTGTTCTTCAGATACAGCCCATTTAACTGAACTATGGCCAGACCTTCTAACTTTTCTCCAACTATCTTGATCGATAGTTTGTCAACATTCAAGCATCAGGTTTTTTGAAGTAGAAACAAGATACTCAGTATTTAGTTAACTTCTTCATGATAAGTTCTCTTCTTTGATTCAGCCCTCCGAGATCCAGGAAAAGAAGAATACAAAGACTGCGTAAAAGGCTACGTGTTCAGCTTTAAAAGGAGAATTTCAGATAACCAAAGAAGATATTCAGGAATTTGTCATAATACTACTTATGAAGTACCACACACCCACAGGGCAGAAAAAACTCCAGCAGCACTAATTGTTTAAGTAAGAAATACTGCTGTGCTGACAACACATTGTATAGGACATACTGCACTCCAGAGGGTCACACACACTACTTTGCTAACTACTGGCATGATTCCACAACGCTCACATTTTCTTTACTCAGCCAAGCGCTCACACAAAAAACAGCGAGTTGCGCGTTAATCCAGCTCCTCTGCCTGACACCAGGGCAGCAGAGCCGGGCTCCACCGACGGCTGGTCGCACCAAGCCTGGGCGGATCAGGGACACCAGCACGACCAGACGGGAGGCGAGGCAGCTATCTGCACACACAACGGCGTGTGTTTTCTCCTGGTTTGTAACCACGATCTCTGTAGAAAAATGCAATTTGGGGACTTACACTTCAGTTAAAGACCACTGTAAATACTTTTGCTCTTCGAAAAGCTGCCCTGCGCCTCTTTGCTAAGCACCACCAGTGAACACCTCTGCTTCCATCACTCGGACAACATGTATTCCCCAGAGCGGTTCACTGGCTCTGCCCCTGAATCTAATGAATTGCCACCGTTACTTTACATATTATTTGAAATTTGGGGAGGACAGAGCAATGCGGTATTGATGAAAACATGTTATTTCCTGGAATCAACTATCAGGTTATGTGATTATAAAATAAGACTATTAAAAATATGAATAACCATCCAACTGAAGCAATTTTAAAATAAATTATTACCATGAATAGTTGGATCCAATAATTATTCTAGACTTGGATTATCTTAGCGCAAACAGAAGCATGTGCATTAGGAAGTCTGACTAACGATGGAAAGTTCAAAACAAAAGCTCTGTTGAACTGCAGCCATATTTCATTGCAAGCATTAGGGTCCCAATTATAGCTTCAAAGTCTTGCTGCAGTTAAAAATAAATTAGTATTATTGTCAGTAAACCATTAATTATTTTGTATCTCTAGTGGTTTCCTAAATGACTTGTAAATTAGCATGTATTTTTAATCACATTGTGAAAACTGTGTCACTGTTTAGCAAAATATATGAGTTATTAAAGACACCTCTCCCAAGCTGTATTTATTCTATACAATGCCTTAAGACACACAAGCCATAGATTAAGAAAAGCACAATCTGTAAGGGGGGGATCTACCATACCACACCAAAAAGATTTCCCAACTTCAGTTTGTTTTTTCCAACTGAGAAAGCTAGGGATTCTCCCTTGGCAAATAAATTACTCACATGGGACGGGACACAGGAAAACCTGCTAGTTAGTATGTGAGGGCTCCTGGCTCTGTTAAGAATCACTCGCTCTTCTGACTTAAAATAGAAAACATTTGCTTCATGTCTAGAGCACTTTTTAATGCGATCAGGGTGATGTGGTTTTTAATTGGGCTCAGGAAACAGAGTCAATTGATCGATAGGATTCATCACTAACGCTACATTAGCCTGAAGGGAAGAACGGGCAAGAGAGTATTAAAAAGCCCTGTAAAAAGCAGTGAATCCTCACCAATTGTAATGAGACCTTACATCTTTACAGCTGGAACTTTTCCTCGTTGAGGTCAAGAGAGTTGTTGTCAACAATGAAAACTCAATGCAAAAGAAAGGGGCAAAAGTATAGTTCCAACAAAACAGACGGCGTTCCTTACTAGAGTGAGGTGAGAACATAAGGAAGGATCAAGCAGATCTCTGCGGTGTACATTACTCTGATTAAGGCTGTTATCACGTGCATCACAGAAAAGTCTCAAACTGATAGCAGCAGTGAAGTATTCATCTTTTTTTTGCTTTAATCTTCTGTGTCAGCGGTTTACAATCATGAAAAACTGGATTTTAAAACTTTTTTTTAACTTGCTAAATTCTTTTTTTCAGTAGCTCCTATAGTGGCTTTTACAGCTACTTTTTATTGTAAGATTTATGTATAATGAGATCTTATCAAGACAAACCCTCCTTTCATTTTCATCTGTTTGTATTTGGTATCTGTAGTCTCAGCAGACTCTGAATTCAGGAAGACAGATGAAGTCCACAGATCAAAAAGCACAATATCCAGGGCAAAAAAACTGCAGCGGGAAGAACTTTCAGCTGTGTGAATACTGTAGGTAACAGATAATTACACACAATAAAAGAGCCTGCAGTTAGTCCTTGTAGGATCAATTCACCAAACCCAAACCCTGCTCAGCTCAGTGCTCTCAAGCGCACGCCCGGTACGGCTGGGGGGTGCCACAGCAAATGCAAACAGGGCGGGTGCAGACAAGCAAGACTTAAGTGGACTAGTTCACGTGCAATTAGGATTCCGTTCCTAATTACATGACCAAACCACCTAACTCATCCTACTCCCTCCTGTGACTGCCACAGAGATGTAAGCTAATCCTTAAAACGACAATCCATTCCTAGGAATGGCGAAAGGCGTCAGCCCGGGGACACCCATCCAACCCTTCGGATTCTGCACTCAAAACGGGACCTGCCTTCTGAGGCAGCGAAGCCTTCCCAAATTTGAGCCCGTACGTATGAACATATCTTCCACAAGTTGTATAACTCAAAAGAATGGGAAAGAAAATTATTTTCTTAAAAATCCTCATCCACGTTAATCAGCCCAAGGGCCGCGGCAGACCAAGCCAGGAAGGCCGGTGGAAGCGCCGTATTTTCCTGCCGGGAAAAACGCCACTGGCAACACCTTTAGACCCGAGAATTTAGTGAACAGGTACTATTTAAAAAAAAAAAAAACCAAAAAAAACCAAAAAAAAGACCCGAGAGCGAGCGAGCGAGCGAGGCGGCAGGGCAGAAAGGGCCTTGACAAGGCCTTCATCCACCCGCGCCCCTCTCCCTCCAGCCCCGCAGGGGCCCGGCACGGCAGCGCAGGCCGAGGCCAGGAGCGGGGCACCTCGTAGGCCTGCGGGCAGGCCCGGCCCCGAGAGCGGCCGCAGGCGAGGCTCCCGTCCGCTGCGGGGCAGGCGGCCACCCCCCTCCGTCCGGCCCGGCCCTGCCCCGACGGCCCAGCTCAGCGCCAGCGCCGCGGGACCGACCCAGGTACCGGCGGCCCCGCCCCGGGTCCCCGCCCGGCTCTTCCGGGTCGGGCGCTGCAGATCCGCCTCTCGCCGCGGTTGCGGCACGGCAGCGCTGGGGCCCGGCCCGGCACCACGGAGCGGCCATGCCGGCGGCGGACGAGCGGAGCGCGGCGCGGCGGGAGGCCACGGGCCGGCGGCTGGCGCGGTTCGCGGCGCTCAGAGGTGGGGCGGCCCCGGGCGGGCGCGGGGGGGGGGGGGGGCGGCGGCGGGGAGCCGGCCCAGCCGAGCCGAGCCGCGTTCGGCCCCGGGCCTCGGTTGTTCCGCCGCGCCTGACGCGGAGCCCGCTCTGCCGACAGGGAAGGCCGCCCGGCCCGGCGAGTTCTGGGACGTCGTGGCGGTGACGGCCGCCGACGCGGAGCAGGCGCTGGCCTACCGGCAGCAGCTGGCGGAGAAGCTGAGCAGAAAGGAGCTGCCGCTGGGCGTGCGGTACCATGTTTTTGTGGATCCACCTGGACCGAAAATCGGTGGGCACCCGCGTCCGGCTTTCCCCGGCTCCCGCGGGCAAGAGCAGTTCTCCAGGCCCAGGCGGTGTCAGCTCCGCGGCGGCTCAGAGCGGGGGGGGCCCGGGCGGGCCTCTCCTCCCGCCCCGCTGGCCACAGCGAACCCGGCCCGCAGCAAAATCCTACAAGTGGTCTGACTGTCCGTAATATCTTCTGTAATTCTTAATTCCTCTTCGCTTTGATGAAGAAAGTAATTTCAGTCTGCAGAGTAGAATAATGGGCAGAGATTCACTTTCAGAAACCTAGCCGTTGTATTGCAGGAGCACATCAGAATATCCCAAACCATTTCCTCATACCCAAACGTTTTTCCTCATTTCCATGTTGTAGAGGTCAGAAGTACTTTCCAGCGCCTGTCCCAAGTCGTTAGTGGACTTTTGTGTGACTTGTTTCCTACTGGAGCTAGTTTTTAGGGTCAGTTATGGGCTGCTGAGGGAGGACATGCTGCAGGTGCTGGGGCCGTTCGGAGAATGGCTGGGAAGGCAACGCGGTATTTTCCCAAGAGCTGTCTGCTCAAGGTGCCCTTCCCTCTGAGTGCACAAGGCTTCCAGAGTTACTGTCCATCATCTTTGCATGATTGTATCAACTACGACGCAGTAGAAAGACTGTGCTGTCAGAACTGGTTAGGGAAATTTCAGATGGGTATCCATGTACCCTCCGACACTCGGTTTGTTTAAAAGATCATCTCTGCAGTCATAAGGACTTTTTAAAAATCAGTGACAACTTCCTTTCTACAGCAGAAGGCAGCATTTAAGACATGCTTACTGATCACCCTTCCACAGCACTAGAGCCCCGTGTGCTTCACATGTCAGTGCACATGTTACTGGTTTCAGCAGACACTAATGTATTTTTTCTTTAGGAAATGGTGGATCAACACTTCACGTTCTTCGGTGCTTGGAAGATCTGTATGGTGACAAATGGACTTCTTTTATTGTGCTGCTAATTCATTCTGGTAAATTCTGGTTTTCGTTTCACACTCTAAAATTATATGCCTTTTTTATTTTTCTGAAAATAATATGATGGCAGAGGAGAGTTCTGAAACGCATTTCCCTCAGAAAAGTAATCCCAAATGGATCTCATCTGATCATTTGAATTTAGATTGATACTTACTGCCACTTAAGCATTTCTTCTCGGCACTAAAGTTGTTTGATCACACAATGGAGAAAGAAGCATAATTCAGAGTATCTGAAGTCCCCATTGGAGGAACATGTCCCCCTCGGGGTCATGGCCACAGGCAGACTGAATACTTGCCTTCTTATCCATGTAGTCGGAATACTTCCAAAAGGGGCATCAGTTTTGTGGAGAGAAAGAAACCAGGTAATAACAAGTCGGCTCACCAAACCACTGCTTGTTTGACTTCTCTCCGATTTGACATTCCTGGCGGGGGCCCTCCTTTTTTTCAAGCGAAAAGCAGGCATCATTTGCTTGCTTCACTTTCGTTACAGACAAGTGGTCCATGCTCCACCTCTGAAGCAAACTAAAGGTAATGAAATAAATGACAATTTTAATATAAGCTATTTAAGGCATGCTAAATTTTGGATATAAGGTCATACCTGCTTTGAGAAATGTTTGAAGAAGAATAATTGATGATTTTTTTACATTTTTTGAGGAATACTTAGTATATTACCAAGTTGGGTTTTTGTTGTGTTTTGGAGTTTTTTAATACCTTTGTGTATATTTAAAATAGCTGTATAGGTTAGTTTTTGCTTGCTTCCGTATAATGTCTCTGTATGATTAAAAATGTCTTTTTCTTCAAGGTGGTTACAGTCAACGTTTACCAAATGCAAGTGCCCTGGGAAAGATTTTCACAGCTTTACCTTTTGGCGATCCCGTTTACCAGATGTTGGAACTGAAGCTCGCCATGTACATTGATTTCCCCAGTCACATGAAACCAGGAATTCTCGTTACGTGTTCCGATGACATAGAACTCTACAGCACTGGAGGTACAGAAACTGTCGCATTTGATAAACCTGGGTTTACTGCGTTAGCTCATCCTTCAGATTTGACAGTTGGGACCACTCACGGAGTGTTTGTTTTAGATCCGTCCAGTTTTTCAGGAAAAGGAGGACTCGAGTACACA
Organism: Balearica regulorum gibbericeps; assembly: GCF_011004875.1. NCBI lineage: Eukaryota > Metazoa > Chordata > Aves > Gruiformes > Gruidae > Balearica > Balearica regulorum. Next base: position 547,104 of record NC_046191.1, on the reverse strand, counting down.
TCTTGCCATCATTTCCTGCACAAGCCTGATATTGAGACGATGCGCCAGTGTGGCGCAGTATGCGTAAGAGGGAATTGTTCTCAGCTAAGTTCCTCCGGAGACTCCAGTGACTCAGAAATGGAGTGTGTGTATACAGACAGTATATTTTACATGGATCATAGCATTGCAAAACAACTACTGACATTTTATAAGCAGATGGGAACTCTTTGCTGTGAAATAGATGCATATGGTGACTTCCTCCAGGCCCTGGGACCCAGAGCCACTGAAGATTACACAAAAAATACGAGTAACGTCACAGAAGAGGAATCACGGTTAGTAGAAGTACGGCAGAAGCTATACTCTCTTCTGAAAGGAACTACGCTTCATGTTATAGTCTTAAACAACTCCAAGTTCTATCACATTGGAACTACTCAAGAGTATTTGTTTCATTTTACATCTGATAGCAACCTGAAATTTGAGCTTGACTTACTGTCTGTGGCTTTTAGCAGCTTTTCCGACAAAGCCAAGACCTTGGGTCAATCGGCAAGTGTCATTCAAAGCATCCTCGAGCCTGGATGTTTTGTAGGACCTGGATCTGTTATTGAGTACTCTAGAATTGGACCTGAAGTCTCAGTAGGGAAGAGCAGCATCGTTAGTGGAGCGTACATAAATTTGAAAGTAGACATACCTTCAAACTGTTTCCTGAGTTCATTAAGTATAAAAATTAACGATCAAGTAAAATACGTAAGTATGGTGTTTAGTGTAGACGACAACTTGAAAAAGAGCGTGAAACTGTTGTCAGATATACATTCACTTCAGTTCTTTGGAGTCAGCTTACTAGAATGCTTGGACCTCTGGGGAGTAAAGGTTTCCGACCAGCTCTTCTCCAGTGAGAACACACGTTTGGGGTTGTGGACTGCCAGGATTTTCCCTGTTTGCTCTACTTTAAGTGAATCGGTTAGAATGTCATTAAAAATGTTAAATTCTGTGCAGCACATGTCGGCTTTTAAATTGAATGGCTTTAAGCTCTTGTCTGTTGAAGAAATGCTCACCTACAAAGATGTAGGAGACATGTTGAAGTTTAGGAAGCAAATTTATGACGACATCCATCTGCAAAGACCAAAAGAGAAGTCTGATTTGTAGAAGGAACAGTACTTGAACAAATTTCTTGTTTTCATTTGTGGATGATTGGTTACTTCCCAGCTTGTAAAAATCGTAAGAAAAAAGTACACAGATCTTTTCTCTGATTTCATTGAAGTAGAAATAATGAAATTGCATTAACAATGTTGTTGTAGCATAACATTAATAATGCAGCAAATGCACATAAACTACTCTTTTGATGAAAGTAGTAATGAAATATTTCAGATCTCTGAAAACACTAATTGGTGACTTTCCTTGGGGTGCATATTATTATGTTGTGGAGTCTTTGTCAGTACGAATATGATACAGAACAAATTAATTAGTAATTTGACTGAAAACTGCTTTAAAAGTTTTTCAAAGTAGAACATTAGCTCCAGCAACATGGAATGATATAGCAATAACTTAACATTTCTCTCTTTTCATGCTGCCTTTTTACAGTAGTGTTTCAAATAGGTAGAGATAAATTTATTAAAAGTATTTTTTAAACCAAGACATCCTGTCTTAAGCATTAATAATTTTCTCTATATATTTGTTTTTATTTCATAATTTTTTTATACTTTCTTGTTTTTCATCAGAGGAAAAAGATTTGCACAAGAGATCATTCTTTCTCTTGTGGCTAATAATATTGGGGTCAAAACCCAGCATCAAGACCTACTGATTGTTTGAGGGTTTTTTTAATGTTAGTCATTTGGAAGCTGGTAGTTTGACTGGGCAGCTACCAACTTTTTGTGATCCACAGATTTACTGATATGTGCCCCATGAAAACCCACACTTTGTATTTCTCTAAACTGAACTGTCAGTGTCCTTGGGGCGATGCTTAATCCTCATGCAGACCAGTGGAGCAGAAACAGAGAGGTTAGCTGTCGGGAGCGGTACCACAAGGCACGCCTTCAGAGAACACGCAGTGTCTAGTCTGTCTTCCTCTTCTCCACCCTTTATGAAAGAAGATGTCCTCTTGTTTCCAGCTTAGTTGTCAAAGATCCAGCTCCAAATAGACAAGTATGCTTTTTATACTTTCTGTTCTGGCCTGACCAAAAAGGAAGGTGCCTTTTTTATGTGTACAACTTGAAATGTACTTTTCTCTGTTCCCCGCGCCGCTTTTTTACAAATACAGGGAGTGCCGTAGTAGGTCATGCCAGTGCTCCCTCTGGCCCTGTACTCTGTCTTAGGCAAAGGTGCTGTGCACGGAGAGCGTGCAAGCCTACCCAGTTCTGTGATCCTCTGTGTTTTCAACAGCTCGTTACGTAAACTATCAGTATATACTTCAGTGCTACAAGGTGGAAAAAAGCTTGTTCACACTATGTTTATATGCAGATACCTCAAATAATTTATTTTTAATTTTGCTTCTCTAATGACCACATTTTTAATTTTTCAATTTCATGCTATTTTTAAGAATGTGCTGTGCGTTTTATCAGTGTAATTTGACTGCAAACATAATGCATCTTTTTCTCCTGCATTTGTCTGTGGGTTTTCATGTTTTATTTAATGTTTCGTTATAACAGTGTTTATCTCCCTACTGACTGAATTCCTAATAGCATCGTTCTTGTGCCATCTACAAGGTAGTAGTTAGTATTTCCTGAACATTATCCGAGCTGGCTTAACCTTCACCAAGTTTCCTCCTCGTTGATAAAGAAGCCTTTCAAGAGACATAGTATTTTTCCAGAGGATCTCTTCTGAGCAAGAAGAAGTACAAAGGAGCTAGACAGGGAGGTGGGGAATTGCTGAGGTTGACTTCAAAGGAATAAGGAGAATTTCTGAGCAAATAGAAGTTTTAAAAGTCATTATAAAATACTAGTTTAAGGTTGGAAACAGCAGTAGATCAGAGAACACTAAGGTCCAAGACAAATGCATAGTCACAAAGTGAAATAGTCACGAAACTGTGTTTTTTATATCATCCTATTTGCATAATCTATTAATCTATTGTTGAATATACAAAAGATTTTGGGAAAAACAAATGTTTGACATAGACTTTGCATCTTCAATGGGAGACCAAACTGTCTGAAAAGCCTTCCCTTATGATTGCTTTACTGCTAGACAAGTGTTCTGGATGTTTTGTAACAGTAAAATGAAGTTGCATTCTTTTAACATGATTATTCACTTTAACTGTTACAGTTGCATTTATTCTAAATTTTGTAAGGACCATGTACTGATTTCATTACTGAAAGCAATCTGGATATAAATAGGAAATGGATTTGCTTCTGACACATGAGTACTGGGAAAAAAGAATGAAGAAAAGCATACAGCTTTTATTGAGGTAGAGCTGATCAAGTAGCAGCTGCTATGGTCTTGGAAGCGGTGTTCCTTCCAAGAAAAAGAAGAGGAGTGCAATCCTGGTCGTCAGCAGGCTGCCTCGGGCTCCGTCTGTACAAGTGCCCGAGGAAAGGTAAAGGTACTTCTCAGTGCTGCGCTCACAGTTCCCTTCCTGCTGTGCTCCTGTGCTGCCCGGCACTGCTGAGACGTGCTGGCCCAGCTGCAGCAGGGCAGGTAAGCAGCAGCTACTCGCACCCCTGCAGAAGGTGTTGCCCTCTGGGATGTGCTGCCCATTGCTGCTGTCCCTTAACCTTGCCCCGGGTCGGAATGATCCGAGTTACTAAGTAAGCGTTATACAAAAACTCTGTCATTCTGACGTGCTGTGCTGGAGAGTGACGGTGTGGACGTGACAGGGCGGTAATCTCCACTGGTAATCCCTTAACCTGCACAGCCGCAGGGCTGACGGTGAACCCATGCTCGGGCTCGTGGTGGGTGCTCTTTGGGAGCACGTGCAAAGAGCAAACGCTCATAAAAACCTCAGGTTACACAATTCACAGATAACTGCGGGAAGCTCAGCTGTGTCTGTCTCACCGAGGGCAATCGCGCTTCCGCTGCGCTTAGTCCTGCTGGCGAGGACCTCAATGCGGAGAACTTCGTAAAGGCTTGCTGAAAGTATTCTGTGGGCGCAGCCCCGGAGCGCGTGGCTGTACTGTGGGTGCTGCGCAAAAGATGCCCCAAAACACGACAGGTTTTCATCATCTGCTTTGCAGAGCACACCCCGTGAAGCTATTGCTGAAACAAATGGTGTCTGTGATTAAACACGTGAAATGTGTGGTCAGACGCTGCTTCATTTCTAGCTCTTAAAATACGTGTCTGAGTTGAAAGGCTTGTGGCTGAACACTTCAGTGAGGAGCTAGGAATATTCTCTTAACCTTTGAATAAAGGCCTAAGATACCTTTTTTTGCAAACCTGTGAAGCGCATAACGTCCAGTCTCATGTAACAGTTCTTAGCGGCCTGTCGAGGAATTGCCCTGTTAGGAAAAAAAGTATTTAGATCTTGAGGCAAAGAACTTAATAAAAAAAATGTAAAAATCTGTTGTAATGGAATAAGTGTAGATTTGATTTACTAGGTAAGAAACATTAGACTGCTTTAAGTCTTTATGCCACTCCATGCTTTCCCTTAAGTATTTTTGTCTCAAATTTTAGAAAGCAGATTTCGGTCAGTATTAGCCATAGGTAATGTCAGCAGGTATTGAAATATCTGGATTTGTACTATTTTTCATTTTTAAACTACAATCAAGTTTAATGTAAAATTTTTATGGCAAACATTACAAAACATATTTAATACATAGCTCTGTTAATTCTTTTCCATATGTTTATGTATCATATAGGGTTATATGTGTGCAACCCCCGCAGCAAGGGGTTGGAACTAGATGATCTTTAAGGTCCCTTCCAACCCAAACCATTCTGTGCTTCTGTGTTCACACACACATTCTGTAAGTTCTTTCTTGGACTCCACACTTAGGAATAAACACTTTTATGTATAAGCTTCCACTAATTTCCATTGAGCCACAGGAAGCGCATGCTTGCCCATTAAGTTTCTAATGCATCCATAATCCTTTGTGGTCTTTCTTACTATCAATAAAATTATCATTGTGAAGTGCAAGATTAGAAAGTTTATGGAAATACTCAGAGAAAATGGACTGTGTCACAGAGAATGTTAGCGCATGAAGATTGATAATGGTATTGGCAATCCAAGCATCCATCTGTCAAGGGCTGGTGGAATTTAAAAATTAAAATACACATTCATTGCACTTTGAATTTTGCTGAAAGGTAGGCAAGGCATATTTTTCTGCAGGCTCTTTGTGAGTTTTAAATGGCTCCACCCTGTCAAGCTACAGAAAGTAGCTAGGTTTGCTGATTTTCCTGTATCAGCTTCAGAATAAAATCTGAAAACCTGGAATGAATGCCCTGTTTGACTGAAGTCACTGGGAGTTTTGCTTTTGGTGTAAGCAGGGGCCAGGATTTTGCCCCTGGCAGCATGCTGATGGAGCAAAGGTTTCTAGAGCCCAGCAGGGATGGGAATCTCTGCAGAGCAGGAGCGGCAGAGCTCCCACTGAGTACCCCGACAGCGAGTGCCGTCACCCTGCCGATGCCTGCCGACCCCTCACTACCCCCCTGCACCTTGCTGCGCAGCCCTGGGGGCGAGCAGGGGGCCAGCAGGCACCGCAAGCACCGCGGCGGCGGAGCACGGAAGCAGTAGCACAGAGAACAGTCAGTCTGTAGTGGATGTAACGTCATTTTCGAGTTAACACAACAGTATTTCTGTCAAAAGAAGGGAGGAGAGAGAGATAGACAGATGAGTATTTGTATGTATCCTTGAATGTATCATCTGAAAAATACTGTATTTAGGCATGAGGTAATTCTTTAGTGCATGTATTGCAGCTATTTATGAAGTGTGCACATGTTTTAGCTATAACAAATTCTAGTCCTTACAACAAGGGCTACCTTGTAGTGTGATCAGATCTTATTAAAATCAAAAGGACTTCAGACTGGACACTTACTACAATAATCTGAGGTGGATGTATATGATATGTGTATATGATTTATCCGTATTGCATTTTACAACTTTAGCTATCTTTCTTTTCCCCAATCGGCTGTTAAGGTAGATGACAACAATTTTCTTATGCAACCAGCTGGGATAAACTTGTCCCAAGGAAACTGAGAGACCCGTGCAAGGCCAGACGGTAAAATTTAACAGCAAGATAATAGTAATAACAGGGTTGCTGGTTTCTGGTGTCCGATTCTGAAAACGAGACCATCGTGGCATCCTGGGCCATGATTTTCCTCCTGTCTGAGTACTAAAGGATGCAAGGCTGAAAATGTCAGGCAGGAAGGACTTTCTAAGAACAGGAGGCATCTGTTGAACCTCGGGAGTGTGATTTTGGTTAAGGCTTACAGCTTCCTAGATGGATGCAGTTTCCATACGGGCCTCTAGATCATTGCCTGGCTCCTGAAATGCAACTGAGGCTGGTACAGTCTCAGATAAAGCCAAGATGAGTGTTTAATGATTTTATTCATGTCAGCTTTCTTTATTTAATTAGTTTTGCTGTGTAGTGTAATAATAGGGCTCATAATGAACATCATCTTAACGATTTCCCTGAATGCTTTGAGAGCATGCTGTAATGAACAGAGATTTAGCCATACTGTATATATTACACTGCAAAAATTGAGAGGAGGATTATTTCAGTAACCTTTTAGGCAGGAAATTGAAATCTGAGAAATTGGGCTCTCAAAAAAGAACACAAGGGAAGGCGGCTGACATAAAAATGAGCAGCTGAAAGGTATCTGTGCCAGAAGGATTTGGGGAACTGGCGAGAGTAAGCTCCGACAGTCACTGGGATCTGCATAGAAACGTTCTTGACTTGGATGGGGAGTTTGTCTGTACTGGAGCTCAGCAGTTCCAGCCTCCTCTCGTTCCTAAATCTCTGATGCAACAGCTTCATTTTCTCCTCTCCGCACATGTGGAAGATTAATCCCCGTGCAAATGCCACTGTACTACTGTGAGAACAAAAATAGCAGTACTATTCTTCTGTACATTTCTTTTAATCCACTGCCACAGAGAAGCCATTGTAAACACATTTCATTATATGGGCTGCAGAGTTCCTTGTACTTTATTTTCATAAAAATGCATTTTCTTTTAACATCCTGTGACATATCTGAATGTCACCAGAATGACATTGAAATGTATAGGAGCAACTTACAGATTCTCAAAGCAAATGATAGATATGGATATGTTCTGATTAAAGGCTCCTGGTGAAGGACATTTAAAACCAGAAATGGGAAAAGAATTTTTCACGTTTCTCTTGTAAGATTGGACATGACAGCTGCACGTTCCAAACATAAAACTGCAATAAAAAATTCTAAAAAATTAATCAAATAAATTTGTACAGCTCAGTATTCTGTAAACATTAGATCTGAAGTCTTTACTCACTGAAAAATGTTGCTTTTGACATTTTAGTGCTACTTGTATCCCTCTCTTCTCTGTTTGCAAACGATCTGCAAACAGGCTCTGCAATTATTATTAATTTTTGTCTTCCCCTCCCCCCTTAGTTTCCATTATTCTGCAACTGCTTCACATACCCTATGGTGTGAATGTTTCAAGAATTCACCTGAAAGGAGTTTTCATGGTGAACAAAGCTGTTGCATTGACTTCGCCGACTGACCGGGTTATCCTCCCGTGCTGCAGTTCCCAGTGCTCTTCCCAGAGCGTCCATACGAATGCATCTTCACCTACACAAATGTTTGCAAAGAAGGAATAAAATATGGTGTAGAAACTGATGACTTCTTTTTGATGTATTTCCATAAAGTAGATGGTACTAGAATATAAAAAATATGCAAGGCATTTATTTCTTTTAAAGCAAATAATTTTATCTCTATCTTGTCCCAGAAGTTTAATGCTCTTGCTTGATAAGGCTGTTGTATTAAAATGCATTTCCTGTGCAGAAGTGACCAGAACAATTTCTTGGGCTTTGGAGTCTGTCCTGGTCCTGTTTGCTTGGTCTGAATGGAAGCAAAGTCTTGTTCTTCAGGCCACAAGGAGTGCCAAAACCTGTTTTGTCAACTCCAGATTTTTTTTCCCTGGCATTTCACTCCCTGCCGTGAGTCATCACCCCCCACCTCACCTCTGCCAGAGCGTCCCTCGTCTTCGAGCGATTTTCCACTAAGCTAATAACTGCCCTTGGAGCTGCTGGATCCCACCTCTGGTCACAGTCACAGTATGGGAGCCTCACCTCTCCTCCCATCACCGTGCCCCCCTTGCTGCTCAGCACCTCTCCTCCCGTCACCGTGCCTCATTGCGCTGCACCTTGCCTCATGCCATCTCAACACACCTCACCTCACCGTCTCACCAGGCCTCCCCTCAGCTCACGTTGTCTCACCGCTCCTCGCCTCCCTGCTCTGTGACTTGCCTCATACCATGCCACCATGTATCTCGCCTGGCTGCTCTGTGCCTCGCCTCTGCTCGCGCTGCCTCTCCTCAGCTTACAGCACCTCGCCTCAGTGCTCTCGTGCCTCGCCTCTGCACGCCTCACCTCACCACTCTTCACCTCACCTTCATGCTCTTTGCTTCGCCTCACCTCGCCTCGCTTCTCCTTTAGCTGTTGAAGGTCATTTCCCTCCTTTCCTCCCTGCAGGCAGCACCGCATCAGCTGAGGGAGTGGGACAGAGGTGCTGCCTGTGGCGTGTGGGGCTGGCACAGCCCGTGGCGTGTGGGGCTGGCGTTGCCTGTGCCATATGGGGCTGGCACAGCCCGTGGCGTGTGGGGCTGGCACAGCCCGTGGCGTGTGGGGCTGGCGCTGCCTGTGCTATATGGGGCTGGCACAGCCCGTGGCGTGTGGGGCAGGCACTGCCCATGGCATGTGGGGCTGGCGCTGCCCGGGTTGTGCGGGGCTGGCGCTGCCTGTGCCATGTGGGGCTGGCACAGCCCCTCGCTGAGCACTGACAACCACCCTGGGATTTCCCCCAGAGACAGCGGGAGCTGCAGCACCAAGCCAGACAGAAAAGGGGGGCTCCCTGGGCCGAGGAGCTACCACAGGCCTGTTTCAGACTATCCCATGATTTTTACCTATCCAGTTTGGCTGTACAGTGCATCCAAGCCTCTAAGTGACAGCAGGCTGAAGCCAAGTCCTTCTGAAGTCCACGTGTGTGTGGAGCAGTTAAGTCACTGCCATGGCGGGTCCCCCACCACGGTCGGGGTACCATCGACGACTCCACACTACCCCGGCTCTCCCTCCAGCTAGCCCAGGCTGAGCAGGCCCAGAGGGGAGAGGTTACGTTTTTACAGCCTGGATCGTAAGGGTTTCTTCCATAAATCTCAAGACTCTTACATAAAAGGACAATATTATTACTGGTTTTATTATCACTCCAGTGAAAACTGAAGTGCTTCTACCCAGATCCTGTGATGCAACAGTGGAAAAGTGAAAAATCAAACACGCATGTGCTGCCTGTGGCGGTGCCCTGTGAAGGCTCCACGCGAGGTGTCCTGTCCCTGCCTGCCTGCCAGCTGCTCTCCACGGCAGCTCCCCGAACCACCGCGAGCGGCCTTCGCAGCAGCGGCTGCAGACGAGGTTTGCTGAGGGCGGGCAAGGGCCCCGCACCGTGCTCCCAGCGTCGCCCTTGTCCCTGGAGGCGAGGCAACGCGGAGGGCTGCCATGCAGTGAGGGGAGGCGGCTGGAGGGTGGGTGGTGCGAGGGCAGGCCCAGCGCTCCCCAGGGCTGGGTCCTTCCAGGCGATGGGCCCCCACGCAGCTCCCTTGCTGCTCTGCCGCCATGCAGGCGGCGCAGGCGGCGTGGAGCGGAGCGTAACGCAGTGCTGCATGCGGGCACGTGGTGGAACGGAGGAGAAGGCCGAGCCTCAGATCCCTGAGGATTGATAGAACTGAGTTCAGCAATATCTGCAGCAGAGGCTGTGTAAATGCTGCGGGAGTGCAAATGCTTGCACAAGCGCTGCGCTGCCGTGGCGGCTGTGACAGCCACCGAGACACCCTGTGTCAGAGCCGGGAACCCCGGGCTGGTCCCACTGCAGGCCCTTCTTTCAGAGCAGCTCCCAAAAACACAGGCTATGAAGACAAAGGCTGATTGATCTTATTTGAAGGTAAAAATCCTAGTACAATTAACAGTCTCCTGCGTGAATGGGTCAGAAAGCGTTCGGAAAGCTCCCCTGCACTAACGAGTCACATCGCGGCCATGACCGCGTTCCTGAGGTAGTCCAGGCTGCCGAGGGGGACGTGTCCCGGCAGGCCTGCTTACCCCAGCGTCCAGCAAGAGGGAGAGGTGGCCAAAGCACTCGCCTTGCTGCACAGCCACAGCTGCATTTTAGACATGCGAAGAAAAACAAACAACACTGAGCTAATAAAAGCAGTGGGAGAGGAGATACCCGCCCGGTGCTGCATTTCCAGCTCCTCCGGTTGCTTGGCAACTGGATGTGGAGGATCAGTTCCCAGGCTGGTGCCTTTTTGCAAATATTTAGTTGAATATCACAGGGCATATTGTCAAAGCAGTTCAAAGTCTTCTGAAATACAACCTTGGTTTTATGTGTAAATCAGTGCAAATAAATGGATGAGCTGGTGCTGTGTCAGGAACTATCATAGGAATGCAAGTTTGTTTACAAGGGGATGCAGCATGTTGAAGATTTTATATGTGTATATTATATTTATGTCTTGTCTTGCCTGAAATTCTTAACTGAGAAAACTAAGAACTTACAAGCAGAACAGCTGCCAAGGTCAATCAACACACTTTAAATATATAAATATATATGTGCATATATTTATACACATATAGGTATATGTATACCAAATAAGTTTAAAAAAAAAAAAGAAAAAAAATAAAAGGAGGAAAAGAAACACATACAGCCCAGCATGAATCCCATAGTTTGCTGGGACAACATTTGTAAAGTGGTTCCATTTGGTAGAAAATACAGGGAAATGGATATGAAAAGGGTAGACAATAAATGAGCAGATCCGTGCTAACCAGATTACTGAGGAGATTCAGTTTGTGTGAGTGAAAAGCAATGTTATTTTGCTGTTAACCAATCCTTCACAGTTCTTAAGCACGGACTCTTACGGAAATGCATCTGTGCACACAGGCTAGATTAATTTTGTCATGGTTTGTTTGCAGGTATGTGCACGCACAGTGCCCAGTTTGCTCAGTTCACCCTTCCAGCTAGGCAGATCATGGGGCTTTTACTACATTGCTGTGACACTAGGTCCGAGATAAAATACCAATAAACAGGAAAATAGATTGAACACGGGGTTTTGTTACATATCTATGTAGATCCTCAGCTGTTTTGCACATGTTCTGCTTGGAATACGAACCAAGCAGCTTGATTGTGTCCTCGTTCATCTCTGGGCAAGTTCCACCTGGGGCAGGAGCAGCAGCAAAACGGCCTCAAGAGTCTCCTCCCTTCTTTGTAAGTCTGTAAGTGGGGACCAGCCCCGCTTCCTCCAGGCCACCTCCTTCATCAGCCATCTGACGGCCAGTTTAGCCAGCTGAGCCGCTGCTGCCTGATGGTGCGTGGAGGGTGAATCTCTGCGGTGGTTCTGTACGTGCCCGCAGAAGGACATGAAGTAAACATACCAAACTCCTGACAGGCACCTCGTTTCCTAGTCTAATTCTGTGGGACTTCCTTGGCATAACAACGTGTGCAAATATTACCAAACTTCAAAAAGTCAGTACTCTCTGATGTGACGACATTTGCACTTCCTACGTAAAATACCCAGATGTTCCAAAGCCATCCCCTATGTTAGGATGCATTTTAACGATACGAGTTGAGATCATCTCTGGCCTCTCCAGACTGGGGACACGTGGCACTCCTTGGGGATCCTCAAAGTGCACTTGGGATTCAGCTTCTTAAAATCCTTTTTCTCTCCAAAATTGGTAGCAAGCTGCCAAACTACCTGCTTCCCACCAGTTTTAGCTATTCAACAGATGAAAGCAAATGTTCCCGTTGAAATGGACAGTGGGTTTTTAAGCAAGCTGATTAGGTACCTTTATTATTTTTTTACAGTTGACAGCACAGACTGTTTTGCTCCGTGCCATTGTTGCATGACATTCCATTTGGCACAGAGTTTATTTTTAGCCAGAGACTATCAAAAGTATTTTTCAGTAGGACTGTCACTGCTCTTGAACAAGGAATCATATTACTGCAAGAACTTTGCTGAAACAAAGAAGATATATTGGACAAATGGGAAATTATAAATCTAGACCAACCCAAACTTGCACTGGTAATTAATGTTGCTTTTTTTAAATGCAATATACCATACATCCATCTGCAAGAAGCAAATGATATTTCAGGAAATAACTCATTGCTAATTTACTCTTGAGTTCAAGGAGAAGGTATTGTATTGTTCTTGGTTTACAAGAAGAATGGCTTAATCCAAATCGCATATACAGACTGTAAGAGAAGACAGAAAGCTAGTAAACTAAATTTCTTTGGGTAATTGTGTGAGATCATAATAACTTAGCTTATTATGTTGATTTAACTCGTACTTCATTAGAAAAACCTTTAAACTTCCAACCTTTCTGCTGTGTGTCTATGCTAAGATTTAAGAAATAAGAGCTAACAAATGCAACCTAAGGTTTAAGTTTTCTCTTGTTCAAGTTAAAAGTATTTCTGATAAGGATTCATACGTATTAGTTGTCTATGAAATCAGTATATATGTGTCTATATTGGTGGCAGCAAGAACAGTTTACTAGCTGTAATATTTTAAACTGTCATACTTTAATAGTATGACTTTAATAATACCTTAATAATATGAAACTGTGTACAATTGGATGTTTAAAAATCAAGAGCTTTGGTTACTGGGACATTATGATTTCAGTTCCTGGCTTTTACATGTTTTGAAGTGTTTTATGAATCAGGGTTTTTTTGTTGTTAGATGAATGGAAGAAGAAAGTTAGTGAATCATATGCTATAATCATAGAACGATTAGAAGATGACCTGCAAATCAAAGAAAAGGAGCTGACAGAACTGAAGCATGTTTTTAGGTAAAATATTCGGGAAATCTGCTTATTAATGTCTTTCAAATGAGAATTTGCTATTAAACAGCATTTTCAGTTTCAGGTGTTTTCTCATGGAAGGAGTTTCTCATGTACGGAATGCATGTTCTTTAATGTCTATTTTTGGGAATATGTCATTACAGTTCTGGGCCAGAGTCCCACAGCATACTACCAAAATTAGTGGCTGTTAGTTACTAATGCCAATATTTTATAACAAACACCTATATACTTTTGTAAGTTAATTAGCTTTAATGGGATGTCTAATTTTGATGTGTACTTTTCAGTTTTGCTAATGTGTTTCTTCGGACAGGACTGTTGCTGAAGTAACAAATTTTAAATGAACATAAAAGCACTTCTGAAAGCGGATTTCAAATTCATGATTGTAATTGCTTTCTCGGGACAGCACATGCTAACGACCAAGTTCATCCAACCAAGTAACACACTTACATGTTCGTTATCTGAAAGTGCAAATCCAGAAAACACCCAGCTCATTGACTGTGAATAAATTAAGAAAATGATCAGGTAAATAATTTCCGACATCAGAACCACTTGAAAAAATTCTAATCAGGGGATTCTAATCAGAAATAAATCACAAGCTCAAAAAAGCCAAACTGGTCATATAAATTATTCATCGTGCTCACTTTCAGCTCGCATAATTATCACTGTTTGAGCCTGTTAAGTGAAAGATGACATTGGGCTTTCGCTGCGATATGCTGGCCACTTTGGCTGTGATCCAGTAAGGTACTTCCCTTCTTGCCTCATTTTAAGCATGTTTAGTAAATCAGTAAAACTAATTACCTTAACAAATTGCAGCCAAAGTACTCTTTATTCTAGATAAGCAAGACAACTGAGTATATGGTGAAAGTGCTTAATTCCTGCATTAGGCATAGGAATAAAGACAAAATTAACTTCAAGATTAGCAGAGCTTTGGCAGTTCAGCTTATCGGTCTATCTTACTGTCCCATGTAAGTCTCGACAAGATGTCAAGATGTCAGCCAAACTCTTCTTCTTAGATAAGGAGCAGTGGTCTTTTCCATGGAAGGAGTGGGAATTAGTTATACAGGTTACACTGCATTTTTTTTTTATTTTTTTTTTTTTAGTCAGGCTTGAGGAAATAGCCAATGATTTCATTTCCAAAAGCTGCCTTCACCCCTGGGTAATGAAATCAGTCAGGTTTTGTGATTGTCTACATTCCAAATATGGCCTGTGTAAAAAAAATCAATCATCTTGACTATATGAACAACTTCTCTACAGCAGCAGTGATTATTTTTGGAAGACTTCTGAAGTAGCAGAGGAATTGATAGGGTTTTTCCCATTGTTAAGACAAATCCATTTATTTAAAAAATTTAGGACTGAGAAACCAGATGGTTGTTGGAAGGTAAGGCAAAGAAGGTAGTTTGCCTGATGGAAATGAAATAAGCAGCTGTTAAAGTCCCTGCTCTGGAAGATTTGGGACATAAATAGGACAACAGTGACAAAGCTGAGCAGAGGAAAGAGCTGTCAGCATCCCCATTACGCTCAGGGAACGCATGTACAGGGCAAGGGGTAAATCGTCCAGTGCCATGAACAAAACCCAACAGCTGCAATAGCGAAGAGGAAATTTATAAGTAGCGCGGCACCTGTCGCTCCTTGGATAAAAGCTGTCCCTATTCTGTTCCAATATCTCAGAGCTGCTAGTGCAACGGTTCCTAAAAACACTGCCCTAAATATAAAAAGTCAGAATTTCATTTCCCTAAAACATGCCATTATGTCTTCAGAAAGGAATTGGGAGGACACCTAGCAAAACCGGGCCCTGAGTGTAGTCATTTGAGCTAGTTTTCATTTTCAGCATAGGCCTTTTAATCGCAGCTTTTAATATATAGAACTTTCCTTGCAATATTTTCCTACAAAAACATTAAAATTTCACCAGTTTATAAGTACTCAAATTATATTAAAATTGAATATCATTAAGAAAACAAACTGAAACTTATTATTATTCAAACTGGGAGAAGAGGAAAATTTAAGGATATAGCTAAAATGGTAAAACCTGGATTCTTAGCCACACATTAAGTGCTAGGAATATGAATTTTTCATGTAATTCTAAAGAGAAAAATTGAAGCAGAAGACACGACTGTATAGCACGATAATATTCTGTGATTTTGAGACTTGCAGAATTCATCCTTCAAACAAAGCCATCCACTCCCCCACGCAGTCACGGCAGCGCATCCATGGGCTCAGTTGTACCTCCGTGCGTACCCGGCACGGCACAGCGAAGACAAGTTAACTAACTGAGACGACTTGTTTCCCAGGACATAGAGTTTATTTTTCCCCTCAGTTGCCCCTAAAGGAAAACCTGAAGAATAGATGAGCCTGATATTGCTGTCATTAATCACAGTATGTCAGAGAAGAATTGCATGAAGATAAAACACATTTGTAGAATGAGATTTTATTCTTACTGAGCAAAACGTTTTCCATATTAGAAAAATGGAAGTGGCAGATGAAGGGCTGTCACCAAACCAAGGTAAATGTGACTATAATGTGTGAAAAAAACGCTCCATACAGAAGCAGTTTATGTTTAGGACATAAAGAAATGAGCTTCCTTAACACGTGATACCCATCTTCTAAGGAACGCGTATGAAAATCTAGACTGATGTAAGAATTAATCTGCTGAAGCACACAGTTTTGGCAAAATAAGTCCATTTTTTGCATTTATCAATAAATAGTATATTCTATTTTTATCAGGCCCATATCCTTTTCAAATGGCGCACTGTTCCTGAACATTCTAAAACACTCGATATTGAAAGCAGGCAGTCCGGAGCTTCCATCAGAGTGGTGTTTCTGACAGAAGAAGATTTTTCCAAAAAGCTAGTTTTCATGAGAAAAAAAAATGTCAAAATTTCTCAGAAGGAAAATATTTAATTTTTACATATTTAATATTTAATTACAATTTCCTTTCATTTGAGCTAGAATCGCTAAATTATTTACTTACCAGCACAATACTTTGTACGCCTGAGACTCACACCACCGTTTTCTTCCGTGGACGGGCATTCGTGGATGCGCGGTCCTGTCTGCCCGCTCCCTCCGTGGCCGCAGGGACTGTGGCGCTGGATGCCGCAGCACAGAGAGGTGCCGTCCCGGAGCCTGACCTCTAAAGAACACGCTCAGAGTCCAGACTCCAGCTTCCATGGGCTATACTCTGTCACTCTGCGCTGTAATAGCTCTCAAAACACTCCACTAAACTGGAAAAGTAACTTTCTGGAAGTTAAAATGGTTTCTTTCAAAACAAACCCCAGAAAAATGCAGTGGTTTAACATTTCCAAATTAATTTTGTCACACTTCAGAAAAAGAATATGAAAGCACAGGTTTTATACCTGGGTTAGAATGATAACGCACATTGAACAGGCAGGATTTCTTTTAGGATACACAACTAAGAGAACAGAAGCAACAGTCTCTGGCTTTCTCCGCATTTTAAATTCTATTTAAAGAATAAATTATTGAAACATCTACTGAAGAAAAAGGCCTAAGTGTCACCTTGCTTAACAAAGGTCATCTTGCTAAGGGGAGCTTCACATAGGTTTCTCTTTTAAAAGGAGAGAGAAGCATTAAAACCTTATTTTTAATTGGAACTGTGTTAAATATGTTTGACGGTGCTGCTCACTCGGGATGGATTTATAGATATACAAATCTAAGTGATCACGGGTATACTGATACTGAATGAAAAAACACCCACACTCCTACTGACTGACTGAAATCCTCATTCTCCACAACAATATTAATTGCTATGTGTATGTAACTTTCAACAAGTGTAATTACTTAGGACGTTCGGCAGAGCAGTAACAAGCCAATCTGCGCTGAAGGAAAACCGTGAGACTTGACAACAAAAGCTAAAATGTTCACGTATGGCAATCATTTAACAATCTGTAAGTAAAAATGGAGTGATCGTTTTCCTTCGCACTTTTCAGAGGCTCTCTTCACTGTGTAAAAAATAAACGTGACACTGGAGGCGTGCGGGAGTTTGTCAAGCAAAGCTATAACATACGTGTAGGTAGGACCTACAGCCGGCAGTACGTATAGCTCTAGCTACGGGGAGGTTACCTCGCTCTGACAATATAATTGTTCATTAACTATCGAAATAAAGATGTCCAGTCACATTGTCCACAATCTTATACAAAGATACCATTCATGTTTCTTTGTAAAACGGGAAGCATCTTTAGGTTACTATCCATCCCCTTTACTGCCAGCTTTTCTAGCTTTATTTCATGAAGTACTTTATTTTTGAGCTTTGACCGGAGTTCTGTGACAGGAAAAGGAGAATGGAAATTAATGAATTATAAAATTACATAGGTTGTAACTTTTTTTTTTTTTTTCTAAAAAAGAATAGAGCATCAAATACAAATGCTGAATGTCTCTTTTAGTGAGTCAGACTTGGTACGGGTCCTATTTATGGGTCCTAGAAATGTATTAATAATAATTACTTCATCCTTGTGTGGCCTAGAAAGCACTATGAAATCATCAAGCTATATAAAAATGTAACACTGTACCAAAAATGGGGAAGAAAATTAAACATTAAATTGAGCTTCATTTTGTCAGTGTCACAATACGTAAGTGACATTTAGTCGTCTGAGAATTTCAAGTGCAAACATGCCTTTCCTTAGTAGGATGTGAGTACAAACTGTAATATTTTAATTGTTTATATCAAAACCAGAAATACTTGACTACAAGTTAATGGGAAGTGAAAATGAGGATCTATAAGTTATTATAAAATTCTAGTTTAATTTATCACATTCCAGTGCAATAAGCCAAAGCAGAAAAACAGCGCTACGAAATCGCACCAGTGTGCTGAGAGTTGCAGGGTCCGCGTTCCGCCTGATGCCGTGAAGCGACGGCAGTAGTGGGTGTTCTGAGCGAGGGGAGAGCCCCGTCCCGGCGCGGCTTTGCCCCTGCCTCGCTCCAGCCCCTCTCCTCTCAGATCTCAGACGCTCGCAGGTCAGCTCTGGACTTTGTGTGCCATTTGAACCGCAAATCTGCAGCCAGAAATGTCACCGCTGCAAAGACTACTTCATTCCTCAACATGCTTTAGAAACATTTTTCCTTCAATCATTGCCAAATTTTGTCTGAGCTTTGGTTACCTTCCTTCCGTATATGTGCTTCCGTATAAAAGTTTCCGTGTATTGACCCACGTATAGTGTTTCTATGATCTCATTTGGGGAACATAAGCTTACTTTCTGAAAAGCTTTTTCTGGTTATTCTTTTTACTTAGCTTTTTTGCCTCTAGTTCTGTGCATGTCCTGCTCATCGTTTTAGAACAAATGCACAGATTTTAAAAATATTTCTTAGTTATTATTGCATCAGTAAAGAAATTGGTTTTGTATTGGTTGTTTATATTTCTAAAGAGACTTTCCTCTTTTTTTTGGTCTAATTTAGCTGAATTTAGAATGTATATACCATGACTGAACAGCAGGATTGTTCAGAAAACAATACATCTGGACTACTCCCTTGATATCAGTGAAGTATTTCTAGATTTACAGAGTGTAAACTGGTATAAATTTAGCCCTGTGTCTCAAAAAATTATGTTGAGATTTCTTTTTTAAATTTTTTTACAAATGAAAGAAACTGTACTAAAGTATAAAAACAGTAATCATCTGTAAAATCTCTTTTTTCAGCTCTGATGAAGCCTTCTGCAAAGTCAATTTAAATTACCGCACAGAAAATGGGCTCTCTCTTCTTCATTTATGCTGCGTATGTGGGGGTATGTACTTGAAATATGATGTTCTGTAAACATTTTCTTTACATGACTACTGATTTGTTCTGTCTAATATCTGTCAGGAAGAATACATTTTCAGTGAATTTCTTTCTGTGTTGTCCTCGTTGACAGTTGGACAAGCATCTATAAGCATTACTCCAAACCCTATTGCCAAGGGGGCTGGATCAAGCTAGACTGAACCCCATTGTAGCTGATTCTTCGGTCCAAGAAAAGTTTTGGTTAATAATGTAGGATGTTTTACTACAGGTGTTCAACTAATTCAAAATTACTTGCTATATGTATGAATTAATCGCCCCATACTCATCATATAGTATTGCTCTACATTTCTGTACATGGCATAGACTTCAGGCTAGGGAGCTAGTTTTAGCAGTTCTTTGCCTTACATACAACATCTATTTTTCTAGTATAATGAAAATACCTGTATTTTATTTCATGATGATTAAAAGAAGAACTCAAATGCTTCAGTGAAAAATATCAGCTGCTAGGATTCTTGTAGAGAGCAAATCAGAGTACGCAAGAAAAGAGTGCAAGATGTCTTCTGGGGTGTTCATAAATAATGGTGGAATTTTCCAGTCTGATCCACATTGCTGCTCTGTTATCCACATAATGAGTCATTAGTTACTGCACACACTTTGCACTTGTTACACGATTTTCAGCAGAAATTGGCTGAGAGAGGCAAAGCGAATTTTACCCTAAGGCTTCAGCTCTGCAAAGTACTTACTAATATCATGCATAAACGATTTGCTCAATCTTAGTTAGATGCTGTCATGAAGGAGGACCTGATCCTGCACCACTGAAAACTGAGTGGATCTTTACTGTGAATTTCAGAGTGCAAAATCATATCCAAAGATGACATCAGTACCTGGTAACATTAGAGCGATTGATGGGATTGCAGAGAGGAAGTTTAAGAAAACATACACTGTTAATTAATTAGGTGCAGTATGTGAACACTTGAAGGAGGCAGAGAAGCTATTAGATCCAAGATTGTCCTTGATTACTGTCATAAGTATTCAGAAGGCAGATACATTTTTTTAGATCATCACTGTGCATCGGAAAGGTAACAGTAAAGCTACTTGCCCATGCTGACATTCATTAACATCCCTCAGAACTACTGTCCTGCAATGGTGTGTGTAGAGAAGGAGAGCAGTGCTTCCGTTCCGAAAGGACAAAGGAGTTAAGTGTCTGAGAAACCAGGGATTCTGGAAGCATCTGCTAGTTTATGTTCTTTGCACCATGGTCTGGATGTTAAAAGAGGAGTTTGCTTCTTTAAGTTCAACTACCCTTAACAAATCCTTATAAAAGTGTGAACAAACAGTAAGCCAGTACGTGGCCAGATCTGCAGCCGTCCCAGTGGATAAGGAGGTGGTGCCTAACTCCATTTGGAGGTTTCACGAGATATATTTTATGGCTTGCCTCAGGTCAGCAGATGAGCTACCTATTTCTCTTTGCTTTTAAGCTCACACGGAAATTTCTTACTCTATCTGCACGCTCTTTTCTGTAAATGATATTTTTTTCCAATTTTCATCCTAAAGGTAACAAATCACATATTAGAACTCTTATGCTAAAAGGACTGCGCCCTTCCAGATTAACAAGGAATGGATTTACAGCTCTGCACTTGGCAGCTTATAAGGTAAATTATTTTGAATAGAATTGATTGAAAGAAATCAGAACTGAGCAGCTTGTTTGTCTGAACTATCTAGTTGAACTCTAGTTGCTGTTCCTGGTGACAATTACAGAGCCCTGGGAGCGGCAGTGAGGGACTCTGGAGCACAGGTGGTTTTTCCATCAGTCCTCCCGATCAAAGGGAAGGGGTACGAAAGGGCCCATCAAATCTGGCGAGTCAACAAACAGTCACAGGGCTGGTGCCACAGTCAGGGGTGCAGCTACTTAGACCGTGGGACTCGCTTTGAGAAACCTGGTCTGCTGGGGGCCGATGGGGTCCATCTGTCAGAGAAGGGGGAGGGCATCTTTGGTCATGGGCTTGCCAAGCTGGTGAAGAGGGCTTTAAACTAACATTGCCAGGGGAGGGGAACCTCAAGCCATCCCACTCCAACCAGTTTGATACCAGCGCCAGCAATAGATGTGCAGAGCCTGGAGAAGGATCACAGGTCAGCAGGAGAACACCTGAAGTGCAGCACAGAGGAACTCCAGCCACTCCAACCAGTCAGTCAGCTTCATCAGGGCCCAACTGGAATGCCCCTAGGGAAATGCATGTAACATGGGGAACAAACAGAGGAGTTGGAGACAGACACCTGCAGGGCTGTGACCTCACTGGCATCATGGAGACGTGGTGGGATGGCTCCTATGGAGTGTTGGGATGGAAGGGTACAGGCTCTTTAGGAAGGACAGGCAGGGGAGACAAGGAGGGGGTGTCACCTCTACGTCACTGACCAGCTGGAGGACCTGGAGCTCCCCTTGGGCTGGGTGAGGAGCTGACCGAGAGCTTATGGGTCAGGATTAAAGGGAGGGCAGGGACCAGTGACACTATAGTGGGGGTCTGCTACAGGCCACCTGACCAGGAAGACTGAGCGGATGAGGCGCTCTATAGACAAGTAGAAGCAGCCTCACGTTCACAAGCCCTGGTGCTCATGGGGGACTTTAACCACCCCAATACCTGTTGGAGGGACAACACAGCAGGGCATGAGAAATCCAGGAGGTTCCTGGAATGTGTTAATGATAACTTCCTCCTCCAAGGGATAGAGAAGCCAAGGAGGAGAGGTGCCATGCTGGACAAGGAGGTGCTGGTGGGGAATGTGAAGCTCAAGGGCAGCCTTGGCTGCAGTGACCATGAAATGGTGGAGTTCGAGATCCTCAGGGCAGCAAGGAAGGTGCACAGCAAGCTCACTGCCCTGGACTTCAGGAGAGCAGACCTTGGCCTCTCCAGGGACCTGCTTGGTAGAATACCATGGGACAAAGCTCTAGAGGGAAGAGGGGCCCGAGAAATCTGGTTAGTACTCAAGGATCACTTCCTCCAAGCTCAGGAGCAATGCATCCCAACAAAGAGGAAGTCAGACAGAAACTCCAGGAGGCCCGTATGGATGAACAAGGAGCTCCTGGGCAAACGCAAACACAAAAAGGAAGCCTACAGAGGGTGGAAGCAAGGGCAGGCAGCCTGGGAGGAATACAGAGAAACTGTCTGAGCAGCCAGGGATCAGGTTAGGAAAGCCAAAGCCCTGATAGAATTAAATCTGGCCAGGGATGTCAAGGGCAACAAGAAAAGTTTCTATAGGTATGTCAGTGATAAAAGGAAGATTAGGGAAAATGCAGGCCCTCTCTGGAAGGAAATGGGAAACCTAGTTACCCGGGATATGGAGAAGGCTGAGGTACTCAATGATTTTTTTGCCTCAGTCTTCGCTGGCAAGTGCTCTAGCCACATTGCCCAAGTTGCAGAAGGCAAAGGCAGGGACAGAATGAAGAACCACCCACTGTAGGAGAAGATCAAGTTTGAGATCGTCTAAGGAACCTGAAGGTGCACAAGTCCATGGGGCCTGATAAGATGCATCCACGGGTCTTGAGGGAACTGGCGGATGAAGTGGCCAGGCTACTCTCCATCATATTTGAGAAGTCCTGGCAGTCCAGCGAAGTTCCCACCGACTGGAAGAGGGGGAACATAACCCCCATTTTTAAGAAGGGAAAAAAGGAAGACCCAGGGAACTACAGGCCGGTCAGTCTCACCTCCGTGCCTGGCAAGATCATGGAGCAGACCCTCCTGAAGACCATGCTCAGGCACATGGAAAGTAATGAGGTGATTGGTGACAGGCAACACGGCTTCACTAAGGGCAAATCGTGCCTGACAAATTTGGTGGTCATCTACAATAGGGTTACAGCGTTAGTGAATATAGGAAGAGCAACTGACATCATCTACTTGGACTGGTGTAAGGCATTTGACACTGTCCCACATGACATCCTTGTCTCTAAATTGGAGAGACATGGATTCGATGGATGGACCACTCGGTGGGTAAGGAATTGGCTGGATGGTCGCACTGAAAGAGTTGTGGTCAACGGCTCAATGTCCAAGTGGAGACCAGTGATGAGTGTTTAACATCTTTGTGAGCAACATGGACAGTGGGATCGAGTGCACCCTCAGCAAGTTTGCTGACGACACCAAGCTGTGTGCTGCAGTTGACATGCTGGAGGGAAGGGATGCCATCCAGAGGGACTTTGACAGGTCGCTTAAGAGATGGGCCTGTGTAAACTGCATGAAGTTCAACAAGGCCAAGTGCAAGGTCCTGCACATGGGTTGGGGCAACCCCAACCTACAGGCTAGGGAGAGAATGTATTGAGAGCAGCCCTGAGGAGAAGGACTTGAGGGTGTTGGGGGATGAGAACCTCAACATGCTGGTTGAGCTACCCCAATGTAGCAATGGTTTAGCTGTCATAGAGGTGGGTAGGAGTGCAAAGAAAGAAGAGATGCAAGCAGCAGCTTTTGTAATTTTGTCTGAAGATGGGAAGAAAGACACCGCCCTATTTCCAATATTTGCAATGGACAAGCTGAGCCAATTTCCTGCTCCAAGTGCTGGATTTCATAAATCTGGTCACTGGAACACTGAACTTGCCCCAGATGTGTGGTCATTAAATAGGCTGAAGACTCAATCGTGGAGCCGGATACCTAAAAGTTCTGATATGCTGTGGATGCTGTGGATGCCTTATGCTCTGCAGCTCCCTGTCTTAACTGTATGTCTGCACCATAAGCTACCTTCCTCTCCTAGTTACTATAATACGAGCACTTGCTATATCTTGCATTATGTCTCGTAATTCCTTTGTTAGTTTAATTTTACAACGACTGGTACCAATCAGATATGCAAGCTATATAATTACGACAATATTAAAATCTTATACATCATGGAATGAAGCGATGGTTTACAGCAATCATAAAAGAAACTTTCCCCATGCGCAATGTTGCATAATTAGCCAAATGTCTAGAAGAATTTCTCTGCCTTTCTTTAATGTCAATCTCAGTGAATGGTTTCCAATTAATAATTTAGTTGAAAACTAAAACTCTTTGTTTAATAGAACTTTTATAACAGATTTCTAAGATGTTTTCATTACTTGGGAATAGTTTTCATTTTGCTATCAAATCTTGGTTTGTCTGTTTTCTCTGCACTGTAAAGTTGATAAATCTCTCACATCCACTTAGGCACAAAACTATATCAGCAACTTATTTAATCACTCCAGTCATGTGATGCAATATCCAATATCTTTTTCAGGGTGCACAAAGCTAAGCAAACTAGTGTGAATTTTGGGATGTAAAATAAAATGCAATATAACATTTCTTCTGTAAGTGGCATTTTAAGACTTTAAGATTTGCCATGAGTTACGCAATTACAGTTTTTGTTGTATTATGGTTCTTTTCTAAGTAAAATATAAAGGAGCCTAGAGATACCACGAAAACAATAAAGCAATATATATTGAGACAGGGCAACTTCTTGTGAAACTCCTTGACTTCTTATCTATACCCTGAATATTTGTGACATTTCATAACAGTAAAACAGAACTAAGAAAACTGGCCTGACTCACTAATTAGAACAGAACATCTCAAGATAATTCAAACTCAGCCTGTCTTCCCAGGCTGCGTAATATCCAGTCCATTATGCAACCCAGTACCATGCTTCAAGGTCTAAAACTATTTGATAGGAAAAGTGATATAAACTTTTACTGTCCATCATTATCAAAGAAAAAATCCTAATATTTCCTGGAAACAGAAAAACTATTTCAGCATGAACACATGTTGTGCTTTCACAGGCATATTGTAACTGCTGCTTCTCTGCCATTGATTCATTCTTACCCTTCCTTTAGTGTCTGCTTCGAAGAGGTAGAGAACAATGAGGAAGTTTGGAGATTTAGCATCTCTTTTGCCCTTGTGTTGTGTGCATTTCTGCTCAGGGAGCACTGAAAACGGACTGGAGAAGGCTCAGCTCTGGGCGATGGTGCTGGTGATGGATGGAAGGCAGATCCCCAAGAACTGAAAACCACAATAGCTCTGGCTGGTGCAGTTAGAACGGGTGACAGTGAGACAGACGGCCTGGTTTCTCCTGCGAATTCTGCCACTGCCCCCAGACAAATTGTGTTTAACTTCTCTATTTGTAAAGAAGAATTTATTAATAGTCGTATTGCCTGGCATTATGACTCTTACTGTGTTTCTCACGTTTATTTTTATTACTATCATTTCATAGTGCCCATTGCTGTTGCTATACCTGGAAGAAGTCACAGCAAAAATTGTGTGCATGACAGGAAAGAAGTGACATGACATGAAAAATAAGCTCACAGATCAGAATTTGGCATACATGATGTGTATATATATATATCTATATCTATCTCCTGGGGACTCCTCGGGTGCCCTTCTGTGTTAGGTACTGTAATGTTCTGGCATTTAAAACAGTTTGTGTGAGCACTTAATAATGGCTTGGAGACTGAGAGATCTTTAAAGACATGATAAAATCAGAATAGAGACCGCTTTTAAAGATACAGGCTCCAGTACAGCAGAAGAGAGACTTTGGGTGCCCAGGACAAGTCTTCACTCCACTCCCCTCCTTGCACTCTTGTGCTCCTGGGGTCACGGCCAGTCCCTTTGCTTGAAACGCAGCAGTGCAACAGCTGGGGAGGCCTGATATACCCAGTTCTCTTTGGCTCCCTCCCTGGAATTGTTAGAGCTGTGTCCCAGAAATAATATGTTTTAAATGCGTGCCTTTTAGGACAACGCAGAACTGTTAACGGCACTGCTGCATGGTGGAGCTGACATTCAGCAAGTCGGGTATGGAGCTTTGACAGCCCTTCACATTGCCACAATCACCGGTCATCATAAGGTACGTTTCTCCTTTTCTGTACAGGAAATGGCAGAAATGAGTACTAATATTAATAGGTCATTTTATTTTAGATGGATGCCATTCAAAACAATTTTTTGTACATTTTCAGAAAGCCACATCTGTGCATATATTTTTACATTGAGCAAACATGCACAAAGGACATACATCTGTTTGCACATTTCTTACCTTTAAAGTCTTGGCAATAAATGGCACTGTTTTCTAAATATCAGAAGTGTTAACTGATAGATACGTGATGAAACACGCTCACTCATACACGTTAGGATTTCTGAAGCTGGATATGGAGTGAGGCTTCCTGTCTTTCTGAGCGTGAAGGAAGCACAATAATTATTCCCTCTTCTAGGTGTCATGGGCTCTGCTTCACAGCTCTGCGATTCTCACTTCAGGAAGGGACAGAGATTCTCAGTTTAGAGCTATTTTATACTTCGGATTAGTGCAGAGAAAACTGTTGTCAGGGTGAGTCTAGTGTGAATCTCAAACATCCATGTCGATAAGTCTCCTGTGGGTTGGAGATGTGTCACTATGGGGAGCAGAGGAAGGAAGAGAGGGGTGGGATTCCCTAGGTGCCTGTAATCGAGCCGTTCCCTTTCTAGCCACGCTGTCAGTCACGAGTCTGTTTTCTTATCATTTACCACCTCAGTTCAGTCATTTCACACATCATCTCATTTCTGTCACCCTGGCAACAGCTCATTCAGTGTAATTTATTTATTTTTTTAATCTCTTAAAGTACTGGGTGTGCAAAATCACCTTGGTAATGAAGGGTTTATGACTGTAAATGTACTCATGAATTCAGGTACGTTGCTTTTCATCTCCTTTGGGTCCATTAAGCAAGCAAAGATTTTGTCCTCCGCTTCAGCAAGAGTTTTAACTTATACAGAGTGCTGGACTAATTTATGGAGACAGAAACATCAGAATTCTTTAAAGAGAGATAATCAGCAAGAAATGCAAGAAAAAATAATAAATACAAAGGAAATATAGGTGATATTAATACTTGCCTTTACGCTGTGAATTTAGTTGTGCATCTTAGACTCACTTCCAGTGTAAGAGCGTGGCTGGATGACGGAACAAAGCGTGCACCGTTTTCAGCAGAAACAAGAACCTCGATGTACGCACACGGCAAGAGCGAGCCCGTGTCTTACGACCCCCAGGTCGGAGCAGTCCCTGAGCCTGTTGGTGTAAATAAAGCCATCTCTGGCACCCACCTTGCACACGCACCCGATTTACTACGCATATATATAGCAATAGTTACATAGTTATATATTGACAGCCAGCTCTTCTGCTACATATAGAAACATATAGCAATAGTTACATAGTTATATATTGACAGCAGTTCTTTGTTACATATAGAAACATATAGCAACAGTTACATAGTTATATATTGAAAGCCAGCTCTTTGCTACATATAGAAACATATAGCAACAGTTACATAGTTATATATTGAAAGCCAGCTCTTTGTTACATATAGAAACAGTTCCATATAGCAATAGTTACATAGTTATATATTGACAGCCAGCTCTTTGTTACATATAGAAACAGTTCCATATAGCAATAGTTACATAGTTATATATTGAAAGCCAGCTCTTTGCTACATATCGAAACAGTTAGGTATAGCAATAGTTACATAGTTATATATTGAAAGCATCTCTGTTACATATAGAAACAGTTCCATATAGAAATAGTTACATAGTTATATAGTGAAAGCATCTCTGCTACATATCGAAACAGTTCCATATAGCAATAGTTACATAGTTATATATTGAAAGCATCTCTTTGTTACATATAGAAACAGTTCCATATAGCAATAGTTACATAGTTATATATTGAAAGCATCTCTTTGTTACATATAGAAACAGTTCCATATAGCAATAGTTACATAGTTATATATTGAAAGCCAGCTCTTCTGCTACATTTTCAGTCAACCAACTTATACACACACAAACTATTTACTACAAATACACAAATAGAAATAGTTGCATAGTTATATATTGAAAGAGAGAAAAGACTTTTTTTTCTTTCCCCCCCCAAACAGGCAGTTTCGTTGTGGAGCTGCTGACGCTTTAGGAATTTTCTATACTCTCTCTAGAACTGTGCTAACATTTAAATACCTGGTCTGAGAAACTGTGAGGCTAGAAGTGCAGCTGAGGAAATGTGATGCTTCTTCATTTATGCAGTTTAGATTGTTTTTTAACTTATTGTTTCTGTTTAGTCTGAAGAAATTATCAGATCTCTGGGTTTGTAACAATATGCTAGATTTTCTATTTTATTTAGCCTTCCAAAAATGCCAACAGATCCCTACCGGACTCTGCAGTCAGGAAGCTTTTGGAAAGTGCCCCAGGCATCCTTTGCAAGTTCTTGCACTTAACACCTTTCAGTATTTCACCTTGTGCCTTAACTGCAGGTATACGTAGATAGAGACAGTATCTCACATCACAGTAGTCACTGCAGGGCTCAGAGTTCTTTGGAGCCTCTGGGCAGTGAAGCAAACGAGGATACCAACAGTAAAGTAGTCACTGGGAGAAGGAAGCCACGCTTTGCAACTACAGCTCTGAACAGCTTCCGTGCCAGCACTTTTGCAAGTGCAAGTAAGGACTGTATACCCTTAGTAAATTTACTTGCACTTGCAATTTACTTAGTAAATTTACTATAGCTTGGCTGCAAAAGGCTTCCTGATTGTGACAGTGAAGGAGGCAGAGATTACCGGAGCAACGGGTTTAGCACTGGTTAGTGTAGGGAGTGCATGGTAAGTCCCATGAGGGGGAGACGTTGTGTCAATTAAAGCTCCCCCATTTCTATTGGAAATATTCCTTACGCTGTTTCACCCTCTTCAGGGCTATAGATGTAGCCTATCTGTATATGTCCTGGGCCTGGCTAGGATGGAGTTACATTTCCCTGGAGCCAGGACAGGTGAGCCAGGCTGGCCGGGGGCTATTCCATACCACGTGCCGACATGCTCCCCATACAGGGGGCTGCGCAGGGAGGGCGGCTCGGTGTGGTCCGGGACGGGCTGAGCTCCGGTCAGTCGTGGGATCGGTAAATTCCTCTTTGTTGTCATCACCCATTGCGGCTCCTCTCCCTTGCCATCCCAGTGACCTGTCCTTACCCCGACCCACGTCCCAGTGACCTGTCCTTACCCCGACCCACGTCCCAGTGACCTGTCCTTACCCCGACCCACGGGCTTTGCCCTTGTTTTCCCGTTCTGCTCCCCATCCCGCAGGGAGAGGGGGGTGAGTGAGGGGCCGCCTGGTGCTCAGGGCTGGCGCTGAACCACGTCAGTATATGACTGTATATATGTGTGTGTATGTATACTTTGCCTGATGGGACCTTTCCCAGGCTTGCGGGCCAGCAGGGGCAACCGAGGATGCTGGTGAATTTAGCTTTACATTGCAGCCTCCAAAATGGTTCCCAAATGATTTAAATCCAACAGGTATGTTTGTGCTTCTTGTTAAAGGCAGGATGCATAAAGACACAGTTGGTGACAACCCTGCGTTACCTAGAGAGTCTGTGGGCGTGAAGAAGGTTAAGCTGAAAGAAGGTTAAACCAGTTTACAGGTGGTCACACCAAGGAACTCAATTAAAAGCTGTTAACCCTCAGTGTCTCAGTCGGCAGCTCCAGCAGCGATCAGGGGACAAATCAATCTGTAGGTCTGTTTAGGGCAGTGAGGGAGGGAGCACGCTAGCAGGGCAAGCAAACCCCTTCCATGTTGAAGGTCAGCTCCTCAGTCGGACGAACGTGGCTCCTCGGTGTGCCGGCACGAGCGAGGCCGAGAGGGAGCGGGGACGGGGTGTCCGCGTTGTCGCTTCACAGCCCGGAGCTCACAGGGCGTCGTGTCGGTCCCTTCGAGTACACGTACAGCCCTTTTTAGTAGCTTAGTGGGCATCCGTCCTCATGTGTCCTATTACTAAATAACGGGTGAGGAACCACCATACCTAATTGTTCTGTGCAAGAATTATAATGGAGATATTAACCAGAGTCTGAACTCTTTAATGATCTTTTTCATTTTTATGGAGTATGTATTTAATATTTCGAGTAATTTTTGAAAGGTCTGGGCCTTGTCCTGCAAATGTCAAAGGCAACCCTGCTATTTGTCTTTAGCTCCTGCTGAGGTTAGTGAAAAATAAGGGTGCTCAGAATCTGACAAGGATAAGACCATTAACTTGATAAGAAATAACTTATTGTGAGTGGTTTTGAAAAGCCCCTTATTTCTTCCTTGGGAATGATCAGATCTTTATCAGAACTATTCTCCATAAGTAGAGTAGGACTCTGTACAACTCATTTGGTTCATCTGCTGGTCTGGGGATTAAAGATTTATAGTCCGAGTGCAGGCTTTTCCTTTCCTTCTTTGTATAGCTTTGAAATTTTCAGTCAGCTTAGAAGCTCTTCTGCTAGGTAAAATAGATTATTTTGTCCAAAATTTCATTAATATTTGTGGAAATATGGAATAATTTTTTCAACCTCACAAAAAAAAAAAATAGAAAGAGAAAATAGATTTTTGGTCATCTTCCTAATTCCAGTAAGATAAATAATTATTTATACCATTAAATAAATAAACAGCAGAGGTGTACACACCAATCTATGCAACATGGTCTTTTACTGTATTTAAGAGAAAGACAGAGGGAACTGGGGAAAAAATTGCTTTGTTTCCCATTTCCCTGAAGAGTCAGTCTATGGCTTTTGCTCCATCACCACACCTCAAACCACTAGAGTGCTCTGAAATGAGGATACTGAAGGACATCGGCATCAGCGGGATATTTCAACTCATTTGAGCCAGCGTGGTGTATAAATATTTCATGTGCTCTACGACTTAGTGTCGTATTTTACTTGACCAAAACTATGCTGCTGGCTTATATTATCTATTAATGGAAATTGCCGCTCTCAATGGGAAGAATGAAAAATTAATGAAAAATTATAAAATAAGCCAATGACCATATTAGAAACATCACCAAATAAGTTTAATAAGTCTCCCATTAAGTCTGCTATTTTGAAAACAGTAAATGTTTCCAGCCCAGGGAGGTCATTGCTAAATAAATAATTCATGTGCTTCATACACATTTATGTGTTGTCCAGTATTATCACGTTGGAACACCAGTATCATTGCCTATTTCGTTTTGTAATTTAAAGTTGTCATTCTGAGATTACAACATCTATGGATGTGTGAACTGGACTGAGGGTGGCAGGCAGGATGAACCAGCACTGCTTAATTTTGGCAATCTGCAAACCTGAGGATCCAAAGTGTGAATGTGTTTGTAGGAAGGATCTGTTGGGGAAAAGGGGGTTCATCCCATCTTACAGATTTTCTGCATTAATAGATCCCTTTTCAGTAACAATTCCTATGTTAGACCAGCATGTTTGTCACCTACTGTCTTCACTGGAATTTTACTAGTAACAGGAGTCCGTTCAAATGATCTAAGCAGCCTTGAAAGATTAACTTTATGTGAGCCTACTTAAATGGTTCACAAAGTCCCCATTTTCTTCTTTCATTCCCTGCATTTTATGCCAGTGCTGCATCTTCCCAGACCTTTGTTTTATCTGACACCAATTCTTCAGACCTTTTCAGAATCGTTCTAGAACCAGGAGTGCAGCAATGGTATTCACACAGCGTCCATGTACGTGACTACACCAGCTGCAAGATATGGGGAATCAAAGATCCTCACAACTTGCCTCTGTCCGAGGATCCACCCAGTGATGAAGGGTACTGGAACTCACGAATTTTTAATTCGATAGCTGTTTTTAATAGCTACCAACAAACTGTCCAGACTGAATGAAGTGAAGGAAGGCTTTTACAGCCCACGAACGGGAGCAGGAGGCGTTTGCAAACACAAGTGAAAAAGCACCGAGTTGTGGCTCAGTAAAGGAGCTTACATCAACCTGATGATGCTAACTTGTCTGAAAACTCTGACAAACTTTGACAACACTTCTCTCCAGCTGTGCTTTCTCCCCAAAAGTGTCCTGTGCCGCAAAGTTATGTCTGACCCATTTTTAAGCTAGAAGAATTCAAAGTACATGCAACATTTTAAAACTATAGTATTGTTACATTTACAGCCATCGCTTTGCCCAGAACAGTTATCTCTTAGCAATATTGCACTAAAACATTTAAAATATTCTGTGTTGAACATCTAATCAATATTGGCAAAGTATTTAAAAAATCCCATTCTTTGGCCGTCTGCAGAAAAAGCAGTCCTGGGGAGAGCATTATATTTCAAGACACCAGTACCTGCATCTTTCATTTCTGATCTCTCTCAGACCTGTGTTTCTGCTCATTGGAACAACTAAGATAAAAGAACATGCAAAAGCTTATTGCTGGTCAGATGTCTGTCCTCGTGTCTTACAGAAGAGCATATATTAAATATTTCAGTAGGCTTTTTCCTAAGACAGACAATTAATTGTACATTCATCAGCAGGCTGCATTTAAAACATTCAGAAGCCCCTTAGCAGTTTCTTAATTCAGTCTGATATAGTTTGTTCTAAAATTCTTACAGATACATGGGGAGTTAGGAATTGTAATAATTTAATGCAAAGACATTTTGCAGGACATGACTGATCATATCTACATTTGCTAAATTGGAGGGAATTAGGCAAATGCTTGCCACTAATCATATTTTTGTTTTAATACTTTAATTAATAAAGAAACTCTGAAAATCATGACAGATTCTTTACATATCTTAGTGTAAGGCTGTACAGAGGCCAGCACTGGTGCAAAGGCCTTCGTTGTTGAAGTTGTCTTCTCATTTAAATTTTACCTGCTAAAAAGTCAATAATTGATCTTATTTTCTTAGAGGATTTCTTATCCCTTGCCCTTGTCCAAAAGACAAAGTCCTTACACAGTCTCTCTAATGTTTTATTTTGTTGACTCCTTCTAACCTTCAGAGTAGCTTAGTTAATTGTCTTTGAAGTGAACTTAATTGACTTGAATGTTCAAAAAGGTTCTGAATAAACCTTTCATAAAAGAATTTTAAGAACAATTACAAAGTAAGAGTATTGTTCAAAGTGTTCAAAGTATCATTTTGAGTTAAAAATGGGTTATGTGAGGAAAAGGGCAGCAGTTGTTTCCCTTGTTCTCCCGCCTGCGCCACTGTGAGCCCAGCCTGGGAAGCTGCTGGCCATCTTTGTGGCCAGGTGGTCCAGCGGGCTCGAGCCCAGCCCACCGTCGAGCCGGGTCCCAAGGTCCTTTCCAGCAGAGCTGCCCACAGCCTGTGCTGCTGCAGCAGAGGATTTCGTGTTTGTCCTTGTTCAACTTCGTATGGGTCATGTTGGTCCATTCCTGTCTGGGTCCCTCTGGATGGCAGTCCCACCCTCCAGTGCACCGAGGACATCAAACAACACAACACGAGTGCCCTCCAGGACAACTGCAAAAGATGTTAAACAGGGCAGGTCCCGGCACAGACCCCTCTAGTGCTCAACTTGATACAAGCCTTGAGGCAGAGTACAACTCTTTAACTGCTACCCTCCAAGCTCCATCATCTAACCACTTTTTCACTCGCCCAGCTTTGCACCCATCCAGACCATAAGATCTCAGCTTTGCTACAAGAATATTATCAAAGTAAATGGCACCCACTGCTCTCCCCTCACCCAAAGATCCAGTCGTTCTCTCACAGAGGACAATCAGTTGGCCAGGCAAGACTTACCCTTGGTAAATCAGTGCTGGCCAGACCCAGTCACTGAGGCACTGAGAACTGCTTTCTCTGCAGCTGGGAAATTTCCCCGAAGTTACAAGCTGCACCTTTAGTCATAGTCTGTCTCCTGAGGATAAAAATCTTTTTTTGGTCATTCTATAAGAATTTAAGTGTCTTTTTGCCTCAGAAATTTTCCCCTTACTTTCTGAAGTAATTTTATCCTTACACATCAGCCCAGCACACCCACCTACTTGTAATGCATAGGACAACTTTCAACATTTTCTAAGATTCCTTTCTTCTTTCTTGGAAATATAGCTTGTCTGTGAAACTATCAAGATTGTCTCTGTACCCCTCTCATCATTTACAGTTGAGTGGAGTTTGCTTAATTTGACTCACAAAATTCTTTTTATCAGGAGATCACAAAGCTAGCATGATTGCCATTTCTACAGCCTGGAAAAATGTGTCAAAAGTCATCTAGTTTTATGTTTATCATCAGAGGTGGATCCACATTGCTCAGCACAGTTTTTTCATCTTGAAGATCCACCTTGAAGCTTGTAGATGAAGCTAAATTTTGAATTCCATCTTGCAAAGAAATGAAGGAGAATTGGAGTGGTGGTCCCATCCCTGAGCACCTTATAGCCTCACAGTTCCATGCCTAAATTAAAACCAAACTGATCCAAAGAAGTCCCAACCATATTCTTGTAACACCTACAGGTCCAAACATCTCTCTTCAGAGCCAACAGCTACAACTTCAGTGTTATGGTAGTAGTTTGCTGAAAAATGTCTAAGCTGATGCACTCGAAAGCCACCAAGCCATTAAATCACAGACTAACTGGCTCTGTGTTCCCACCTCCAGTCCACCAAGCTACTGGTATACTGAAAATTGTCTGGACACGGGATGCACAATGGAGGGATGGAAGGATGTCAACACACAGGAGGTTTAGCAAGGGAAATTCTGACTATATGTATAAAGGGGTGAGAGGGTCACAACGAGAGTGGTGCAGCACTGAAAGCTTTCCAGAGAGGATGCAGAACCCATCCTTGGAAATAATCAAAATTCAACTGGACAGGGCCCTGAGCAGCGTGATCTTTGAAATTAGTCCTTGCTTTGATCAGGACAGTGGACTAGACATCTCCAGAGGAGCCTTCCAACCTAAATCATTCTATGATTCATTGTCTCTATTTCTTTCATACGTGAAACGTTCTTCCCCTGCGTGCTGACCAGCTGGAAGGCAGCTTTGCCAGAACGGACCTGGGAATCCTGGTCGACAACAGGTTGAATATGAACTAGCAACATGCCCTTGCAGTAACAGACATCCTGGCTGCATTAGGAAGAGCGCTGCCAGCAGGCTGAGGGAGGAGGCTATTCCCCTCTGCGCAGTTCTGGTGAGGTGGCACCTGGAGCACTGTGTCCGGTGCTGGGCTCCCAGAGACACATGGACATACTGGAGTGAGTCCAGCAAAGGACTATGAAGTTGTTCATGGATTGGAGCATCTGACACATGAGGAGAATCTGACAGAGCTGGGACTCTTCAGCCTGAAGCAGAGAAGGCTCTGGGGGGATCTCATCAATGGGTACAAATACCTGAGTGGGGGGTGGTAAAGAAGAGGGAGCCAGACTGGAACAGGTTTTCAGGGAGGCTGTGGAGCCTTCATCCTTAGAGACTGGACAATATTCAAAACCTGACTGGACATGGCCCTGCGTGACCTGCTCTAGGAGATGCTGCTTTATGTAGAGGCATTGACTGGACAATCTCCAGAGCTCCCTTCCAACCTCAAAGATTATGCGGTTCTGTACTACCTGCAGAGTCTGGCTATGGCTGCTTGGGATGCTGTTCATCCCTAGGATGGCCTTTATTTGGGGGTCCTCTCACTCCCGCCAGCTCCCACCTTCTCCCTTGCCGCACGCTCAGAACCCACGTGTCTGCACCACCACAGCAGCCAAAGCTAAGCATCAGCCTCTGTGGGGTTTCTTTGTGATCTAACTAGGATGATGCCCACTGCTTATCCCGTTCACATCAGAACTGCATCTGTCCCTGCCTAGTGTGTTCCCAGGATAATTCTACCTTCTGGAAAATGATATTGGGCACGGATGGCAAACATTCCCCATCATTTGTACTCTGGGAGGTGCTGAGGAATAATTCCATAGGAATCCCCACCTCCTTCAGCCTGTCTTCGAGGCTTAGTTCTCGCAACACTTGGGTGCCTCCTGCAATACGCTGGACCTGTTGAAGCCCTTGGCTTCTGAAGAGAGACCACTGGCCCTGCCGTGCTGCTTCCAGGGGAGGCTTACAGCTGATACCATAGTGAAATGGTTAAAACTAGTGGGAAATAGTCAGGGTGAATAGTGAATATGTCAGGGAATGGACCTTACACAGAAAATGTATTCAGTTCGTCCCGTGGATAAAATGTATTTCAATTTAAATTGTGTAAAGAAATAATCCCTGTACACTAATGTTGCTTGGTAACAGGTTTTCGTTCTCTGAGTACTTGAGAATGGCATGGATTTAAATGACCAGCCCCATTGTCACGTGTGTGAAATGATTTGGTGGTCGCAGTTGACAGAAATGTGCATCATCGCAGCTAGCATTAATTGGCATCATCGGTGGAAGTCTCAGTGGGGAGGTACAGGTCTAAATAGCACAGCACAGAAGCTGGCCGTCTCCCCTTCTTTGTCATTTCTTCCGATTGCCAGGGAGGTGTTTCCCAGTTGCTCACTGTACTGTGGGCGATTCACGGTCCAGCATCTTTCATCATCATTACACTCAAAAATTAACGTTCATCAAAATGATATGTAGAGCTACTCAAATACCTATGGTACACGTCCCTTAGCGTGCCTGAAGACTCCCTTGTGCTTCAAAAAATTAGCAGCCCTTAAGCTTCAATGTATAATCCAAAGTGGTTTCATTCAGACTTCTATTTTGACAGTTATTCAGAAAGCCAATGTTTGATAATTCATAGCTGTCCAGGAAAACATTGGCCTCCTGAAAGACCAAAAAAGTGGAAATTTGAAAGAAAACACTTAGGGTTATTTATTGAAGCCAAAGGACTATTATCTTCTAAAATACAAAGAAATCTTTACACACCGAGGGAATTATGCTTGAGGATTTACCCTCACACATTTACATTTAAAAGCATTTTTTTTTTTTTAACTTCTAAAAACTCTGATATGTTTGTTGCTCTTTGTTCATAATGGTTAAAAGAAAATTAAAGGTTACACTGGGAAACTCCAGACAGTCATTTCTGTGCCTCTTATTTCATAAATCAGTCTTTTTACTGGCAAACAGATTTTCAGGCTTATTTATAAAGCATCAGTGACATTCAGTGTTCAGTTAAAGTACTGTAAGCTAATCACTTTTACATGTTGTATGCAGTCCTCCACCTTTATAGCTTGCTTGTTTGGGGCTTTTTGCTTTTTTTTAAACTGGTGGTGTAAGGTTTCAAAATCTTGCTTCACTAGCTGACCACATATATATATATATATATCTCGTGATTCTAATTGGAATTTTCTGTTTCTTTCCTTGCAGGCTGTTGATATTCTTTTGCAGCATGGAGCTTATGTGAACGTCCAGGATGCGGTTTTTTTCACACCATTGCATATTGCTGCGTATTATGGCCATGAGCAGGTAACCAAACGGGGGAATTTCAGAAAGCTGAGATGTGGAACACCAAGGCAACACTAGGTTTAGTGTTAGATATTTTTGCTTTACATTCCAGAGGGTCCTACCATGAAAAGGTCTCACATACTCAATTTACACTTGTAAGTCAATCTCTGGTTGCTCTAAGAGTCTGAATATCAACAGGAAATTTCTACACTTTAATCCTCTGTGCTTGACCCCAGCAAAAATCGGTATCTTCCCCTCTAGTCCTCTTGAAACAAATGATTGTCTCGCCAGCTTCGATAACCTATAAACAGACTTGGACCCAGAGGCATATTTCATTTCATGTTTATTCATCCCACATTTCACACATTGCATAAGGAATCTGAGTATACTTGCTTTAACCTCTCCAAGGAAGTGAAGATCACTTCCCAGTAATAATTAAATGTCAATTCTATTGGTTTTCCTTGGAATTCACAAACTAAATAGTGGCCACTTTTAAGTTAATGGAAAAAAGTATCATTTAGAGAGCAGGATTTTCCATGAGATACTGTGCACCTGATGACAAGTCCAGCTGTGCTTCCTTCATTCACACAGATCACAGACGTATTGAAACATAACCTGAAGTTCTGAGCAAAGCTGGCATTAAAACTTCCAATTCTCTTTCTTTTACTAAAGTCTAATTGGCATACGTTTAATCTAGCAGTCCAGTCATTTGCCCTGAAGAGCATTTTTGTGTGAAATATAATAATGGGTCTATTTTGGCTTATGCAAGTCATTTCCTATACCTTTCATTGGCTAAAAGCAGGTATTCTGGGATATTTTCAAGTTTCAAAGGATGACCTCTAGGTAGAGTGCATTTTCCACTCCAGTGACATGCTACTTGGAGTGCATTGAGGAGTTGTTGTAGGAAAAGCTTTTGAAAGAACAGAGTCCAGATGCGCAGATGATTGAAAATGCTCTACTTCTGTGGCTGAGCGACAGCAAGGGTGCGAACCATGGCTGCGCTCCCGAGATCCTTCTTTTCACATGTATGCGCCTTGTCACCCAGTAACATTACGAAACTCCTTGCACGTTGGGCTGAGAGATTAGTTTGCCTATTTGCCGTAAGCTGCTTCTGAACAAATAGTCACAGTCTTGTGAAATTATGCTAAAAGCTCATATGGTGCTTTTGTGATAAGAGACACTGCTCAGCAAGGAAGCCGGGGCTCTGACATTTGTGGACTTTGAGGGCATTCTCTTTCTTATGCTGACTCGTCAGTTAGACAAATACATGTGTCTTGTGTCGAGCCCTTTACCATACATAACACTTTAGAGAATGAATGAGCACTTGCTTTTGAGAATTTTAATATTTTTATAGATATGTAATTTAAAAATGAGTTTTCTATTGAATCTCCTCTCCCTGTTTTAACTTTAAAGAGATGCCCACACATATTATTACCCAATGCAATATTCTCTTTGATTTTGTCAAAAGATTTATTGTCATGTAATATTTTAATTAGCCTTGATGAAATATTTAGGTAACCCACCTCTTACTAAAGTTTGGAGCCGATGTGAATGCAAGTGGTGAAGTTGGAGACAGACCCCTCCATTTGGCCTCTGCCAAAGGCTTTCTCAACATCACAAAGCTCTTGATGGAAGAGGGAAGCAAAGCTGATGGTAAGAAAAGATTTTTTTTAAAAATCAACTTTAACATTGTATTTTATAAACAGTCATGCCTTGGATCTTGAGTTTAGCTTGCCAACACAGACTCGGGTGTGTTTGTGTGTCGTGTTTGGGCAACTGAAACAGAAAAATAGCAGTTGGAGAGTTTTCTTCACTTCTTAAGTATGCTTGGTTTGTCATCTCACTTGCATTCAGTTTCCATTAATAAGTTAGAGGTGAAAAACAGCAGCAGAAAACAAAATTAAGATTAATATAGAGAGGTGGCTTACTATTGAGACACTCTTTCAATCAGAGAACACGCGGCCGTGTGGTATGTATCTCCAATCGAAATTACTTCGGTGCGTAGTGAACTCCTAGTGAAGGGGATACAGATGAAGAATTTTAAGTCAAAATTATACAGCAAGTAATTTTAAATAATTCAGATGAGAAATTGCAAATGGTTCACAAACAATACCACAGAAAATGGAATCTTTTTAGCACACATTTCATTATGCTACACAAGCTTCATATGCTTCCTGGTGGGACATCTTCTCTAAGAGAAAGCGTGTGTGAGAGAGACGTAATGGGCTGGACAGATGCAAAGGTCTATTAGCATGCTTTTGGTGTGCTATGAAGGTTAGGAATCTGTGCATTTGTTTTACAGGTGATCTCACGCTGACGCCAGCGAGACTATAAGATTACAGTTCAGTGCTGTATATTTTGCATGTGCAGCAGTTTAAAATATTTTCCTTTGTAATTAATATCAGCATGCAAGTAGTAGTACTGCTGAATTCTTACGCTTGCTCTTTTGTTCCCTCTCCTTATCCTGTTTCAGCAATGTAGAAGGCACAAAACGTACCACACGCCAGCCTTACTGTTCCATTGCTGTGACACTTGCAGCGTAGGCACGTGCATATGCACTTGTGGCCGTCAACTACAGTCTTATAAACGTTAGAACAAAGAGGTCAAATTTTATCTATATTATGAATATTAATGCAGAGGTTCTTACATACTGAACAACATTAAAATTATTTGGAAATTAATTTCTTATCCTCAGAATAAGAGAAAGAAAAGGTTTTTGAAAAGGAACAGTACATAACTTGCAAAAGTACTGCCCTTTAACACATCTTTGGACTACATCATTACTCTTGTTAACTTATATCCACAGTATACAGGTACAAGGTAAAATCTTGATCCACTTGAAGTCTATGGCAAAACTTCCATTAATTTCATTGGGTTCAGATTTTGCCTAGGGTATCACAATTTGATCTTGGAAAAGCAGAACTGGAAAAATAAGACACAAATAATAAAAAAAAATTGCTGCAAGAATCCTGCATGTTATAGAAAGAACAAGAAGTTATCAAAATTCTTCAGTTGCTGCTTCTCGGTCTCGTATCCCATCCGATGTCTGGTTCCAGTCTCTGCACATAGCTATTCATGAATTGAAAACAATCGAGCAGAACATGGGAAGGTTAAAAGGGGTGCTGTATAGCCACATTTGAAATGCTTATTAAGTTGACGGGGTCGGTTCCTTCCCAATCTCACCTGATCCAATGCCCCACTGACACCTGTATCGGACTTAGGAGAGGACAGTCGAGTGCTCGTTTTGCACAAGTTCTGCATTCTCAAGCCGACACTCCTCGGTGCTGACTCTCGGTGCTGTCACTCCTTCACGACTGTAAAAGCAGGGACAAGAGCCCATGAGGCTTCTTCCTTGCTCGACGCGGCCAGCTGTGCCAAACGCAGCAGCATTCACGTACCCCTGTGCCTACTCTGCTGGTGGCACCGACGGTGTTTCTCCCCAATTTCCTCCTCTTTGCTAGATTTTAGCAGGACAAATGTACCATATTCTCTGTGAGTCTTGCCTACAGTACACACGTCCTATTCACGCAGCAAAAAAAGTGTGGAGGGAAACAGCATGACTCAGATTTGTATTTTTTCAATAGCGAGCTCTTGACATTTCAGTCTCAATGTGTGTGCACTGAACTGATATGGTTATAATAAAGAGGGGAAAAAGAAGAGGCGTTCGCTCACCATAACAAGGCAGTGGGAGGTTCACTATCAGATAGTTTATTCCAAAAGGAAGAGAATCTGGGACACCGTTTCAGATTCTTTTCTTTAAAGTCAGTATCTTCAGCATTGGAAAAAGAAAGAGACTGGAAGCGGGAAGTCCTTCGCTCATGAAGTAGCACGCTTTGAAACCTGCCGTAAATAGAGCAGTGGAGGAACCACTCTTAAATGCCTAGAATGAAAGTACCTGGTGAAATAATCTAAAGAAATTTTGGCAGTGTTCTGTGCAGACCAGCAACTGGTGTCATAAACTTGAACTATTTCATTTAATATGATCTGACTGACTCGTCGATCAGCTCTGAGGCCATGGCAACTGAAGAAAACCAGTGACCACCGAACCTGCCTGAAAAGGTCAGAATACTGAAATATAGCAACATTTGCAATCTAACAATAGCCAAAGTTCTCCTTCAACCCAGCCACAGTATATAAGAAAATAATATAAATGTACTGCCCATGTATATAGCACCACAAATGTTCATATTTTGCATATTCATGTACATAAAACCAATATGTTACAAGTACAGTCTGTTCTCCAGATGCTAATCTCATAATTTGTTTTAACATAAACACTGTAGGGTAAGACTAAGTAAATTCTGTATATTTCCAGAAATCACACAAGGCCTTTCAAGCATATTTCCTGAGGTATCGATCAGATTCCTTTAAGCTCCCAATTCATTTTGAGATCATTAATATATCTCAAAGACCAGCATGCCATTGCAAGCTGCTATCACTTACAGTGCCTTAACTGTCTTGAGATTTTTTCAAACTGATTTAGCATGGAATTTCTCATTTCTGGTTTTATTTTTAACAACTTCTCTTTCCTTCTTTTTTTAACGCCTTCCAAACTCCTAGAGATTTTTTTGCATTACTGACTCAATGTGATTGCTACCAACTTGCATTATTTATTCTGTCAGGAAATTCAGTTTTATATTTTAGAATACCCAAACAGTAGAATGTAGCAATAATTGGGGTACAAAGTATCACTTCATAATTTTTGATTCATTCTTGTAATCTGGTAGATTTTTTCTAGGATAATTGTAATAAACAAAATGAAGAGAAGGAGCTTTTTCTTACAGTGGAAAAGGCAGTTCATTACAATGAGAAACCATCGGTGTTCCTAAAGAGCCATTCTCCTTCCTCATCCCATCGGACTGAGCTCCCTTTGTCTCCTTCTTGCCTTTCTTGTAGCTTCACTGTGCTCAGGTCCATGCCCGACTTTTGTCTATGTAGTTTCTCAGAATGACTGTTCAGCAAGACGCGTTAGATCCAGATGACGCATGGTTTCAGCAGTGGGCTGGGTATGGTCTTGACCTTG
The DNA here is from genome assembly GCF_011004875.1 of Balearica regulorum gibbericeps. Classification (NCBI taxonomy): domain Eukaryota; kingdom Metazoa; phylum Chordata; class Aves; order Gruiformes; family Gruidae; genus Balearica; species Balearica regulorum. The sequence goes on along the minus strand of NC_046191.1, from coordinate 505,375 downwards.
AGAGGTGTCTTGTTGAGCTGCTGAGCCCTTTAGGTAATCAGATGGGTACGTGTGTGGGTCTCAGGGGGGCTGACTTCTGAACCTAAGTCTGAGTCTCATCTGCCACTTACACGAAGGAAGATAAACTTGATTATTGAAAATCAAGAGCTGTGGTTTTCGCCTGTTGCTGTCAGCTGGCCTGGTTGTATGGCCACACTTCTGCTGGTGGCCCAGCACTCCAGTAGAAAAAGGAATGTGCGGATGAAGGGTGGGGGTTTTTAAAAAAATTAATGGCAATTTAGAGTTATTGGTATGTTCTACTTTCTTATGTTCCATTTCTTTGAAATCAAGGAGGGCCTGGAAATAATTGCTTCTCAAATGCTTGAATGTGGCATTCTTCTAATATAGATGTTTTGCATGACTTCAAAAACTGTTCCTTTCAAAATGAAAGAAAAAATTCACATAAAAACCAAAAAATGGTTTATAGCCTGATGGGGCAGCTAAGAAACAGAATGTCTACACACTTAGAGAATTAGTTGGTGGCCAGGAAACAAGCACTTCCTTTGCTTCACACAAGCTAAATGCTATTTTTAATTCTTTTTCCAACTGGTGGTCCTGGAGGTTTTCCTCAGGGACCACATGTATAAAATATATTCTTTGTCTTTATAACTTCTATGGTCTTTTAATAAAATTTGTCTGCTTTCAGGACTTCTGAGCTGCTTAGAGTTGGCAGCTCCTTTTTTCAGGTATCTTTGAAAATCACTGTCACCTCTGCCGAATACAATCAATTTTAAATTTAAAACCAGAGTTTGATATTAGAAGTCCAGGCATGTTCCGTCATGATTCCCTGAATATTAAACCATTATCACTGTTTGGGCAATTTCCCTTATTTTTTTAAAAATATACTTTCACTCTTCTTTTCATCCTTTTACTTACTGAAATGGTTTCACCTGTTACATTCTACCTATGTAATGTATCAGTCTTAAGAATGATTTCTACAGTATTCCATTTTGTTTCAGTCAAGAACTTCGCATTTGCTCATTTTCACTGTTTATTGGTAAGGAAATTTGTATTTTTAGTCTCTGACTCCCATGACAGCTGTACTATCTATCCTCAATTTAATATAAAAATACTTCAAAATCTCAATTTGAAGAACTCTCCTGTATTCTTCTTCAGTAATTCCTGAATCAATATGATGTACTTTTTTGCTATAACTCTCTTCTAAAGTGTTTTTGGCTGATTTTATTTTGTTTTGACTCTGAACTACTTCTTTTTAAGAAAATATTCCAGTTTACCTGTTGTGTTTCATTCAGAAATCAAAAAGCTATCAATTAAAACAAAAACCATCATCCCATGTTGTAGTTATGTATCCTTCCAGAGGCAAAGGAAATGGCTTGCAGGTATTTGACATCATTTCCAACTGCACAGACAAAGGAGAAGATATATGTTTCCTTCCTTGCTCCATCTTACACCTTGCTGTGTTGTAGAAGCTCATGGCCCTGAGACCTCTGATGTCCTTCAGGCCACTCTGTGGGAACATATTCTAAAACACTGACATTTATTATTATAAAACTTTGACATTTATTCCCCTCTTATTTATTGCACTTCAGAATGAATCTGTGTCTGGTACCGCATCATAATAAAACATAAAGGCTAACATGTCACATGAATCTACAAAGTGAAGAATTATTTTAGAATAGAGAAATAAAACAGTTTACTTTTCTTTACTCCTTTTAATATAAGACTGCTAGGAAGGTTAGTGGGGGCACTTAATGAATTTTGTGGGCCATAAGCTTAATATAAGTCACAATAATTCCTTTTTTTTCTTTTTTTTTTTTTTTTTGGCCTGAAACATAATTCAGCTTTGGAACTATCTGTCAGTAGACATCAGTGAAGTTGTAAGTTCAGCTCATTTTAAAGGACTGTCCATTTCTGCGAGCATTCAGCATTACTTCAGAAAGGTTTTAAAGCAGGGATTTATTTTAATATTCATTGTTCCTTATACTCACAGAAAATCAAAAGAAGACAGAACCTCATAATGTGTGTGCTTTACCCTTTGTCCCAAGGAGACTCAGCTATAGGAAAGAATTGTTCCTGGGAGGTGTTGGTCAAAGCAGTGCTTAAAAGCCCGCGTTGTACAAGTTTGAACACTTCTAATGGACAGATTATTCCTTAGTAGTCTATTAATTTCCTGTAAACTGTCTCAAAGATCTGGTGCTAGACTGAATTGAGACCTGAATGTTGTACAAAGTACACTGGATTTGTCAATTCCATCAGTTATGGTATCAACCGGTTATGGTGGTTCTATCTTTAAACATAGAAAGAAATACATTAAGAATCACAGAAATACATGCTCTCTTTTAAAACTGAATAAAGATCTTTTTCGGATAATGCAAGCAGTATTTGTATGTCTCTGTACCAATGAAGAGCTCTGCCTAGAGCCTTTTCCAATCTCTTCCTTGCTTCCTAATGATAGATAGATAGAAGATAGATAGACAGACAGACGGACAGCCAGACAGACAGCCGTATGAGGTATCTCCATACCCATTTCAGGCGTGGCTAAGGAGGTTCCCAGGAATGCAATCGCCTATCCAGTAAACAGGCAGAAGGCTCCTGGCGTGGATGTGGTCCAGGATAACTGGCAGTCTCAAGCAATCCCTGCCTGCGGGTCAAGGATCTTCCAGGCCTGGCTCGGCTCCCCGGTAGACGGGTTCACGCAGCAGCTGTTGAAGCAGTTTGGTAGCATTGGTAGATACCAGCAGTTCTCTGATCTTGGCCCCAGTGCCAGAATGTTCCCAGTCAGGTTTATGTTATCAGTACACATGCAGCCACAGTCTCACACTCCTCACTTGATAACAGCTATTCTCAAGAATTGCTGGGTTTATGTTGTTTTATTACAGATTCATTTTTAAATAGAGGCTTGTGATAAAAAGTGTGCAGTATTAGTGTTTGCTATATTAAACCAACAACAGTCAAAATTAGATGGTTTCAGAAATGTGAATCTGCTTCTGCATGCTAACTGAAACAACATTTGGATGTAACAGATCACTTACTGATAGTTTTCCAAGTGCTTTGCTGAACCGGGGCCCAAATCTTCAAGAATTCTCCAACAACCCTACTATTTCTCCAAAAATGTCTGAGAATATGAGCTAGCTAGGGGTTTAAGAAATCACATCATATTCAAATCCTTGGAGATACATGCTTATTTGAGAGGTATTTAGAATGAATCAGTTTCCATTTTCTTATGCTTTTAATCTTATGCTGTTGTGTACTGATTAAAGCAACTGGGTTTGCAGGTAGAAGGATATAAGAACTGGTCTTCAGAAATTTAGAAAAAATACTTTTATTGGATATATTTTTATAAGTTGTATGCCACATACACAATGCATGATTTTGTGACATAAAGCACTGGAGGGACAAACCTCTTAAACACAAAATGAACTTTGTATCACACATCATTTGTTTCCCATGTGAAATTAAATTGAACCAACAGAGATAAATACCATTCCCGCCCAACAATAATATGCCATGTCTCTAATTTTGCCTATTCTTTTATATAGTTTCATGTCATGTCAAAGAATACTCCCATCCTCTTAAATATGTGATGTGCCTGCATAATCATCCTTGCAGGTAAAAAGAGATATTATGGAAAATGAAAACATTGGTAATCCAGAAGTTTGAATGAATTCTCATCTTCCTTTCTTGCCTTTTATGTATTTATATTTTAATAGTGACTATGAAAAATATGTCCTTATCTTGTCTCTCTTAGTTTGTTTAAATTTCTTTTTTTTTGTCACTGTATAAGTACATAAAGAATTCTTGGTTCTGCTGCTCAAGGAAGCTAACATAAGCCTTAAAACCAACGGGATTTTCCTTTCCTAAAAGCAACAATGAAGTATGTTTCTTCCTAGTGTTTGTAATTGATAACTGTTGTTCCATGCATTTGGAATAACTCACTGGATTGCTTTCTTACACACAGGAACCACGTATCTTAACTTTGCTTCACTTTGTGGTATACTGACAGCAATTGCTCTTTCTAAGGGTCATTCATAACTCGTGATTCATTCATGGAAAGCTACATCAAAACATTCAATCCATCTGCTGCTGGAAGAAAGCAATTATACCCTCAGTCCAAAAAATCGGCTTGACAGTGTACTACAGATGGCACTGAGTAATACAGTTTTGATACATGAAAGCTCACAGAAATTTCAATTTTAAAGAAATAGGACCACAAATGTTTTAGCAGGAGGTTTCAAAACTTATAGGCACAACACATAAAGCATTACTAAATACCCAAAACACTGGGTAAATATAAATACTGTTAAGTATAAAATACTTTCTTTGGTCTCTTTCTGGGTCAAATGGCAGTGAATGCTCAGGACAATGAGGACCACGTTCCTCTGCACTTCTGCTGTCGATTTGGACACCATGAAATTGTCAAGTTCCTACTGCAGAGCAGCTTCGAAGTCCAGCCCCATGTGGTGAATATCTACGGAGACACACCTTTGCATCTGTGAGTCACCTGGAGAAGCTCCGTTTTGTTGGTTTGGGCCTAATTAGAAAGCTGGTGGTGTTAACGACTTTTTACTTCATCTTCAGTGCGTGCTACAATGGAAAGTTTGAAGTTGTCAAGGAAATAATTCAGCTCTCAGGAACAGAAAGTCTCACTAAAGAAAATATATTCAGTGAAACAGCTTTCCACAGGTGAGATGTTCAAAATGCCGTTATCAACAGAATTCCACCTATGCATGCGTGTGGTACAACACCCAAAATTACAAATGTTTCACCATCAGCCGGGTGAGGAGCAAAGCAAGCAGCGAGCTCGAGATGGATGGTAAGTCTGTGTCTTGAGGTATGGGAGAGGGCATGAAGGAAGAGGCAGAACCAGATAGCGAATGGGGAGACAGAGAGCAAGCAAGAGCGAGGAAGGTAGGAAAAGCATCCAGTTCGTCAACATCCGCGTGAACAACTGGTTCTCTCTCTGTCTGGCCTGGAAGCTGGGTTCAGGGCCTCTTCTGCCTAGAAACTGCTGTGGTCTAGATGTTCTGAATTGGAAATGAGGTGGCAGAACACAGTTTGGTCATGATGCTGTAAGTTTGTAAAGTGTAATTTAAGAGGCACTTTGCAAAACACACTCTAAATTTTGCATAGCTGTGCAAAATTAATGCATACAGGAATAAATAGAATGTTTCTGAAATGACAGAAATGAACTTGCTTTGGTGGATTAATCATGCTTTTGCACATTTCTAAAGATCCTTTATTCTATTACTACGTTTTTATCTCTGAGTAATTCTTGTTAAAGTATTTGTCCTTTTATGGATTATAGCATTCACTTTTTCTTTTATTTTTGCAGTGCTTGCACCTATGGAAAGAACATAGAACTTGTAAAATTTCTTCTTGACCAGAATGTCGTGAGCGTCAATCACCAGGGAAGAGATGGACATACAGGTAACATCATCATCTCTAATGTGTATGAGTGCATATACCAGCACCAAAACACTTGGAAGTCATACACAATCAGGATTTCCAGGGTAATTCCCGTGGTAACACAATGATCAGCATCCAGTTACCTTTCGGACTGATCTCAACTGCTTTGAAATACGATTGAAGGCAGGGATAGAAGTGACAAGAGTTCAGTGAGGATGTGTCAGGCTCGTTAGCTGGTACATGAGTAACAAAACCTGATGTAAACTGATTCTCCCATAGTTAGACTTCTAAGCGATTTTAAGAGTTGGGCCCAAGTATTATTCCGCTGGGGACTAGGCATATGGGATATAGTGTCTGAGGGGCTGCACACCTCCGTGTCCCACTATAGACAACGAACAGAAGAGCCGCCTTGGTTTCTACTTGCTTTTCCTCATGCACAAAGTCGTTAGATGTGATTTGCAGGTGGCAGAGTAAATGCTGACACGTTGTGTAGTGGGCAATGGATTGGTTCTTACAGCGTTAATATTTTGTTTTCACCTATTGCCTCAGGTAATTTTTTGATAACATATTCCTTTGTTGAGGAAATCAGTTTGTGCTTTATAGTTGTTGCTGCAAGTCCTATCATGATGTTCTGACAGCTGTGCTTCTCTGATGCTCTAGGATTACACTGTGCTTGCTACCATGGTCATATTCGACTTGTACAGTTTTTACTGGATAATGGAGCTGATATGAACCTGGTAGCTTGTGATCCCAGCAGGTCCAGTGGAGAAAAGGATGAGCAGACCTGTTTGATGTGGGCTTATGAGAAAGGTATTTCAATTTTCTAGTTTCTGCTGCAAAATCCATAGGAACTGTACAGGACGGAGAGAACAGTATGAAATAACCCCTCAGTCCTTGTGGACTAGGAGCTCTCACCATCTGCTTTCCAGTTCCTGGCATGAAGGGTCATAAAAAACAGCCCTTTTGTTTATACTCTGTTAAACATCAGTCTAATTCAACACAATCTCAAGGACAGGAGTATTTAAGTGCTGCTAAAATAGAAAACATACAGCTTGTTCAGAAAAGGCTATTTGTCCCTCTGATATGTGCATGAGGAGTTTTAATTTTGTTACCGAATGAGTCAATACAGAGTCTGTAACCTTAAATTCTTGCAAATATGGATCAAAGCAAGGCATTTGCCATGGTTCCTGTTATACTGTCCTACATGTACAGCAATGTGTCAGTGTTCTCTCCCGGTTTTGACTCCATGCCTTCTGGGACATTCCTTCCTCCTCCGGAAGCATTGCAGTACCATTTATTATGAGAATGACTGTAATACAGTAAAAGTACAGATTTCAAAGGCCTTTCAAAAACCTGCTATTGGAAAATACTCTGTATGAAATTACTGAGGGAAAACTCATCTTTGAAAGGTTTAGAAAAGAACTTTGACTGTTGCCAAGTAGAACTTTGTGCATCAAACATCTGAGAGCGTGAGCATGTTGTGCGCACACCGCTCGCTCCTGGTTCCTTGCACAGGGGAATCAGTATAGCAACTGTCTACAGCAACAGAGTGTACAAATTTTCTCCCGTTTGGGACACCAGAACTGAAATATTTTCAGGCACTGGTTTTCCTTGTAAGGCCTGTTGAAGACTATTGTCAACTTCCATTTTAGGATTTCTGTAGCAGGGTTTTTTCTGTTGCCATATATCACATTTTAGGATTAGGTGGACTTATGAAGATAACATGTTCAGTTTTATTGGAAAGTATTTCCCTCTATTTGTGCAGTGAAGAATCAGATTACTATTAGGGCTGCTATGTCTTTGTTGGCATTTTTTTATACGCACATTGTACATTTTTTAGATTTTATTTTGTATAAATTAACTGAAAAAAAAATACTGTCTTGTTTACCTGCAAATGCTTATATTTCCTCTTTCTTTCTTAGGTCATGATGCCATTGTGACCCTTCTGAAGCATTATAAGAGACCTCAAGATGACTCCCCCTGTAATGAATACTCACAGCCTGGAGGAGGTATGGTCTGAGACACGGCTTTGTTCTCTAGCTGAAGGGGCTGGTCCAAAGACTGCTGAAATCTCTGGGAATGTTCCACGGATGGCAGGGAGCGTTTGGTCAGTTCTCTCTGGCACAAAGAAAATTAGTGTCATGAGAATCCCCAGTTTCCAGGTACCCTCTATTTATGTCAAAAGTCTTAAAATACAGTTGTCACTTTGTACCACTCGCTGGAAAGAAAAACCAGAAGCTATGAGATGAAGATCAGTCCCTAGTAATCACCACTTATACCTTTTTACATCCTTAATGCCTTGTTTAGCCATTCGCTTTGTGTTTAGCTCTGATGTTTCTTTGATTGCTGACATTCGGTGCATTTCTATACTCAGTCCCCTTCATATTTTTTAATATCTTTGGATATCAAATTCCCCCTTGGGAACCATTACTTACCCTTTTTGCTACAAAAATACTCATGTCTGTTGGCACTAAATGAGAAGTGCCAAGAAGAACGCTAAGGCAAGCGGTTAGGTAGACAGCACGTTTCGCAGTGCGTTGGGAACGCTGCCTGCAGAGAGGGTGACTCTGCAGTGCCCTGCGCTTGTCCGGGCCAGTGACTCCTCCTGTGTGCAAACAGGAGGGACCTGCCGCCAGCAGCAGGATCGATCTGCTCCCTGCGCGCTTTGCCCTGGTCCAGGATTAGTTTTGTAGATCACAAGTGTGTGCACATCTTTGAGAGACTAAGTTTTGCCCGTATTGGAAATGTATTTTGGCAAGCAATTAACACACCCAGAGATTTTTTTTTTTAATGGTAATTGTTAAAAGAACTCAGCTCCCACTTAAGCAGAAAAACAAGAGTTGAAATTTTTGGTACGTGGAGAAAGCTGAGGTCTGTTAGAAAATCTAGTCAGTGAACTAAACCATGCAATATGCTCGCAGCCCAACTGCCAGAATTTGTTCATCTAATCTGAGTTCCTTCACAAAATCTAGCCGATACAAAAGGCGACACTGGCCGCCTTTAACACCAGTGAAAGTCAGTACGGTCCTGCAGAAGTCAGCGAAGCTGCCTACAAATCACTTCCAAGAATGCACCACAATCCCATGTGGGTGTGCTACCCCTTTTTTTTTCATTCTTTAAGCAATCATTGCCTCATTGATTTATCAGTACAGATGCTTATACTGTCTTTGAAACCCATGAAACTCATTCTGTTCTTTTATTTCAGATGGTTCCTATGTGTCGGTTCCATCCCCTCTAGGAAAGATTAAGAACATGACTAAAGGTATTCTCAATGGCAAGGGAAAACTTGAACTTTTACGGTCTTTTTACCCAAGGTGTTTGTCCACCTAAGCATACTATGCAAGATTCATTATTCCTGGGATTGTCTTTGTTCAGAAATGTAATGATGTGCACAAGTTGCAGCTATATTTCCCTAGGATAATTTTAGGAAACAATATAGTTACCTTTGTTGTTCAGCATCATGATACTTCCTGTATTTATCTTATTTTCATTTACTTTAAAAAATATATTTATTTCTTTGGAGAAGAGGATGAGATTGTGCATAAGTACAAATCAAATACACACATATCCATGAATGCAAACAAATATATTGAATTCCACTGTAATGTGCCTGGAGTAATGTTACAAGAAAAATTCTGTCCAAAAATAATTTGTGTTAACCTGGAACACGTATAGATAAACCACAAAATATTTCCATTTTTGTGGTGCTTTCAATTTTCCACTTCAAATATTCACTCTGGATATAATCAAATCCCTACATCCTTTGCATAGCAGCACTGAAATGTTCCAATTAGAAATATTCTGATAAAATTTATCCTAATAGACCAAAAATAACAAGAAGATAGAGATGTTTGCTAACTAAATTAAGTTGCAAAATTTAGACTCCCCATGTCACTAGAGAGTCAGTCAGATGTGGAATAGCATCCCCTGCATCAGTAATGAGCACTAGCTGTACGGAACAACAGGATCCACCTCTCCGTACCAGGAATTTTACCCAACCGTCACGCAGCACAGGCAGAATACGGCCGTGGAACAGCGTTCCTCAGCGATAAGGTTTCAAAGCCAAGACAGCCCAAGGCAGCTGCAGCGCTGCGAGTACTGGTCTGCTGTTGGGGTTTCCTGTGGCTACTGAAAGGAAAGGGAATAGGATTACCAGTCGACCAATTTACAGGAGGAAAATCAGCTTTTACGGTGCAACAGTTTTGTGAAGTTAAATGCATACATCCTGTCCTTCCCCATGACCCTGCATCTTACAAACAGGATAATAAGTGTTTTCTTTTGCAGAAAAGGCAGATGTTCTCCTCCTCCGTGCTGGTTTGCCATCACATTTCCATCTTCAGCTCTCTGAAATAGAGTTCCATGAGATTATTGGCTCAGGTACCAGAAATAAGAATGCGTACGTTTTAAATGTCTAACGTTCATAATAAATATCCCTGTGCCTCTTTATTTTAAATCATTTTAGGATCTTTCGGAAAGGTATATAAGGGACGATGCAGAAATAAAATTGTCGCAATCAAACGGTAAGTTTATCAGGCTTTTCCATCTTGTTTGGTTAATGACCTAGTTTGAAATATTTGGGGAAAAAAATTAAATTTTTGCTTTCCTGTTTTCTCATGTAAATTCTAAGCTATCGAGCCAATACCTACTGCTCCAAATCTGATGTGGACATGTTCTGCCGCGAGGTTTCCATTCTCTGCCGACTGAATCATCCGTGTGTCATCCAGTTTGTGGGAGCCTGTTTAGATGACCCAAGTCAGTTTGCCATCGTCACTCAGTATATTTCTGGAGGATCGCTCTTCTCCCTGCTTCATGAACAGAAGAGGTATTCCACTCGTTCTCTGCTTGGACTTGCAGTACAGAGTTCGGAAGACTAGTAAATCTATGCTGATGTAAATGTTTTTCATTTCAGTATAAAATAATAGAGAAAGGAACACACTAGAAAAATTTTAGCTTTGATTCAGATTATTGGGCGTACAAGGGAAATTAGTAAGTAATCGCAAAATTGTTATTTAGTCATTATTTTACATTATATGAATTTACATTACATAGATTATATAACATTATTTTGTATTTTAAAAATTTTAAAGGTTCCATGATTTACAGATAAGAATAATTTACAGATAATTTTTGTCTGTTTATTAACTTTGAGTAATTTTTTTTTTTCTAAATACAGAACTCTTGATCTGCAGTCTAAATTAATCATTGCTGTAGATGTTGCCAAAGGCATGGAGTATCTCCACAATCTCACACAACCAATCATACACCGTGATTTGAACAGGTAAGTTTCTTTCTTTATGGGAAAATTCAGGGAATCTGAAGCCTCAGAGCAGCAGCGATGGTCTGCAGTCTCACCTGTACTTGCAGGATCTTGTAATTGTGTGGTATCTCATTAATGCTGATGGAGCTTGGAGGAAGGTCTGCTTGCATGGGTCGGACTGGGGAATTGGGGCACGATGCTTTCCCCTTCACCGGAGGCTTGAACAGATTTTAGTTGAACAGCTTGGCGGACAGTAGTCAGCTTCACACTTATAATCATTTCACGGACAGATATCTGAAGTGTACAAAATATTTGTACCCCATTTGCGTACATTACTCCTGCGGGACAGCCTTTTTATGACTTGCGCCATCTCCTATGTTGCCCCCGCATACCTGTTGGAATCCAAAACATTAATTAATTTGGGTCACCTCCGTTTGCCCCTGTAAGCAGTAAGTGCCTAATTTAAACTGGTCACCAGTGCCCCTAGGGTCGATGCAGAAATGCGAGAAGGCTTCCGGAAGGAAATCGCTCCCGTTGGGTTTAGGTGCCTGTCCCGGACAGGGAGGAGCCTCGGCTGAGCCTGTGCTTGTCACGGGCAGGGGAGCAGCCATGAGTTTGGACTAAGTGCAGGTACGGAAAGTGAATCCCAGCCCGGGGGTCCAGTGCTCGGTCTTCATTAGAAGCAGGAAGCATCTGCTCTACCGAGCGGAATTTTGTGTGTCAGGTCTCCATCAGAATTCACTCAAACTAACCATTCTGCACTAACCTCTGTTCTGGAAGGGGACTAACCAAAATTACCTGTAGGAGTATTTGAAGGAGACCAACCAGGCAAAGAAAGTTAGTGCTGAGTAGCTGTTGCACTCGTTGGCCGCAGTAGTCGGCTTGGAAACAGCTCCTTCATATGCACGAGCACTGTGACAAGAAAGCTTACACAGAAAGGATTTTATAAAAGTAGGATGAAGTGAGTTACAAAACAGGTTTTCTTCAGTGTCAGCCATACACCTCTTCATTTTCCACTAGCTTACCTACTTGTTTAAAAAAAAAAAAAATTACAGAAATGTTCATTTTGTGACCAGTCCTATAGAGTTGTGGTGATGATACAATAAATTATTTTCCTGCATCTTGCTGTAAGTTTTCATTTCCTAGTGACACTGATAGGTGCAGTGAAAGATTCCTTGTGAAAGACACTCACTCTTTTGGAAGAAGGAGCTGGATTTTCCCCTTTGCTGAGTGAAGAAGTAAACCGACTGTGAGACTATACCCACTTCAGGGTTCTGGTATGAAATTCTGAAAAAAACTATGAGGCATCAGCAATTTCCTGGGCATTATTGCTGGCATCTCCAGGAGAACAGCACGGCTTGTGCAGGGGAAAGGTTCTGTTTTCCTGCTCCAAGTGTTCCTGCCCTGGCAGCTGTGCGAAGGGAGGGACTGCAAATGTGGCATTTGTCCATTATAAGCAGGAGGGTTCTTGGGATTCGAATCATAACAAGGACACAGCGTGTGTCTGTATCGGACCAGTCACAGGGTGCGAGGTGATGCCCGCCAAGCTCAGCGTCCCGTCTCTGGCAGTGGCCCGTGGTGGCAAATTTGAGAGCCAGGCATGGGTATAGTGAGAATGCCTTGAATTCTCTCTCAGTTCCCGAGAACTTTGGGTTCAAAAGGGTGTTTTCAAAAATGACTACCTGCTCTTGAAGTCACATTTTTTAAACAAAATAATAACTCTATTTGTGGTTGTGAAAGAAAAAATATTCTTGCAGACTGAAGAAGAAAATTGGATCACTAATGCAAGAGAAACTGCACGTTTCTTTATTTTAGTCTGAAAAATGCAGTCTGCAAACCATATCACTTCAAGCCAGTCTTCTGGGGTTTATGTGCCCTGGGTTAGCAATGTTGGCACAAATTCTGCTTTATACTCTGACTGCAAATTTTAGCACACTTTGCTTTATTCATCTACTCCGATGTATGAGTGCATCCATCGGCTCATGTTAAAACTGCTACAAGCACATAAAAACGGCTCCCGTTAAGCATTGCCAATTACATACCCAATTACTTTATTGAAATGTGCAGATACGGTGTTTCTGTATGGACATGAGAAATGTATGATGTTTGGAAGGATACTGCTGATGTGTTGTATTCATCTGTGTAGGGTGGCTGTACGGAAACAATCTAAATATATTACTATAAGGCCTATTTGGCAATTTTACTGTAGCAGAACCACATAAAATTTGTTTGTTGAAGAATATTTTAAATGCACTTTGAATTGACTAAATACTTTCAAAAACCATGTCACTTTTATCAAAATTCTTTTCACCTGAAAAAAGCCTGAACCCACATTTCAGAGGCCTTTGAAATGCTTCATTTTGACATTTTAAATTATTTTTCTGTTCTTCCCAGTGTTTTAATTTTTTAATTCTGATTCAAGTTGCAATTCCCAGCCCCAGGGAAGCCTGGGGATCGGTGGGGCGGGGGGCTCCCCCCTGCAGCCGTCGGCTGCTCCTGCCCAGGCACTGCTTCGCTGTGGCAGATGTTGCTCCTCTAATTTCCTGGTGCGTTCCTGGTACCGTCGTACTGGTACCCGGTGTGTTCCTCGTGCCTGTTGTTCCTTGGTCTGCAGGGGTAGGTCCTGACTTAAGTCGCCTTTGGTACTGTCAGCAAAGGCTCCTTCAGCGTCTGTCTCAGTCTCACTGTTGTTCCTCAGTGCAGAGTGTGCTCGGCCTTGACATCTCGTCATTATGAAGACTTTCTAATTTTTTAAGAACTGAAATGGTGAAATGCTAAACACTTGATTGATTGGTTTCTGTCCTTGTTGATCTGATTTCCCACACAGGCAAATACTTTCTTCTGCTGTCCTGGAAAGATGGATACAAATAATTGTTTTATCTGTTTGTTGGGGTGTTTTTAATTTTCCATTTGAGAATTCTCAGTTTATTTTCAGTGTAGCACTGAGCTTTCAAATAACACCTTGTCGCTTTCTTTCATTACTTCTTTTCCTTTCCTTTGTTTGGTTTGCCTCTTTTACTTTAAATATTTTCCCATAATCACAAGTTCCTCTGACTGTATCTTGGTTTGTTTGGGCCATTTGTTACAAATAAAAGCACCTGTGATTGGATCACTTCTGAGAGCTAAAATCCAGTGCAGGTGTGTGCTCATTCCCCTTCTTTGCTGACACCCAAGCGGAAGCACTTAGTCCTCGGGGTAAGCAGAGAAAATCCGTTCTTGCTGTTCTGGCTATGCAAATAGTCTCAAGACATGCTTATTTCAGTGAAGGGTGGTGAAATAACTGTCTTGGATCGTGAGCTTTTAGATGCAAATGCCTCCTTTTGCAAAAGGCAAGACGTGATTCTTGGTTCCCTCACCCTTTAATGCAAAAGGGACGGTCGGGCCTTCCTCTCACGCTGCACAGCTGTGCGCTGCTTTGAACAGACGGCTCCCTGCCCGCAACTGTCATCTCTCCGCTTGCACAACTCATCCCTTGGAAGTCCTGAGTACTGAGATGGACATTCAGCTCTGCAATTTGGGCCCAGGTCAGGATTGCTAAGAGCTTCAAACTAGGCACCCTTACTCTTCTGGCAAATCTATCATAGCCCAGCTTGTATGACAAGGCTGGATTAAAAACAAAGAGAAAGTATTGATGTTACAAACTTTCAATGCATTAAATTGTGAGGAAAAGCTTGGCACTGGACAGAGCTTTTCTACATTAACCTTTCTTTCTAAACAAACAAACAAACAAACAAAAAAAAAACCCAACCAAAAAAAACCCCTGTTAATAACAGTGACATGGCTCTACCAGTCCTAGAGATTTTTGGAAATGGTACAGAAAAGCTGTTTAGGCCAGACAGTAGTGAGTGTCCGGTTTTTAAAGCATAAGGTGGTTTCATAGGATTTGCTGTGCAGAAAGCAGCCTGGATATCAACCTACAAAAAAGGCGGGCTGGAAGAAGAATGTCTTCTTACTACCCCATTTTTCTTTTTCTGTGATTGTACTTGCCTCGTTTCTCCATACCATCCATGTCCACCACCTCTTCTCCTCCTCCTTACAGTGAAGGTTCCCTTGTCCTCACCCCACTGGCTCTGACTTCACACATCCTCCACATTCTGAATCTCCATCAAACACCTACATCCCTTCACAGGTTCCTTTCGGGCCACCAAAGTGTGGAGCTCAGCAGGAGATGCTTTCTTTTGACGCTGTAGTTCTTGCCTCAGTCATGGCACAAGCCAAGAGCCCGTGTCTGAATGCTGCAGTCTGCATAACTGTTTTAGGACAGCAAAAATCCAGACCTTACAGTTTAGCTTTATGCCTCGTCACTACTGGCTGTTAGAAAAATAGTTCTGCATTGAAGGATTTTAAATAATGTTTTCCACAAAAGAAAACCCAAAACAGTATCTCACTAGAGAGCCAAAAAGCACATCATTGCCTCACAGAACTTTTCCCACATCATATTTGTGAGGGTCAGAAGATAATTTGCTATAAGGACGTCGGTGCAGTTGATGTGTGGCGCTGAGAGCGGCTCAACTTCTGAAAGTTTTCAGTGTGAGAGCAGAAGTTGTGTTTTCAGCATGAGTCCCAGTCAGCCCATAGGCACAATTACTAGATGAAAATCTTTACGACAGATGAAGAGAAAGACCAAGAGTGAAATTCTGACCCTCTTGTGTTAAGTTTTGCCAGTGGCTTCACAGGAGCCTTAAGTTTTTTACCTTAAATTTTCACATAGCTTGTAACCCTCTTTGTGAGTTCTGAAATGCACATAATGCATTAAATAAACCTGCAATATGGCTTGACAGAACAAAGAAAATGAATCTTTCATGTCTCTACCCTGGAAAAGGGGTTATCCTTCCATTTTGAGAATAATTGGGAGTTTTATTTTGCTTTCCAGTTCTGGAAAAAGAAGTTCTGACAGCTCTCAGCAATGGTGACACGTATCAGCTTATTACTACTTGCACTGTGGTGAGGGATTGTAGCCACAATGATTACAGCACTTTAATAAAAAAGAGACCATTTTAGTATCAATTTAATTTAAGCCATAACAGCTGAACATGTTTGGACCGAGCCTTTGAGCGACTAACCTTCATTCGATGGCTCTAACTATCTGTGAAAGTTTCTGAGAGCTGGCTTAGTCAGAAAGATGAAAGGGAGGATGGAAGCCTGGTGGTAATGGGGATGGTGTCTGCAACTCCTCTTTGTTATAAAATCCCTTATGAAATCTTGAAATAGCAGTTGCCTTTCATTAAACCCACAGTGTGTTAAAGGTAGAGGGATCTTTTCATGGCCCTGTTCTCTGGGAGAGGGACAGGCACTGAATGCGCTTTGCCTGTCTCTTGCCCTGAGAGGAGAAGCCCTTGCATCTGGCAGGCCCACAGAACTACTTGCTTTTGTAAAAGCCGGGATGATTACACACTTCTGATTCTTTTCTCGGTTTTTTCCTTCCATGGTTTCATGAAGAGAATGATGCTCGGTCTCAACATTTCAAACTGTGTGTGGCTTTAACAGAAGACAATTAATTTCTGATTCTGCTGAACTCATTATTAACCTGCTGTCAGCTCAGCTCAGCTCAGATTTATCTTGCTGTATTTCTCAAAACAGAGGCTTAAGAGTTCCTTTCTCATCTGTGGTTTTCAAATTTCCAAGTGCCATTGAGGCAATAATAGCTTTTTTGAGCTGTATCATCCAAGCCTCATTTCTACGGGTTATATTTTTTACTTCAGAAAAGAAAAATTAGTAACTGTAGTGTTCACTGGTGGTAGCAGACTGACACAACCCTTCCAGAGACTACCTTCTGCTTTCAGATACATCCATACACTCAGCACCAAGATCGGCATTTCGGCATCGTTTTGTCAGAAAGACCTATGCACACCATGCGTAGAAAGGGTGAAAGGGTCTGTTTATTGATTTCTCAGCTTCTCCACAGAAAATGTCAACCCAGGTCTTGACTATGTGTATCGTCAAGTTGGGTTTATTCAAGGTCTATACAGTCCTTGAATAGACTGAAGTTGAAGCTAGGGCTCAATACATTTTATTCCCATTGAGAAATGGTGGTAATTTTTGTCCCTGCTGATAGAAGTCAAATTTGAACCAAGACCACAGAAAAGTCTGTAATTTTGTATGATTTGTGTGCCTACGTTCAACCCAGGGTACAGCCTTCAAGAGTCTCTCTAGTTTAGCCTTGTGTTTGATTAATATTTTCATTTGACATCTGGCGGGAGTCTCAAAACAATTCCACCTGTCATACTCAAATCACTTAAATATTTTGATGGAAAGTATATATGGGTGCTAAAATCAGATTAAATATAAACTAAAAGAGTCATGGCTACACTGTATGAACCCACTATGCTTTTATGATTGAATTTATGATCCCAAGGTTTGGGTTTAGGTGAAGCTAGAAATCTTCAAGACAGTGATTTGTGGGAGTCTTGGTTGGGAGAGCTTAAATTTTTTCTGTCCTAAAAACTATTATCTGGTAAAATTTGTGTTCCTCACTTGACTGTTCTTGCTTGTATCTACAGCTCTAATATGGGCAAGTCATGCTTTTTTGTTGAGACCATCAATATTACTTTCATTTTCCCTTCATCATGTAAGCCATTGCCAACTTTTTCATTTCTTTTTTTCATATACTTTTCAGTCTCCTGAATTTACTTTGCTCAGTCAACATTTTGATAAATATCATGTGAGCATTGTTGTGTCCACATTCATACGCTTTTATGTTCTAATTTGCTCAGCCCTTCAAAAGCCATGTGCCGTGAAGGCACAGTAACTGGTGTATGAAAACCTTGATCTTCAGCGCTACTGGAAGCTTTTGACCTAGCTAAAGCATTTTATGAATCTTTGTGCACATTCCCAGTTTGTTAGAAAATCTGTGTTTGTGATGCTAACTTCTAAAAGCCTTGTTCTTTATTTGTTGCATGCACCTGGTGTTTTTCTGCTTCCTCTTGTGTGTTCCTTGCTGAAAATTCAATCAATTGTAATAGCTTCCTTGGATCAGAAAATCAATTTTCAATAGATTCTATATACACTTTTGTGACGGTGTGCTCCCCCCACCCCCCGACCTGCCCTTTATTTCCCATCACCCCGCTCAAGTGACAACCACCAGCTGAGGTGGTGATGGACGCGTCTGGCCATGACGGCTGCATCCCGCCCAATGTGGATTGGGAGACAGGTACCGACACAGTAGCCAAGGGCTAACTGGAGCAAAGCGCCCACCTGACCACAGCGCTGGTCAATGTGCGACTCAAGTCAACTCTGGCAGAAACTAAACATCAGTGGCTGGTATGCAAAGGTGACTAAGAGTCAATCGTCGTTCCCCATAAATAGTGAGCAGCCCAAGAGCCCGTTGAGCTCTCCTGCACGGCCCCGGGCTGCACGCCAGGATCTCCCCCGGAGCAGGGACGTCTCTCAAGGTTACTCCTCGGGGCTGAGATTCCTTATCGCGTCAGATACTTGGTAAGTGACTAATAGCATGCTAAACGGTGAAATCCTGGCTAAGTGATGTAAAGGATGGATCGCGTGTATAGAATCCCTTAGACAGAAACTGTTCACCAAGTCTGGGACTAGGACTGGATCCAGCTGCACCTCGACTCCTCTGAGGAGGAGTTTAGGAAGCAAGGGGGTCCTTTCCGAACCTCGTGACTCCACGAGAGGGTCTCCCTGACAGCTTTGTCCTTCCCTGTCCTCTGTGCAGTAAATAATCCAGTGCACCGTGCCATCGCACCTTGTGAAACCACTGTCGCGTTTACCGCTGAACTGCGTTAATCACTGTTTTGCATGGGTAAAGTATATTGTCACTTCTCTCTTACGAGTGAAGTGCATGACTCCATCCACAACTTTTCTTGCTAAATGACGTTTTGCAAAAGGCAAAAGATACTCTGTTTGCATGGTCATGATCTACATTCTTGCACTGCTTCTTGGATACAGTACATGTCTTTCATTATCAAACAGTTAATTAGCAAGTTTTTTGTCTTTGTCCCTAAGCTTGACTGTCCAACTTTTATAGAGCTGTGAAAGTTTGTAAATGTGGCAATAGCTCACTTTTCCAGTTATTTTTAGAGGCTTCCTCTCTCATCAAGTTTCCATACCAGGTACAGAACCTTGTCTTTTCTCTTGCAAGTGTCAAAGTACTTGAAGAGTGTCTGGCTGTTTCAGCTAGATACCCAGCTGGATCTAGCTCAGTGCAGAAGTGGGGAGATGTTATTCCAGCTCTTTTCGGCTTTTCTGGTTGCTAGCATCCATGGCAGATGTCTTGTCCCTGCGGCAATATTTATTTATGGTAGTATCACAGTGGTTTGGAAAGCAAATGAATTGGTGTGTAAAAACTCAGAAATGTCTTTTTCTGCTAGAAAAAGTGATATTCACCACACTTCAGCCTATTTTTGAGCTGCCTGGAAAGTCCAGCTGACTCCTAAGCTGTGGATATGTTTGGATGAAAGGCTCGCACAGTCGCACCGTGCAGGGTCCGAGGGACGGCATCCCTGCGCAGAGCTCACCCTGCTCAGAGCCGCCTCTGTGCAAATCTCTGCCCGCAGCAGCGGCTCTGTTGCGTGGTGCTCGCTCTCCTAACCTCCCACATTTAAAGATGTTTTAACTCTTCTTTGGCATGTAGATGCTTCCCTGCTGATTAGAGCGTCACAGGTACCTTCTAAATAATCCTAATTCATGCTGCATCGCACTGCGTTGCTGCTTCGGTGTTACTGACTTCACAAAATCTTGACATGTGTGAGTCGATCTTTCCAAATTGGGGTAAATGTAATGTTTTGTTTAGAACACACACATTGAGTTCCTTTTTAACTTGGCTGCTGGCTGTGCTTCATCTTGATCAAACATAGAAACAAACAAAGAAAAATAATCAAAGCTTCGGTTTTGTTAATTCCTGGTATCTCTTCTTCACAAGTTTGCCTTCCATTTTCCATTTTATGTACTTACTACAAAGTCTCTCCCAGGAAACTGAGATCCATAAGGCTTTTTCAAAGTCTGAGAGAAAAGCTTACATCTCCAGACATCCTTCTAGCATAATAATGAATTTTGATCCATTGTTGCTGTTCTGTCACAATAAATGGATTTTATTGAGCCCTTTTCGAGAGCCCTGAAACAAATCTTAGCCCTCCTGTACATCCTGAACTATAACCACACTCTCTCTTCGCTGGGCATACGTTTACTTCTTTTAGCGGTGACTGATAGTGTACTGCCTGCCTCTGCCTTTGTAACGGTTGCTTTAAAACCCCAAATGCAGAAAGGCCCGCGTCGCAGCAAGCCAGGGCTTCAGCCCCCGTGCTGAGGAAGCGGGTTCTCAGGCTGCCCTCAGGCCGACTGCAAGAGCCACCTCGGTCCCTCGGCGAAGCAGTCAGAGCAGCAGGGAAGGGATAAAGGGGAGCGATGCCGTTCCCGGCAGCCACAGCCTCCGTGCTGCTGGCCAGCGTGTGATCCCCAGGATCAGACTGGGGAGCAGGCAGGGGGAAGGGAAGAGAGGGAAGGTCAAAAGACAGTGTCCCGGCCGAAGGAAAATGCGGGCCGTAGTGGATGGTAGGAAGTGAAATGCTGCTTTGGAAACGCGTCGACGTGCTGCCCACAGGTGTAGACAGGCATGGCTTTGTCTCTGCGGGGAGGCTGCTGGCGATGAGGAGTGCCCGTGGCACTGTGGCTGAGCAAGCGGATTGCTGATGGGGCAGAGCGCGCTGAACACAGCGTCGTGCCGACACACGCGCAGCCCCAGCGCCCGCCCCTCTCCCACAGGGAAATAACATCTGTCTGCATCTGCCCTGGAGCAGGCTGGCCGAGGCTCTTGCCGAGGGCTTCCTGCCGTGGGTGCTCCTGAGCCGCCCCGCCAGCGCGGCCCCGGTTCAGTCACATCCTCTGTCTCGAGTCCTGAGTGCAGCTGAGAAATCGTCGCTGAGCTCAGACCTTATGTCAGCACTTTGAGAGATGGCATTTATGTTTGTGGTGCACCAGTCTTCTGGGGTTTACATTTCTACACACAGAGGAGAGAGCAGAGAATCATAACACGGGCTTTAAGTCAGGATGTGTTGTATTAAACTATTAAATCTGTATTTCTACACCTGAACAATCATCGCAGTTAGGAGAGGTGTTGAAAACCTCAGTTTGCGGGGAGCTCGGTGGGACTCGGTTATGTGAGTCGAAGGACAGGTACTGGCTCGTGATTGATTTAGCCTGCTCTCTCTGCTACGCATGGCCCGGTAACGCGTGATTCAGGAGCACTGCTCAGGGTTCGGAAGGGCAGCAAAGAAATGGTTTTAACTGTTTTGAAAGGCTGACTATTTAATGTGAAGGCTGTTCTGCTCACATGTATATGCTTTTGCAGAAAAAAGTCAATATTACAAGAAAAGTAATTTGGACACTGATGAAATCGATAAGTACTATGGCTCACATCAGAAGTTTGTATAGAGTAATATCCCCTGGAATCAATGCCCATTGCAGGATACAACCATTTATAATTTTGCGCTGATGTTGCAATGATCCACTGCAAGGTTAAGAATAAAGGATCTCAGAAGCTGTAAACAGAGTGAAGTGAATCAGATCACCTTTTACTCTAACCAGTAGCTATCCTTACTTGAAAAGTATTATCTTATTTTTTGCAATTTACTGACCTCAAACTACGGTTTTCCAAACCCTCATATCTTACAGTTCAGCCTCTTTTCTAAAAAACCTTCAATTGAGAGTGTCATGTTGAACAAGACATGAATCTGAAATAATTCTGAAGACTGGAAAACAAGCTTAGATTCAAATTAGTCTGTTCCTACACAGCCAGGAATGAAAGCACATCATTTTTCTCATGTGGGGGATATTGTTCAAACACTGTGCTCGGTCTCTTGTTCATCCAACTCTGCAGATAGATAATAAACCCACAAAGAATCATTTTGGTCATTGCTCAGCTTAGGACCATGAGACCTTACATGCGCTAGGAAACACAGTCTTCTGCTGTTAGAACCAAACATTTCAGCCTGGTACGTATCATCCGGGCCGTAGCTTTGCCTGACTAGTGCACACATTTCAGCTGGAATACCACTGCGTATTCAGGTCCCTAGGGATCAGATAATCTATCAATCTTTTCATAGCTTACCTCCACTTTAAAGGTTGCAAGTACCCTAGATCTACCAACATCTATCGACTGGCCTCCTCACCTTCTCTTGGATTATCAAAGGACTTTTGTTCTTTATTAACGTGAAGTAGGTGCCTTCCAAAACCGCTGTGTTCTCTCCCTTCAGAGAAGCTCTGCGGGTTTTGTCCTAGTGATGACAGCGTAGGTGCTCACCTCAGTTTTTACCCACAGTAAACCCAAATTCCAGTTTGAAGTCACATAGTGTTGTGAGTATGGCTTACGTTCCTAACTCCTTAGTGCACTCAATTTTGTTATATTAAATACACGTTGCATGTTTCTGTTCAGCTTTCCACATTATAAACAACTCCATCAAACCTTGTGAACATGAGTCACACCAGGAGTTTTCCCAAGTTCAGGCAGATGGCGATGTGAAAATACTCCAGTCCTAAGAATGCAACTGTCTGTCTCTATGGTGTATAAGAAAACTGTCATTCTGCAATATCTCGAGCAGTAGTGCACAGACTGCACCAAGATTCTGTTACACTGAATGCGTCCTCTCGGTTCTGAGAAAGACCTCTGAAGCCACTGGCCTGGCATTTCCAGCCTGCAGAACCGAGGGAGAAGCTGGTTCTTAGTTACACACCTTCTGCAAAACTGCTTGTATTTACTATGCTGGTATGAAGAGTCTTTCTATAGCCAGTTCTGAGCATGAGTAGCTAAAATTCCTTTGTATACGGGGAGGGAACACTGCAGTTCTAATAACTGTATGCTGGCAAATGCTTTGGCATTGTAGCAAAATGTCATTTTGCACAATCAATATAGTTTGAAAAAGAAGAGGAGCAGGGAATAAGTACATTAGAAAGGTATTTTTAAATCCACAGAAGCAAAAGGCCGTACGTGTATAAAAATGAGAGAGTTGGGGTGGTTCAGCCTGGAGAAGAGAAGGCTGCGGGGAGACCTTAGAGCCCCTTCCAGTCCCTGCAGGGGCTCCAGGAAAGCTGGAGAGGGGCTGGTGCCAAGGGCAGGGAGTGACAGGCCAAGGGGAATGGCCTGAAGCTGCAGGAGGGGAGATGGAGATGGGATGGGAGGCAGCAATCCTTCCCTGGGAGGGTGCTGAGGCCCTGGCACAGGGTGCCCAGAGAAGCTGTGGCTGCCCCTGGCTCCCTGGCAGCGTTCAAGGCCAGGCTGGATGGGGCTTTGGGCAACCTGGGCTAGTGGAGGGTGTCCCTGCCCATGGCAGGGGTGGCACTGGGTGGGCTGGGAGGTCCCTTCACACCCAAACCAGTCTGGGATTCTGGGATTCTATGTGTATAGGTGTTTACTCAATGCTTGGGGAATTAATTAATTCCCTTAGCAAATCCCTACATAGTCTGTTGCATAAAGAGCTGTTTGCATGCCGAGAGATTAAAGGGAGAGCACTGGAAAGCTACAGTTAATAAAATCACAGAACAGTTAAGGTGGGAGGGACCTCCAAGATCATCTAGTACAAAACCTTCCCCAAAGTTGGACTGACTTCAAAATGAAATGCCTGTATGAAATCCAGTAATAGTGTACAAAGCTGGCTTCAAACCTTATCTCTGGCAGAATATTTCATTTCATATGGCAAAACCTACCAGTAGATTAGACTGAGCCCCTTACAAAATGCAGAAGAGAAGACGTTTTGGACTAGATTCAATTTTGGTCATTTTGATTGACAGAGCTTCAATCCTTTGCTTCTCTATCCCTCAGTAAGGAAGTACCGCAGAGGAGGAAGGACTGCTGCCAACAGCTTTAATTTCAAGTTCCACAGTCCAGTCAAAAGCCATGAAATGGGGACTGGTATTAGGAGAAAGACAGATTTTCAAGATTAAGGCTTTGAAGATTCACTAAGCCATATTTGCAGTGTCACAGTGCTCGTAAAGCCAGTAGTGTCTCCTAAACGACCAGGGAACATGTCTGTCTTTGAGAGACGTAACCAAGAATGTCAAAGAGACTGATTTGATTTAATGCTTACTGCCATTTACTGGGGATTAAAAGACTGTGAGAGGAGAAAAGAGATCTCTCCTCTTTTTTTGTCTTTCTTACTCCTGTTTTGGTCCATTAAGGAGCACACAAAAAATAAAATAAGATTTTAAAAAAGATGTATACCCAGTAAGGACTATTACTTCCAAATGGTTTAGTCCCATAACATATTTACAAGCACAAGCAACATATAAAACTATCTTAATTTGTAGCGCAATGTAGCATTACAGAGTTGGCAAAAAGAAAGCATTATCTACTCCAACGTTTGTTGAAATGTTAGAAAGTGTTATCTACTTCATTCTTTGTTACTGTCTGCTCTTTTTTCTCTATACTTTTGGCAAAGTAAATATAATTTTAACTATCTTTCCAGAATGAACATGTGCATTTAAGCTAAAACAAGTGTTACCGAAGGGTATAATTGATCCATATCACAGAGACCCACAGTGAAAGAAAATTCAGAGGTAATGTGACAGCTTACAAACTGTGCATTGCATCCCCCTCTAGTGACCAGTCTGCATATAAACCATGGTAGGGCTGCCTGGAAACTCCATCTGAAGTATTTTCTATCAGAGAAGTTATGTTTGTGTTTTGTTTTCAGTAACGCATGAAGTTCATGGAAATTCTCCCTGGGCATTATCAAAATTCTCCTTTTCACGTGCAGTTGTTTGATAGTTGAATGATGTGGGCTCCTAGGATTTATCATTTTTTGTAATGTAGGCCAGCTTAGAGGATAAATTCAGAATGAAACACTTCAGTCAGGTTATTTAGTTACTTACAGGGGAAAAAAATGTCATTTTCTTTGCACAGCACATTATGAAATGTCTGCTTTCCATCTTAATGCAGGACAAAATCAAAAGTTGCAGTCTTTGAAATTTCCAGAAATACCTGGGCTTATTTCCCCACCAACCCTACTAAATTAGTTTATTTCCAAGACCTTTGAGGCTTAATTTTCCTTGGGACACCAGCCTAGTCTCTGTTTGTATATTACCAGTTTTCTGCAGATGCCTCCGTCCCGGCGTCCTTGGCTAATAATTCCGACACTTATGCATAAGCATCTTATGGCTAAGCCTGAGTGGGCAGCAGGAAATCAGCAAGAAGCCCTCTAGCTTCTTGTCGATCTTGTGCTGTTGTGTTCTTCTTAGGTAGTTGTGTTGAGATAATGGGGTTTGAGAAGATGATACAAAACCTCTGGAATATTTATAGGCTAGGTGTAAGTTGAAGATTGCCTGAAAGACTGTGTACATATTCTGCATGAGCTTTTTAGACTTTCCTACCACGGTCGATTAGAGGAATTTTGTTTTGTAGATCATTGTGGTGACATGTCAGCTGCAGATTTATTAGGAGTTACACATTTAATGCACGTGCTGGGCACATGCAGCTAAAAGCCTTCCAGTGAGGGCTACGCATTAGTAGTGTAGGTTATGCCACAACTGTTTAGAAGATTATGCCAGTGCAGTCAAACAGCCTTTTGGCTCCTTCAGCGTCAGAGCAGAGTAACCGTCTCACCGAGGAACGTGTCTTCTTTTTCCAAAACATATGATCCACTCAGCCACAACTCTTACTGTGAGCCAATAATTTAGAGGAATCGAATGTCCTGTGTTACGTGGTAGTTCAGATCAGATTGATGCTGTACACCCTAAGGACCTTAATCTGTAAATCCACCTTCTGGTAGCCATTGCAGATTTGTTCCCTGTTGTCTTTTTCCTAAATCTCCAGTCTTGTTTTAAATGTCACATCGTAAATTGGTTTCTGTCGTTTCTCTTGGCGAGTTTGTTCTGGTGAAACCCCCTGTCTCTGAGTAAATAATTGATATTAGTTAGTTGGATTTGATTAATTAAAATTATCAATAATTCTGTGGTTCTGAAGTTAGACATTAACACTGACTATGCCACCATCATGACCAACAGGTATATTTATGTGTATCACAGGCAGGCCAGGAGTAGAAACAAGAAGTGGTCAATTTTTTTTTCTAACTTCTGTTCACATGGCTGGCCTTTGGCAAATCACAGCCCAGCCCAGATTTACATTTGCTACTGAGCTACAAACTGCTGAAATAGGAACACCAATGAGGTAACTGTTTCTTAACACTTCTACCACTGAAAGAAGCTATCTGAAGCTTCCAAATAAAGTTATGTAAAGTTAATTATTAAGTGTACATCAAGCTGTTTCGCCAGAGATTTGGACTCTGGGAAACAAGCCCCTCCAGGCTCATTTGGGAAAGCAGTGAATGGGCTGCAATTTGCCCCTTAGATCTGAGCTCAAAACCAAGCAAAACATTGCCAAGAGTTACCCTGCCCTACTGCTGACCTTCAAAAGTCAAAATGCTCCCTAAGCTAATAGACACGCGGCCAAAGCAGGATGTGGCTGTGCTCAGAGACACCATCCTCACTTCCAGATCTCATTAGTGGTCAGGTTTCCTGGCGGGAGCAAGGCTGCAGGGGAGAGAGAGGGATGAGCAGTGGTGGGAACTGTACTGCTTGGTGATGGTGGGAACTGTACTGCTTGTTGCAGCAAAGGGTAGGCAGTGCAAAGATTATCAATACAAATACTCCCTTGGCTAAAAAACCCACAGAATTCTCACTTTAGCCAATCATCTTTGTGTATATTAGTGTTCCTTTTCTTAATTTTTCAGGAAATTAATGCTTAGCAAATTGTATTTCATTGGTGAGCAGCACATAAAACTCTCTGGAATAACGGCACAGGCTGCCCCTTCTGCAGTCGGCTCCACTGGTGAGCAGAGTTTGCTGCAGACTCAGCCAGCCTCTCCCGACTTCTTTGCTCAAACTAGAGCAGCACATATTACTGCACTTGAGAGGTGCCCAGCCCCGTCCCCATGTATCAACCCTGGAAGCCGACGCATACACGCTGGTGAGCACACAGAAAGTGCGTTGTGCTGTTCCAGTCCCTTGAATGCACTGTGAGAAATGGGTTCCTGCTGCCTCACCTTCCCGTCAGCCCGGGATCGTCTCCAGCGGTGAGGTACGGTGCTTGCAGGTACCAAATGAGCTGAATCAAACCCTCTGTCCCCTCACCCTCCCGAGAATCCGTGTTCATCCAGGCAGGAATCCGCCCGGGCTCCGGCCACGGGGAGCTGGGGGTGCCGGGTGCAGGTACGGGTGGCTGAGCATTCCTGAGCTCAGAGGAACCACTGCTTTAACCCAGCGCGCACTGGATCAGGATGGCGTTACCTGAACATCTCACCCTTGGAGAGGAAGGAGCATCTGAAACTACCCAAGTCCTCAACAAAAGTACTACAGAGCCGCTAAGCACTCAATTCTCATTCCCTGATTACCTTTATGTATGTATGTATCTATTTTTCGATTGCTTGCTTTGTGACTTACAGAGCTTTTGAAAGGAGCTTGCTTGGGAGCCAAATGCCTCTAAGCTGCTTGGCTAGCTCTAGGGAGCCCAGGACAGCACTCAGCAGAGCCGGGGGCCACCTGGGCCAGGGGTTTGGGAGCCTGCAGGACCACAGAGGCAGAACTGCCCTGCGCGCCCACGGCAGCCCCGAGGCTGCGGCAGCAATGAGGGGGGACGATCGCGCCTCCACCGCTCACTGCGGGGGGCTGCGGCCGAGGGTGAGCCCTGCAGCCGGTCAGAGGGTCTGGAGGTCAGTGCTTGTTGTTCCCACTGAGAAAAGCCGTGTGGAACTGGGTCCGCTCCCTCCTGTAAACGTGATTTTAAAAAACGATGCAGCAAGGAGCAGAGTGCTGTCTGTTCTGTCACGTGGTTGTAGAAAATCATCTGTGCAATTCTCACACGTTTCTCCTAGAGACAGAAATAGTGAGAGAAGAGGTATACTATAGAGATAAAGATGATATAAAAATCTGACTGTAATTAGATTTTATAACTTCTGCAAATTTCAGTTATAAACTGCTGCTTACTTAAGAAATGAAATCTCATGCCTATTTTTTTACTTTGAGGAGTTTTTGTTCATGAAATTGTAAAATGATAACTAAGAGCTGAGGCAGAGCTGAAAAGGTTAATTTGTTCTAAACTGCTGTTGCGTGCTTAATTTGATGGCTACTCGTTAACTCAAACTGTGAGGTATGGCAGCAACAAGAGATTACAGCTATTTGGGTTCTTGGCAATATCCTTTTAGTAACTATCGAGGAGTGAGATATCTCTGAACGAGCGTTTCGCCATATCGGTTTTGGAGGGAATAAGTCCCAGCTGGCCTATAGCTCTGAATATTTTCCTATACAGCCTTCATCAGGGAGACAGAACCAAAAGCTTGGAAGTCACTTGCTTAAGTGTCTGTAGTACGTTGGTAGCTTCGGGGAGAACACAGTGTCTTATTAGGGTTAGACATCATCATTATCAAAGGGAAGGAAAATTAAATTCTCAGAGAACAGAGAGTTCAGCAGTGCCTGGGCACGCAGAGAACCCGACGTGTCCCCAGCGTACACTACGAACGGCGCATACGGGCACCTTTACAACGCTGTTCCTAACCTGAATGCAGCCTGCGGGATCTCAGAACTCTGCTCTTAACTGTGCATAACGTTCAAGCTCTGCTTTTCCTCCTTTGATGGAGCTGATGTTTGTGCTGCGCAAGCTGGCGCACACTCTTCCTCCAAAGCCCTTCCTCACGACAGGGGCCTCAGGAGTGCGGAGAACCCGTCTGCGGGCAATGGCATCCAGCTGCCAGGTGACGCTGCAGAAGTGAGGCTTGTGAGCCGTGAGCTTCCATCAAGGTGCAATAACTGCCGTGACTTTAGAGGAGGCCTTGTTTTAAGCTCTACAGATGCTCTCAGGAAGAAATTCTTCCCTCCTCATCGAAAACAGAAGTT
This sequence comes from Balearica regulorum gibbericeps, assembly GCF_011004875.1. Taxonomy (NCBI): domain Eukaryota; kingdom Metazoa; phylum Chordata; class Aves; order Gruiformes; family Gruidae; genus Balearica; species Balearica regulorum. The sequence continues at coordinate 476,880 of NC_046191.1, read as the reverse complement.
GGGTGCTCACTGTAAACGCCAGCCACCTTGGAGCACAGCTCATACATCCGCTTCCCACTGCACGGGTCGGAGTAGCGCCACAGCTCTATATGCTGATATTCTCCAGCTGTTGTTGTATGTATAGACAGAGACCCGTTCAACTGGTTCCAAGTCCCCCAATATATTAATGGAACTGAAGTCTCCCTGGAAACGCCAAATACGTAGGGATGGGGTTTTCCCACTGTAAGTTCCTACACAGGATTTCTTCTCATTTCCATTCTGCGTAAGCAGTAAAGCCGATGGAGACTCACCCTCAATATTTTATTTTCTATCAGCACATATTGTTTCAAATATTAATCTCCAAGTCAACAGAAGGCATTTCCGAATGCCAACCCCACGCGAAAGATTCCTGAGCTAGCTGCGGGTGAGCTGATGCAGCCGTACCAAACACCTACCCGTTCTCCTTCTGCACGAGGATACTGATACTGAGCAAAAACCGCTGGTGTGTTGTCGTGGCAGTCTGTGCAGAAAACTGCTCCCTGCCCCTAAGGAGGGCTAATTAGTTCAGGCTGAGCATCCCCCCAGAGCAGAGGTTCTGCTTGCACGGCTGGGAACTTCTGTCCTGTTTGCTTCCAACTGAATCTACTCTAAAACTCCAGAATTCGGGAGTTGATACTTTTCTCACTTGTATCATCTAGTCTTTTATCTGTTCAGTCCAAGTCCAAGAATAAAGTGCCCCCAAATGAGAATTCATTGCTTTCCAAGGGTAATGTTACTTTTTTTCTCTTATTTGAAGCTATCAAGGAGAAAATGTGTAATAAATGCCCATTTGGTTCTTATCTAATCTGAATATCTTCCTTTTAACAGTTTCGGTGTTAGAAATATTTTGATTTGGTTTGGTTTGATTCACAGCTGTCCTGCCTACCTGCTCACAAGACGACACTTGTCTAAAATGCATAAGAATATTTATAGCCTTATGCAGAAATCTTTCTGTAGATGCTTTGTTCATACTTGGAAGCTTATTTTTCTAAATCCTCCAATTAATAGAGCGGATGCATATATATGGTTAGATTTCCTCCCAGACATTATCCATATCCCTCACTGTCTTTGAACAAATAATATGTAAATAAAGCTGAATTTTCTTCACATTACCTTCAATAAACGGGTTTAAACCACCACACAAATCTCATAATTCACCTCTTTGGTTCTAGTAGTTTTAGGACAAATCCAGTAGATTTAACTTTAAGCCTCCAAATATCTCTGCTGACAATCTAAGGCAAAGTTCTGGTTATCCATTCCTCTGCATTCACTGAGGTCTGCAGTTGCTATGGTTTCAAAGATTTGACTTTTATAGGTGTCAGTACAAGTAATTACCTTTGATAAATGATTTCTCTGATCGCTAGATGTCCTGACAGAGATTGCCCCGTACTCGTGCTGACCAAACAGGAATTTTCCTGCATTTATTCCCTCCTTCCTAACTCCAGAAACCGTGTCTGGGCAAAGATAAAGACTCTATATTGAAACGATACCCAACATACAAGGCTAGCATGAATGCCACATTTTCCCAGGATTTCTTGCTGTCTGCAGTCCAGTTAGAAGACGTGACCGTAAGCCTCTCCCTCCATCGGTGTGACAGGGATAGGTTCTCATCCTAGATGCTGAGATAAACCACAGGATGAATGGTGTGTCTTCTCCTCATAAGCAGAGATACTTTAAGAAATAAAGTACCTTTGTCTCATGAAAGTAACATTGGCGTTATTAGTTGTGGGCGTTAAACTGAATAGGACTCGCTACTGTGTTTTTACCATTTCTTTTCCCAGCTTAATGGATTTCTGATGGCTTCTAGTGAACCATTCTATATGGACTCTTCAGATCTGTTTCTTCCCTTCTAAACATCAGCATAAATTAGGAATTACCGCTATGAATTTACACTCACACAAGCCTTAAAAGAGAAGAGAATCATTCCATGTCATTTTATTTAAAGACCATCATGGTGTTTATATTCAAATTTCATCTTTTTAATTTCATCACTGCAATTCAGTGTACATATTAAATAAAGCTGTTACACTTGATGTACAACTAATTGCAGAAATACGTTTGTACTAGTATTGATCAGAAACTGCCATTCATATTTATGAAGCCATTGAGTTTGCCTCCTCAGTGTTAATGTGTACTTCATAATGATAAATATGAGATGTAGCTGAAAGTGGTTTATCTATTGATATTTATCTTCTTAAGCAGGTGATTTGAACTCCTCAAGAGTTTAGCTATGAACCAAAAATTGTAAAATTTTCACCATCTTTAAGACGCTATTAAACAATTATCTATAATAATGTTTTTTCCCCAGTCACAATATTCTCCTGTATGAGGATGGTCATGCAGTTGTTGCTGATTTTGGAGGTAAGGAGTTTTTATGAAACATTTATAATTTAACCTCAAATTCTCTAAACCTAAATATGTGCTGACTAAGAAAATGCTGAGGAGGTTGCTCTTCATTTTTGCTATTATGAGAGGAGTCAGAAGGCTTTTATGGATGAGAATACTACTATTTTTTGTCTCATCTAAGTTAGCACGTGCTGTGGAGTCCCCCACTGTTTATTTGAGGAAGAAGCCCTGATGATAGTGAGATGGACACATCTCAGTTTGAGCAAGTTTTAGCAGAAGGATAGAGGAGGAAGTTGAGTGAAAGTGCCTCTAATAGAAGATGTGTCCTCCTCTCATGGCAAGTGCTCAGGATCCGAGGAGAGTTATTGTGCAAGTCTGGCTCTTGGCAGCCAAGCCCCACAGCCATAGGACGCATTTCTTTCATTTTAGTTAAAGAGCAGAATGTAGTTCTTTAATTCAGTTATGGACCTCAGTAACCTTTCGTGTTCAGAATTAGACTAGGTGATACTTTACGAATCTGTATTTCGTGCATCGCCTTGGTGTTTGCCAGTCAGGCTCCGTGGGAAGGCATTTTTGTTGGTGCAAAGGCGGAGGTTAGGGTGCTGGGTTTGACCCAGCTCCTCAGGAACTACTTAAGACACGGCCTCACTGTGCAATATCACCATGAATGCGATCAGTAGAGATGCACGAACATCAGCTTAACGTAGGAGGAGGGTGGTGGCAACACGACCGTATCTGTGAGGGACCCAGTGCTGACCCAGACCTGCCGAGGCAAGGAGACAGCACAAGGCTTGGACCACATGGGAGCAGCTGCTTCTCTGGCGCGTCGCTGACAAGACTCTTATTCATACAGATGCATGCCCAAGTGTATTTTTCTGATATGTCAAAGGCATCTAAGTCATGCTTGGGGACTTACTTATGTGTCACAAAATATAGCATTTACCACCTTCACCATAGTCTTGCAAGATCCTGTCATTTTTAGATGGGCTGCTTTTCTGCCATTAAATAAGACTGATAGGCTTCTGTGGGACTGCATTTTAATGCAGGGCTCAGTGACTGTTTGTTGTAAATCTAGATACAGTTATATTAACCAGTACAAATAACCATGAGGTCACAAATTCTGAGATGGATCCTCAGCTGCTGTAAACTGCGATTAATGTCGATGGAGCTTTGTAGATTTATGTCAGTGCTGAATTTGGCATGGAGGTTTGAGAAGCCTCATTGTGTGTACAAACCCTTGTTGAAAAACAGCTATCACCGTTCTCCTGGGCTTCCAAAATCACAGAGTTATTAAAAAAAATAAATAAAATAAACCACCCCACAGCTTTTTACCAAGAATTTTGTATAATAAGGTGGGTATCTGCATTGGCTTAACAGTAATTTTTTTGTTCTTGTTCTGTTTGTTTCAGAATCTAGATTTTTGCAATCCCTGGATGAAGACAATATGACAAAACAACCTGGGGTTTGTTTCTTGTTTTGTTCCATGTAATTAATATAAAACATACAGGCAAACTCAGTTTAGGAGAAAATGCTATTAGAAATATTTTCGTTGGAAAAGATGAACTGGTATAGTTATTTGATCTCTCTTAATGTTTCTCTGTGGGCTTTTTTTTTTCTTTAAGCGTCTCTAATAGCAGAGATAAGTGAATACAGAATATCTGCAACAGAAAATAATGCTTTATAGATTGTCTTTGGAGCTCTATTTCCCCCAAAATCCTTAGTAGAGTGTCATTTTTAATCCACCCTTCCCCACTCCTATACACATGTTGCTGTCGGGTGGTTCCTGTTTCTAACAGGGAATTAGTTATTCGACACTCATCTTCTTTCAGAGTTCCTTTCTCCACTACAAGCCTATTGCTCGCAGAGAGTCAGCTTTACAAGTCAGTATTGTTGTCTTCCTAAGTTTTAGTCCAGATGCTTATGTGTGCCACTCCATGGTCGTGAAAGTTTACATCATCAGAATGACTAACTGTGGAATAGGATGGGTGATGCTAAACCCAGCTATGGTGAAAACTCTTCCTGGCAAATATACCAGATATTTTGGGGAGCAAAGAAATAAGAAAAGAAAGGAAAACAACCACACAAATACAGGAAAAGATGCATATGTGAGGAAGCGAACAATGTTAATGTATTCTTGATGTTTCCTGAATTGCAGAACCTACGCTGGATGGCCCCTGAGGTGTTCACCCAGTGCACAAGGTACACCATAAAGGCCGATGTTTTCAGCTATGCTTTGTGCCTCTGGGAGCTGTTAACAGGTGAAATTCCATTTGCTCACCTGAAACCAGGTAAGATGCTCAATGAATTAATATTTAAATTTCTCTGAACTGAAGTAGAGAAGTAGCTACACTGCATAATATTAACCAATATTTTACTGAAGTTTCTTATGACGTGCTAAGACTACGCATTCAGTGAAAAGCATAGAACTATCCCACTATAATTGTATATATCACTCGCTAAAGATCTACGTAACTTAAAATTCCTTATCCAGCTCTAGGCTTATGAGCAAGTCACTCTAATTGTAGACCTTTTGTCTCTCACGCTGGTGCTGGGATTGTAAAGCCATTCCTTGGCACATCCATCTCCTCCTCGAGCGTAATCTCGTGTGGCTCAAGCGCGCACCTGCGAACAGCGGTGGGGTAGCAACAGCAAATCGTCATTTCCAGGACCGCAACTCCACTCTCCCCGAGACTTTGAGCCCTTCCTGCCAGGAGTTGTCAGAGTGCCTCAGCATGGGCAAAGAGGGGGGTTTGGGCCCCCCGTGCTGTCGCAGCACTGCCGCAGCCTGTCCCCCTCCGGTGGGAGGGGGTCTGTGGTCACGCTGTTGTGCAGCTCGGTCTCTGCCGGGGGGACCGTGCTGAGACATTTCACTCCAGCAGCTGAAACGGCTGTGAAGCGTGGGGGGTCTGTTGTTGTGCCTTAACCGGGTTTGGGGTACAAAGAGAACAGTTGCTGGGGGAAGAGATGCGCAAAGTTTGTCAGATGGATTTCAAATAGTTTTTTCTGAGGTTTGGAGAAAACATGGCCTATGGCAACGTTTTGACCTCGAAAAAGGTGAATTTCTCTTAGTTCATGCAAATGTTTATGCCCAAGCAGACTATAAATATACAGTGTATAGTCCTTTAGTGCTCATACATCTATGTCTCTGTGTATATCTGTATGTCAAATTCTGCTTCTTAGGTGCCTATCAATATTCTATTCCCTTAATAAGTCAATTGTTTTATAAATTACTTAAACACTAAATTAAATCTAACATATTTTTCTCCTTAGGGCATTGCTTTTATATCAAAAATTACTTTGAAAAGATATGCAAAGTTTTACTTATTGATTTCTTCATTGGCTTGGGTTTTTTGTTTCTTTTGGGGAAATCATTACATAAACATTCAGTTTTCTGCTATTTTGAGATTTTACCTTCATTAAACTCATTTGGAGGCCTTTGTCATGTCCAGACGTTCAGCTTCTCGCATGCAAACGGCGGCTGTCATGAACATCATTGGCAGTTAGTGTGCCAGCTTTGTGTATAACCTACACTGAATTAGCTGGTCTTCATCCCTTTATTTCTAACTGCTAAAGTGATGCAGAAGCTGAACATCTGACTCAATTCCACTTCAGGGTCTAGAAATAAAATACCTTTAGCTGTGAACCTGAGTTTCAGTTCTTAATTATTTTCATGTTTGTGTTCTTATTCCACGGGTTCTTGTATCACGGCCATTTAACTGAAGACCAGGACTGTCCGTTCCTGGGTGCAGTTCTAGTTCACTATCATCCATATTATCAAAGCCTTCTGTAGGGTTACCATTTCTGACATTAGTCTCAGTTCATTCTGAATTAACCATTTTACTCTGTTCAAATTATGGTCTAGATAGGACTAGAAGACTTGAGAGGAGTTAAAGCTCACTAGGAGCATCATAAACGAAATAAAAGGCATAAAAAAAGGTATAGGGGTACTGTTTGTCTCCTCCTCCTCCCCCCTCCCTTTTTTTTATTTTTTATTTTTTTAATGTATTACATCAACTGAATGATAAGGTCCCTTCACCCTGACTTCCATGGGCTTGCTGGCTTTTTGCTTCTGCAGCTTTAAGGAGAAGCATTTTCTGTCCCTTCTTTCTCTGCCGAGACCCTGTGCCTAGGGAGTGCTCTTTCCTTCTCCTGCGCTGGTCCTTCCTCACCTCCAGAGCACCAACGCTTTCTTTGCATCCTATCACAAAACACATTTTCCAAAGACCATGCTGGTGCCCTCAAACACGGGGGATGCAGTTTTCAGAAACGCCCAGGTTTGACCCCAGTCTGCTCTCAAGCTGAGTTAGCCTTTTTAGAAGCCTACTTCACCAGCCCACGCAGCCCCTAATTTTGGTCCTCTCAGTGGCCCAAGCGTGACTTGCCCCCTTGCACAGATAAGGAAACTGAGACTCTGTACGAGGTCACAAAGCAGGTGATTTTTCAGATGCAGCAGTCATGGTTTATAACCAGTTCCTAGTCTCTGTGGTACTTCAAACTGCTCTGCTTGTGAAGGATATGTTTACGTACAAAAAAAGATGTTGAATGTGCACATCTAATTTATATATATATTCTGCAAAAAGCAGCTTTGAGGATGTTGTATGGTTTATAGTCTATATAAAAGTACCACATTTCAGATGTATGTTCACATAATGACTATTCAGTTAAATACAAATCCCATATTTTTCTCAAAGTATGTATTTAAAGGTGAGGAATTTTCTTATGAAAATTTTGTACGATATCTGCAGAACGCTAATTATGCATCAGTGACTTTTTCTCTGGTTTATAGTTACCTTTGGGTAGGCTTAGAGGTCCAGTAAGCCATTCTGATGAAGTTCATTGAAATAATTAGGAGTTGAATATATGATCATAAGATTTGATTATAATGGAAACGAGATGTCACCCACTGAAATAAAAGTACTTACCCCATTAAAAGAACTACATGTTCTCTACTAATTCTAGTACAATATCCAAGTATATAAGGGTATGCTCTATATTGAATAAGGCAGTCATTCATCAGATTTCTATTTGATGAATATGAATAAACATTTTTATAGATATTGAATCAAAGTCACTACTTAATTTATCAAGTGGAATATCCATTAACACAGGTGCATTCCCCAATGAAATCACTTCATCACTAAGCCAAAGCTAACAGCTGTTGAGGTCCGTGTCATGCAGCCCTATGGAACCAAAGCCTGCAGCATGTGTCCTGGTTAGTAAGGAAACCTGCTGCATGCACTCAGCAGTCACCTGTAAAACAGACAAGGTGGGAAAACCATAGAGAGTGATGGATCTGAGAAGTAACTGGAGAATGCAAAACCTAGTATTTATTAAATATAGAGATTACTTCTTTGCTGAGGTTTTTACAGTCTGAGAATTTCCATATACTTTGCAATTAGGCAACCAGTTGATAATTAATTGTGTCATTATCAGATCATTATATTATTAAGGCCCAGGCTACATTGCAAATGCCATTCAGGTTTGCAGCCAGTTTAGGGAACAGTTGGGATTCACAAGCAGGCTGAGGCTGCGTGAGCATGGAGCACAAACAAACGTGCACAGAGGCACGAGAGCTGTGTTTCCCAAACACTGCGTGACCTCAGCAGGAGTGTGCCTACGTAAGCAAACAGAGAGTGCTCTTGCAGACCAGTGCAGGTGGATGTCTGTCTGATCTTTGGGTTTGTTGCCACTGTTTTCCTTCGGGGGTTGTGTGGCTGGGCTGCAGGTTCGTCAGCAGATGTGCCGATGTGTTTGTTGCCCACTTCTGGAGCTGTAGTGGAGATGACTGGGTCTGTCATCGAGTGAGAATGGTTCCCAGGCTGATCCTGTCCTGTTTTCCTGAGAGCTGTGGCTCCGGTCTCTATTTGTGCTTTACACACCTCTCGCGCGTGCTGGCACAAGGCACGACCGCAAAGGCCTCGCTCGGGGCTCCAGGCACAGTCTGCCTGTGGAAGCAGCTGCTGGAAGTCACCTGGGGTACAACCTTCCATTTAAAAGATGTTTTGGAAGGCCCAGGGGCAAGAGGACACCCTCAGATATCTGAAGATCCTCCTCCTTGGCTGTTTGCCGCAGATGGCGTTCCATTTACACCTGTACAACTGTCAGCACGTAAGCTTTGGGTAGAGCTTTGTGGGGAAACACAGGCATGTAGATGCCTGGAAATTACAGGTGTGAAACTAGATCCAGAAACTGAACCAATGCCTCCCACGTAGCAAAAATAACACAAAGATGGCACTCGCACAAGGAAATGGCATGTTATGGTTATAAACTCACAGGTATCCAACAGAGGAGATGTTGATTAACATTCTGCAGTTAGTACAGTTGTTCCCTTGATCCATAAACAAGAACAAATTGAAATAACATTTTTGTAGGTAGGTTTTCCTTGATTCCTCTCATGGTTTATAGTTGCTCTGACCCAGGGGAAAGGCAGAGTCTGACCGACCCAGAGGTTCAAGGGTATCACATAGCAGAGCTGGAAAGCATCACTAAGTTCAGAGTTTTGGGGACCACCCAAATTCTTTTTTGTTTTGCTCATGTTTGAGAAGAATGGATTTTTGTTATTTAACTGAGACATTCTAAAGTACTTTTTGAGAGATTTTTTTTTTTTTTAGCTGAGGAAAAAGCCCACTGACTGTGAAAGGAGAGCACAAAAAATAGTGACACAAACAAACTTTGTGAAGTATCATAGATGTATTCAGAGGCACACAGTGTGTTTCTCCCCTTCTTTTTCTAATCCTGACCCCGTTAAACTCATGGAATAAATCCTATCAACTTTGGTAAGACAAGATTTTGCCGATAGGTGATATATCACTTACATTACCTTTGGCAGAAAAATTGGAGCATTTTTTATTGCTATCAATCTGATTTGCATTTTCCCTCTTGTCATAGTGTCTGACAGGCAAAAGATGAATCCAGTAGTATATGAGCCATGCCTTCAAAACCTTGTTAGAGTGGAATCAAAATTAGGCAAACTGTGTTTGCACCTCCTGTCTACATACAGTTACAATATCACAGGATGTATCTGATATTATCACTCTGAAACATCATTATGCAGACAAAAGCTGCAATGAGGACAGGCAATGGCTGAAATTAATCTAGTCTTATGGTACTTATACTGTGATGAGAATGGGATATGGTTAAAAAATCAGACCATTCTTGATACAATCTCATGGTTGCAATCTTACAGTTCCCTGCATATTCCATATACTCTGATCACAACTTTTTAAAGTGTCAGGCAAACAAAGGATTTTACTTAGGTTTTGATATGAGTTCAAAATACATTTGTTTTGACTTGAAAAAATTTTGCTCAAGAGGAATGAGAGGGATTAACCATGTATTTGGATTCACTAAATGTGTACACCCAATTAGGAAAACATTCTGGAAATTTTGTCTTAGTCAGTAGCAGCTAGCATGTGTGAAAAGGTACTTACTAGATTTGTCCTAAAGACAGACATGAAATTAATTTTAGTCTTAGACTGTAACCGAACTAGCCATGGGTTATTTTAAGTCATCCGAGTCTGTTACCAACTTTTCTGCAACTGGAGGATACCTGTCATCCTCTCTTAATAATGAAGATTTTTTCTTTTTTTTTAGTGAGTTGAAGGTTAACTGATATTTCCCCCTAAAGTTTCTTTTTTTAGGGTTTAACCTGAATTAGGTTGTCTTCACCCATGCTCACTCTTAGCAGCAATGCGTGTCCATGCAGGGTTATGGCCTGCCTTCGCTCTCTTTACAAACAGCGCGGGTGGGAAAGCCTCCGTAGCTACGAGTCTTTATCTACAGGTTTGATGGTTCAGCACTTCTCTATGTCAGTAGTAAACAGGTTGTGTTTTCCTGGGAACGTGTGTGATTGCTGGGTGCTAACGGGTCTCTGTCGGGCTGTTCGCTTGCAGCGGCGGCAGCGGCGGACATGGCGTACCACCACATCCGCCCGCCCATCGGGTACTCCATCCCCAAGCCCATCTCCGCCCTGCTGATGAGGGGCTGGAACGCCTGTCCCGAGGTGAGTGCCCCCGCCTCGCGCAGCCAGAAAGGCAGCAGGATATCGGGTATTTCTGCTTGGGCAACCATCTGCCTGACCTCGCCTGGCTCCCCCAAAAGCCCTGCTTTCCCAGACAAGTGCCATGCATAAAGCCCCGAGACTGATAACGGTGTATGTCAAGGAATACAGAAGAGTTGGTTTTGAGGAAGAAAGTAAACTAACATTTAGCCATTCAATGAAACTTTAAGTAATTGTGTAACTTTGATTATGACTTGAGTTATTATTGAGTGAGTAGAAAAGTGCTTGCTCTTCTCAGATTTTGAAAGTATTTTCTAGGAATTCTTGATTTGTTTCCCATGTGAAAAATAAAATCTGTACCATCACAAAGAGGAGCCAGGTCACCCTGGCAGTGTATAAACTTCTGACTATGCCATGTCCTGAGGCCATTCCCCGATATACTAACAGGATACAGGCACGGGAGGTGTGTAGAAGACTGAAAGACCTGAAGACAATCAGAAGTCCTTGCCCTGGCATTTCTGCCACATTGCTGCAATCCCTGTTCTGGGAACAGTCAGGGATAGGTCATACAGTCAGAAGTTATGAGAAATCCTGTTTCTGAGAGCAACAGAAATCAATCTGGAGACTCTGTCAGGGCAGCTGCTCTCAGTTCATAATACCCAAAACTGCACACTGTTTTGCAGGGTTTTTTCTTAAGCTGCTTTAAGATAAACTCTGCCTACCAATCTTGTGTATTTATGTTCCATGAAAAAATACCTATATATATTTACTTATCACTGTGTTTCTTGCCTTTAAAGCAATATATTTTTCTCCTTTCAAATGCAGAGTAGATAAGAGCAATGAGGACACATTGCCTGGTCCAAGAAACTAGTCCTCACAAGGTGAACTTTAGTGACAAATTTTCAGACCCACAAGTTTGGAAGTCAAGCAAAGAGTTAAGAATATTTTGGATCTGCTCAGAACTCCTTCTGTGTTAAAATTTAGTTTCCGAGCAGCAGCTCTAGCTAGCTGTTTGGAGAGCACCCAGCAACAGGTTATGGGATTGCCACCCAGGGATCTTAAAAGCAGCCTACCAGAAAGGGCTCAGGTCCTGGAGAGAGCCAGACGTCAGCCCCTGCCACCAGGAGCTCAGCGGGTACCTGGGCTTCATGAGGGAGGGAAGACCAGAAAACTCAGCAGGCACTGTGAATTCCAGACAGAGTTCAATACATGCAGGTATAAAAAGTGTATCAAGCAAGCACTAATAAGCCAAGCACGGAAATGTTTCAAGTACCGCAACTTGTACGTTACAGAGAGCAGACATGGTTTTGAGAACTGTAAATGTAAATTTTTACATTAAATTAAATTCGTGCTGTGTGTTGCAGGTCATAAACACACTGCCTGCTCCGGTCAGTGAACTTTTCCTGGTTTATCTTCCTCTCGCTTGTGTTCTATGTTGTTCTGTTTGGCTCTGGCACAACCAGATGTGGTTCCCGTCTGATTCTTCCCGCTACCAAACCCACCATTCAGCTAATAGAGTAAAATTGCTTGAGCTGAATTACCTTAAATTTTTCCCAATACTTTAATCAAAAACTAATTTATGGTTTTGGACTTGCTGAAATTTCCCACCGCAACGATGCTAATAACTTTCAGGAAAGCTGGGGCAGTTTGTCTGTAGGTTTGAAGAGAGAAAAAGAGCACCGTCATGATGGGTTTTTTCCTCACTTTCTTTTGCTTCCAAAGGTGATGCATTAGCATATTCCACAGATGGTGGGTACAGTATAGCTTTTTTAGTGGAGTTTTCAGCTTCATTTATTCTACAAAGAATTAAACACACTTCATTTTCTGCCCCAAACCTACCATCTCCTAATTCTGCTAGAAAAGGAGTTCTTTGTGTTCTTCCAGTGGCATTTCAGCTTCAAGTGCATTGTTGTCTTGATAAGGTTTGTTGTTTTTAAAGTCTTGCAAATCCTGCATGTTTTCTGTGTGCACAGCACTGTTAATTTGAAGACTAGTATCACTGCCCAGTAATATATTTCCATTTTCTGTAGGACTGAGGATACTGGCTGTACTAGATGTAACTTGGTACTTTTTTATTGTGTTGGTATGTTTTGCTCTTCACATTATCCAAAATTTGTAGCATATTTTCTGTTTTGGTATCTGAGATTATTTGTGTGTCTGAGAAATAATGTTTTTGACTTCAATTCATTTTCATTAAGTGACATTGTATTTCCTCTTTTCTCTAGTTCCATTTCGTCTTCTCCAGTGTTATCAGTCCTGTTCAGGTTGTTTGCAATATTAACTTCTTTTGACTTCTAGTTAACTGCCAATTAACTAGAATACTCAAGTATAAACTTGGTGACTCTAACAGGGAACAGTGTGAATTTGTGTTGAAATTGTACCATTCTTTGCAGAAACCTGGGCCACAGCAGCTGAATTACAGGATTTAGAACAGGCAGGACTCCTTGGGCATGTTTTCATGTGCTTCCCAAATCCTTGACATTTCTACTGTAGTTACATTTTTGCTCTGGATTTGCATTCCTGGCTTTGGCTGAAGTATTGTGCGGTGTTTTCAAAAACCAGTCTCCGCTCTCTACCCAATGCAATGCTGGGATTTTTCCTTCTGAGTTCTTTACCACTCCTGTCTCATTAGTGGCATTTCTTTCCTTTTTTAAATGCCTCTGCACGTGTAATCCTGTGGCCTCCATCACATCACCTTCATTTCCCTCTGTGGAAAACGAATTCTGCAATTCAGGATTGAAAATAGGAGAGAGACTTCTTACAGTCTCAGGGGATGAGGGCAGCGGTAAGGTCATCTTGTTCTTTACGACTTGTGCCTTCAGAGCCTTCATCCTTCTTATGTCAGAAGTGTTGCGGGAAGGACAATAAATGCCCACTACCGGGACACTGCAGGCTTCTGATGATTTTCTAGCGCCTGACGCTATTTGTTCTAATATCCACACTTCCTGTGGTTTTGCCCCGGGTGGTGGCTGCTTGTCACAACGTGCAGAGCAATGCTTCTGGAGTAGATCTCTTTTTCTTCTTGAGCATTAGTGTGCTTGTTGGCAATTACACAAGATGCCAGCTTTATTTTCCTTTCTGCTCTCATCAGCTGTGTTTTCAAAGCCACTGTCAGTTTTCTCAGGATTTCATTTGGCAATTCCTTTTGCTGGTGACTGATTTGCTATTCCAGCTGTTCACTACAGGACAGTCCACCTGGCTGGACTCTAATCTTAGATGCAAATTAAATTTTATGGTCGATAAGTCACATCCCCTTATTTTCATTTCACTTTTCCATTTGGCTCCATCTTGTCTCACTCAGTTTTGATTTCCAGGAAGATCCTGAATGGACCGTTTACCTTTCCCGTTTATTGTTTCCGACCTCCTGTGTTTTCTAGTTTCACAAGTGACCATTTTGGGTTTGAAGCTAACGTTTTGCAGTTGCCTTCCCTGTGATCCTGTCTCGTAGGAGCCCGTTGTAACACCCATCCCCTTTGCTAGATTAGGTACATAAAAGCTACCATTTTTTGGCATTCACCTTTTCTGGACTCCAGCTGAGAAGGGCTGCTCTTTGTCATTAGGTACTCTTCCATTATTCTGCTACTGATTTTTGTTCTTGTCTTTCTCCACCTTTATGGGTTTTTTTCCTGTAGAATAATTCTGGAACTTCTTGGTTCCTGTGTTTGCAGGTAAGACTGTTTCCTAGTAGCCTCAAGCTCATGAGAAGGTTTTGGCTAAATCTTTGCTTTATGTAGTTATTTAAATCAAATAATAAAAAAGTTTGATCCAAGAGATGGACTGAATGGAGGACAGATAAATGAGGCCAGAGCAGGTATTGTTCTATCTTCCTTATAGCTCCTTTGGCATCTGCATCTGGGGGTGTTGTGGGGGCTGGGTTGTGGGGGTTTTCTCTGCAACTTTTTCCTACTTGCACCAGCCCACAGTCTTGGGGTGATGGAATGGACCAGCCTGGTATGGTTTTTGGAAAGAAAGGGAATAACATCAAGGGCAGCATTTTCAGAAAGGGCTGCGTGTCATCATGAAAAAAAAAAAAATATTTGGGAGCATAATCTGATTGAAAAGACTTGGACTTATAAGCACCAGATTTGTAAAAGACCTCTAGTCTGCAGCTGGATGGAGCAAGGCATTTACATTCTTTTTTTTTAAAATCTCATTGTAAATGTTAAGGACGTTTTAGAGAAGATACTGCTGCGTAAGTGCAGCTCCCGTGGCAGATGAGTGGCCACGGGTGGCTCAGGCAGGACGTAGCGCTGGGCACATGTCCGCGCGCGGGCTGGAGTGCTGAGAGCAGAGAGCTGCTGGGGGTGGTGGTGCTGAGGAAGTCGCGGCCGTGGGCTGGATGCTGTTGTGCTGCTCAGTGAAACCAGAGCAGATAATCTGGGAGTGCTGGAGGATGACAGATGACACTCGGCTTTATACGGCACTCAGGAAAAAAAAAAAAAGCACAATGCAGTGAAAAGGCTGCAAGAACGGTCTGTCTAGCTCTCTTCTTTTTATGTGGTAGAAAGATACAAACTTTTAAGAATGGGTTAACATTAGTACGATTTTCTTAAGGGAACTTTCAGGGGCAATTTGCCCAGAGAAGGCAGTCACTGTCTGGGGAGCAGGAGAGAAGAGCTAAGGAGGACCACAGGAAGAGGGATGTGGAACGGAAGAAACTCCTGCCTCCGAGATGGTGATGCAGAGTCTTTTCCCTAGCACAAATTGTTTTCACTAACATAAAGCTTTGATTTTTATACTGCCTTCAAATTCACAGCAGTGTGGTTCAGTGTATTATTTGGGTTGCTTGTAAAGCACTTTAAAAAAAAAAGTGCATCTCTCTGATAGATATTTCTGATCTACTGCATCATCCCAGTTACAAAACCAGGGCACATTTCTTGCTTTTGTTCTTATGAAAGTAGAGGATCCTCTTCATGATCCATTCCACAGAGAGTATTGCAGAAGGCTGTGATGGCATTGCATTATTCTAAAGATAGCCCTTCTAGTGTTAAAGTTATTCAAATGCCACTGTCCTCAACGGCATACTGTTACTCAGGAGTACTGTGCACGGGTGAGTAATTTGAGTGAGGGCGAGGGGTTTTTAAAGACAACTTTGTTGCTGATTAAAAATATCCATCAGCCATCTGAAGGACAGAGTAGGGAAATCTTGAGTTCTGTACTGTTCCTCTGCTTTTCAGGCAAACCAAATATACTACTTTCCCGTCCCTGCCTCCAATATTATCCTCTATAGGTTTGACTTTTAACCTGACTGCAAGGTTAGGAAACCATGGCTATCACGCACTTGGACCTGGTCATCACTACTTTGTTTTTTTATAGCCACATATACAGCGTACAGGAGGTATAACATGTCCCTGAATTTTGGTTATGGCCACTGATTTGCTCACATATGTCCTTATTAAATGCGTGACAATGGAAAATCAAACCCTATTTTTCCTTCTGGATTTTGAATTTCATACTGATTCTCACCTCACAGTCCCCTCTGTTCTCTCCTAAAAGGAAACCCACCTTTATCAGAGTTGAAAGGTGATGCAGTGCTGTAGTCTGTAAACCTTCCACTGGCCCAGACTGCTGGGGTTAGTAACAGCTCCGCAGAAATCCTCTTTCGGGGCCTCTGCTTCGTCTTTCACCGGCACGTTTCTGCACAGCTCTTGAGAGCACAACTCCATCAACCTGTGCTCGAGGCATGAGAATGAGCCTCTCCTCTTGTGGTCAGCATCCCTCTGAATGCTCCGACGTGATGTCTGTAGCCAGACGGACGCTTTTTTTGCCTTTAACGTTACATGAGGCTCATTTTCCTGTAGAAAGCGGCACATTTCTTTGTCAGACCCAGCCACAGACACGGTGATTATTTCACTTTCCTGAGCTAAGCTGTGGTTACAGAATCCCACGGTGAGATAATTTCTTGGCTCACGTTCACACGGGGATGCCCCTGGAGTTTTCTGATGCACGCTCATTTGCTCTACCTTGTTCAAGGTGCCAGGTGAAGAAGGCCAAGAGTGGACAAGAGAGACCAAAAACTCCTGTAACAAATAACAAACTTGAAAGACAAAATTGCATACGTAAGCATATTGTTAGAAAAATTTGCATTCTAAAATACTATGGTAGTTTTCTTGTACTTTACAGTGGTTGGAAATTGAGAGAAGAAGATAGTTAAGATAATAAGGATAATAAGACCAATTAAAGGCTTTTGCCATACCATCTCACAGGTAGCACAATGCACACATACCAGCTTGCAACGCTGGGTCAGATTTGGCAGAGCAGCCAGTTGGCTGCAGAGTAGTGGCAGCTCTGCAGGCGGGTTCTGCAGCAGCGCAAAGCTCCCGTTACTCCCGGCAGTTAATCACCCTATGACGACCCCTCGGGCTTTCTCCAGATGGTGATGCATTCCGAGTGACTGCATGTGAGAGCAAGGTTGTTCACGTGTAACTCAGGCTATGGAGACTTTACCAAGCTTCACACGCTGAGCTGAGTTTATCACCAGTGCACCTCTGCCTCCTGGCAGAGCTGTTAGCGTTGCAGATGCCGTAACAGTGGACCAGAATTTCCCTGCTCTACCAGAAAATTTCTTCACTATCTTGTAAAGAGGATAGTTTTGATTACTGATGCACGACTTAGTAGAACTGGTCTAGCCAAAGACAGGGAATCTGCATCCGCAGAAGACAGTGCTCACTGGAAACACATGATGACAGTGTAAAGATAAAAAAAAAAACCTACGCCTTTTGAAAACTCAGAACAGGTCCTGCAGTCTGTAGGGACAGAGGGAGCAAGCCTCAGAGGTCAAAGGCTGCAATGACAAACAAAAAGCCATGATTAACCCAAGCAATAGGAAGAATCAAGAGAAGCTAAGAAAACAACCGTTGGACTCCAGGATGGGCTGTCATGTTCTGTTTTGCTTCCCAGCAGGCTTTGTCCAAGCACGGACTATGCCCAGCCTGTCTGAGCCCAAGAGCTCACGCGAGCTCTCAGCCTTAGGTGATTTGACTGCAGGCAGTGGTATGGCTGCAGGCAAAATTTTAAGCTGTAAGATGAAAGAGAGTATGTTCAAGGATGGCTTTTGGGAGCTGTACAGAAATGCAGGTCAGCACATGGGAACGAGTGTTCCCACACTTCAGCAGGAGAGGGACATGTAGGTGACAAGTGTAAAGTGTTATGTAGGATTTGAGGAGAGAAAACACTGCAGCCACATCAAGAAGGTAAAAGATGTGACAGAGACAGCTATGCACAGCCTGGGGTGTCACATTCACAACCAGGCTGAGTACTCCCCAGGGCTCGGATGGCCAACACGCTGACGGGCAGTAGCACCGAGCTCCAAGCAGGGAACCCACCTCTGCCAGGACTCCATCTTGCGGGGTTTTCCCATTTCCTGGAATTTCTCCTTTTGTCTGGGGCACAGAACATCCTTGAAATGCTTCTGACTTTTAAGTGTCCCATAAGGGCTGCTCAAAGCGTCAGTGTTTACAGGAGCAGCTGTAAAAGAGAAACAGGAACGTCATTTACAAGTTGTAGAAATAGCCTGGCTCTTGATCTCTGTTTCCTATCAGAGCTTTAATCCTAGAAAGATCGTGTTTATGACCTTTGGAGCTAGCAAACCATGTTTTTCATTTTTTCCAATGCAAAGAAAGTGGTTCTTTTGGATTATTGGGGGGGGGGGAATTTTACTCATTGCTTCTTAATGTCTGAAATCCCCAGAAGGTGTCTGTTCCTTTAATTAATATCGCTTTATTCAAGGACTGCTCACACTACACTGACAATTCTCTAAATATCCAGCGGCAAATATATTCTGGGTACTTAGACAGAACAACTACAGCCAGCAGTAAATCTTCCCAAAGTCCCGGGGACAGATGAGGGGTCACGTACAGGACCCCTCTCCGTAGCAGAGCCCTTCCAGCTGTGGCCTGGAGAGCGGGGGGCATCAGCGCGTGAGCACGTGGAGGGTCTCTCAGGCAACCACGTCTCAAAGCATTAACAGCTCCAGAGGTTACACCAGCTCCTTGCATTTCCCCCCGAAACCTGCGGATAGCTGTGACTGATGACGGTGCAGCCTGCTCCCAGGATGAGACCTCAGGAGTACGCGGCAAGGCTCCCGGCGACCGTGAGGGCGGTCCCGTGGAGGGCGTGCTGCAGGGTGGGAGGGTGGGAAGGGGAGCGGTGACAAAGTTCACACAGACGTGTCTTTGCCAGGCTCAGGTGGTGAAAATGCTGTTTGCTGCAGTCCCTGGGGCAGTGGTGCAGGAGCTGATGCTGTTCCCCAGTGTGTCCCTCTCTTCTCGCTGAGCTGCATCTCCCCGTCAGTGCCCGGCTCGGTCAGTCTGTCCAGCCCCAGCACCCAGCTCACTGCCACAATCTCCGTCTTGCCTGGGTTGAATTGTGGGGACCCAGCCCTCCTCCAGCCTCCCGCTTCAACCCAGGCACTCGATCGTTTATCAAAAACATCGTGTAATTCTCCTATGCATCTAACTATTAGATATTTTTTTTTTTGCTATGCCATGACATGACATATTTGTTTGAAAAACTGAAAGCCGTCTGTTCCATTATATCTCAAAATGACTACATTGCTTATTATTATCATCATTGCTGTTGTTTTAGGATGCATTTTTCATTGCTTAGGGAGGTGAGAAAGCAACATCACTTAGAGCCAGGCAGGGTACAAGCCGATGATGTATGCGTTTCACATGCACAGCTCGCCCAGAGTGGCTCATTCTCATCAGCTACATCACTGCTAATCCTAAAATAAACTTCTCCTATTCCAGCTGGCTAAACTATTTATGGGACTTCCTATTATTTCAATATATCCCTATATGATATAGAATTTAGTTTAAAATACAGGCTTAAAATAGTAAACACAATGAATCTTTTTTCCCCAGCTGATACTCTGGGAATTTTCATGTGGGACCCTGATTAATGCTGATAAAGACAAATGTCAGATATGTGTTACAATTAATAAACTCCTCTTTAGGATACAAACTAAGTATACTGTGAATTTCAAAAATATGTGTTGCATCTGCTGTAATTACTGCCTTTTGGAGCCCAGCAATGTCTGCAGGATAGGAGTCTGATTGAACGAGGAGTTATTGCAGGAAGGCTGTTGCTACGGCACCTGTCTCACATGCGGCAATTGGGACTGGGTTTTAATGATTGGAGAAGTCCATCTGATTATCCCAATTAACCCAATAGCACAGCATTAAAGAAAATAAAATACACAAGTGATCCCTCCCGCAATTATAAAATGGTTGAAGAAAGATTGCTTTATGTTGGCTTGTCACAGATAGAGTCATGCACTTCACTCGTAAGAGAGAAGCGACAATATACTTTACCCATGCAAAACAGTGATTAACGCAGTTCAGCGGTAAACGCGACAGTGGTTTCACAAGGTGCGATGGCACGGTGCACTGGATTATTTACTGCACAGAGGACAGGGAAAGACAAAGCTGTCAGGGAGACCCTCTCGTGGAGTCACGAGGTTCGGAAAGGACTCCCTTGCTTCCTAAACTCCTCCTCAGAGGAGTCGAGGTGCAGCTGGATCCAGTCCTAGTCCCAGACTTGGTGAACAGTTTCTGTCTAAGGGATTCTATACGCGCGATCCCTCCTTTACATCACTGAGTCAGGATTTCACCGTTTAGCATGCTATTAGTCACTTACCAAGTATCTGACGCGATAAGGAATCTCAGCCCCGAGGAGTAACCTTGAGAGACGTCCCTGCTCCGGGGGAGATCCTGGCGTGCAGCCCGGGGCCGTGCAGGAGAGCTCAACGGGCTCTTGGGCTGCTCACTATTTATGGGGAACGACGATTGACTCTTAGTCATCTTTGCATACCGGCCACCGATGTTTAGTTTCTGCCAGAGTTGACTTGAGTCGCACATTGACCAGCGCTGTGGTCAGGTGGGCGCTTTGCTCCAATTAGCCCTTGGCTACTGTGTCGGTACCTGTCTCCCAATCCACATTGGGCGGGATGCAGCCGTCATGGCCAGACGCGTCCATCACCACCTCAGCTGGTGGTTGTCACTTGAGCGGGGTGATGGGAAATAAAGGGCAGGGTGTAGCAGGGGGGCTTTTGCAGTCTGTTGCTATTCCTGCACTAAAGGCAACATGAACTAACTAAAGCAAGATTGCAAAAACACCATCATCCTCAAAGGCTGGTAGCCCTTAGGGCCACAGCAGGATTTAATGGTCCTTGAGAACATCCATGCTAGAGGAACAACAGTGACCCTTCCCTAACTAGTCTTTAAACCTCTGTCCTTATATTGAGGGTCAAACCTTCCAAAGCAGGGTTGCTAACCAGCGCTGTTCTGACGCTACGTCCCAGCTGTATTTCCTGGCTGGCTGGATTATACAGAGTCCTGTGTGTTTGCACATGAAAATACAGGTACAGCTTTTGGAGTGTGTGGGCACCTGGGCTGGCTCAGATGAGTCAGGGCTGTCTTACTGACAGTGTTACTGCTCTGGCATTTGTACAGCATAAGAATGATGGGTTTGTTCGTAACTTCTCGGCTTTGACAGCGTTCCTTGGTGATGGAAAATAGAAATCTGCCAGATGAATGTCATCTCTCTGAAGCACTCCTCACGCAGAGGACTATGGAGACAGGTAGGTCCTTTACACACGCCTGTGTGTCAGCCAGGCAAGGGACCCCGTGTGTTCTCTAATGCCGTGTTCGCACATGCCACTGCAGCTATTGCACTGGTATTTTTGCACATGGCTCTAAACTGTCTGAAAATATCCTCCAGAGACAGGAAATTCAGTTTGCTTAGAAAACATTCCACAAAGTGGGTTAGCTGCTTTAGGAAACGTGTTGCAGGGGTAGGCTTTGGGTTTGGAAACTGGTTGGTTGGTTGGTTTTCTGGTGCTATTCTGGCATTCGAGGTCTTCATTGAACAGCATGGGAGTCTCATTTCTGATGAATGGGAGCAGATTTTGGAACCCACGTAATTTTCTGGTGTTACAGGAGGCCTTGTTTCATATTGCAGCTTCATGTTTCTGAACCAGATACTCCGACTTTGAATTTCTGACTGGAAGCAGTCCTGGATTTGTGCCCTGGAGTCCCTTTTCTAGTTACGCAGCTTAGAAAGACGGGTTACCATGTGCCTATGCCTGTCCTTGCCCTGGGTGCTTGGGAGCTTTCTTGCCTGGTCTAGTGAACTAAAGCACAAGCTCGAGTGCTCTACCGAGGCAGGGGAACAGGGAGGTTTGTGTGACTTTGGGCACGGAGTTTTGCCCCCTTACTGTATTCCTGACTGGTTATGTACATAATATATGGGTGTGAGAATTGTGGATAAAATGCATTCGCAGTGTGGGGCATAGGTAGTTTATTTCATCGCTACTTTATTTGTTGTTATTAGTGTTTCCTGGATTCTTGAATATGCTCTTGTCATTGCACTTTATGAGCTGATGCTAGGGCAGGAGGGTGGGTGGTTTAGTTTGTTTTCCATGTAACTATAAAGTAGCTGCTAATAATCGTCATCATGTAACTCACATTCTGTTTAAATTTATTAATAAGATGTCATATTAAATTGTCAACTTACGCAAGCACTATGTAATGGATATAGTCACTGTGTCTTGTTAACATTTCCACAGCTCATTTAGCCCCAATAAAAAGAAACCATCTTTTCAGTATCCTAATGCACTTTCTTACTTGTCAGTATCACTCCAACATCACTTAATCTTGCTAATGTTTTAAAGTTGCATGACAGAATTATAAGGCAATTGATAGCTCAGTCAGCCAGTGGATGGCTCGAACTTTGCACAAGATGTGGGCAAAAACTTATTAAAATGAGCTTTATAAAAGGCGTTTTGCCACCATTCTTAGGAACAAAGGTTTTGAGCTACTCCTGAGGCCCTTGCACTAGTGTGAGCAGGGCCGCTGGGCAGAGAAGGACAAAGTGGCGTTATCACCCCCCGGCCAGCACTTGTGGGGTTTGCTGTGCATTCAACAGCCTGTCCCGAAACGGTCAGCACAGAGCTGCAGGGCTGCTGAAAATCCACTGCAGAGGTTAACAAGCAATTCTCCCCAGGCGTCTCCCTCAGTTATCCAGTACGTGCCACAAGCCTTGCACAGAGGTGTCTCCCGAGCGTGCCACTCAAGAGGAGGGGCTGAAGGCTAGTACCGAATTGCCATAACGAGCAGAATGGGCAAAACATCTGAAAGATAAAAAGCATCAACATATCAATATCCATTTTACAGCATCTCACTGTAGATGCATAAACAAAGACATTTACTTACAAGAAGGCTTATTTGTCAGGGGAAAATGGTGAATTGGGGGCCTCAACAAGTGTCCGCAGGTCAGAATTCTCCAAGAGGTTAGCACAGTTTAAAATAAAATAAAAATAAAAGAGGCAGAAAATGGAATATATCTGTACAGATTTTGCTGGTTGTCTATGAAATGCCTCCAGATTTGAAAATTTATCATTTTATTTGTCTTTAGTTTGATTCAAGGTTCATCCCAACCGAAAACTAGTTCCCATGTGTCATGTCATCATTGTTACTCTTTATCAGGTACTTGAACATCTGTTTTCCACAAACTTTTGGCAGTAGTTGTTTCCAAAGGCAGACTGATGACTAGAAAATTAGAGAGTGTCTCTCAAGCAGCATTTTTCATTAGGTATTTTAATTTTAAGCTCTAATTACAGTCAAAGTATTTGCCATAGTACCTGGGGCTTAGTTCCGTAAAGAAAATAAACCCTGTTTTAGTTTTATTAAGTACAAGTCTAAATTACAGTCAGTTCTTCCATGGTTTCTGATGGGCTACTCCAATGGGGTCCAACAGCTCCGATCAAGTTCCATCGAAGGTGACAGAGCTTGTCACATGCAGTAAATGCAGTATTTCTTGAATGTTTTGTAGACTAGAGCTCAGGGGTACTCTAGTGTGGTCACATAATGCTTTATGACAGAATCCTTTATAAAAGGAGCCACTGAAATCACAAGTTTCTGTCCAGTCATTGGACGGGACCTCCCTCCTTCCCACCAGCCTTCGCCCGCCTAAAGAAGACCCAGCCCTGAGGGCTCCTAGTCCCGCTGAAGGACTCCGTGTTCAGGGGGTAGTTTTTCCCATAGTAGTTTTCCCCAGCGCTTTCCTGGGTGTAAGTTACTCACCGCAGCGCTTACCGGAGCCTGAGATCCTTGTGGAAGCGTGTCTTTCCAAAGCGTTGTTTCAAGAGGAGTGTCTCGGCGCGGTGGTTGGCATCACGTGGCAGAACGGCTGAAGTAGTCGGACGGGCAGAAGGCTTTAAAGACTGACTGGCTGAGGAGGGAAGCACCCAGGGGACTGTCAAAGGTCAGCGGAGCTGACCACAGCGTGCCACCCTCGCAGAGAGGCTGGTAGAAGTCCAGAGAAGTCGGCCGAGGTCTGCACCCCGGCTGCCCCCAGAGCAGCCCATCACAGCTCCCCTTCCTCAGCCAGCACGCTGCGCGGGCTGCTCCGGGCAGGGCTGGTGGCACAGGCAGGAGAAGGCTGCAGACTGTCTCTGCCTTAAGGCACCTCCACGGGGAGCACGTGTCAGCCAGGACACCGCTGCGGACACCATGAACACCCTTCGCTCCCTCCCTTTCCTCGGTAACTGCAGATGAGGACAAGTCTATAGAACTTAACGTGGACTGGTCATTTTCTTTCTTACCCTTTTGAGAAAGAAAAGCATTTAACGCCCATTTTGTTACGATACTTTCTCACAAAGGGCTAAAACCTGAAGTCTTATCTGTGTGTATTGTCCCTCTGCCATAGCTCATAGATGTGAAGGCTGCAGGACTTTGTCCTAAAGCTCTTAAATTATGCCTGCCTCTTGCAGGCAATTTTGCTGAGGAAGATGTGGTGCGTGTTTAACAGTTAATTAAGGTATTCCCAGTGCTCCTCTGTCAAACGCCGTTGTATGCCATGCTTTAGTTAAGCCTGGGAAGACTGTGCTGTAAACTGGAGCGGGGTATTGATCAGCAATAACAAGGAGATACATTGGTCATTCCCCTCCGCAATCTCTCGTGCCGCATAAAGCACACGGAGATGGAGACACGTCTCTGGGAGCAGGTCGGGCAGGCGGTGGGGAGCAGCTGCAGAGACGGTGCCCGTGAAGCGATGTGAGTACACCATGAAGGGAAGGGAGAGGGTGACCGCAGTATCGCTCTGGAGCTTCTCTGCTGCTCTTCAAGCTCTTGCTGTGTTTATGGGCAAAGAGGAAGCATACCTAACGTATAAGGAGAGCCAAGTATTTATTGCTAGTATTTTTGTAATCCTATGATCTAGTCACTGTTAGCTCAAATCTAATTGTTACAGAAAAAGAGAATAACGATGCACTTAAAGCTGTTATGCACACACCTCTTAGTTTCATAGCTTAGCACTGAACTTGCAGCTCCCATCAGATTCCCAAGCAGACTGAAGGCAATGCCATGAAATTCAGAGAAAGGGAAATGGAGGGGAGCTGTGATTCATCACGGATCTGTGAGTCAGTTCAATCCCAGAAGGTATGTCCCCTTCTATTTTTAACACAGCTCTGCTTTTTCTATTGCGTTCACAGGGGAGGCCAGAGTTTTCAGAAGTAGTCACGAAATTAGAAGAATGTCTGTGCAACATTGAGGTAAGGACCTTATTTGCACTGCGGAGTGCCTGTGCGTGCGCTGCGTGGTTGGGAGTACGAGCGGGGAGAGCAGCAGCTGAGGAAGGGGTGGCTTTGGAGCCTGCGAGCTGCTGGAGCTGCTTCGTCCTATCGTTAGCCACCACACTGTATTTTTAGGGCACGCTGTCAGCAGCGGTTTATACGGGTGCCAGGAGGAGGGACCAGCTATTGCTGTGAGTGTCAGGAGCCACTCAGAGGGGTGCACGGAAGAGCGTGACCAGCGCTGTGGGGATGCACCTCACAGCAGCCCTGGGCAGAACTTTTTACTCCCATTCATCCCATTCAAGACTGCTTGGTTTAAAAAGAAGAAAAGACAAACTGGCCTTACGAGAAAGGTAAAAAGCGAAAACATATGAAGGATAAATGCAAAAGCAATTCCTGCTCTGGACTGTGGC
Source organism: Balearica regulorum gibbericeps (assembly GCF_011004875.1). NCBI lineage: Eukaryota > Metazoa > Chordata > Aves > Gruiformes > Gruidae > Balearica > Balearica regulorum. Next base: position 451,529 of record NC_046191.1, on the reverse strand, counting down.
TATGACACACAGGGATGTAGCAGCCTTCGGCCTGGTGTAAGATAAGTGCTCAAACAGAAAGTAAATGATTCAGGGCTGCAATTCCTGAAATTATATTTTCTCTCTGTGTTTGTGTGCATGTGTGCATGTAAGAGTTTAAAAAAAAACCACCAACCTCCTTTTAAAATGGTTCACTGCTCTTGAGCTTAAGGGTCAGAAAAGACACCCATAATCTGTTACATTCCTTCATGCTCTGACTGCAGCTGGTTGCTCTATGCGTAGGTGGAAGCTTTTAGGTGTAAAAAAAAAAAAAAAAAAAAAGTGAAGTACTATATCACAAGAAACTGTGTCATCTCATGGGAGACCTGACTTCTATGATACATAGGCAGCAGTGCATGCAAGAAGAAATCTGGGGCAAGAGCTTACATACAAAAAGAAAAAAAGGAAGCCTTATTTACCTGCGGAGTTAGACCTAAGCTGCACTGTGTCCAGGGCAAAGGTTTGTTTGAGAGGAGTTTTAAGGAACAAAATCTCTGCTAAGTACTGCAGCCAATGGAGGATGAAGGTGGAGAGTCTTCTCTCTCCACCTCCCTCTATTTCCTCTCTTTTTTCTTCTCCTCTCTCAGCACATCATTCCTGCTCCTTTTAAGTACCTCTGAAGCTAGGACTGGCAGGGACCTTTTGTGCCAGCATGTCTGGGTCCCTGCTGCTGCAGGCGCCCGTGCGGAATGGCTGGGCCATATGTAGGAACACATACATCGATGTACCAGCCCCGCATTTACATTGCACCATCAGTCTGAACTCCTGTCCTGGGACACTCGGACGGGACCGCTGTGGTCAGGCAGCGCTGCCACCTTTCTGGGGCAGATGGAAAACTCTCAACCGGTGGATCCCGACGGGGAGATAGCGATGTCTTCCAGCTGCACAGCGGACACTCACACGCCAAATAACTCATGGCTGAGCTAAAGCGTACCTTCTCAAAAGCCATTCAAGCCCAGGCTGAAAACCCTAGGCAATGATGAATGGACCGCTTTATGTGGCAGGCAGCACCCAGTTCTCCTCAGCTGATCAAAGTCAGGACGCACCGCTTTTTTCAGCCAAACTATAAAGGAAATGTGGGGGACACAACTTAGGAGAAAGAGCTGAGGAAAGACTTGTAAATATTAACAGTGCTGCCTTTTTTGTTTTTTTTTTTTCTTTTTTTAAATCCAGCTAATGTCTCCAGCCTCCAGCAACAGCAGCGGTTCTCTGTCTCCCTCGTCATCTTCAGACTGTCTTGTTGCACGAGGAGGTCCTGGCCGCAGTCACGTTGCAGCGCTGCGGAGCCGGTTTGAGTTGGAATATGCCTTGAATGCACGAGCTTACGCTGTCTGGTCACAGAGGTACGTACCCGTCATCACAGGGCCGAGGAGCGCCCTCGCTCCGAAAGGGACGGAAGGAGTCGTCCCCGAGACGGCGTGGCTCACACGCCTAGAACGGGAGGTCCCTGCAGCAGGGATCGTGCCTGGCTAGGGGATGTGGCTGTGGGGGAAGCCGGCGGCACAAACACCCCCCGGGGCTGGTGCACTGCCAGGGCCAGCCGGGGAAAGCGCTTCTGCAGTCTTGCCTTCTCCTGTAACCGCTGTAGCACAGGGAGTTCAGGTTATCTGAATGCTGTGGAAGCCATCCTGCTGCCAAGACAACGGCTAAGCATTTGCATTTTTCACTATGAGTAACATAAAAATAGTAGCAAATCAAGTCCTGCCATGTACGGGCCCTACACACAGTACCACTGCTTTATCATATGAAAGGAAAGACCGATGACCGCCCATCCACAGGGGCGGCGATGAGTGGTCATTAGATGGACGTACCTTCACTGCCTGCCAGCACGTCTGGGAAGGCCAGTGTTTATATCACAATGTGGTTTAAATTTGAAAATTTTCAGCAAAGAAAAGCTAAAAGACACATCTTTTCTTTGGAAAAAAATAAAGAAAAACATATTCCGGTGTGTGGCATCGGAGACAAGATGGAAAGCCCAGGTTAGACCATGGGCAGCGCGAGTACCGAATGGCGTGGCTGGTGACATCGGGCAGCGCTGTGGCTCGGAGCTTACGAGTGTGGGCACAGAGCTTATGAGTGTGGGCACCGCTCGCGTTCGGGAGAGCTGCTCGTACGTAACCGCTGTGCAGCAATGCCATCGGGGGGAGCTGGCTCCTGCGGAGCTCTTCTCTGGTTGGCAGACCCGTTTGTTATACTGGAGGCAGGAAAACCTCTACAGGCTGTCTGAAAAACAGAGAAGTCTGTGTTAGTGTGTCGCATCTAAACGGGAGGGCAGGATTTGCCAGTCGTCGTCAGGGGCCAGAGCTCCTCGGGGACCTCAGCTCCCAGCAGCAATCTGAGCCCCGCGGAGCTGGGGTAAGTACGTTTGCTGACTCGTCTCACACATGACTTGTTCCCTCTGCCAAAATCCAAGGCAGACATGTCTTCCTGATTAGGAAGAACAGGGAACACGTGGGAAAATCCAACTGAAAATCCCAGAAATAACCAAATTTGGGAAGAAATACCATTATGATCATTATGTACGAGAAAATTTGTTTCCTTTTACATTTATATGTGTATGTCCACTTTATGGAGTGCAGAGCTTGTGTCTGACCAAGTGTCTGAAAACTATTTTCTAACACGCCCTCACCTCTACTAGATTCTTAGTATTAGTGGAGTTTATTTAATGAGAGGGAGTTTTATGGACAGGAAGAACACCCAGTTCCCTGACCGTAAGAGCCTGTGATGAAGATAAAACACGGGGAGAGACTAGCGATCCCAGAGAGCAGCTGTAGTAGAGAAGTGATTGAAGAGTGCTGGGTTTGATGTTGTGTTTCTCAGTTCTGGATTTTAGGGTTTGGTTTTTTCATTTTGATCTCAAATTGCGATATGATTAAATGGATGAGGTGGGCCGTGCTACTGGAAGATGGTGTTGTGCTGCCAGGAGCCAGCAGCGCCAGACGGGTGCTGCCACCTGCGCTCGTCCCAAAGCCCAGGCTGTGGTCTGGGGAGGGCGGCAGGTGAAGGTGTCCGTGCCGAGAAGGGGAGGGACAGACGGACAGACACCGGACTGTCCCAGCAGGTACAGAGCCAGGAGATACAAATGCCAAGTCCCTTTTCCTTAAGGAAGAGCCTCACAGAGATTTGTGGGAGTCAGCATTGCTGGGGCTGTTCCCACTGGAGTACATCCTAAAAACCACATATCATTCAATTTATGACCAAAGAGGAATAAAAACTCCCGGTATTTTTTAAGGCAAGTCACGTGTGGGTTCTCTATACCATTGCACCATTAAGTTAATATCTGAGGCAGTCTACCCTACCACTGGGAGACTTGGTTTGGAGGGCAAATTTAGCAATCATCTCCCATCTCTATCCCATGGGGAGTGAGAGTGCTGCGAAAATGAAATGGTGCTCTTAATCTCTGGCAGAAGAGCAGTGCACTTAGTTTAAACTTTAGCCTTTAGCACCACTTAGCAGTCAGGAAGAGGAATAGCAGAGCAAGCCATGCCCTCCTGGTATGTTCCTGTTAACCGGGACCTGGAGAGTCAGAAATAAAATCAGCTAAAATGGGGAGCTGGAATAGAGGAGCAAAATGAATCAATCCTTTGCCTGTTCGGGGGCTTGCATGGAGAGGCAGAAGGCAAACACCTGCAGACAGACACCGATATCTTTTACATGAAAATATAAATCAGACCCGAAACGTTCATCTGGCAAAAGGCAATATCCTATAAATTGCTTTGCTTTTGTCATATGCTGCTGGAGCCCGACATGGAGATGGGCGCTGAGGTCAGGACGAAGGCAATGTGAGCTAGACTTTTATTTTCTGTAAAGGACCAGATTTGGCTGTTGAGCGTAATAGATTTGCATGAAAGGACTAAGTGCCATATCTAGGTCAGCGTAGATAGGAGCAGGGGGGAGCACTTGCAAGTGCCCCTCTCGTACTGCAATTGAGTGCTCCCTGTGCAGTGCTGAGGCTCGTTAGCCCACCAAAATGGGCTCCTTATAGCCCCAGCGGTTATTTAAAGGTGGATTCTTTTATAAATGCTCTGCCATACAAACTAACAACATTCAAATCTATAAATAGCACCCAGAAAGATTCACCCAGAGGCACAACGCTTGACGAAAAGGGAATGGTTTCCACAGTTTCAGTAGTTTTTCAGTTATGCAACACACTGAGATGATTAATGACTTCATTTCCTAATGACAATTGTTTCCTGGGATTTCATTTTTGTAAGCATGAGCATTTTCAGAGGGAAGGGGTCGCATTGGTTTGTTCCCAAGCTGGACTGTATTTCCTGGGTTGCCTCCTGTTTCCACTTGCTCCAACGACTTCATGTCCTGGAAAACTGTGCAGCACCGCACCACGGCAGAAGCAATTCGTCTGATGAAATCTTTGTGTAATTCATGCGGAGTTAAACAGCCGTAGCACTGAAGTTATCTGTTTGCTTCTTGCCCTGCAACTTTAGGCTCTCCCCAGCACGGTAGCTGTTGCTCTGTGCCAAGTAATGAGCAGTGGGAGGCAGGAGTCTCGTAATGAATTGGATGCAGTAGCAATGCATTTTAGTTGTCTGACAGGACAGCTTAACATGGCAACTCATGGCTGTATAGGAGCTTTAACTCTTGATTTTCTTGTTCTTTGCACCCTAGGCATTTCCCACAGAATCCAAGGGCAACATCTGCAAAAGAATAGTCTTTTCTTCTTTAAGTAGCTCTTAATTTGGGGTGTTCTTTCTTTGTATCTTTGTATAGTGATATTGACACGTCTGATGGGCTTGGCAGAGGCTGCTCTTTAGCCTATGCTATGGGCTGCCTCAAACAGCAAATATCTGCCTGTGTGGTATGGTATGTCGTAATATTCTGAAAGAATTCCTTATCTGTGCAGAACAGAGGAATCGTGCAGCAAATGTTGCTCTGTCTGCCATGAGACCGTTGTTGGGTGCGTGCAGGCAGACCTCACTAGCCAGCTGGTGAGCTCTGTGTGCCGCCGTCGGGACCTCTGTGCACACCTGCCCTGCACACAGAAGTAACGCCGTGCTGAGCAGCACTTGCCGTGGGTGCCTTGGCTCGGCTGCATCGCACAGACCTCGTCCTCCGGTGCGCACCAGCTCCTGGGCTGGGTGAGCGGCCAGGGAGGCAGGAGCAGGGACATCCCCGTCCATCCTGCTGGCTGGCAGCCTGGCAGCGCCGTCCTCAGCTGAGCGCAGCAGCAGAGACGGGTCCTGCTCACTCCCGTGTGGGTCTTGTCCTGCAGAGACCCACACGCTCAGATCTCTGTCGTTAGGTGCTGGTCCGTAATTAGCGACAGGCAGGACTGCAGAGCTCTGCTGTGCTCGGGCTCTGAGGTTTAGGTGCAAAGCCTACGAAAGCAGCACTGCCGTTGCTGAGCCAAGAAGCTTTTGTGTCAGGTGTGGACCAGTTCTCACTGCTGTGCGTACGTGCCTGGGTGGGATCGCAGGACACAGCATCCTGCTTTCAGTGCCTTAGAGCAGATTCGCAAAGGAAACGGTCTGTGCAGGAACCAGCTGCAGAAAATCAAGGCATTTTGATGGGCTTATTTCCTCTAGCTGAAAGACGTCCTTTTCTTCTCCCCTGCTAACAGCTCTCTTTCTCCGGGCTGTGCAACAGTCCCACAGACACTCGCAGCAGACACTATCACCCGTGTGGTTTCTCTCCACCTTTCCCACCAGTGTACTTTCTGCCGGGCAGATGTTCTCGTGGATTGATGACAAGTGCCTGGTCCCTTACAAACCACCTTTTCTCACAGAACAGAGGACAAGAAGAGAAAAGCCGAGTTATCCCTTAGACAAAAGTTTTAAATTTGTTGTCAAGGGAAAGGTCGCTCTTTCCAAGCTTTTTTCAGATTCTTTCCAGGCAGCTATTTCTTCCTCTTCCAGACTTAATGCCTGGAGAGGCTGCTAAACAATTTGCTGGAGATGGTTTCAGCTCTTCTGGTTTAGTTAATATAAACCCTTACCCAGCTGACAAGACATTTAAAGAAAAAACATATAGCAGAATGACCGAGTGGATGGGGTTCAGTTAGCTGTTCTGAGAATAATCAAGATTTTCTGCCTTCTAAAGTCAGGGTCATGGCAGAATAGGGTGTGCTTTTTATCACAGATTTGTATTATAGTTCTCCTCCCAACAGCTGATCCTGTCTGCTGGTTTTGCTCTGAGCTGCACCAGGGGCAAAGAGGCCAAATAACTTGCTTAGGAGCCTCTCCTTTCTGAGGGAATCCTCGCGTGGGACAGACCAGTGCTGTGGTTCCTCCGCAGCTCCGGGCAGGCGTCCGCGGCACAGCCGGCACTGCCAGCCCCTGCTCGGCAGCATGGCTCGACTCTCCTGGCTAACACGTCAGGAGTTACTACGTGAATGCTGCACAAAGTGTTTTATTCCTTTCCCTGGAGATGCTGCGATAGTTCTCGGCAGTTCTTTCAGATGCAGATTTGCCAGCCAGTCATTCACCGGCTTTTTGCTTCAGCCTCTGACGGGACAGTGTTTTCCCAAAACAGACCTCCTTATTGTTTCCCTCTGCCTGAAGAAGGGCTTTTTGTCCTTAATTATGAACGAGCTTTCAATGATGCCAGTGATACAGAAAAGGTATACGTGTCCGTGCCATTGCGGGTCGGCCCTCGGAGGGTTTCCATCCCCGGGAGGGCAGCCGTGCTGGCTGCAGGGCGAGCGGCCGGGCGGCGGGTGGGTGGTGGTGGAGGAGCTGTGCGGTGCAGAGGAGGGACAGCTCTTCGGGACGGCAGGGAACAGAGAGGGCACAGAGGCGAGAGCTCCAGCGAGAGGGACGCCAGGACCAGTGCGGAGGAGGATGGGAAGATGAAAAGAGGGTAGAAACAGTATTCCAGAGGCAGCGTCTGAGCTGGAGTCAGCCTTGCCCACTCCTTCAGGGTACTCCTGATCCTCATGAACTACCCCCAGCCTGCCAGGCGGCTGCCCGGCCTCCCCCCACGGGGCACAGTGCTGCTCCAGGTGTCACCGCAGGGAACCTGCGTCCGTCCGTCCGTCTGTCCGTCCTTCTTCAAGATGTGTCTGAAAGAAGCTGGGCGAGCTGACCTTCCCATATCATCACTTCTCGTTTTAGAGGTTGAAAAGCTAGGCTGATCGGTTTTGCCACAGAAAATACTTGAAGAGTAAGTGAAGCTGATGGCACGTTACTCTGCCATTAGTGTTCACTAAACCTAATCCTATTGTCCTCTCAAAGCTGCACAAAGAGACAATGAAAAGTAGTATCTTAGTGACATTCAGAAGCCATGAATACACCTGTGAAGTTTAGATAGTCTAGTGGTGACAGACCTTTGGTTTTTTTATATATTTTGAGATAAATAATATCCACAGCGTCCACATAAGTTGATACAAGGTTCTGTTCTGTACTGTGCCTTCTACTTGGACCGTGCAAAGTGTCAAACCCAAGAACTGTGGCTAATGGTATTTTCAGTTAAAAGGCTTCTCAAGGCTTACGCAAGCATACCCAGTGAAGGCAGGCCCAAGGAAAGAGCTTCTTTTTAAAGCACAACACTAAGGCATTAGTTTCATGGAGCACTTAAATCCAGTAGGTCTTCTTTAGTCCCCCAATCAAGTATCAGAGACAGTCCGATAGGTCTGGGCTCTCCATCATACACATCTAAGCTGTTGTGGGGCACCTCCAGGTCCTCCAGGCGTTGCACTGCTTCCCTGTCCCACCGGCTCTGCCTCCATAACCATCGTCCCTTGCTTTATTCCTTTGGAAATAAATGAACTAAGGGCTAAATGAGAACAGTTTGGGCTTCTTGGTTTTGTGTGCGCTTGGTCTCTGTCTGCCCGTGACCTGAGAAGAGCTGGTAGAGGACAGTGCTGTACAAGATAGCTGCTTATGACCAGGACAGTGGTTTTGGTCAATGACTGGAAGATAATTCAGAGATCTTCCTTGCCAGAGAAACTTACTTGCAGGAATCTGTTAGCAGTGGTGCATAAAATACATTACAATGATCCTGGAATGATGCCTAGAATTGCTTCTAAAATAGCAACGTACAAACAATTGTGAAGCCCCAAACAGTATATTTGAGGGAAGTTACTTTGAGAATGGATGAAATGTGAGCACGCGTGTGATTCATGTCCTTGCTTCGCAACTTTTTCTTGCTTTTTGCTTACTGCAAATGCCAGTGGCTGGGAATCAGGCTGAGGTATTTCATGTTACTGTCTTTTCATTCCAACTCTGTAGAAAAAGGTCTCATGGCCCGGACATGTGACTTTATCAGTTTTATCTAAACAACTGACACCTCCTATTTAATTTGCAGCACTGGGCAACACCCTTCTCAGGGTCTTTCTTTGGATGACATGAGAAGAAACTTCCAGTACCCACCAATCGACAAAAATGGTGAGTTATTGCAGAATACTCCTCTGAGCATCTGGGTATGTTTAACCAGTGCAGAGCTACAGTCTTCTGAGGTACCAAAAAGTCTCATGAGAAAACGAATGTAGCATGGAGGCTGCTGGTTCCGGTCAGCCAGAGCCACCAAGGTCTCACCCTCTGCTCCTTGCAGCTCACGGCATGTGTGCCCCAAGCACTTCGGAGCTGAGGTGGTCCTTTCTTCTACGTGCATGAATCTGTGAACAGGGAGAAGATGTGGCATTATATCCTCAAGGCTGCTTCTGCAAAAACTGGGCAAGACAGTCCTATTTCTGGAGTACCACAGGAGCATAAAATGACACAACACATCCTTTTCACCATTCACACTCCTCTCTCAGAGGGCATCCCGTCGTTCTGCTCCCCTCCAGGACAGAGATGCCCTGACTGCTTCTTCCTCTTGCCTTCCTGGCTTTCTGTCCTACCACATTCGAGTGTGTGTCCACGCATCGCCACACAAATGGCTTTCCGGCATTTCCTAGGCTCTGCGTTTGCAGTCAGCCCCAGTAAACCTCTCTTGCTAAACAGCCTTTGCTCGGGTCTTGTCTTGCAGGCAGCTCCTTGCAAGTCTGCTTCTCGTCCACCCTTTCTAAACGGCTCACAAACTCACTGCCTGGTTCTTTAAGCTTTCCCTTCTGTGCAGCAACACAGCAGGAGGACTGCACCTACCAAGTGCCGGGTTGTGGAAAGCCTCCAGCTGCTGCCTGCGGTGCTGCTCCTTCCACCAGCACCAGCTGATCTGTTTGCCTGAACATCCTAAGCTGCCCGAGGGCCACGTCAACAGGACACCACTTCCCTGTTTCAGCACTGATTCACAGGCAGGGCCATCCGCTGTGGCTGCTGTATTTGCTGAGAAACCTCAGTGCGGCATTCGCGGCGGTTACCTCTGCCTGACGACAGCACCACAGACCGTGCTTCCACCACCTGCCCAGAGCAAGGCAGATATCCTGGGTCTCGTGTGACAGCTGTGAAAGCTCAGGGGACCCTGGAGACAGAGCAGGGCAAGAGGGTGACTTCTGTCTCCACTGCTGGAGGGGTCACTGTACCAGAGCACCGCAGTGCACCCGGCGACACCAGATGCAAAACCAGGCTGACGATACATTGCTACAGCAGTGCCCCAGCCCAGGCAGGGAACGGGCTGTGGTACTGCCTGTTCTGAAAACTGGGAACAGGCGTTTTTCATCAAAACTCGTATCAGACTGGTGTGCGACGGACAAGGGCAAACCAAAACGGCAGGAGCCGTGAGACTGACATGACAGAGAACGTGACATCCTCAGTGCCGGGGACCGGGGCTGGGCTTTGACGGACAACACGACCGCTAAGGAGACAGGTACACCACGGCCGCTGCCCCCAGGAGTCCCAGCAGGAAGGCGTCCCTGCATTTGCTCTGAGCAGAGTTGCTTTGTGCCGCGTAAAGTCTCTGCTCTCCGAGGCGTACCTGCAAGGAAAACATACATTCTTCTGTATGCTCTATGCTCAGATACGTTTTTCTGTACGTTCAAGCGGCAACTGTGTTGAGTGGACCCATTGACTTTATGGTGTCACCATCCTCAGGGTTTGCTGCTGTCTCCTGCCGTGGGGCCTTCTCACTCGTCTCCTGGCATCTGCTCCCTTTCCTGCCACTTTCCAACCTGTCTTGTCACCAGGAGACATATATCTGTCTGTGACATATATCAGAAGCTCATCAACTGTCATCTTTGCTGTTTCTTTCCCCTGGCCTCAGCACGACTCTTGCACTCCCTCCTCTCCTCTGAACTGAGCTCACTGGGTGAGAAAACCTGGTCCTGTGAACAGTGTCCCTGCCCATGGCAGGGGGATGGAACTAGATGGGCTTTGAGGTCCCTTCCAACCCAAACCATTGCATGATTCTATGAAACTGGGAAAAGGACAAAAACTTTGTTATTACTTGTTGTATGTGGATTCCACAGCTGCAGAGAGCTTTCATCAGGTACGTGGCACTGGAAAACTTGAAGAGGAAGAAAACAATGAAACAGAAATGTTTAGTGAACTCCTAGAGTAAGACCGTCCAGGCAAGACTGGAGAGAGTTTCTCAAGTCTGTATTAAAAGGGGCCACAAGGGAATGAAGGGTTGGTGGAGAAGAGACTCTCCATGGCTACATTTAAGCTGAAGGGATTGAGTGATTTCAGACTCCACTCATGAGACCTCAAGATTTATTTTCAAAGAAAGATACCTGTTCCTTGAATTATATTTTCCACAGAAGGGAGCCAAAGCATGCTAGCGGGAAGGGAGGTGGCCCCAGCCAGACCTCCACGTTGCTGGTCAGGATACCAGGGCCGTGGTACGGCACAGCCCGATCACAGCCAGGAGCTGAGCCTTGCGCTGACGCAGGCAGCAATGGAAAAAGCCATGGTGGTATCGAGGAAAGTGAAGATCCTGCCTGCTGGACACAACAGGACTGGAAAAGCTACTCCTTGCCACATACTTCATTACAGCAAGCTTATGCAGGTCGAAGTTGAGTCCTGCAGTGTGAGCAGGATATGTATCTCGAGGATCAGCAGAATCACCATCCCCTGTTGCAAAGCACCAGACCCAGCTGCTCTGGAGGCCCACCATAGCGCTCTGCAGCCCCGCCACCCCTTGCTCTGACTGCATCCCATGCTCCAAGATCCTGGTAGAGTGATCAAGCCATTGCAATGTATAGCGGCACACCAGAAGACAGAAAGCTCTGAGCCCTTTTTTATCAGAGCCCTTGCTCTAATGATTGCAAATATTTGTACTCTTTATGCCACATAAACCAATTTCACTACTGTCACTCCCCATTCATGTCCATTTTGATCCTTTTTCTTTCTATTTGCTTTTTGCCTAATGCTTTCCATTATCCTCATTTGCACTTGCAGCCTGTAACAATAAAGAATACATTCACTGTTTTCCTTTCTCAGTAAAAGCCCCAAAAGTACCCTGCTCCCATTCCTGCAAGAGCTTTTCTGATAGTGAACAATTTTCTTCATTGAGTGTATTTGAAAATAGGAATTCTACAAATAAGCAGCCCTGACTTCTTCAGTGAAAGCAAAGGATCTGCTCTTCACGGGAAGTCTCACAAATGGTGAGTTAGTATGTTGAAAGCAGTGAAACCACACGAGGCAGATGCACAATGCCCAAAGAAAACTGTACATCCTCTAATAATTAAGACGACAGGTGGAAACATGGACTTTAACTTTGGCTTCTCCTTGCTCACTGCAGCTCTCAGAGGCTGGCAGACAAGCTCACGATGCTGCTGCAACAGTCACCAAAGCTTCCCAGCTGCAAAGGCGGCACTGGCAACGCTTGCAGCACAGAAGCTGTCCTGCAACACAAGGCAGTGCGTGCACTCACTGACTAGTTATGTGATGGTGCAAGCCCAGGCTGTGGCATAGAGTAGCATCATCCCTCTTGGTGCTTGGAAGGGCACCATCCAGCTGAGAAGAGATGCATCGCTGGCCAACAAGAAGGGAGCACTGGGAGTGAGGCAAGCCAAGCATCCTCGTGGTCTTAATCCCGGCTGGTATGAAACTCACGGCACTACAAAGAAAAGAGAAACACGCAGGATATGGTCGAGGGGGTTGGAGCATTTATTAAAGCGAAGGTTCCCCGCTGTGTGGCAGCAGTAAGGCAAATGGAAGTGATGGTGGAGCAGCAGACAGTCTCCCACCCAGCGTGATCAGTGTACGGCGGCACAGTGCGAAGCATTGTCACCACGGCTGGAGAGTCCTCGAAAGCACATCCTGCTCTTGTACGGTGCCCGTCGCAGACCATCGGTCCTCACATACACAGTGCTGCACCACGGCCGTGGCTGCAGCGATGACACATGCTGCCTTCACCTCACGGGGCACATTCAGCACGTGCCAGAGCAGTCGCAGCGTTAAAGCCCAGCTTATTTAGGATACGAGTGACATTCCCATACAGAAAAGCTTCGCTGCCAGCTTTCAATGCATAGTATGTCACGATTAGGAGATAACCAAGGTTGTTTATGGATTACAGCTTAGGGATGCCATGGTCAGTACTGTTGTAATTACCAGAGTCTTAATTTTGTGGACCTGTGTGTCTTATGTTTGGCAACAGGAATTTGGCACGCAGGAGCCTTAGCAACATTTTCTAACACTTCCCCCACCCCACCGTGCATCCCTGAAAGTTTTTATGTTCCAGTTTATCCGCTCTCGTTTCCTGACCATCTGAGCATCTCTGTACAATGCCTAGTTAAAAGAAATTTGAGTTGGCTCCACTGGATTTTTAATGTTAGTTCAGTAAAATAAGAAGACCGGGAGCAGCTGACCAATGCCACCGTGGAAAGGGAGAAACGGTTTCGCTGGCATTGTTAGAGCAGCTCATTGGAAATACAGTGCTGGCAAGAGCAGTCACTTTCTTTTTGCAGTGGCAAGAGTTAAAATATTTTAAAAACACCTATCAGAATGCTTATGTTGAGCCCTCCAAAGCTCTAGTTGAAAGGGCAAAAGGTTTTGTGGGTTTTTTAATGGCAAACTTCCACCCTGTTATTAAAACATTGAGATTAATGTTTCTATGTCAGTCACCAAAGCTTCTTTGTGCTTGATTATTGTGAATTCATTGCATGAATGACAGGGGCTGTTTATTTTAAATTTTTCCTCAGCAGATTATATTGAATGGAAATTTGCAGCCAGCAAAATGGTATCAGTGTGATCTGCATCTATTTATCTCAAACTGATACGCACGTTATTTTGTTGACAATGTCACTGCAGGGAAAGGTGGGGCAGAATCGCTGCTATGGTGATGCACACATGAACTTCTCTCTGCATCTTCCCTGTCCATGCCCCTGGCTCCCTGGCAGTGTTCAAGGCCAGGCTGGATGGGGCTTTGGGCAAGCTGGGCTAGTGGAGGGTGTCCCTGCCCATGGCAGGGGTGGCACTGGGTGGGCTGGGAGGTCCCTGCCCACGCAAACCAGTCTGGGGTTCTGTGTTCTTGCAGGCTACGTGTCAGATCCCATGAGCACCATGAGGTTTCACTCCTGCAGCAGCAGTGGCAGCTTTGAAGAAAGCAGCTGACAGCACGAACCGTCCGCCCGCAGAGAGACTTGTCATCACCTGGCAGCAGCACTTCTCACTGTATCAGCCTGACTCCCAGGCACCGTGTGTTACACCGAGGATCCCTAAACTGAACAGCTGTGTTTGTTGATGGCAAATTTCCCTGACATAAGTTCTGCTCTAGCATCTCTCTGCTGACCTGCTTGAGGGTTGGGGTTTTTTTGGTGGTGTGCATCTATTTAACAAAGTCAATGTCCACAAGGAATGCTGCTGTTTCATCTCGAGCATTATTCATTTGAAGAGATGAAAGTAAAAATGCGTCTGTTGTATTTTCAGAGCTCCCAGGCGAGGTGTTGTTACCTTGCACTGCACTAGGACGCGGGGCTATCAGCCCCCCCCCGACCTGTAGGTGCCAGGGAGCTGCCAGCCCCATCCCCATCAAGAGAAGGAGCATGTTGCTCCCCACCACCATCCAGGCCACTGTGGAGGCACAGTTGTTCCTGCTCCCAGATTCTGAACCAGATCTGGTTTCTTTCTTGAGTCCCCCGCAGCCCCGGACATGTCCGTGTCTCATTTTCAGCATCCTGGGCTCACACATGTGCCCAGCACAGCAGCTGCATGGCTGCAGCTCGTCAGAGCCCTGATCTTTGGATGCTTTCCTGCTAGCTGAGAAGAAAGAGATATTTGGGTGGCCATCTTAATTGTACTCGTCCAGATGTTTGTGCTTTCTTAGCCACTTTCTTGTCTTGGTTTGATTGTTTTTCCCAGAGTGTAAGCTTTTGTTCAGACATTTGCCTACAAAAAGCAACAGAGGTACCCCAAAACAAACTTTAAACCAGAAGGAAAATAAGTAAAATTGTATCACAAATAGGATAATCTTAACACAGTGCAACATTGCATTTTTTACTCAAAGCAAAACTGCAGCAGAGTGCAGCTGGAGCGTGCTAAGCTAGATGAGTGCCATGACCGGGCTTTGCAACAGAAACTTGGGTCACTGGAAATTAAAAAAATTAAAAAAAAAAAAAAAAGACGTAGGGCAGGAGAGCTTGAAGTCTTCTTCTAGAAGCAATTACAGAGTTAATTATGCTGTTATTTTCTGGGGTCTTTTTTCAAATTAGCAAAACCTAGCTGCAAGCAATCCTGCTGTAATATGATTCCTTACCTGGATTCAAAGACACAACTGTCTTACTGGCTGAGTAGAAACCAGTGTTCACAATTGCTGTGTGCTGCTCTGCGGATATTACTCAGGATGTTTGTTTCTTACGACTATGACCCCTGAACCAAGGTCTGCGATGAGGCATCGTGCAGTGCGACAGACGTGAACTATAAATGCACAGTAGGCTCTGCCAATGCACATCTTCCATGCATGTCATTAATTTCACAGTCCTGAAGCAATAAAAATGGGGAAGATTTCACTTAGCAAGGCTTACAGGTGCGTTTTTTCCTTTGTTTTGTTTCACTTTCTGAAAACTTCATTTGGGGAGGAAGGGAAATAAAGCTGTACACAAAGTGTTGCAGATCTGCTGACAGCCCCCGGTACCCCCAGCAGTTACTTTCTGTTTGGTTCGTGTTTCGGTTACAGTCTCATTTACACCAACAGTCTGCTGGGCTAATGGAAACCTTTGAAGAAATCCCCAGAAAGGTCTGGGACGCAGCTCACCAGAGGACTTGGCGGACCCTGCGCGGAGTCCCTCAAGCCCCGTACGACGTACAGCCGGGAAACCACCCCGTGGCCACGAGCAGCACCGGCCAGCATCCCGTCCCGCTCCCCGCGCATGCGTCCTCCCCGCCTCTGACACACTGAAATTAGTATTCTGCCCACTCGGATAAATCACTGTGGGGAAAAAAAAGGAGGTATCCCCCAAACAATTCCAGTTCATTGCTAACAAACAGTTCTGACCCTGGTGCTAGCACCCTCTAGGTCAGACGCAACGTTACCAACACCCGCTGAACTCAGCCATTCTGTGGTCCTTCCACCATAATGATCCAATGTCCGCGCTGCAAACCACAACAAAACAACATCCAGATTTCCCTGTGCCTGGAGGAAATACGTCGTGTTCTTTCTAGAAGTAGAAGCAACACTGGAAATTGGATGCTTTGAGGAAAGATGCGTGGAGCAGACAGGAGAAGGTGCCTTTGGGATGCTGAGGAAAACTCTCTACCTGAGTACCTAACTGACCAGGTGTTTCCTATGGTAGAGCTACCAAAGCACAGGCAGGGAATAAGCTGAAGAAGGGAGGGGTGGACAGAGATTAGATTTTATTCCGTGGTTTTTGCACCGGCCAGAGTATGAGACACTAACAGGGCAGAAAGGATCAATTGTCATATCTGAAAAATCAGTTCCAGCATTAAATTTCCTTTTCGACAAGATTTTTTTCATAAAAATACCTTTATGCTATGTCTTTTTCCCTTGCTTAAAGCAATCACGCAATGACTTTTCATTAATACAGCAGCCGTACCTGAAAACAAGACACTAAACTGGCTTAGAGAACAGAAAATAGAGCAAGGAAAGTAGACTTCATTTGCATTAATACCTCTATGTACTCGCTTATACCTGAGCTTTTCCTTGGAAAGTGTCAGAAATGGACATACAGAAACAACAACAACAAAAAATCATAAAGGTTTCAAAGGCAAAACTTTCATAGTTTAGAAAGCTCTGTACAAGGCCAACTGCTTGCAAATAATTTTACCAGTAATTAAAATTACTGGTTCCTTGAAGAAAACAATGTCTCAGTTAATTGGTCTCTACAGAAGAAACATCAGGCTTAGGGGGAAAGTGTCTTTCATAGGAGCGATCAGTTGTTAATACAATTGAAATCTCTGAAAAATGTAAATTACTGAACAGAAAATCCTCCAAAGTTGTTTGCAGGAATGAAACCAGTTTGTGCTGTTCCCAGAGGAGCCCAAGGAGCTGAGCACACGGAAACATTCCTAAAGAATGAGACACTCCAAGGATT
Organism: Balearica regulorum gibbericeps; assembly: GCF_011004875.1. Lineage (NCBI taxonomy): Eukaryota > Metazoa > Chordata > Aves > Gruiformes > Gruidae > Balearica > Balearica regulorum. The sequence goes on along the minus strand of NC_046191.1, from coordinate 435,187 downwards.
CTTACTCTGCTTTTAAGACCACCCAGTGCCATTTCAAATTGTCTAACCTATCAGTAACAGATGATCTAGACTAAAATAAACTGGTGCCCGACCAACCAAGAGCTCGCCCGGCACCAGGAGCGGGTCCGGCTCCTCCGCAGCAGAGGCCGTGCTGCCCGGCCGCGCGCAGGGCTGTGCCCGCAGACCCCTGGCCCGGGGCAGACCTCGCCGCCCAGGCGTTTTGCTGCAGCCCCCGCCAGCTCCCCGGGCAGCTCCAGTGAGCCCACGGCACGGCGGGGCGGCTGGGAGCCCGGCTGGCACAGCCCCCCCAGGCAGGCGGAGGGCTCGGTCACGCTCGGTTGGTACGGCTGAGCCTGCAAAACACTGCAGACAATTCCCAGCCAGAGGAACCCACCTCGTAGCACGAGCGCGTGTGTAAGACAGATGCACGCGCCACCTGCAAGGTGCTCCCTGCTGCAGACTTTGCAGGTGATGGATGTGAAGATCACCACCCTACATCCCTGCGAGTGATGCCCCAGGCCTGGTGCCCGGTTCCGGGAGCCGGACTTCAAACAATCCTCCTCATACCGTGTCCATAGTGCACAGCGGGCAATTTTCTTCCACTGGTGAAATGCATCCATTTAGCCTGTGGAATGTCACGAGGTATGATTTCGGCTCTAAGCCAGTAATGATACATCTGAGGCACAACCATCAGCATCCAGTGACAAGCTACTGAGAACACCTGACAGTTTAGGGAGTTAAAAAAAGCCTTTCTGATGAGCCAAAAATGAGTTTTGCCAGTGGCAGCCCTGTTAGATAGTTTGCTTTTTTCACATATGTTCAGTTTAATTAGTCCCTCCTCTTTTTTTTGGGTGCATATCTTGTTTTTCCCTAGGTGCCACCTACATTTTTTCACTTTGAAGTTAATTACTAACTAGCGTTGGGCAGGAGAGCAGAAATTACCACGGGTAGCATTTCCAAAACCATAATATTATCCATTTTGATGGGTTTGCTTCTTACCAAAATTCCACTTGCTCAGATTCCAGGCATACCCATGTTTTGGAAGTGTGCAAATGGTACATCTTGAACAGCCACACCAGCAGCAGTAGAGCAGTTCTCTGAGGCTGAAATTGCCAAATTCAACTCAATTCCGTATGCTGGTTCAAGTCCTCTGACCGTTTTAGAAATCGGTGGCCTTAAAGGACCCAGACACAGGAACGGCAATGCCATGTCCCAGGCACAGACCTGGCTCACGTCACCCCACGGCCATGTTGTACCAACGAGTACCTGTGGCACTGCCAGCGTGCAAAACAAGTGAGGGAGAAGGGGAGTACGTGAGTCGGGGGGGACCGTCCGGAACATCGCGGGGGGCAAGCTGACAGGATGGGGTAAGGGCCGTGTCCTTACCACAGATCAAACCCCCCCATATCCATCCTCTAAATACAGCTGTCAGAGAAAGAAGCATGAGAGTAAAGAGATGACCTCATCAGTATGATATGAGCTCAGAAATTATGGAGTGTCCTTGGGAAATTTGATTTTTTTTTCTATCAGTATATAAAACCAGACTACTTGAGTGTGTTTTATTTAGAGCAATACAACAACTTGTACAAGGCGGCACGTCCCTAACCAAAGGATTCATTTCCCTAACTGTTAAATGCCCAAGTGCCATTTATAAATATTTTAGGTATTGTGAACAGTGGATTGTCAGCTCTCTGGTTCCTTACAGTCACTACTGCATGGTTCACCTGGGACCCCCCTGGTGCCCCAGGTCTAGTGCAGCCCAAGAGTGCCGAGGGGGTTCAGCTGCCTCCGGGTTACCAGCTCTTGCCTTCTCTAGAAGGCTGAGTGGATCTAGTTCAGTCTGCTGCTGCACACTCGTACTACCACTTAATCATCTCCAGCATGCTCTGCATCCCGGATTTCTTTAAAGGAAGCGTCTACCCATACAGAACGAACCCTCCCTCCTGGCAGCAGTGTCGGCAGTGGAGGCTGGTGGCTGGCGAGAGGCTGCACCAAGAGGAGGAACCCGCTTCAGAGACGGCTTCCAGCCCGGAGGACCACCTGCCCCGGGGCCCATCGTACCCCTGCACTGCCCTCCCATCGCCCAGCGCTCACCTTGGAGCAGAACCCGGAGGGCAGCGCTCGGGCAGGGCTGCAGCCCGGAGGGGCCCTCTCCCTCAGGCAGAACAGGGCTGCCCAGGGCTCCCGCGTGGCTGCAGCTCCCTTAGCGCGACACAGCGCCAGCGCGGGAGAGGGGACCCCCCTCCCAGTGCCCTCGCTTTGCAGATCAAGAGTATTAGTTAAGAGTATTTTAGAGATGCTCTGCAGATCACTCTGGCACTTGCTATGACAAATGAATCAAACCTCTTACCTTTTGCATTTTCATCCTTTGCTCAATGAAGCAGTTAAATGTCAAATAAGCCAGTGTGGTTCATGACCAAGTACAGCCTCAGTTTTTATCCCGACCCTTCCAGGGACTCACCGCTAAGGCAAATCCCTGCACTGATCCCTCTGCCTCTGCTCATCCGTAACACCTGAACCGCAACCCATGTGTGTGAACGTGCATTTGGCAATGGCTTTGGTACAGTCCTGCTCACGAGCCGCAGGCATTTGCTTTCCATGGATATCTGCACGATACAGTTTTAGCAGCACAAATGCTCAACCCAACATTAGCCATTCAGTTAGAAAGCAGAGGTAAATACTGAAGACTAGGCCCTACTTGATTGGCACGTATTATTCTTACAATGAAACAATCCAAAAAATTCAAGGAACTGCACAGGCTGGTACAGGGTTTTTTATAGACCCAAGTAAATGTGCAGGTGTGCATATGTATACAGAAAAAACCCAAACCTCTGGAGAAGGTCCTTACCATGAATTTAAATTCTGAACACTTCACATACCAGGTGTATTTGACTGTAGAGCATATAAACACCGATTATCTACTTACTGCACTTTTTTTTATATTGAACAACATTGAAAATGTCTTGGTCCAGTGAATAAGCCACTTCTGATTTTATGTACATTCCCTGGTTAAAAAGAAAAGACCATTGCCGAATGGTCAAAAGTCAAATATGTGCTTTTAAGCAAATATTGCATATCTAGCACAGAATAAACACTTCAGCTGCACCACTCAGGATCACTCGATGCAACTGCTGAGGACTGTAAAGCTATGATTAGTCTTTTTGTCTACTTTTCTCTTTCAAAGTACTTCCTAGTATCCAGACCAAAAATGCAAATGCAGCTGTCTCTAGTACAGGAGGGAACAAACACTTGATTACTTGATCACACTGAAATTCCCCATCCCACATGTACTGATCTTCAGTGACTTACAGTACCAATCCACTCAAACCGCTTCAGGGGCAGAGCACCCTGCATCCTGCGCAGCAATGCCCGTCGGGCCGCTGCACACACAGCCCTGGGCACCGCAGCCTGGCAGGGTCTCGGGGAGCCCTTGGAGGTGCGGGGGGCTGAAAGGATGACTCGACAGCAGAGATCCACAGCCAGTGCCGGCCTGGAACAGCTTGACACGGACCACCCCTCCTGCAGAGTCAGCACAGACTCTGTGGCCCAGGGAGTTACTCCTGACTGACACCAGCAAAAACAAATGGCCAGGCTGTATTCATTTGTAAATTCGAGTTAGAACGGAATGATTTTCAACAACATTTCAAAGTCCCAAGAACGCCCTGAAGCGTGGCCTGCAAGAAGCCTGGATCCCCGAGGAGAAGCCCCCCTGGGCGCAGCCAGCCCGGCACACGCGGCCCCGTGCACGCTGGAGGGCTTGCTTGTTGGCAACGGAGGGGGGGAACACAGACCCTCAAGCTAAAAATCCATGTGTGAGACCACCATTCCCCATGATCCTGCCGTTCTGCATCTCTGCTGAACACCCCAGACGCCCTCATCAGAATCAAAGCATTACCGTGCGCGAGCGCCCTATGCACAGCGACGAAGACTCACGGTGAAGCCTGCACTTCAGAAAGGCAAATGAGACGCAGAGAAATGCAGTCAGTACACAGACACAGGGTCAAACACAGGCACTTTGTACAAACACGCTTCTTGTCCTACGGAAACACGTACAGCACATCTACCCTCAGCCCTCCCTCCAACCAGCCAGCAGAAGCAAGCGGTGCCTGAGAGAGGAGGGGAGGTTCAGCCAGTCCAATATTTCTCTGTGTTTTGGGAAAAACAAGCATGACAGCTGTGGAACAATCCTTGCGATTATTGTCTTCATAATTGCGAAGGAGTGCTGTTTCCTGGGCTGGCATATACAGGCTTATTTCAGTTGTCTGCTGCACGCTGAGTAGCTGCTCTAGTAAAACATGACAGACGGTTGTGGTACTCGTGGAATAAAAAAAAAAAAAGGAGTGAACATCCCAACTGGCACAAATCTACAGCGATTTGTGTAAATGCAGAAAACAGCACTGAAGGAGCTGCAGAAAAGCTTAGAGGAAAGTTTCCTCCCCATCCTGGGGCTGTACTGAGGGCACGACAACTGCGTCTGGGTTTACAACATCCTACAAAACAATGAGAAAACATTAGCTTTGCAGAAAATGTCCTAACCTTTGAGTTACTGAGATACTGCTGTAACAGATTTCCTACAAGCAGATGCCAGCATAACCAGCGAAGCTGGTGCTGCCGTTGACCTGGAGCATCAGGGCAAGCGGGTGCTGCCGAGGCTCACCCGATGCCACCAGTGCCAGTGGGGTGGTGGGAGCTGCTCCACATGGGCGAGGGGCGAGACGACTGACGGGTTGCGTTAGCACCAAAGATATGTGTAACGAGATTTCGGGAACAGGAAAGAGTGCAGAAGCTGCCACCCAAAAGGATTTATTATCCCTTCGGCAGCAGATACTTAAAGTATAAGAAACGGGACGAAGTGGTTTCTGCTGCTGATGGGACCGGTCTGGGAACCCGAATAAGCGCGAGGGGCCACAGCCACCCACGCAGGACTCACCTCATGGGGACCACGGCTCCTCCTGCCAGCATCAGGGGTGTCTGGGCTTCCTCCAACAGCACTGTCCTTCCTCTGCTGCCTGGCCCCAGAAGCACTCCATGCACTCTCCGAGACACCCGCTAGCTGTGTGTCTCTCCTGTTTTCGCAGAGGCCTGACTGTTCCCCCTCGGCTTTCACTCCTGCCTGCTCTGTCCCCTCCTGCGGCCCATCCTTGCCCTCCACTGGCCCTGTCCCGGGAGCTGCCGGCTGAGGCTGGGTGCCCGGGCACAGCCCCTCACCTCCTGCAGACCCTCTGCCCCTGGGCTCCGCTCCCCCGTCCTCATGCACAAGGGTGCTTGGGGAGGTTTCTGCAATCGGCTGCTCCCCGGGGCACATCGCTCCACACGGTTCTCCATGCCATGGGGACATGAGATGTGCTGTGCCCCACTCCCACCCTGCCTTGCCCTGGCCCTCAGCCCCCGCGGGCACTGGCCCCCTTCCCTCGCACCCCAGCACTGCCTCCTGGTTCACCCCTTGCCCGCAGGCTGTGGCTCCACCATCCACCCCTTCCCTGTCCCTCCCGGACTCCCCAGCTGCCCCGCTTCCCTCGGCTGACACCCCCTCCCACTCTGCCACCTCCGTCCCACTCTGTCCCCCCCACACTGCTCCTGCCGCGCTCTCCTGCACCACTGCCCCATCGCCCACCCCACTGTCCCCAGCCACCACCACCTCCTGCCCCGTTGCTGCCCCCACCAGTGCCAGCTCCCCTGCCGCTCCCTCCAACGATCCCTCCATCCCAGCTGCCACCTCCCCTGGTCCTGCAGCTCCACACGTGACCTCCCCCTCAACTCCTGACCCCGCTCTGGCTTTCTCTGCAGATACTTCCATCACCCCTCCATCGGGTGTTTCCTCCACTGGGCTCTCTGTCTTTGCTTTGCTGCCCAGAGATGGGTTGCCACCCAAAAGTGCTTCTGCTGAGCCCTCCTCCTTCTCCACTGTTGCGGTCTCCTCCAACCGAGATGACCCTTCACTTATGGGATCCCTTCCAGCACCCACCAGCGCCTCTAATCCAGGTGCTACTTGCAACACGGGACCCTTGCCAGGCTCCACAGACTCCTCCGCTGCGTCCTCTGCCCTCAGCAGAGAGTTCCCTTCTACGTCTGATGCCTTGCCAGTCTCAGATGTTGCTGCTCCTATGGCAGCTCTCCCCATCTCCATCCGCTCTTCCCCTGCTGCTTTCAGCTGGGAAAACTCATTTGCCTTTACAAAGTCTTCTCCTTCAGGCATTGCTTCTCCTGCACAAACATTCGTATCCCCTAATGTTTCCAGGAGAGCTCCAGGCTTCTCCACAGCCTCCTTCCCTTCAGAAATGGCTTCCTCTACAGCCTCTTCTGCTTCAGGGCCAACTACCACAGCAATCCCTTCTTCTGCCGAGTTCGCATCCTCCACAGCCTCCTCTCCCTCAGACACAGCACCCGCCATAACACCCTTCCCCGCAGAACCTCCCTCTTCCATGGCCTCCTCTCCCTCAGACACTGTCTCACCTACCATCTCCTTCACTCCCACACCCTCCTTCTCCTCGGAGGCCTCCTCTGCAGCCTCTTCTCCCTCAGAGACCTCCCCAGCCGCTTCCTGTCCCTCGGACACCATCTCACCTACCATCTCCTTCACCGGCGGCCCTGTCGCTCCCACAGCCTCCTTCTCCTCGGAGGCCTCCTCTGCAGCCTCTTCTCCCTCAGAGACCTCCCCAGCCGCCTCCTGTCCCTCGGACACCATCTCACCTACCATCTCCTTCACCGGCGGCCCTGTCGCTCCCACAGCCTCCTTCTCCTCGGAGGCCTCCTCTGCAGCCTCTTCTCCCTCAGAGACCTCCCCAGCCACCTCCTGTCCCTCGGACACCATCTCACCTACCATCTCCTTCACCGGCGGCCCTGTCGCTCCCACAGCCTCCTTCTCCTCGGAGGCCTCCTCTGCAGCCTCTTCTCCCTCAGAGACCTCCCCAGCCACCTCCTGTCCCTCGGACACTGCTCCACCTGCCTCCCTGCCTAGCAGTGCCCCTGATGGCTCCTCTCCAGGCGCCTGGTCTCCCAGTGCTACCTTGCTCTCCGTCCCCTCCATCAGAACCTCCTGCTCCCCAGGTGCCACCTCTGCGCCAGGCTCCATTTCCTTCCCTGTCCCCTTTCCCCTGGGATCTTCTTCTGCCGTGGCACTCTCCTCAGGTGCGGATTCCTCCAGTGCAAGCTGACCCTCTGCCTGCAGCACTGCCACTGCCTCTTCCCCGGGCAGCAAATCTCCCACCCGCGCCATTTCTTCTCCTGCCTCTTCGCTGCGAGCATCTCCTCCCTCAGCAACAAAATCTTCCTTCTCAAGTGCCTGTCTCTCCCCTACCATCTGCCCTTCTTGTACCACTTGTTCTGCTGCCTTCTGCACATCAAGTGTTCTTGTTCCTTCTGCCAAGAAAGCTCCATCTGGTGCTATTAAGAAATAATCAAAACATTAGTTTTATTGAGAACTGTGTTAGTGTGAAGGCTGTTTTACAGGGCTATTATTAAAGAAGCTATCTCTCCCAAGCCATGAAGGGACATCAGCATGGTGACGAGAAGAAATCTTGCTGTGCTGCTTCTCATCACACACCTGTGCTCTGACTACATTTCTGGTGCTGCCGTTCTGGCATCTGGCATAACTAATTTAAGCAAAAATGTTGATGCATGACCAGCTTTCAACTCTGACAGTTCTGCCTGCCCTGCCTACTCTTCCTCCTTCCCTCACCTGCCTAGCAGGGAGCTCAGGTGTGGGTTTATGAAATAGCTGTAAGCTTGACAGTGACATTCAAAAATTCAGAAATAGGTGGTAAATTGCTCTGTAAAATATGCACACACGGGAAGAAGAATACTCAGCTGTTTGTGTAAAATGGGTAGTTGTTTCCCCTGGATTCTGTAATTACACCAGGGGGATAATCCGGGGTCGACTCCTGCCCCCTGGGAATTTAACGGCAATGCCCTTGTTGCATTCGGTGCTCCAGGGTCTGTCCCTGGACAGGGACCCCCGCAGTTTGTGCTGTTGCACCAGTGTTCTGTACAAACGTGGCAGGTTCCCATTCTTTAGAAAATGACAAGTTCTGCGCCACTGGAAGGAGCGAGGAGCAACGTCTTTCCCAAGCTATCCTTTCTCAAACTGGGCAGAGGTTGTCTTGCCCCAAATCATCTCCCACTGTTTTTGACTTATTTTACCTTCTTGCACTGCTGCTGCACTCCACAGCTACGGCTTTTTGCTGCCTGCTTGGGCAACCGCCTGTGCAACTAGCCCCCATCTCTGGAACGGCAGCCGGAGAAGACTGCAGGTGACAAACAGGCCTGGGGGACACTATTTGCCCGGCCCGTCTCTGCCAGCAGAGCTTGTGGTTGTTTCCCACGACCCTTCACCAGCCTTGCTGCTCCCCCCTCCCACAACCCTTCCAACACCACTCTGCCCTTCCGAGCCGGGCCTGATTCATCCACGGGCAGGTCTGCTGCAGAGGAAAGCAGAAGGCGCACAAGGCAGCTCAAGCAGCTGCCGACAGTAAAGGAACCAGAAGAAAGGACAGGCTGAGAAGAGTTTCCAGGGGGAGAACGGAGTCAGGGAAGGAGAGGAGAGAGCACAGAAGGTTTTGTGTCCCCTCACATCACCTGAACACTAGACCACACCTTAGAATTAAAAACTCTACATTTTGCAATACAAGAAATAATGCCTTCATCCAAGACGCATCTTGCACGAGGTTTGTTGCTTATGTTTACTCCTAGCTTTCTGCCCCTTATATTTTAAAATTTTTCTTCTTTTATACATATATATATTAATCAGTTATCAATCACTATCATATTTTTACAGCACTTACACTGAAAATCCTACCTTCTGAATCTAGGAGAGCTCCGGTCCACTATCAAAATCAGTAACATGCAATCATTTAAAAAATTTCTAATGGAAGTTTTGGTACAAAATCAAATACAACATCCCAACTGTCATCCCAACTCAGAGTTAAACATCACTGACTCCACAAAAGTATAGTGTCTGAGCTGTCCAGCTGCTAATATTGGACTGATCTAATGTAATGTCTAATGTAATGGGTTTTGACAGTCCCTGTAAAATAGATGCGTTGTTCACTTTGTCTCAAAGAAACTAAATGCTGTGTTGTGCATGGTATAGTCTGTATGTTTACCTGCTTCATTAGCAGAGAGCGGAGTTAATTTACTCTGGCTGCTGCTTATGAAGTATTCCCTTCTGTAAGGCGAGGTCTTGCATTGGGCAGGAAAGATAATGGCAACTGTAGAGTGGTTTCAGCATTAAAGTGTTGAAAATGAGGCACCATGAGAACCTGAGGTAATGACTGGGAGAGTGCAGGCTTTCCAAAGACCACCTGCCTGGGGAGCAAACATGGGGAACAAACAAGAGGAGCTGGAGACGCACACCTGCAGGGCTGTGACCTCACTGGCATCACGGAGACGTGGTGGGATGGCTCCTATGGAGTGTTGGGAGGGAAGGGTACAGGCTCTTTAGGAAGGACAGGCAGCAGACATGAGGAGGGGTTGTCACCTCTAGGTCACCGACCAGCTGGAGGGCACGGAGCACTGCCTGGGGATGGGTGAGGAGCTGACCGAGAGCTTAAAGGGAGGGCAGGGACGGGGGACATTATAGTGGGGGTCTGCTACAGGCCATCTAACCAGCAAGACCGAGCACATGAGGCCCTCTGTAGACAAATGGGGGACCTCAACCACCCCGATACCTGTTGGAGGGACAATACATCAGGACGTAAGCAATCCAGGAGTTTTCTGGAATGCCTCAATGATAACTTTCTTCTCCAAGTGACAGAGGAGCCAAGGAGGAGAGGTGCCATGCTGCACCTTGTTCTTACCAACAAGGAGGGGCTGGTGGGGAATGTGAAGCTCAAGGGCAGCCTTGGCTGCAGTGACAATGAAATGGTGGAGTTCAAGATCCTCAGGGCAGCAAGGAAGGTGCACAGCAAGCTCACTGCCCTGGACTTCAGGAGAGCAGAGTTCGGCCTCTTCAGGGATCTGCTTGGTAGAATACCATGGGACAAAGCCCTGGAGGAAAGGGGCCTGAGGAAGCTGTTGGAGTGAGTCCAGAGGAGGCCACGGAGATGATCAGAGGGCTGGAGCACCTCTGCTATGGAGACAGGCTGAGAGAGTTGGGGTTGTTCAGGCTGGAGAACAGAAGGCTCCGGGGAGACCTTAGAGCCCCTTCCAGTACCTAAAGGGGATCTACAGAAAAGCTGGAGAGGGGCTGGTGACAAGGGCAGGGAGTGACAGGACAAGGGGGAAAGGCTTTAAGCTGAAGGAGGGCACATTTAGATGAGCTATTAGGAAGAAATTCTTCCCTGTGAGGGTGCTGAGGCCCTAGCAGAGGTTGCCCAGAGAAGCTGTGGCTGCCCCTGGCTCCCTGGCAGTGTTCAAGGCCAGGTTGGATGGGGCTTTGGGCAACCTGGGCTAGTGAAGGGTGTCCCTGCCCATGGCAGGGGTGGCACTGGATGGGTTTTGAGGTCCCTTCCAACCCAAACCGTTCTATGATTCTATGTTTCAACCCTGATTTGGAGGCACAGTTGACACAGAAGTCAGGCTGCCCAGGAACGACATATTCTCTACCCTGTTCTATGCATCAGAAACACAGATTCTTGTGAAGATCAACACATGAAAACTACTGGACTTTGAAATTAAATTTTATAAACAGTTCTTTATGGTCAGCTGGTGAGACCAAGGCAGAAGCAATCTCATCTGAGAAAGAATTACTGAATAAAAGACAATCACTGACAGACCAGAGATGAGAAGGAACCTCCAGCTTCCTGTATACAGCCTCTGGATGAAAGACAACAAACCTTAAAAGATTAGGTTCTTAGACTACATAGAGGAAGAAGATCAAAAGGCTCCCAGCTGACCAAAAAAAACCTTAGAACACCCTGTATTAATGTGAAGTACAAGACAGCGTGCAACTAGCAATTTAAAAATTATATATGACCTGTTCCTGCCAGCTCTAAGACTCCTAGAGGATGGAAGCAGGAAATGTAAGAGCAACAGTGCAGATTGAAGTCAGTTTTAACCTATGGTTTTCTTCTCTTTTCAGACTCGTTGCTACTGTGGAGTAGAATCTTAACATTTACTTTCACTACGGCTCACTACTGTGGCAGGATGGCTGGCTTTAATACCCCCTGTATAATATGCAAGGCTCTTCTGTCAGGCAGATCAAGTCTCCAGCAATAAACTGCTAGGGTTGCAAGGACCAGAAACATTCTTGGGAGGAACAAAGATCAAGCTGAAATTTCCTCACTGCCAATCATGCTAACTGCCAACAGGGAGATGAGTTTGGGAGACCAACAGGGTACAGCATGGAGACAAAGTCTGCAGTGCAGCTTCACTCCCAGCCTGTCAGTCCCGTCCTGCCCGTCTTGACATTTCCTACGGAGGCCCCGCGCTACCTGGAAGCAAAGGGAAACACTAGATTCCTGCTATTTTCTTGACTGGCAGCCAGTTTTTTCATGGCTTGGATTCTTTACCTAGGACCTTTATAACTGCCAAAAAAGCTTTAATTGTACATGACTACAGAAGCCAGCTGGTCATCACCCAATTTTATACAAGTTAGGAAAGAAAAGAGCACAAGGAGTGTTTGATAGCCTAGAAAGGAAAGAGAAGGGAAAGGGCCAACATTTCTATAAAAAGACTTCAGATGAGTAAGATTTAATCCATGTCCCTGATCAACGGCCAACCTCACCTTCACTGGCATCATGCTCTGTACTTGCTACGTCATCTTCTTCCTCATCTGCACAGGAATCACTAGGTTCAGGTTCAGAATTCAGCTGATGATCATTTCCAATTGCCTTTGCTATTTCCTCCTGGTCTGGCTTGCAATCTTCAAAAACTGTCACAAAGTTACAAAAGAGGAAGTAAGAGAAACCATTAAAAAGCAAAAGGGGAGTCGAAGCCATCCAGCTATCTCAGCTTGCCTTAAAATTTGAAATGTTAGGGCAGACCTGACTGGAGCCACATAAATCTTCACAAACAATAATTTTTTTAAGTAGATTAAAACCAAATGGAGACAACCTTTAAAAGTCAAAGAGAAAATTCATGCAGGAGCATCTACTGAAATACAGAGCAGCAACCTTCCACAGCATTTTCAGAAAACAGTCTGAGGGGCGTTCGACAAACAAGCAACAACATTGTTTTACAGACATAAAATTGTTACTGTTCTATGAATACTTTTTTTAAAAAAAAAATCTATGTTAAGCCCCCAGCTACAGTTCTGATGATTCCTCAATTCCCCAAACTAACGTAAGTGACTGAAGACCTATGCTTGTCTATAAATAAGTGGGGAAGTATTTTCTGCTCTGTAAATGCAATGATTGTGATGCTTCACAGTCAAGTCACACATTTGACACTATTGTCAAGATTGTGCTATCAGTTCCATTTCTGCTTTATGACTTGCTGGATGATTACGTGAATGGCTTTCGAGCTAGTAATACTGAACAACTTCTGTATGAGCAGTATTCCAGCTATGTACACAGTCCGATCCCTTCAGCATCTCCTCTGAGAGCAACCCAGGCTTCTCCCTTCAAGTTCCATCAGTTTTCTATGTCTTTCCTTTTCTGTTGCAGTTATTGGCTTAGTCTTTTGCACGAAGAGCTTGCTAGTTTACCACTGGTATGGACTGACAGCATAAAGGCAAATCTCACACTTGGTTTTGCTGCCAAATGGCCTCTATTGCCAGTATACTGTGTCCATTAGGAACCGCAGACCTTCAGGTACATCTCTGGAACGGCTGCCCACTTCTGTTCGTGTTATGACTGTTAGTGTGAGACTCGATTAATTCCTGTTGCTGCTCGGATGGTGCCAGTGGTCATGTTTCAGACTGCTCCTCTGCAGCTTGGAACTATCAAGCCTTTGACTGCAAGGGAGTAACTCAGTCGATTGCTTGTACTCAATACTTATGTCAAGCATAACTTTCATATCACAAAGGAGACAATCACAGCATTTCTAGACTTTATTACTGTATGTGACATGAAGCAGTACACTGGGCAGCTTCACCTATGCAGTGGAAGTGCTGCAGAGACACTTGTTCCAAGTTTCCATTTCTAGACATCTACAGACAAGTTCTACGTCAAGGCTGAGAACACAGACACTTTTCAGTACCTTCACCACTGCTCTTCCCAGAATCAGCCTATGGCGTTTTATTTAGACAAAGTATTTTGTTTGAGAGTACAGCAGCAGAGTTTCAGCCAGCGAGAAAAACAAGATCTGAATCCTGACCTGGCTTTCTATTACAAAAATACAGAGACTGAAACCAATTGCCACAACAAACCACTCAACATGTTCCTGGCTAAATCATGACTCGCAGCCTAGATAAAGAGGTGTTACATGGTATGATATCTTGACTTTCAAGCAACACCTTATTTTGATTTCTCTGAAAATAAAAATAAGGAGCCATGAGTAAAAAGCTAACACTCCCACGCTAAGGAACTGGCTGACTGTGGGTCACTCTGCAGTAGAGCATGTAATAAAGGTACCCAAAGTTTTGGGCTTCATCAAGAAGGGACAGGACAGAAGCAGTGAACCTGCAGTGATAGGTGCCCGAGGGGCTGGCAGTATCAGCAGATTCAAAAACAGACTAGACAAACTCATGGGCATCAAAAAGAACTAGGCAGGCATTTTTTTCCTAACAGCTATTATACAACAGATCGGAGTGCAGGTGAGCTACAAAATGGGTGAAATTCAGAAAACAGAGCCTCTCGTGTTTGTGAACCGCACCTTCTCTTGCCACTGTGAGACACAGACTACTGTGAGAGATGTGCCTCTGGGCTGATCTGTCAGGCACTTCTGAAGCTACCAGGAGCTCTGCTAGAAGAAAATCAGTTGCATAAAAATAAGCACAATAAGACTGACTGACCGGGCCACTAGTCTCATCCACATTGCCCACTTAACCCACAGAAATACTGCCTTGCCTCAAAACATTTGTACAGGTCTTCTATGGATTGCTGCCACTTCTGGGCATCATGTATTGAAATCACATGTACTTGCAGGTGGCAGAATGTTCCCTCCAGCAATTTGTTAAGAAAAATGGCTATCAATTCTTCTGAGACTGATTTTTTTATACATGTAGCTGTGTGTATGGGATTTAATCTGCCTGCTGCTTCAGAGTCCATCAGGGCACTGAAAGATCCAGGTGTGGGAGAGGTGTTGTTCCCACCAGCTTGCAGTGAGGAGAAGACTCAACACTGTCCTCCCTGCCACAACTTTGCACTCTTCTCAAATCCCTGCCTCTCTCTTGCCAATGCACACCCTGTGCTCTCTCACTTTTTTCCTATGAGGTCGGGTTTTTCCTATGCTGTTGATTCTGTCTTTCAACTCACCCTTGTATATGTTATTTTTCTTCTTTTTTTCACTTTTGTTTTATTTTTTCTTCTGCTTCCCCCTGTGGTTCCTCCTACTTTATGCTTGCACCCATCCTTCCTAGCCCATCAGTACCCGGCACCCACACAGCTCAGAATAGAAATGTGAGAAAATTTTTAAAAGACCATTTCAGTCTACAGTTCAAAAGGCAGTTGCTCAGCATGAACACCTTTTTGCCTACACCATAGGTCCTAAAAGGCAGTGATGGCTTCACTCCTTGCTGTCACATTTCACCTGGGTGAAGCACTAAGATCTGCTCTGCAAGGAACCACGAGACTTGAGCAGGGAAGGTCCCAGCAGAGCCTTGGTAAGGTTCCCTCTGGGACCCAAGATCCTGACAAAGGTCTCTGCGCAATAGTGCACAACCTGCTTGAATCGTTCTGATGTTTCAGCTCTGCAGAGAAGACAAGAAGCTTTCTGCTCCAGGACATCCCTTGGCTGCCCCACACAGAGATAGAGGCAGCACCTTCTTCGACTTGCTGAAATACCAAGTGCTGTGCTAGGTACAGTGCACATATTTTACCTTGACCTGATTATAGCCCTGAAGTCTACCATAAGCCCGGTACCTAATTTAAATACTTAGCACAAAGATCCTTCACTTCACCTACTGGCAAAGCAATCAATTTCAGTGAGATCTAGACAATCAGCAGAATTCCCTTTTCCTTCCTTGTGGCTGGTGTGCAAAAGAGACTGCCATCGCTGGCAGTTCCCCTTCATTGCAATTTACTGCCTGCGTAACATTTGTCAAAAGGGAATTGACAGTCTATCAAAACACAGAGCCTAAGAAGGAGGACAAATACCGCTCACAATAATTCTCTCTCTTGGGATCAGCAATATCTCCTTGTCACCAAGAGCACAGCAACATCAGAAAACGTGCAGCAGGAGCCCATCCCAGGTATTTCCATACTTCTGACAGATCCTGTCACACCACTGGCTGTGACTTGTCCAGACTCAGCCTGCCACTGAACAACCCGAGAGGAGCATTTTGCACCTTTTGCTTTCTTCAGCATATACGATTTTCTCTGATGAATTAGCTCTGCACTGTTAATGAAATCCTGTCATGAACAAAGCACGACTGGTCTCATCGAGGCAAAACCAACAGAGTGCCCTATCAGTCTCATCGAAACGCAGGCTGGACGGCTGATGAGAACGACCAGCCCTACGGAGAAGTTCATGTGAAAACATCAGGGAGGCCCAAGAACGCACTGAGAACAATTCTGCAGCCACAGTAAAGAGCTGAGCTCCTTCTGCCCTACGCGTGTCTCTGGAGGCTTTTAGCTCTCAGCCTTTCAGAGGACTGGAGTACTGGGAGTTGTAACCATCTGGCATTTCTTTTAAGACTACAGACACCCTTAAATTTTTGAATTAGAATCTTTATCATGGCAGCAACTGTGCTAAGTGCCTGGAAGAAGCTAAGATTCCCATGTGACCTTTGTTAACCCACAATATTTCTTTAGCATGCTCATTGTATCTCAAAAAGGGCATTATATTTTTCTTTCATTGCTCTACACAGTTTCTTGGCATGTCTTTATTTGCTATAAAATTTACCTAGACAACTCTCATGTAGATGGGGAAAAAATCTGTGTGCAATTTAGGAAGTCATTTCTATCTGTAATTTTTATGATTCCATGATTTTCTCATCCTTCCTTGATCCGCACTGCCTGAATCTCAGGTAGTCTCCTGGTAGCAGAGATGATGCAGGACTTGACTAAGAAGTAAACACTGTTACCTACATAACATTCACCCAATCTATCTATATCTGATAGAGGATCTCTGTTCACACCTGGAGCCATGAAACCATGTGTGTTAAATGTAAGCACACAGGAATTTATGCTAATAAAGAACAATGCTATTGTCGTAGGCTAACGCAGTACCAGATTACTAGCTTGACACATTCGACTGATCATTCCTTGGGTTTGTATTACAGCATAATATTCTGTCCTCTAGGTTTTTAAAGTTCTCTCTTCTTCAGTAGTCCTTACTCTACTCATCTGAGCCTTAAATTGAAGTTTCTTTCACACAAGTGCAGAGAGGGGTTCCAGAACCAAACATCTTTGAAGACTTCAGTATTATTCAATGAATAGTAAGCTACTGTCTTTACTGTCTCCATCCTGAATGCATAACAAAGCAAAAGCAATGCACAAGACAGTGAAAGTAACCCAGCAGCAACAGGCTTGCAAAGCATTAAGCACCAGCACTCAATTTGTTTATTACACACACAGCTATCTTAGATAGATGTACTGCAATGAACAGGAGGCAACAGAAACAGAAGCAAAAAAATCTGTTAAAACAAAGGAGAAGCATTTCACATTCCACCGCAAATCCAGCATACAGAAAGACAACTGGAAATTTCATCTACCATGGCTTGTGGCTCTCCTTCACATCAGCACCAGTGCAGACGACTGTTCCTTTATACTGCTTGATTTAACAGCATCCAAGACATTTCCCCCACGACCTGGATGACATTGCAAAGCAAGGGCTTACATTTTTTCCCATTCCCCAGATGTAATAATGCAAAGCCTTGCTCATGTGGCCAACCTTTTATTAACTGCCCATTATTCACAAAGGTAAGGCTGAAACTGCAAGATGCCCATTTTATTGCCAGTAAAAATGAGGTGTCACGCAACTAACTGATTTGCTCCTTGCCAACAAATCCATGACAGTGAAGCCACACAACCATAGATAACTGACATAGTTTTGATCTTCATCTGCTGCAACATGATTCACATGGTAATTTTTTGTGTTCTTTTTGAATCTAGTATTTCAACATTATAAACAGAGTCCCCCAATCGGGCATACAGATTCTCCTATAGGTAATAAATCACGTTTGGATTTTATAATAATTGCATGATACATGAAACCCAACTACTGGAGTAAAAAAGGATAGCCAAAGCCTTACACTGGAAACATTAGAAAAGAAAAAATTAACCAAGGTTATATTCCAGGTGGTGATTTAGCTCACAGCAGTACAGAGTATTCTAGCAGCCTGAAAACAGTCCAGCAACTGCATTCCCCATGCTGCACCATGACTTAGCGTAAAGGCAAATACAGCAACATTAGCATGCACTAGTCACTCACAATTGTGCAAAGGGACTGTACTCACCACCTTCTTCGTCACTCTGAGGACACTCTTCATTGCTATCTTCCGCTTCCATCATATTGCTTTCCAAAGGCACTAGAGGACTTTCCTCCCCATCATCCCTCCTAGTACTTGCATTCTTCTCCCCATCGTCCCCTATGTTACTTTCTACTGACCCAGCCTGTTTGAGTTCCCCATCAACTTCAGGACTTTGATGCTGTATTTCTATTATATCTTCATGAAAAATTCCAGTATCTTCCCTTGCTGTTAGATCTTCTGGTTTTGCCTTTTCTGCTTCATCTATTCCTTCCTCTTCCAGTGCAAAAGTTTCCTGATTTTCCCCCATTCTGAGCAGTTTATTCTCCCCGTTCTCATTTCCATATTGTGCATGTGCTGCGTTATCAGATGTCCTTTTGATATCATACTCCCCTTTGCCCTTAACATTGCCTTTCATCGTTCCAGCATGAGAGTCATCTTCACTGCTATCCTGGGTACTGATGGATGAGAGAGAGCGTGCAGACCTCCCACCTAGAAATAGCAAACATAATTTTGTTTTAGTATTTGTCACTAAAACATCTGCATTCATGGGCCACTAGTTCCCTTTGCTATGCACAAAGGGACAGACGCTCATCTAGACCCTCATCGTGAGGATATCGTGACAAAATTCCAATAAGTGTAGTAGAAGAACATTGGCCAGATATATCAAAGCCATTTAACTTTTTTTTTTTTCTGATAATGGAAATGAACCAGATTAGCTCCATCAATCACACAGAAATACGCCTCCAAAGGCACCTCTAAATATGACTCAGGCAGGTTTTAGAATAGTTTCTTAAGCTCCATTTGATAAAAGATTTCAATCATAGCAACAGTCCTTTAGTGCACTCCTGTTAGTGAAGATGGTGAAGATCTCCAAAATCATGTGTAAACCATTCAAATTAAACTGCAGAGGAAGTTCACGGTCTCCTCTAAAAAAACATACGGGGGCCATCATATGAAATTCATAAATGGCAACTTTGAGGAAAAAATAAAAATAAATAACAATTCTTCATCTAACATTTAGGTGAACAGTACAGCTTACTGCTACACAACATTGCTGGTGTCCAAAGTTTGCGTGGGTTCAACAAGAGGTTGGTCAAACAAAAGGAAGAAAAAATCCAGTTAGGCCTAATAAGTAAAAGGGACCACCCCTGACACCAGCTAATTACAGGGGTGGGAAGACACACTGGGGAAGCAGCGCAGTATCCTTGTCCTTTTCGTATTTTTCCTAGGCATCTGCTGGTGGCGGAGGGCCAGAGGTAGAATTTGGACTGCCAGACTGTCTCTGAACGGTTATTCTCAGAGCCACAGGAGCCAATCTGCGCCGCATTCCTTCTTCCTGCAGCCACAACCTTCCATCAGCCTCTATGCCTCCTCTTCCTCTGTGGATCTGAGGAAGGCTCATTGCAATTTTTTGTAATATTTCAAATTATCCTTTTCATCTGCAATGTATTACAAAAGCTTTGCTTTTAAACTGCTTTTAAAAAAACCTATGAAGCTAAATACGTCCCTAAAATATGTCAACTACTCTCATTAATTTTAGAACAAGAACAAAGAAGGTGTGTTTGAATGGAAACTGCAATTCTAAATTAACGGACTGCCTTGTATAGATGCCAGACTATCAATTCAAGAAAACTCCTCGATTTTCCTTAAAAGTAGCAAAGGAAAAGGAGCAGAGTGCAACTCCAGCGCCCAGCACACTTTAGTGGTGGTGTGAGGAACCTGCATGCATCTCTGGGGAAGTTATCCAGGTGTACGTTCATTCTAACTTTGACATCTTCATAGAGTGTGGCTGCAAGGACAACGAGCGGTACCAAATGGGAGGTGGATGCCCATCCTCTAGGATCTCTACTGCAAAGGATTTCAGGCACGAACTCCTGGACAGCAACCACCTGGCAAGGACGCTCAGTCACTTCCAATCCTCACTGGACTTGCACCTGCGTTCTAATGGTAGGTATGTTTAGACTCCCTTGAGCAACCAAACTCCCAGAAAACACCATGACTCCTAAAGACACTTACAAGAACATAAACCAAGCAAGTTCAGAGACAGAACGGCTCAAATATGCAGTTTATATATTGTACTGTGGGAATTGTCAGCGATTCTTTCCAATTTATTCACAGGCTTACGGTCCACGAGGATTTGAGTGCCAAGGTCTCTCTTACATGCTCTTTATTTATGTCTGATTCATAGTATTGTAGGCAAAAGTAACATCTTTGGCACCTCGGTTATCTGGACATTATTCTAAAACTCTGTATGCTGGCTGAACTGACCCCAGGGGCCTAATGAATTCAGACACTCTTGGAGGAGTGTAATGATATACTGAACGAAGATGAGACAAAATCTGTCCACGGCATGTACTCATAAAAATCCAGATCCCACTACTATTAACTATAACAGCACTCATAGGTTACAAGTGGATTAGTGTACTAATTACTGAAACATAAAAACATAGTGTCTATGCCCAAAAAAACATAGTGTCTATGCCCAATAGTTTGCTATCCAAAACCTTGGTCTATCAACACTAACACAGATGTTTAACTGACAGCGAGTTCCCCAAAAAAATTACAGGTGCGAGGCTTGACAGATGAGTTCAAGGCACAGTAAATGTACAGAGCACGTGGAATTCCAGGTCACAAGGAGACAACAGTTGAAGCTAGCAACAATTAGAGTAAAATTACAGAGAAACGCATGGTGCAGGTAATCTCCAGGTGGTCACAGGTTTGCGTTTGCCTCTAGGAGCCTGACAGAAGGGAAGCTTGCACTACCAGTGACCAACACAGCACTGCAAGGAACGGGCAATCTGTATCAAAAGACATTTCACACACTACAAAAATTCACCTAACAACAAAATAACAGCAAAAAGAAGAAGAAAAAAAATAACAAGGCTGGAAGTGGGACTTTCCTAAATGTTTTAGCTGAACATGTTCTGCTGGCCACCGCAGAGGAGCAGAGTGATTTCAGGGGTCTGAGTAGCCATGGACATTAACAGCAGCCACAAGGGTACATAACTTTGCAAATTAAATCACTTGTGTGCCGAAAGACAAATTCAAGAGCTGAACTGTAGGTAACAGATCTAAAACCCAACAGAGCTCTGTTATCCTCTGCAAGTCCGGAGAAAATGAGTTACTGTCACTAGCGTGGTGCCCCAGTAACACTTCCACAAAGACCCATTTTACCAGATCAAACAAGTAAATGTCCATGCTGACGGACGCCAGGACACATGTGAATAACAGCTTCACAGTTTTAACCTTGACATCGCTAAGTGCAGAGATCAAGTCACGGGGTGTTTGTATAACTGAGGGCTCGACAGCTCACACTCAGTTGTAAGCCTTGCCAGCCCAGAAGGTAACACATTTTTAAAGCAAGGGGAAACAGGGCGTACCTTAGGGCTAAGAGATACAATAGCTAAGTAACTCCCAAAACAGCGTTCATGGGCCCAACATTACTTAATGAAGATGAGAGCTAGAAACAGCATCTAGAGATGGCACTAGGGCTACTCTGAATGTACTCTACATCTATGCTCCCAAAGAGGGAAGGACCAAGGTTTGATTTGCTGTGATCTGTTACCACTCCAGGACCATGTATCTACACCCTTCCTCAGCTGGCAATCAACTCCACGCTAGCCCCCAGCGCTCGGCGTGCACTCCACGTGCACGGCGTTGAGATGCTGGAGGATCCTGCATGCACACTGTCGGGGGGGGCTCAGCCTCGATGCCCTCACACAGAAAAGTGCACGGAGGACATGAGTGGTGTGTTATTGGGTGCTGTGCACGACTCCGTGAGAAGATCTGCACCTAAAATGAGCTCATCTTGTGGACTAAATTGCTAATGTAGTAACACCCTATTTATGCAAGCACTGTCATCAATACCAGACTCTGCAAGGTGCACTATGGAGCATCAAGCTTTACACCTCAGTGGGGCCTTGCACTCAGTATTGAAAAATAGATAGTCACAGAATTTCACACAAGTTAGGCACTCACACGGAAGGGAGAAGAGGGAGAATTCCTTCTCTAACTGTCGCTTCCACTCACATGCCATCCACACGCCAGAACTGTAAGCCACGCAGAACAGCATGTTCAGAAAAACATGTTGTACAAAGAAATCTTACAAACCTTACACTACTTAAAGGACCCCATTCTGCCACCACTAGAGAATTCAAGGGACTGAGGAAGGGAGTTCCTTTACAGATGTTTCCCCTGAGACAATATATTAATTTCTAGATCTCTCTGTCACCACTGGATACATTAGGGAAATGGCAATTCAGGTAAGTGGAAAAGAGGTGGATATTAAAGAGGTATATGTATATACAAGAGAACAACTACGTAGAATTTGGGAAAAATGATGACTCAGGCAGGGGATATGCTGTCTCGGAGAAATTGTAAATGTAAATATAAAGAAGGGAAAAAACTGCTTAAGGCTGTGCAAAAAGGAATAACTAAGAACAATGGAGTTAAATTAAACTCTTTTTAAAAGTGAAAATAAAGAAAACTCTTTTTAACAATTAATATTCAGAAAAATCTTCAACTGTTGAGACCTATTAGGCACTTTAATAATCTCCTAAAAAATTGAACTAGTAGTTGCTACTACAGCTGCTTGAAATATTTCATGGAGACTCTTTTCAGAGAGTAAAGGTCCTTCCTTCAAACAGAAAGCTCTTCTTGTCCTCAAAATTACCAATGAATTCTTATTTTTCATAAATTTATTATTACATCTCAGTTGGGAAAAGCCCACATCTTTTTTATCCCTTCTCTTGACCTCTTCTGCTCAGTGGTGGAAAAAAAAAAAGGGAAAATTTCATTACAAAGGGGAAAATATAAAAAAATCAACAAATAGGGAACGGGAATGAAAAATCACAGGCATTTTGTGCTCAATCAATGCCTAGAGTGGTTAACAAAAACAATGCAAAAAATACCATTTTCTTTAAAGGATTGAAAACAAATCTGGCTAAAACTAGATGAGGACTCTAATGCCATCAGGTAAAGAGTAAACAGACATTTGGGAGATGACAAATCCTTACTACAACAAATTTCCTGTTCATGCAGAAGGAAATGCCCTGCACCATTTGGGTTCCACTATTTACTGTTTGTAAACACGTTCTCTGCGAGTGCGAAGGAGGAGATACCAACTCGCTTCTAAATACTTCTACCACCTCGAGTGTAGAAATCTCTTTGAAGATCAATCACTCACTACAGCCAGAACAAAAAAGTCATCCCGACCTTCACCTTAAATGTAAAGTCTGTAGAAATCCAAAATTCCAGTGATCTGAAATGTCACCCAAAGCTAGCAGTGACCTTAAAACATCCTTATCTAATGTTACAGTCCACCGTTTACTTGTGCTAAATAAGGACTGCAGAACACCTTCAGGCTTTCTTCCCCGAGAAGACAAATGTTGGAAGCATGGCTCTCCTTGTTGACATCGTTTACACCTACAGCAAGCAATCAAACCGAGCTCAGAGCACAGAACAGATGCATTCACAGTATAACCAACAATCATGGAAACGGCTTTTCCACCAGTATCCCTAGCTCCTAATCCATGACTCTTCCATTATTTATTGTACTTACACAACGAGACTTCTAAAAGCCCCTCTAGGTCTCCATCCAATATTTGGATAACCACTCCTCACATTAAAATACCAAATACCAAATCAGAACATCACCTGTCTCTTCCTTACATCCTCACCAAATGCAACAGGGAAAATGAAGTAGAGCCAGCTGCTCTGCCTCCCTTCTCCAAAAGTCACAGTGAAAAGGTTAAGAAGTCACAGCTCGTGTGGGCCAAAGCGAAAACTGATTCCAAGTGGTGAGCTGCTCAAGAAGCACCTTTGAGAGCCCCTTCCCTCATTCCCACGGAGGCAATGCTGCCAGCGCCAGACACCCATCCGCTACTGATTGCCAGGTGAGATGCAAGCGGTAGCTGATGAATACTGTGTTAGTGTGCTGATGTAAAAGATAGAAGCAGCAAATCAGGCTGCTGAGAAAGATGATTAAGCCTGTCTTATTTAAAACCACAGAGAATGTCAACGATTTAAACACTCGTCCTGAGCTGCTGCAGTAAAGGAGAATAAAGCAAGCCGTGGCAAGTACAAATTGAGGAACATTAGCAGTGCCTGTCAGCCAGTGGCACCCCTGGTGGAACCCCTGCCAAGACGACTCGCTGGTTTACACTGTTAGTTGCTGATGTTAAATGTCCATAGATTTCAAGATTTGATGGCTTCCCAACAGCCTTTTCTCTTCATCACAGAAAAATGTGTATCGAATTAGTGAGTTTCGGCGCATGCAGCACTATTACATCCCAGTACAAACAACGGTGAATAAGGGTGGCCCTTAACGAAGGCCTTAATGTATAGGTAGCCATGAAAGGCCCTTACAGTTACCTGTTCCTTTGCACCTATACACATCTATGCATCCACACACTTCCACTTGATCAGCACACACTACTACAGCTTGAGAAGCAGTGACTGAAGTCACAAAAAAGTTTATAATGCCATACACTAACAAGCAAAAAAGAATGCTTAATTGTACTGATTATTCATGATTCACAAGCTATTTCTGATTATCACAAGAAAACAAAAATTAAGATTCTTTTTGATCACTGCAATGTTATAATAAGTAAGGATGTTTCAAACCTGATTGGAATTTCTGCTGGATTTTATACGTTCTATAAAAAGACTGGATCTTTCTTGCAGCTGCAACCTTTTCACAAACAGCTGTATTACCTTTGCTTAATTCACCTAGAAATACAAATGTGAAAGTAATGTTTCCATTTACCTTGAGAAATAGTTTGCACATTAGGACTGTCAAATGTAAGGAACACAAAGTAATTAATTTTACAACAGCAGTAAATGGAGAAATCCTGGTACATTATGACAAGCGAGAAGCAGATAAGTCAGCTCAGGATCTAACAAAGCCATAGAGGAGAAATGTTAGAGAGAAATAAATTGCTGTGCCCCAAGGAAGAGGCAGTTCACTTCTGATGTACTCACCACGTGGTGAATGGAATTCTATTGTTCGTCTAATAAATGAGAAATTGCCTGCAAGGTTGCTGTGGGATTATTCATGAAGTTGCACAGGCTGCATGAAGGCCAATGGTTAAAACACCAGGCATTAAAAGTGCTGATCCAAAAAACTGAATGACAGAAAATGTTACTTATTCTACAAAAATATAGTCCAGAGCAGTTTAACCGCTCTGAATTAATAATAATAATGGTCTTGGACACTTCACTGCACACTTTTGTACCTACATTTGGATCAAGAATCACAAACTATCATACTGATTCCGGATCTTACTCATTCACAGCCGGACTTGAACAAGGACCCTCAACATTGCCAAACCATTGCTGGTAGAAGGGATGTTTCCTCCCTGAGCCAAGACAGAGTCCGTGATGTACCAGAGTGCAAAGCTGAGGTTCTGATTAGTCAGGGCCATTAAAGACAGCACTGCCCAAATACAAGGTGGTAAGTCTGGTTTCCTGGTGACTTCTCAGATAAAAGTGCATATCCTCAGCAGGTGTAAGTGGTCATCACTTCACGGATGTCGGTGACCACTGACACGAAGTGATGATCTGCCCCAAGTATTTAAAGCTAATCTGCTGGCTGGCTCCATCTCCATTGCTGCAAGTAAATAGTTCAGCAATGTCTGCTGTGAGCTGGCACACCTTACACTGCCAGTGGGTTTGGCTCTATTTCAGTGACGGACGGTAAAATTAGTAACAAAGAAAATAGGTATCTTTTACCACCAATTCAGTAGGGATTGCATGAGTTTTCCCATGCAGACTCAACATATGTACTGGACATGCACAATATCTAAAACATGCATCAGGTCAACTTCTCTAAGCTTCATGATGAGAAAAACTAACCTTGTTTATCATCCTCTGACTCACTGTCAGAATATCCATCACTTCCATCTTTCTCGCTGTCAGAGGCCTGCAGTGCCTTTTGTGATAAGGTTTTACTGTCCTTTTCATAGTCTAAATCATGTTTTTTATCATCTGAGGATGACTTTGACATTCCATTCATTTGAACCCCAGTCTGTCGCTCTTCATTAACTTCTTCATCTGCTTCAAAATCTTCATCATACTCTAAAATAAAAGAATCATACTGTGAGACAGGAAACAGAATTCACAACTAATACGGTCTTTTTAAGCAGACAGAGGTTAACTTCATTAATCTCCTTTTGCCTTTGCATTTGCTCAGTCTTTTTAAAGCCATCAGAGAATCGAAGACCACAGACAGGAATCATAAGAGCACATTATCATAAAAAAGTATCATGTTCTTCATAGATAGAGTAGCAAAAATGCAGTAAAGCTACTGAATGATGCATCAAGTATGATTAATACATTAAAAACAAAACAAACAAAATCATTAGCCATTGAAAGGACTAGAAAAATTAAGAGCTGGGCAAACTCAGAAATAAAATGCAAGACAGTCTCTTATTATAGGAGAAAAAATTGTTGCAACAAAAAAAAAAAACAAACCACCAAGCAATAGAGAAAGCTGGAGAAAGGTAATATATTATAGCACAAAGTAAGATAAATGTGGATTGACATGGCTAATTAGCAAAGAAGTGGCTTACAAACTAAATGAATTAATTAAACCCAGCCAAAGGGTGCTACAGAGGAACAGTCTGTTATCACACTGCTCTGAGATGCTCCTTCAGGTCCCAGGTGAAATCCTGGTACAAATGAAGCTTATGGAAGAATTAACCACTTTTACATCAACACGGTCTGGATTTCATCCCAGGCTACTAGCCTGACATTTGATAGATAGCTTTGCTCAGATCTATAGGTAAAGATTTTCTTCATGCATATGCATTAAAGAATCCTTCCCTTTCCAGCCAAGGCTGCACTATTTAAAACCCCAGGCACCAGCACGCACAGTGATGTCAGTGATTTCCATCTAAAATCCAGTAATTCCACTGCTCCCACTAGCTCACTGTGCATGCAGCAGAGAGGCACCAAACCAAAATTGTGAAGGAGAGCTGTCACTGCTGACACACCAGCTGTCCCTCGTGGCCATAATTTCTCACCTTTCAGATTTTATTGCTCATCTCTTTTTCTTTCCATCAGTGCTTTTAAAGTACTGAAGTGACAGAATGCCAAGGACAGAAATGAAGAGTATCTGATGCAGAACCAATTAGGCAAATAAACAATTACCCAGGCAATGAGAATTAAGGGAATAAGGAGATCTATTTTCTGTATTAAAAATCAATTGAGATTCCAACTGCATTGTTGGAAGTGAGGCCTCCTCAGGTAACTGTCAGAAAGGTGCCCACCTCCTGCAAGGAAAAAGGCTTGATTAATCACAAACACACATCCACAGGGACTAACGAGGAAGCTGAGCAGCAGCACTGCAGAATTATGAAAGTAAAAATAGGACTAGGAATTAAAATCTCTCTCTAACTTGGAGTTGCTCTAAAAAAGGCCTATAATAAGGCGTGAGTGAAGGCACAGGCTGAGCTCCCCTTCTCTTCCCGTGAGCAGCCTGACGGCAACAGGGACTGGCCGGAGGTGGCACAAGGCACACAGCACATTCTGGGTGTGCAGCTGGAGCTGCCACACGTCAGTTTTATACCACAGATTCCATCCTTGCCTGCCACGAGAAACACCCCTTGGGCAAACTTTCAGCAAGGGCAGCCTCTCTCCGGTCTTTCTTTTTAAACCTCTGTCAACAGAAATGAGATGGGGCTCAAGCGAAAGCGGCAAGGTCAGCCAGGTACAACAGGCACCGGGAGCGTTCGGTAAAGGGAAAGGACGATAGTCCCTGTGGTCGGAGCACAGAAGGTAAGAAAGGTGAGCTGGTAGACCTGGAGCAGAGGGAACAAATGCTCAGACAGGTGAGGAAGGTGGAGGTTTGGGCAGGTGTCAGGTAAGCGGTGCCTGGTACAGTGTGGTGGAGAAGGGACTGGAAAGACCCTTAGGTGAACAAGGCATCGCACTCCCACTGGCAACAGACAGGAGAAAAGATCAAAATAGTTCATCTGGCACTACATCTTGCTGACATTTTGCTGCTATGTGCTCTTCCCACCCTCTCTCCCCTTCTGCACCCAGCATTCAGCCTCCTCCCTCCCCTCCATCTCGAACGAGGCAGCAGGAGGCTTTTCCACCTCCCGCCCCTATGGCCACCGTTTTCTCTCCATTCACCTTATGCTGATGTCCTCTCTTCCTTAGGAGCTCACCTCAGACTCACGGTCCCCCCTCCTACACCCAGTCCCGTTTCTTCCTTCTGCCCTACTTGTCCTCCACCTGCTGCCACTCTGCTCTTCACTGTGGTCCCTTCACTGTGCCCCACTTTCCTCCTGCTTTCCCCCCTACCTCAGGCTCCTGTTTCAGCCCCTCTGACCTTCCTTACTCACTCTCTTGGCTCTTGCAGAACACTCTCATCCTGTTGCTTGGCCGAAAGGAGCCCCACTAATTTTATTGCCCAGACACAGGCATCACTACATTTGTTATACATGAGGTGTCCTAAGAGAGGATGCTCCAGGCAAAGCTGGAAGCCCACAATCCCATACCTTCTCCAGAATCATCCTCTCCCATTTTTCATCCCCTGCTCGTGTTTTGGAATACTGTACCATTTTTACCGGTGTCTTCCTGACTATCTTCACTCTCACGATCAGATAGTTTTTTCCTTTCTTCTTTTCTGTACTCCTGTCCGGTCTCCATTTTGTCCTCAATAGTGTCCACACTCACTTCATGACCT
Source organism: Balearica regulorum gibbericeps (assembly GCF_011004875.1). NCBI lineage: Eukaryota > Metazoa > Chordata > Aves > Gruiformes > Gruidae > Balearica > Balearica regulorum. The sequence continues at coordinate 407,042 of NC_046191.1, read as the reverse complement.
GGTAAGATGACTAACACTGAATCTTTGCTTGGTTTCTGCTCAACACTGCTTTTACTTGGCTCATTGCGCACTCCATCTCTCCAGGAACCCACATGCTTTTCCTCATGGTTCTCCATCTTTCTCTTGGGAGGGGATGGCTTTTTGTCCAGATCCATTGCAATAATGCACCTATAAAAACCCAAGGAGAATTGGAAAGTATCACATTTTTCCTTCTGTGAACAATGGAAGGGCAGCAGACACAGTGAGCTAGTTCGCTCGTTATCAGCAGTAAAACCAGGTACCTATCTGCCTCTGCATTGCCACTCAGACAGCAAGGTTACTGGTAACGACTGACTTGGAGAAGGATCCTAAAATCCTCCAGTGCTCCACAAATACAGATGCGGTTCCTCCTTGAAGGAGAGTAACACTGCCTGCACTCGAAGGTGACAACTGAAGTATAAACCGTCAGTCTAGAAATCCTTCAGTTTTGCGGGCATAAAATGTAAATGTGACAATTTCTGAAAAGACTCCTACCTTTTAATTATTTGTTCATGCTATGTTTTTCAGGGACCTTTGAGATATTGAAGCACTTCTGCTGTACAGAAATGCTGGACCTAGGCAAGCAGACAACTCTGTGCAAGGATCACAGCATCGGTGTAGAAATCACTGCGGCATCACCTCTTTGTGAACCAAAGCCTTAACCTAACAGGGGAAATCAACTGGGATCTTTACTGAGAATCCAAGGGGGAACTTAATGCGTGGATGTGGTGTCATACGCAAAACAGGAAAAAAATACAACTGCATTTGACCTGAAGGAGACGTGAAAATAGTTGCCATTTACAGGGAGAATCTGGTTAATGGAGATGGTTTTTAGTCACCAGACAAGGTTGGCTGGACTGACAAGAGACAGGAAAACAGAGATATCACTAAGAATAAGAGGGGAAGGGGGACAGAAGGTCCATTCTATATCCATTCTGAATTCAGATGCTTTTCACTACTTTGAACATATTAAGTAATACATTTACATAAATCACGTTCAATGTTAGATTGGAGTACAAAAAATATGGTACAATAAAGTAGAATTTTTTTTCTTAGAATTGGGTCCTTATCTAAAAAATAGAGTATAGCTCTGTGGAGGTTCTCTTCTTCCAACTGCTTGATGCTCTTTTAAAAATTACTTACAAAAAGAACAAAAAAGTTTTAAAATTATCCATGTGTGCAGAAGTTTACCTGCCTGGCACATCTTAACAATCACACAAAAGGAAGATTATATTAAAATTAAAGCTTCTTGGCAAAACTACAGCTGTTGCTCACAGCACTGACTTTTGTCCCAAACCAGGAACGTTCTGCACAGATGTGCTCTCTGAAACATGGCCAACATTCAACACTCTCCTATTCTGCAGCCGGGGGTATTACAGCAGAATCCCACCTTACAGGCAGAGCTGTTTAAAAATAATTTTTCTTCCCACAATCACAAGGAAAATCCTGAAAACTACAGTTAACTCAGTGGTACTCTTGATATTTATTTCACTATCACTTCCACCAGAAACACACAAGTGGCGTATGTATACCACCCCACACCTACTCCTCTGTGCTCGACTGTTGAGGAAGCGCCGACTGCCTCCCGACAGGCCAGCACACCCAGTGCGACATGGTCACTCAACAGAGTGACTGAAGAGGCAGCACAGAAGTAGCTGACTTTGATGGCATCCTTGGATGTGGGACCCTGAGGGATAAGCTCAATTCTGTACCTTTCAAGAAACAGATGAGGTTCTACAGAGCTGTGGGGTGCCAGAAAGATTAACAAAGAGGAAACAAGTGATAAACTCCCTAAAAACTGGGCTGCTAAGTCCTTGTGAGCAAAGCGTATTTGTCTCCATACCTGTAGCAAGGAGATGCTCCCTCCACATTAAGAAACCCGAAGTATCCACGTTTGCCTCCCAGCCTGGAACGCTTCTGATGTTTGTACTCACAGCAACAGCTCAATCTGTCCACTTGTATCCCATTGAGAAAAAAGGTGAGGCTGAACGGGAAACCATGGTGCCTCTTTGAGACAAACTGAAAGGCTTCTGTAATCACAGAAAGAAAAGAGTTCAAAGAGAAAGGTTATGCTTTGCTGTCATCCTATTGCAATCGTTGTCTCTCATCTGCATCGCCACCAAAGCACCCAGCCCTCTGGGTTGGGTTCTCGGCTGTATTAATTAGTTGGTAAAACTCTACCTCCTTCCCAGACCTTGCCACCCTCCAACCCCAGCGTACCAAGCTGGACACGCCTGTGACAAGCGAATACCTCGTCAGTATGGCCACTCACGCTACAGCAGAACAGAAACCAGAGCCTCCCATCTCAAAAAGATTAACTCTGCCACTTGCCCTACAAGAGTGTGCACTAGGCGCAGAAAGTTTAGGATTCCTGGCGTGTGTCTAAATGGTGCAGTGCAGCAGTACGTTAGAGCTCCCGCAGTGTAACGCAGGCATTCCTCCAGAGTGCAGCCAGGCTCCAGATCAGTACCGCTGCACTACTGCGGCGCTGCGCCTGCACTAATACGGTCCTACTCGGAGCAAGATGGAGCAGCTGAAAGATGCTGTTTCTGGAGCCACGAGCCACTTCAGGCTACGCTGCCAGGGCACTTTGGGCATCCGAGCCGTCCATGAGGGCACTGAGGCTGCTCCCCCGCTCGTGCCGGGGGGGCTGGGTTGTACTCCCGTAACCCACAACTGTGGTACCTTCCAAAGCAGACTGAGCACACACCAGCAGGGAGGAAGCCACGCTGTACTCAGCGGGTTCCCGAACAGGGACAACAGGAGCACACACAAAGGACACCTTTTGCACGGCTGCGGCACAGCTCCAGCACACGCTTAACACCGCAGTGCACCCATAACCTCGGGGGGCAGGCCGAAGTGCAGGCATCTCTGCACCGTCTTCCCATATCCAGTGAAAATGCAAACACAAACACAGCAGGTTCTGTGAGCTGGAATGAGGGGAATAATCTGTGGAATCACTCCTCCTCATAGGTGAAAATCTCCCAGCCATTTCCTCTTCTCAATTTCCCAGAACACAATTCACCTTTTACTGGTGTGATGGAATCATGTAAAAGAGATGGGAATTGGGCTCCCACTATGTACTTTTTCTTCTGGAATAATAAGCAACATGCACTGATGTATTAGAGCAAGTTAGAAACAGATAACCCCTATTTAAGGACAGTTTATTGCTACAACCACTTTATTAACCATACTTCTCTATACAAAATTAATATAAGCTACAGTATTGTGTTAAATCAGTTCTCTAAACTCCTTCTACCATAACTTGCAAAAGTAATTGTAACATCACCCTCAGTCATGAAACAGTAGATCCAGATTCAGTGTGGAGGTAAATGGTATAAAAATCCCTGGATGTGTGTATCTTGACTGAGTTCAGCTGAAAGCATTTGGTATCACATCAACATTTTAGCCAAAAAAAAAAAAAAAAAAAGATTTTGCCACAATCAGTATGAACTCTGACTCTTTATCCTTACCTCCTTCCAATAGCTTGCCTTTGTAGACACAAAGGTTTTCTCCTCCACAATGCTGCTGATAGACTTTGATTTCATCTCTGTAATCAGTGTCATTGTGAGATAAATGCACACTTTTTCCTAGAAAGACCATAGTAACAAATGCGTTGCTGCGTAACGAGGACTTCGGGAATCCTCCAGAATTCTGCAGCAGGAGACACACAAAAAATGCATTCAGCTTCCAACTCTGACAGAAGGTGAACACAAAGATCATATATGCACAGCAGACACTTGAGGGTTCCAGTCTTTTAAGACAGATCTTGAGCTGCTTAAATTGGAAAGTGTTTTGTAACATGCAGAAGGGCAGAAAAATATTTTGAACTGAAAATCCATTGCATTGAATTGCCAAAAATTGCAGGGATCGTGTTTAATGACCCATATCGTTCCTCCCAATCCTGGGTCCTACAATTTAATTTACAGGAGTCAAAACTGGCTGGAGAGACAGTGTAACAGATGAAGTTTTCATATGCTCAAGGCATTTCATATATCCCTCTGAAGTTCTGGTAGTAGATAAGGTCAGAGATAGGATCAGATTGACTAAAATGGGAGGCTTTGAGTAAGAGTTCCCATGGTGGTTTTGTTCAAGCACCCTTCCCCCCCCCCCCCCCGCTAATGAAAAACACCAAATGTTTTAGTATATATAGAGATGGGTGGCAGTTATGTATTTTAATAGTTATAAATTTTCTTTCTTTCAAAAATTCAGTGAATCTTTATGCAAACTAGGTATACACATCTTTCAGCATGAGGCAAATACACCAATGAGGAAGGTAATATACCGATGCGTAAACAGAGAAGTAGACAGAGATAACTTACCTTTGTTAAAAGTTGCTCTAAGCCATTTGGTGCAGTGGTGGGATGAAGTCGTCTCCCTCTGGGCATCCCATCTCTCACCGCATTTACATTCTTGTCTCCTTTTTGCAGGGGCGGAGGTGGCACTGGTATCACATAATTGTTAATGACGGGCAGTTGATATGGGGATATACCAGTCACATATCCCATTGAATTCATAAGTCTTAATCCACTCCTCTGCCCCTGCAAAAACATTTTAACCAGGTTAAATAGGTTATGCAGAATAAGCTACCAAGCGTATTGAACTAGCCAGGGTTTGGCTGCTCTTTACATTTAGTACCACACATACTTCTAGAACAATTCCTTAACTTGGTGTTTGCAATTTTGTTCATGAAAACATTTCTGTGCTAAAACCTTTTCTTTTAATTTGCAAAGCAACAGGCAGATTGCTTGAAAATGTCACCCCCATAGATATATACAACATTGCAAACCATGTGGTGCTTGTAACCATGCAGAGTTCTGATCACAAGCAGACAGAATATTGCACAACCCCACAGCACTGCTGCGTTCTCTCAGCTGGCAAGCAAATTCCAAAGCAGCCAGAATCTTCAACAATAACATCATTTGGCATCAATTATACAAGATGTGGTTCAAAACGCTTCTTTCACATTTGTAGTGGAGGTTTAGTCCTCCTTCAGGATGAAATGCTAACAGAGGGTCCAGGGCCCTGAAAAGCAAGATATCCCTAGAGAATAAATTCTGCAAATGTTGCACACTCTGGATCTGAGCTCAGCATCATGTCTTCATAATCTATGACTGATTTAGCTGTTTTGTCAGTAGCAAGCATTAAAAAAAAACAATTTAATAACCTGTAATTTGACTAGACATAGATAGTGCCAGCAAATTCTTGGAGAAAGGCTCATGAGCATCACAACACAGAGCAAATGCACAGCAGAAGGGGGCTATTCTTACAGTGTCTGCCAGTCAATTGTAGCAGGTCACGGTCTCATTCCAAAATCCTCCAGTCCCATGGAACTCCTAACACAAAGTCAATTACATAATGTTGTTCTAGATCAGAAGACAAGTCCAAATCTCACCTAAAAGTAACTGCGTACACATCAAGATCATGTTTGGCTATTCCAAAAAGCTCTCATTCTCTGAACCCGCTAGTGTGACTTAGTAGGAGGAATGGTAAAAAAAAAAGGAAGGAGTTTTTTGCTTCTTTGCAGCTGTAGATGAATATAAAAACTTGTGAGACTGTGTGAAAATATTCATGAGTTATTGGTGTTAACCAAGTGGCTGCCTCCTTCTCCATGTAACAGAAAATCTACGTAGAGTGAGAAAATTTTGCATGCAGAGAGATTTTATACTATAAAAGATAAGCCACCATATTTTTCCTCACTGTGATCAAGAACTGGGCATTAGACCAGTAAAACAATGTCTAGAAAAATAAGGGGAGGTTAAAAAGGAGAGTTTAAATAAAAGCTGGCAACCATCTGGAAGGCATGTTGCCTGCAGTATGCAGCTCTGGGAACTACAGTACTAAAGCAGTATTATAAAGCTGTCCCTAAAATTACATTATTTTTCAGAATGAAATATGGCCTCACCCCACTGGCAAACTGCTGATCATGTTCAAGTGTGTGGCACTTCTGTTTAGAGCTTGAAGTCTTTGGTATAGACCCTTCTACAGCACAGCTGCGAAGTGGCTGGAGTCGAAGTGGGTGTTGCATATTTCCCGGAGCTGTATTTGGTCGCCAGGAAGTCTAGAAAAGGAAAAAGAAAATGGAAACAGCTACAAAATCTCAGTGTATAGTTGCCAGTGCAGAGCACCATCATAAAGAAAAAAAGGAAAAAAATAGCACTGATCAAGATATTTGGAAGGGATGAGTGATTCTCAGGTACCTTCAGGAAATGAAATGTTCTAGTCTGCTCCAAAAAGCCAGACCCCTTTAGGCATGTGTAATTGAGCATCCAAAACCTGGAGCATCCAAAATAACACTTGGCCATAAATACAGGTTTTGCTACTGTCTCATCACAGTGCAGCCTTGAAGCAAACATCGTGAACTCAGAGAAACTGTAGCAGTGTGCTGTTTTGGTGACGTCAGCACACGGACAACGAGAATGCACGACAAAAGCATGGCTATTTCTGTTCAATACTCAGCATTTTTCTGACTTTTTTATTTCATCTTTTCCTTGTATACCCTTCAGAATACCAAGTTAAAATGTCAAAACCTAAAAAACCTGTTTAACGGGGTTAACTCACCGTCTTAGAAAAGACAGGTTCCTTGCATCGGCGTTGATGAGGAGGGTGTCCACCAGCATAATCAAATAGAGGTCCAGGTGCCCTCTGTACGGAGAGGAGGCGGTCACTCAGGACTGGAAGTCTCCCTTCAGTCTGCACCAATTATCATTATTGAAATGGAGAACCAGTTAAAACTGAACTAGATATTTGACTTTCGACCTTAGATTTTAGTATCATTATAGTTTAGTATTATTATATTTCAAGAGTATATTAACATTCCTTCTCTGCCTGTTAAACAGAGTAAGAGGCTTCTGAACCACAGCTCCAAGGCAAGGCCTTCTGGAATGACCTTTAGTCTTGTTTCACCCCTTCAACTCTGCTTTCTAAAAGACCTCCATCGTTTTCAGGACTTTACAACATGTGTAAACTTGCCGACAGCCACAGTATTCATTGACAATACTCAATGTACTGATACCAGCCTAACCTTGGGTGACAAGGCAGATAAAAGGGAAAGATTAAAACAAATTTATCACAAAGCAAAGCTATTTTTTCCAGGTTCTGATGTGCCATTCCTGCAACACCGGCTTTGCAAGATTTCTCTTTAATGACATGATCCTGCAAACAGGAAATCAGCCTCAAGTGATGAAGGATGAGGCCATAGCCTGGATCAATTGGGGCAGTCAGTGCTCTAGCCTAAGCACAGATGTCATAGGTGTACGTGCACACTTTCAGCTGCGTGTGCTTACACTGCAGCACATGGAGCAGTTGGTGAAACTCACCAGTTCTGAGTGACCAGTTGGTTCTCCAGCCACTAAAGGCTGGAGCCCATAATGATTTCTTGGACCAAGGGGTGGATGTGGGGACCGCATAGGTCTGGCATCTTCCACTGATCTTCTGGATCGTTCCACCTAAAAGAACAGAAATTTACATCTCTGAGGTACTAAATACTCTAACAGCAATGTTTGAGCTTGCCTTCCATCCGTCTTTCATCGGACAGCTATGACAATCAATGTGCCTAGACCCGATGGAACACCTAGTTAAGGAAAGAAAGGAAATCATGGGGAGAATGAGAGAGGGACGAGGGAAAAGACTTGTTCCCATCTCTGATTCATTCCCCTGCAGCCTTCTCCAGCTGCTGATCCCCTCAAATTCAATTCATCTGCCTGTTTCTGTGTATCTCCCAATTCTTGGTTTGGTTGAAGGTCTCTTTCTTTTCTAAATTTGAGTGCACCTGCCACTTCCTTGCTCTGACTGCTGCCCTCCCTACCTTTTCTTCTCAAAATCTCCACGTTGGGCTAACTACGCTTCTGGAAATAGATAGCTCTGTCTCTCATCCTCCCTTGCTCAGTCATTTGTCTTTTCTCCTTTCCTTTCAGATTAGCTACTCAGCTGAATACACTGAATGTATGAGGTGAGAATTAAATTACACTGCTAACTCCAGTCGGGTTCCTGTGTCCCATTGTGGCATCACAGCAAAGATACAGATCACATATCTGCAGGCATTTCCCTTATACTTCTCACTGAAGGAAGCAGTTTGGGTTTATGTTCCAAAACAATCCAAGTCCAAGATCCTTTGATAGGGTGCCTTAGTCAGTACTTCCACTGTGGTGACTTTCTACCAGCAGAACTTCAGTCAGTAAATAATGCCTTTGCAATTACCATAGTGATCAGTGTTTTTCATTAAAATCTCCTCCTTTCTTTTCTTAATGAATTGCTCATAAATGTATTATTTAAAATTAAAAAGATTTCACATTTTTTTCAACTGTTCAAAGAAGCAGCTAGCTTCTCAGGGCATTCTTCTCAATATGTGCAGGCTCCTAATAAAAAAATAAGATGTTGAGTATATTTCAGCCAAAAGGAGAACAACTTTTCCCATATGAGTCCAAGTGACTTCATGGGGAGAAGAATCAATGACTTCTGTGGGATATCCATGAACAACCACAGAATCAAGCTCTACCTACATGACATCAAAGTGAAGACTTCTGAAACCTCTTTTCATTACTTACATGCTGGTTCTGCTAAATATCATGTGGAGAGGCAAATGACTGAAAACGTGAGCTCTGTAGCAGTCAAAAGTAGATAGTGTCTAGAATTACTAGGAGAACTGCAGCACATATCTTGAATTATTCATCCCATTCTGGTTCCCCATTTCAAAACAGAAATAGTAGAACTAGAAAAGGTAAAAAAAATGGCAACAGTAATGAGAAGCCTGGAATGGCTCATGTATGAAAGATGCAATAGACTGAGGGTCTTCAGCTTTGAAAACTGAGAAGGAATATGCAAAAGGTATGTAAAACCACAAATACCTTGGAAAAGCAGAACAGTTATTCACTTTTTACATAACTAGAACAATGGAGCATCAAACAGAATTATCAGACAGCAGATACATTAATTATTGTGCAGAAATGCAAGGAAGTACCATTTCATACAATTCATAATTCCATTCCACAACCAACACTGAAGAACCAAAATAGTAAGCAGATTCAAAAGGAATCCCGTGCATGAATGGAAGTTCTGGAACTGCTGCACAGAGGAAGGAGATGTAACCGGGGGGGGGGGGGGGGCAGGATCATCCTCTATTTGCCTGTTTCTTGTACTTTTTCCATAAACATCAAAGACAGGACTGTTGACTCAGTGAATCTCTGGCCTGACTCATGGCTGTTATTTAACACAGGGCAAAACTGCCATGGCCCATCAGTTCTCAGTAGCACACAAGCTTTACCTTGATTTTCTGCACCCTCTCCTTCCCCAAAGAATTTTCAAGTTTCCTTTTTATTTCCAGCTGATGATGACGCTGTCCATGTAAGAGAAAGAGAAATCTCATTAATGGGCATTATGAGATGTCAATGAATGCTTCTGTTCTGCTTACCACTTGCCTGCTCCCCAGTCACTACCCTCATTAAGCCCTATTATAAAACTACTGTTGATTCAATCCATTTGCATTACACCTGTGTATATTAACAACAGCAAGGGAATGACTGAGCATTTGTTAAGTTGTAGGGACCAAGTCCATTCTTGATATGTAACAGGAATGTGCCCAAATTTTGTACTCAGATAAGATACATAACTATGTTCAAACTATTTTGTTTTGATTAGAATTTTTTTAAGCAAACTAGCCCTGTGAATATCATCCCACAATCCAACGACTGCCAAAGTGCAGTAAGTGACCAGGACAGTGTTCTAACAACAGTATGGTTAAACAGCTAGAGGCCAGTGGAGGTTTCATGTGGGGGACATCGAGCACAAAGATTGTCCTTTTTCCCAGCAGGAGAGAGCCTTTCAGGGGAGCATGAGGGCACAGCTACAGAAAACAGGACAGTACGAGTTAACAGCCACTGGCTGTCAGTAGGGAAGTATCTGAAAAGGCTTACACATCTCTAGTAAATGCGTACCTCCATGTCAAGGACCTTATGAAATATGGCCCGAGCCAGGCACTCCTGTACGTATTGTTGGTGCTCCCTCCTCATAGCATTTAGCTGGTATTCTTTCTCAGATATTATTCTTCCACTCCTTGAGATCTGCCATAAACAAATATAATGTAACTAAAAAGGAGAAGACAGAATAAAGTATGTTTTCAAGCAGAGTGCCATTTCCCAAAAAGACTACTTTCTCCTCCCAGTTAGCTACCCCCGCTGCTTCTGCCATGGTGCTGGCACTCACCTGCCCAGCACAGAATTGCAGTTTCTTTGACCCTGTGGACCCCATCAGCCAAATGGGAAGAGCAGAAGAGTAGCAGTCACATTTCCTAACAGCTGAGGGCTCAGCCTTACTCTTCATGGGCCATTGCCCAAGTCAGTGCAGGGGAATTAAATACTTGCCTTCCTACTGCGTAAGGGTTGCATCTGCCTGTGATAAAGAGAGTCACACCTAGGAGCGTGTATGTACTTTTCAAAATGTTCGGCACATTCACCTTTACCAAATCCTCCAGTTTTCCATTAAACACTTTTGAAAAATAACACTGAAGCTATTGAAACAACTAGTAGAGTCAAAGACGCTTAGACTCACAGTTTAAAAAAACCTAAAAGAATCAATATGATTCTGTATATTTGCAAACTGAAAGATTTTTCAGAGGTGAACTCCAATGAGCAAAAAAAGAAAAATGGAGCAGAAACACAAAAACATTCTGAATTTATCAAAACCTCACCATAAAATATCTGCTTCTGCTTGGATATGAAATACAAGCAGATTGACAAATATACTCACGTCACTGTAATTGTGCAGTAATATGCAATAACTTACTGAAACTGCATTACTGAGAAGAAGCTCAGGGCCAAGCCAAGGCTCTCCAATGTCTACATACAGCACCAATCCATGTCAGCCACTGTTTCCAGTTTCTCGCAGATAAGCGTTCTGGCTGTTGCATTACAGAAAGTGCAGTGGAAGTGTAAACATGGTATTCTCTGGAGTATGGCCTCCAGATTGACTGTTAGCACATCACTTCTAGTATGCAATCATCATCCACCAGCAGCCCACAGGCCAGCATCTTCATAGTCCCAGGTGGCCCTCAGACCTTGACATCCTGAAATGTGCTCAATGCCAGCTACGGTATTTCCTCAGCTGTTAGTAGTGTTTCAAAAACCACTTAGCACAGGGAGCTAAGCACAGCCTTATGCACCACCTGTGTCCCCGCAGTACCTAGCTGACCAACGGTAGGTAATAATGCAGTGGGAAATGCTTGGATTGAACAAACCTACCCTCAGTCTCAGTGTGATCGTGTGGCTTTGATCTGGCACAGCATAATTTCACATGTTTGGCTAGCTGGTGAAATTCTTACCAATGACAAACATACCTCTAACAAATAACCAACAGAACCATCAGTGGTTTGACTTGTGCAATATTAAAGAACTCTTTTCTTTTTTTCTCAGAAAAAGAAACTTTTCAATCTCACCAGTCCTGATCTCTGAAGATGCCGTCTTATCCTGGTATTGCTGAAATATCCAACCAGGTGTTTGTCTGTAAGGCTATTGTAGCTTGCAAGAAATCTGAAATAAAATCAATACAGATGCATATAATCCCATTGACAGCCAAATAATTACAGCTTAAGTTATAAAGACCTACCCGATAGTTTGCTGCAGAAAATGCTGTCTTGATGAATCATGCCCAGCATTTTGTCAGATAAATGCCCATTAGATTATGTAAAGGTAACATCTTATTGCCTCCAGAAGATTCGTATCAGAAACAAGTGACTTCTACACAAGATACAGCATCGAACGGCATACCACCACCAAGGCACAGGGTCCAACAGAGCCCAGCCCTGCAGGTCTCCTCCAAGACCAGCTCCCACAACAGCCGCCTCTGATAAGAAACTCTGACCTTCAGCAGGTCAGCACCATGCCACACAACATTCAGAGCTGGATTGCTGGCTGAGTCCGGCAGGCACAGACCCAGCTCCCTGGCCACCCTCCCACGGGCCCTGTTGAAGAGCGAGGTCCCAGAACTCCTGCACCACTGCATGCTCCCACTGCCCACCACGCGCCCCACGCTCCCCTTCCTTCGGCCGCCTCCTAACTGCTGATAGATGTGACAGTGAGAAAGTTTCTGGCAGCTTTTGCAAAGACCTGTAAGAATAACTTGGGTTGGGAGGCACCTCCAGAGGCCATCTAGTCCAACCTCCGGCTCCAGGCATATCACTTATCAGACTTCGCCTACACAAAGGAATTTTCCTGCGGTCTCCATTGCCAGCTCTCAGACATTATTGTCTGGTATTTAACACAAAAAAATTGCTTTCTTCAGTCTACTTACATTAACAGAAACTGCTAGCACCAAAACAGATTTTTAAGACAGGACAGTTTCCATTGTATTTTCACTGGCTTGAAAGCTAGCACACACGTTATTAACTTGGGTGCAAATCTTTGTTCTGATGAAGACTACTTATTTGTGTTTTCAGCCAAAGCCTCCTTTGGTATCCATATTTCCATCCATTTCTTTGTGGTACCTCCCTTTTCTTTAATGATCCCACCATCAGAGGGACTGCATATCAAATTCATCACTTGGAATACCTACACAGAAAACAAAGTGGCTTCAATTTCAGGTGTCAAAAAATACACTTAAGTCTTCCCTCCTGTTTTGAACCATTTTCTCAACTAGGATTCAGCTACATGTCTGTTAAAATGTCGCCTGTCCAAGCACTAATTTGGTCATGAACAAAAAATCCTGTTTCAAAAAAACAGTTCTCCATTTGGCCGTTACACCAACAGAACTCACGAACTACTCAGGAAAACTAACCCATGGCAGCAAGACTAGGAACTGTCCTACCTGTCTCAGGGACAATTATTTGAACACAACAGTGACTCTAGAATATTTATTTAAATAAACAGCCAATAATGCTTGTCCCACATACATATTAATAAATTCAATTGCACAAAACTTGTACAGAGCAAGATTCGTGATTTCTGTGGTATTTACAGGCTAGAAAGCTTGCGTTACTGTAGTATGTTTTTGCTGGCTGTCACCATATGGCAGCAGTTTGTCTGACGTACAGCGTGCATTGATGAGAATACTTCTTTTACCCCCCCCCAAGTACACTACACTTTACCCAAAATCATCGGATTTACTCTATGATGTGACAGATTTGCTCAAGCTAAATAAAAACTGAATGTACTCTGCAGGAAACCAAAGAGTTTGCACAAAAGGCCAGCAAGCACACTCATCTGCCTGCACGAATCCTGACACTATTGCTCTGGCGCTCGGCAAGCTGCCACCTTTCACCACCTTGGCCTTCCTGTGGAGAGCACGCTTTGTGCCTGAGGGACGGCGGCGAGTTCTCACCCAAGCCGGGGCATCAGAAGACAGCTGCGTGGTGAGGGACGGTGGCCGTCTCTGGAGAACCAGCCCCTCCTGGGTTAGAAAGCACCAGCACTGGACAACTCATCGCTCAGCGCAGTATCGGCCCACGCAGGTCACAGCTAAAGACCTGGGTGGATCTCTTTCGCCATGCCGCACCACCAAGGTTTCAGAGAGACCAAGCAGCCGGTACTAGGACGGCTCTAGAGTGCCGTTCAGTCCGAAAGACTCCTGGGACTACGCTGCCGAAGTGGCCAGAACAGTTGGGCTACACTACCTTCTGCTAACCTTTTCCCCTTCAGAGACCCCTGACGTAGGGGGGCACTGTCCCCTGCTGTGTCCAGAGCAATACAAATGGGCCCAACACGAAACGCGAGAACCTCTCCAGTCTTTTCCAGTTCCCAAGTCAATCTACTAAAGGTTCTCTTTAATGCGTACATCGAACAATCCAAAGTGAACAAATTGCATTTCTATTTACTGGTGAAAAACTGTAGGACCAACAAACGTGGAGAACCAGACCACGCAGACCACCCAAGCAAGGCCCCCCCCCCCCCCCCCCGCTCTGCTCCAGGAATGTCCTGCATCTCTGGAAAGCCAACAGAGCCACATCACCGCAGCTACCAAAGATCAGAGCTTCCAAAAACTGAACCTAAGGTACGAGAGTTGAACACAAAAACTGAGACTCCATAATTAGCAGATATATTTTTAAATAGTTCTTAGCACAACCTTATCTTACTTCCTCCTCTGGAAGGAATAACAAAGTAGAGTGACAGTAGGCTTAAGTTTTTAATACTCTAAATCCATTCACATTTGTAGAAGGTATACACTCAGATACATATTGCATAACATGTTCAGCCTGACCCTTGGGCTCTCTAGGCAGGGCGCGTTTTAATTACTCAACAAGAGATTGATCTCCCTTGTTTTCTTTGGCTCTAAATTTAAATGCCGCTGTACTTCTATTACATGTCTTTCAATGGGATAGTTCCAGATAAATGTCTACTGCTAGGCTGAGTTACCGTGCACAAAAGTATACTCAAGGAAAGAAAGAACAATTTAAAAAAAAAAAGAAATCCAAGAAAACAAAGAGATCGTGGATTTACAGGAATTTTATCTGGGGTTTCACAATAATCTCACAGGTGCCTCCTAACAATAAATTAAACTTTAAACAAACATTTTAGTTTACCCTGTTATGCATGTTGATTAAACGCTGGACTACAGCAACTGTTCTACATTACTTTTTTAATCTACTGTTTGCATGTGCATTTGAAACCACCAGATCACATCAATTGTGCTAAGTACTGACTTGTGGCATCACCTGGCACACAGAGGCAAAGGAGAAACTCAATCTAATTCCTTTTCATTTACTTCCTTGCATCTGGTATTTCATGGACCATATAACTAGTTAAAATGCAACTCCCACCCGAGCACAGTGATGTAGCAACTTTCGTTTCAAAGATGTTTCTGTGCATGTGTTTTCTCATTTAGATTATGAACAGGCTGGTCCTCAAAAATGACAAATTAAATTCAAAGGTCAAAAGGGTATTGGAGGAAATAGGGAAATGTTTTGGGCCTGAACCAAAACCCATTAAACCACCGGAAAGAACGTGACTGGATCCCACTGGGCTTTGCAGAGCCGCACTGCCCGGAGAAGCCTGAGCTCTCTGCCCAGGTGAGAACCAGCACAGACGGAGCCACACAGAACACCCGGGCGCCCACTCGAACGCCAGCTTAAATCACGCACCGCAGGCAGGGGCTGGCCCTGCAAGCCTGTGCTCACCTCCAGCTTCTCCTGGTTTTCCTGCCTGTTTCAGCTGAGCCGTTCACCCTCCCCCAGTAGAATTTAGGCAAGTTTAGTTGGGAGCGGGCTGTACTGGTGCTATGCTCGGGCTTGTCCCGAACCCCTCTGGAGCACCCCACTGACACCGAAGGACCAGACCCACGCGGTGCTTCAGCGGACAGGGTGCAGGCGTACCTTCCAGTCTGGGGACTGCCAGGGCGAGACCTTACCGTCTGCACACAGTCTGCACCGTTCACTCGAAAGCGCGCCACTGGAGATAAAATTCAGACTGCTGCTTACAAATGACAAGGGTCCAACGGACAGGAAGGTGATTCCGAGAGATGCAGTAACAGAACTGTTGCAGCACAGATTTGGGTTCATTGCTAGCTTCACAGAATAATGCAACCGCTAACTTCTGCGGCGTTTCCCCGAAAGCAAGTTATCTGAGACATGTCATGAATTACCTACTTGAGGACTGTCAGAAACAAGCTTTTCAGCAAAGCAGACCATTGGTCTCATTTATTCCTCTGCTCCTGCGCATATTATCAAAAAAAGGATAACAGAAGTTCACGTCTGAGAAGTTTTCTTCCAGAGATTTCAATATTTAAGAGCTATATACAAATGTCACCTCTAAATCCTCTACAACAGATAGAAGTGCAGAACTGGCAAAAAAGCATGTTAGCAAAACATACAGCAAAGGAAAAGCATCAGCCTTAAACAGTACTATGCAAAATGTTTGTTACAGTCATATCATAGTCACACTCCAAAAAGTCCCTTTTTCTGGCTATCTCTGGGGCTCCTTTTTCTCTGACTGTTTATCCGGTTTGTTCTTCTCTCTACAAATTCTAGTTTTTTATTAGAATTGCCAGCAATTTTCCTGGCACAGAAGCTAGACTGGCTGATCTATAGTTTTCAGGGCTAGTTTTGAAGCTCTTCCTAAAATTAGTATCACATTTGTTTCTCTGGTATCACAGCCAGTTGCTACATATCGCTGTTAGTTCAGTAATTTCGTATTTAAGGTTATTTAGAATGCTTGGATGTACACAGTTTGTTCCTGATTTTTTTTTTTATTAATTTCCTCAAAATCCTCCCTCACTTGCATCTAAATTTGAGTCGAGTTCCCCAAATTCATGCCCAGTCAAGATTGATTCAAGGGAAGCAATCTCCTCGAATTCTTCAACAGCCATGTTTCAGATCTAGGACTTTTACTACAGAGTCATTGAGAAACAGCAGCATCCGATTTTAACAATAACTCTTCAATGGGCACCCACATTTTAAAATAGATTTTCATTATCTTGCTTACCGCCAGAGATGAGAATACAGTTTACATTACATTAGAGATTACATTTTTTTTAATTTCTAAAAGCAAAAAGGCCAAAAATATCTTTGTTTCTCACCTGACTAGACTTCTAAAGTGAGGGACCACATACCACAGGAAAAAGGAAGACAGCCATAATTCCCGTCCATGAAGTCATCTAACACAAAGACCTTCTGGACTGCTAGAAGGGTAGGAAACGAAGCCGGGTAACTTCCTTCCCCTGCCAAAGACCACCACGTGCGAGGAGCACACACTCCCTACGGACACCCTGGGGAAACAGGGAGCCTGACAGAAGCACGCGAGGGCTGGAGCAGCCCTGGGACCTGGAGGGTGACGGTCCCACGGCCAGGTCTGGCTGTGCCTTGCCTGGGCAGCTCAACCCTTCGGCACGTGAGCCAGGCAGCAGCCCCGTGCTTGCCACACCTCTCACGCCCCGGTATCATTTATACCCCCAGGGTAACACCTTAGCTGCCCATTCAGAAAAATAAATTGCTGTCACTGGAGCCAACTCTTCCCTTTTCCCCATTAACAAAAGTAATAAACTAATAATGGCAAGTACAAATACCCAAATTAGCAGGCAGAACGGAGCCACAGAAACCAAAAGCCATTATTTATTTTGCTTTTAAAAAAAAATGTATTGAGGGCCAAAGTAAAATACACATCAGTCCAAAACGCCCAGGAAGAATTACATTTGCAGCTGTGGGGAGTCCAGCTGTGCAGATGACAGAGTACGCAAAACACAAAACATACTAGAGCTGCGACTAGGATTTTAGTAAATTAAGGAACTGTCCCCTTGGAACTCTGTATCCTACAGGACTGCCATTATCATTGCCACTATTATTTATTAACAGTATCTGTTTTTTATCAGCTTACACTGCACAATGCACCGTATGCAGAGCAGTGCTGTGTGTCACAATGATTTTTAAGACCATTCTTACTCATTTGAAAGGGTATCAGGACAAAGTCACAGTAGGCATCCTACACTAGTTTTGCATAGCAAACTTTCACAGCTAATAATTTATAGTGCAATTAAATCAGTGACTGCTCACCAAAGAAATAATCTAAGAGAGCACCAAAGCGCTAGTTACTGATTAGTAGAGTCATAGGGAACTACAGCCCCCATGTTGCACGTTACTCCATTCCAACAAACAGCCCTGCCCTTCATGGAGACCGTTCCTCGCTCTAACAAGCTGCCAGATCTTGCACTGTTTCTGCCGGGGACGTAAGCAAGGCTTGTCCAGTTTCCAGACAGAACAAAGGTAACCACAGGCTGTCAACCACAAACAGCAAGTTCAACATCCCACAAGGCAGGGACACCTGCCCAGCACGGTCCGTCTAGGAGGAAAGACCTCTCTTAGGAGACTCTCCAGATACCTGGCCGCTCTCTGCCATTCCCTCCCTAAGGAAACTCTTCAGCCACCATGAAGTACATCCCACTTCCAAAAATAACGCTGTCAGACTCTCCAGAGAGGTAAGCAGATGGTGGCAAAGTGGTTTTCTGCAGCACCGGAATTCGGCATTAAACTCCGAAGGTAAGGACTTTGTGAATCCTAGCTGGGAATGGCCTAACAGGCACACGTGGCCCTAGGAATCCGGAGATGGTACAATTCCATCACAGAGAACGGGATTTTGCCATCTACCCTGCGGTACAGGCATTCAGAAGATAACTGCTGCCTTTGTTACACTACTCGGCATAAATGCTTATTTTGTTTGGTGCCTCCAAGCTTAAGCCCAGTGAGTATGGCCAGTGACCACGCTGTGCTTGGGTTCCTCTCTCTGAGAAAGAGGGCCGACTACTCAGAGGTGCTCAGCCAGGAGAATGATCCTCAGTCTCCACAAAAGAAGGCTCTTGCGCTGTCAGGAGACAGGGCTGTAACACTTGTGACCTGACTCCTCCGATCCCAGGCCTTGGACCATGGCCGCCCTCCAGCAAGGTGCGGCTGGGTCCGGACTTCACCTCGAGGCACAGCTCCGGCTTCCACGTTAACTCACTTCAACTACTACTGCTGTGCTTATGGGAAACCATGCTGGAACACAACTACTGAACCACAACTCGCTGAAGTCAGCAGATGACTTGAAATTTTGACAGGGCTTTGGATTCTAACAGTAATTAGTTTACTCCAAGCCCACAAAACCCTTAGGCACACATACAGCTTTACTCAGGTGGTAACCAAGGAAGGGAGAGGCCACAGTCTCTCCAAATCCATCGTATCTCTGCTTAAATATTTGCAGGACCCCTTCAGCCCTGGCCATCCGACCTCAGCGAGACCACCAGCCGCCTTGCTCCATGGACACACAGGTCAAACCCACCCGGGGTTTTGGTTCGAAAGCTTCATGCTGTTTTCTTTACTCTTCATCTAATCTTAACTATTGAACTGCCAAACCACTGAGGATTCTTTGCCCAGATACTCAGTGAGCATTACTTTATTGTATGAATACTTTGCCCCAGGGGATGATCTCCACAGATCGAATGAGCAGGGAGAAATGAGCTTGCTCTGCCTGTACCCAAAGGCAGCCATGATGCTCTGGAAGGCAGCCAGTGGCTCGCCCAGAGCTGCCTGAATGCGGAGCAGGACCCTGATGAAGGTCGGCAGGGACCCAGTCCTGCACCCGGGAAGGAACAGGCCCCTGCAACAGCACAGGCCGGAGGCAGCCGGGCCGGGGAGCAGCTCTGCTGGAGACGACCGGCCAGTCCAGGGGACACAAGCTGAACGGAGGTGAGCCCGCGTGCCTGGGCAGCGAGGACAGCCAGCAGGAGGGAAGTGATCGTCCCCTTTCCTTGGCACTCGTCAGACCCACGCGCTGCTGCGTCCGTGCAGTGCAAGGAGGCCACGGCTGTCTGGAGCGAGTTGGGGGGAGGCCAGCACGATGGTGGGGCTGGAGCACGAGGCCAGGCTGAGCAGGGGCAGCTCTGGGGTCCCGCAGCAGCCTGCCAGGGCCTCGGGGTGGAGGAGACGGAGCCAGAGGAGGCACAACGGGTACAAGCTGAAAGAAGAGGGCCTGAGGCGGGTCTAATGAAAACATTTTTCCCCACGAGGAGGGCCAGGCAATGGAGAGGGCACCCGGGGGCGTGCTGTTCCCACCCTCGGAGGTTTTTGGGATCAGTCTGGATCAAGTAACGTGGTCTGATCTCACAGCTGACCCTGTGAGCAGGAGACTGGACTAGAGAGCTCCCACGGAATTATTTTGTGATCCTACGACTCATTCGGCTGCTGTAAGAGGCTAGCACTGTTTGATGGCTTCCAGAAGGGAAATGGTTGAGGAGCAGAGGCAAACCCCACGTGTGTTGGGCTCTCCCCATCCACTTTAACAAGCTCTTTGTAAGTCACAGCTCTGTAATTCTCACTGTTTTCTGTGTCCGATGCAGATGGGAGATATTCCTTGAAATATCTGTGATGTGAATGCCATCAGCCACCACATAATTGTTTCCCAAAAACTGAATTAACAAATGCCATCCAGAGTCCAAAAGTGCCTTACGCGGTAACTAGAGTGAAACAATCTTGCAGGAATAAGGTTTTAGGTATTTTGCTCGAAGTTCTATATATTTCTTCATAAAAGAGATTTTCATGCACAACGCTTTTTCAAAGGTTTTTAAATAATCAAATCATGCTACATGTTCCAGTCTTGAACACAACTAGACATGGAAACGGAAGCCAAAAGATTCCTGTTCTGCTACTGATCGGTTGTACGGCTATAAGCAAGTTATGTCATTATTTATTTATTCAGAGCACCGCCCACTACAACAGGATGTGTCAAATTTTGTCATGGAGATGGCGATCTGCGGAGCTCCTCAGTATCTGTAACTCATACCATCTTGGGGAAGTTTGGACACTCTGAAACTCACAACCTGGGGATCTGCAGTGGGGCAACAGCAAAGGGAGACGCCGGAGGCCAGCGGCCCCGTCCCCTGTGAGCCACCTGCCCGTGCACAGCACAGGGTCACCGCCTTGGCGGAGGGCTCTGGGATCGGAGGGCTCTTGGATCAGAAGGCTCTGGGATCGGAGGGCTCTTGGATCAGAGGGCTCTGGGATCGGAGGGCTCCTGGATTCAAACGCGCCCACCTCCGCCCAGGCTGACCGGGACATCCCAGGTTGCCAAGCTGCAGAGGTCAGGGCACCTGACTCCACACAAACGTAACATCCAAAACTACCGTTTGGCCACGTTGGAGTGCAAGAAAACACCTTTAGATCTTCCAAGTTGTTTGCGGCACTTAATCCCCTGCCATTGCTATTACGGAATTAAAAAGGCAAACAACCACAAAAACAGAGCAGCCGCCGGTTCACCTTGTTCCAGGTAGGCTGTGGGGCTGCTCGGGGTGCGGCCACGCCTGAGCACACGCGGGTGTCCCCGACCGCACGGTGGCCCCGCAGCCCCCCGCCGCCCCCCGCCTCAGCAGACGGCCAGCCTGCTGCTGGGGGTAAGGGGGGAAGGCAGAGCGCTGGGCCCGGCGCCGGCCGGCCGGCCGGGGGAGGGCTGGCCGCTGACAGCGAGGGACGCGGGGCAACGCCGCGGGGAAGGGACCGGACCCGGGAGCCCCGCGGCACCCCCCCGCCCCGCCCCACTCACCCCGGCGGCGGTCCGCTCATGGCGGCGGCGGGCCGAGGGGCGGCCGTGAGGGGCCTGGCGCTGCCTGCGGTCCCGGCGCTGCCGGCCGCGTCCCCGGGCGTCGCTAGGACACGGCGGGGGAGGCCGCGGGGCGGGCGGGGCTCCGCGCAGAGGGCGCCAGCGCTCCGCGCCGAGGGCGCCAGCGCTGCCGGTGGGTCCCGCTGCGCCCGGGGACGAGGGTCCGGCCCCAGCCCCGGGCGGGTCCCCGAGCCCCGGGCAGGTCCCCGAGCCCCCGGCGGCCCTGCCCCCGCACCGCCCGGCGCTCCCGGCTGCCCCGGCCCCCCGAGCTGCTCCCGCAGCCACCAGCCGCACCGGCCCCCAGCTCCCGCCTGCGGCCGAGGCGCACGGACCCCGCCTGGCCCACGAAAAAGCCGGGGGAAAACAGCCCCGGCGCAGCCCCCCAGCCCGGGCCCTGGTCCAGCCCGGGGGGCGACACGGCCTGAGCTCTGAAGGGGTGGGAGGGGCTGCAGGATGCTCCCTGTCCCCTGCAGTGACTCCAAGCTTTCAGGGAAGGAAAGGGGGGGTGGAAAAGGAGTTATGATACAACACAGACCTATGAACTTAAAAATATAGCACAGGAGGTGATAGGATGCACAATCATTTCAAATGTCCATCCTGATTTCTGTTCTTTCAGTGCAAGCGACAAGAAAGCTCCAAAGTATGCATTTCAATGATCTCTAGGTTTACTCAAATAAAGCAGATAGATACAATCACCCTTCCACGCTCCCATTTTTCCCTTCTGCCTTCCCTTCTTGTGAGTTCAAGTTGAAGCACAAATACACAGGTAATGCTTTCAGGGCCCACAATACGGCTGAACTGAGCGTGCATCCTCAAGGTTATGAAGAGGAGGGACAGCCTTCCCCTCTGATGCACTTCCTCCAAAATGTTAAAGGACTTCCACTGTCCTCAGGTCTTCTGTGATGCCATCTGCTTGCACTTAATATTGAACTGTCTTTTCTAAAGGAAGCAACTATCAAGAACATCAATATCCTCTTGATTTTTTATCTTCCTAGCCCTTTAATTAAAGTCTCATTAATGTATTGTACCATGCTGTAGCACAAGAAGTCAGGAATACACACAGGGGATGACGTGGTTACAATGGAGAGGCCATACTTTTAATGACTAGAAAGCACAGGCAGCATTTATTTTGGGTACAATGAGATTAACAAATAACAGCTGCTTTTCAGTACGATTCCACTCTTTTCTGTTTCAGAAACAGGTATAGCAGCAGTTTCCAGACTGTGGCACGCGTAAACAACTGCACACCTTAAACCTCAAACCTTGCCTGCGTATGCAAAGGCCAGCGCAGCAGTCAGAGCCCCTGCAACCTTTCCCACCGCTCACGGCAGCCCCAAGCAGATTAGCACTGGGAACCACTGCTGCAGAAACCCCATCTGATTAAATCAGGACAAGTTACTTGAAAATAAACAACCTGGCTGACAGAATTCTTCTGCCCAATTCAATTGTCTATGATCCTCCATCCTTCCCACCCTGCCAAGGGAGACGGCATGTCCTAAAAGGAGAGCTGAACCAAGGGCTCTCTAGGCTGACAGTCATTAGATGGGTGGCTTGCACAGATCAGATACACCTGAAAGATTAGGCAGAAATGTGACAAATAAGGTCTCTAAGAAATTTATCTGCAGCAGCTGAAGAAGTTACCTAGCCAAGACGATTCTCCCTCCACTGGCCATTAGTGTCCCTCTAACGGCGAATACAGCCTGCAACACACAGGAGCACCTCGACCATTCCCCCTCGCCGATCACAGCGAAGCTGGGTTTGCGCTAATGTGCAAGGCTTGGACTGCTGTAACCGAGATGTGGGCCAGTCGATGCCTCCTCACCTTCATCATGACAGCGGTGACAAGATCTTACACTGCTTCAACGACACCCACCAGCTGAGGCCCAACCTTATTTCTGCAACAATACCAGCAATATAACCCGGGCCTCGCAAGTATGTCTCCTGCCCGCAGCCTGAAAGCACCTCCCCAGCTTCCTCACCCCTTCCTGCACTTTGTGTTCAGCGCTACAGCATTATTTTTATTCACACGACTTCAGCAACCTCTTCTATTTGTACGATACATCAAAAATGGACAGAAGAATTAAATGTTCTATTACATTTCTTCACAAAGTCTAAGTTATGCCGTCTTGTTCTGCTAGGTTACATCTCTAGAGAGAAGCTGGCGATGTAATAAAAATAGAACTACTCTGACACCTTCTGGTGAGAAACCCCGTTACAAACAATACCCTTGTTAAAAGCAGCAGTGCATACGCAGACAAGAAAACGCTGCTCTGATTTTCATCTCTAAACATTAGCCACAATGCAGAGGCAGCAACAAGCAAGGAAGGAGCCATTGTAAATCATAAGACTCATGCATATAACACCCTCTGACCAAAGGCCAAATTAGAAAGAATTAAGTATTTAAAAGCATACAATGCATAAGGAAATAGTATATTCCATAATCATATCATATCATGGTCTCCATAATCATATCCATCGTTAACCATTACTCTTCACTTCCTATTTAGTACCTTAAGAAATGTTTTACTTTTTCTAACAGCGTTGCCAAGTGGAATCACAGATTCCCTACATGCCATCACCGCCTCAGACTGCATTCTGCCTGAATGAATAGGAACAATCAGCATCTTTTACCGGAACAATCAGCTGAGAAACTACCTGCCCACATCACTTACACTAGGTTAATCACTCTTAAACCTGCAAGCAGATATGCAGCTCCTGACCCCTATAGAAAGGGCAACTTGCAAGGAAACCAGCTTCTGGGCATCTGCACAGCCTTGAGGTATGAAGTGTCCTGCTACACCCAGAGGGGAGTAAGAGGCAGGGAACCAAGTTACTGCACTACTACAGCTGAGTCTGCCTAACCCTTCTCCTCCCTAGCAACTATTTCCAAAAGCACTTACTGAAATTTTAGTTTGAAATCATTAACTCAGAAACACTCAATCTTCTTCTCTGGCAAAACAATCCATTTGATGCAATGGTTTTAAGGTTTATAAGATTTCTAAGAACAAGAAGCAATGAAATGACTCAGTGTAACAGCAAAACGACCTCACATTTACATTTGCACAGAGGAAACAGCACTGTGGTCTACCTACTCTAGAAGATGGAGCTCAAGTAGTTCACAACACCAATTATATGACAAACTGCTTGAAAGAAATGAGGACGACTCAGTGACCCAGCATATTCCTTTAATCCTGTGTTTAATAACGAGACTTAAAGCTATAATGTCTCATCCACCCCCAAGAGAAATGCAAATACTTACTTAAGTCCTGCTGAATTAATATTGTTGGGAATAGTATGTATATCTCTGGAGATGTATATCTATTTACAGTATGTTAAAAAAATTATTCATAGAAGCATAGAATGGTTTGGGTTGGAAGGGACCTTAAACATCATCTAATTCCAACCCCCCCGCTGCGGGCAGGGACATTCTTCACTAGACCACGTTGCCCAAAGCCCCATCCAACCTGGCCTTGAACACTGCCAGGGATCCAGGGGCAGCCACAGCTTCTCTGGGCAACCTCTGCCAGGGCCTCACCACTCTAACAGTAAAGAATTTCTTTCTAACATCTAATCTAAATCGACCCTCCTTCAGCTTAAACCCATTACCCCTTGTCCTGTCACTACACTCCCTGATAAACAGTCCCTCACCATCTTTCCTGGAGGCCCCTTCAGGTACTGGTAAGCCGCAATTAGATCTCCCCGGAGCCTTCTGTTCTCCAGGCTGAACAATCCCAACTCTCTCAGCCTGTCCTCATAGCAGAGGTGCTCCATCCCTCCGATCAGCTTCGTGGCCCTCCTCTGGACTCACTCCAACAGCTCTATGTCTCTCCTGTCCTGGGGCCCCCAGAGCAGGATGCAGTACTCCAGGTGGGGTCTCACCAGAGCGGAGTAGAGGGGCAGGATCACCTCCCTCGACCTGCTGGTCACACCCCTTTTGATGCAGCCCAGGACACGGTTGGCTTTCTGGGCTGCAGGCGCACACTGCCGGCTCATGTTGCGCTTCGCATCAATCAATACCCCCAAGTCCTTCTCCTCGGGGCTGCTCTCAATCCATTCCCCACCCGGCCTATAGTCATGCTTGGAATTGCGCCGACCCACGTGCAGGACCTTGACCTTGGCCTTGTTGAACTCCATGCGGTTTGCACGGGCCCACCTCTCCAGCCTGTCAAGGTCCCTCTGGATGGCATCCCTTCCCTCCAGCGTGTAGACCACACCACACAGCTTGGTGTCGCCAGCAAACTTGCTCGATCCCACTGTCCATGTCGCCGACAAAGATGTTGAACAGTGCCGGTCCCAGTACCGACCCCTGAGGAACGCCACTCGTCACTGGTCTCCACTTGGACATTGAGCCATTGACCACAACTCTTTGAGTATGACCATCCACTCAATTCCTTATCCACCGAGTGGTCCATCCATCGAATCCATGTCTCTCCAATTTAGAGACAAGGATGTTGTGTGGGAGAGTGACAAATGCCTTGCATGAGTCCAGGTAGATGATGTCAGTTGCTCTTCCCTTGTCCACCAACGCTGTAACCCCATCATAGAAGGCCACCAAATTTGTCAGGCACAATTTGCCCTTAGTGAAGCCGTGTTGCCTGTCAGCAATCACCTCGTTATTTTCCATGTGCCTGAGCATGGTCTTCAGGAGGGTCTGCTCCATGATCTTGCCAGGCACAGAGGTGAGACTGACCGGCCTGTAGTTCCCTGGGTGTTCTTTTTTTCCCTTCTTAAAAATGGGGGTTATGTTCCCCCTCTTCCAGTCGGTGGGAACTTTGCTAGACTGCCAGGACTTCTCAAATATGATGGAGAGTAGCCTGGCCACTGCATCCACCAGTTCCCTCAAAACCCGTGGATGCAACTCATCAGGTCTTATGGACTTGTGCACCTTCAGGTTCCTTAGATATTCTTGAACCTGATCTTCTCCTACGGTGGGCAGTTCTTCATTCTCCCAGTCCCTGCCTTTACGACCTGGGCAGTGTGGCTCAAGCATTTGCCAGTGAAGACTGAGGCAAAGAAGTCGTTGAGTACCTCAGCCTTCTCCATATCCTGGGTAACCAGGTCACCCGTTTCACTCCGGAGGGGACTTGCATTTTCCCCTCATCCTCCTTTTATCACTGACATACCTATAGAAACTTTTCTTGTTGTCCTTGACATCCCTGGCCAGATTTAACTCTATCAGGGCTTTGGCTTTCCTAACCTGATCCCTGGCTGCTCAGACAGTTTCTCTGTATTCCTCCCAGGCTGCCTGCCCTTGCTTCCACCCTCTGTAAGCGTCTGTTTTTTGTTTGACTTTGCCCAGAAGCTCCTTGTTCATCCATGCAGGCCTCTTGGTGGTTTTGCCTGACTTCCTCTTGGGATGCATCAATCCTGAGCTTGGAGGAGGTGACCCTTGAATATTAGCCAGCTGTCTTGGACCTCTCTTCCCTCTAGAGCTTTGTCCCATGGTACTCTACCAAGCAGATCCCTGGAGAGGCCAAAGTCTGCTCTCCTGAAGTCCAGGGTAGTGAGATTGCTGTGTGCCCTCCTTGCTGCCCTGAGGATCTTGAACTCCACCATTTTGTGGTCACTGCAGCCAAGGCTGCCCTTGAGCTTCACATCCCCTACCAGGCCCTCCTTGTTGGTGAGAACAAGGTCCAGCATGGCACCTCTCCTCCTTGGCTCCTCTGTCACTTGGAGAAGAAAGTTGTCATCAACACATCCCAGGAATTTCCTAGATTGCTTGTGCCCTGCTGTGTTGTTCCTCCAATGGATGTCAGGGTGGTTGAAGTCCCCCGTAAGGACCAGGGCTTGTGAACGTGAGGCTGCTCCTATTTGCCTATAAAGGGCCTCATCCACTCAGTCTCCCTGGTCAGGTGGCCTGTAGCAGACCACAGCTATGATGTCCTCTGCCCCAGGCCTCCCTTTAATCCTGACCCATAAGCTCTCAGTCAGCTCCTCATCTATCCTGTGTTGGGTTTGCATGGCAAGGTTTTGGTAGCGGGGGGCGGTTACAGGAGTGGCTTCTGTGAGAAGCTGCTAGAAGCTTCCCCTGTGTCTGATAGAGCCAATGCCAGCCGGCTCCAAGAGGGACCCGCCGCTGGCCAAGGCCAAGCCAATCAGTGCCTCTGTGATAACACATTTAAGAAAGAGAAAAAAACAGTTAGAGGGAGCTTTTGCAGCTGGAGAGAGGAGTGAGAAGATGTAAGAAACTCTGCAGACACCAAGGTCAGTGCAGAAGGAGGGGCAGGAGGTACTCCAGGCACCGGAGCAGAGATCCCCCTGCAGCCCGTGGTGAAGACCATGGTGAAGCAGGCTGTCCCCCTGCAGCCCATGGAGGGAGGATGAGGGGGTGTAGAGATTCCACCTGCAGCCCGTGGAGGACCCCACGCCGGAGCAGGCGGAGACACCTGGAGGAGGCTGTGGCCCTGTGGGAAGCCCGGGCTGGAGCAAGCTCCTGGCAGGACCGGTGGACCCGTGGAGAGAGGAGCCCACGCCAGAGCAGGTTTGCTGGCAGGACTTGTGACCCCGTGGGGGACCCACGCTGGAGCAGTTTGCTCCTGAAGGTCTGCACCCCATGGAGGAGACTCACGTTGGAGCAGTTGGTGAAGAACTGTAGCACGTGGGAGAAACTCACATTGGAGAAGTTCGTGAAGGACTGTCTCCTGTGAGAGGGACCCCATGCTGGAGCAGGGTAATGATGAGTCCTCCCCCTGAGGATGAAGAAGCGGCAGAAACACCGCGTGATGAACTGACCGTAACCCCCACTCCCCGTCCCCCTGTGCTGCTGAGGGGGGCAGAGGTTGAAGCCCGGGAGTGAAGTTGAGCCCGGGAAGATGGGAGGGGTGGGGGGAGGTGTTTTAAGATTTGATTTTATTTCTCATTCCTCTACTCTGTTTTGCTTAGTAATACATTAGATGAATTCCCTCTCTAAGTTCAGTCTGTTTTGCTCGTGACGATAACTAGTGAGTGATCTCTCCCCGTCCTTATCTCGACCCACAAGCTTTTCATTATACTTTTTCTCCCCTGTCCAGAGAAGGAGGGCAGTGATAGAGCGGCTCTGGTGGGCACCTGGCCCCCAGCCAGGGTCAACCCACCACATATCCCCAGATGGAGCTCCATGCACTCCAGCTGGTCATTGACATAGAGGGTGACACCCCCTCCTCGCCTGCCCTGCCTGTCCTTCCTAAAGAGCCTGTACCCTTCCATCCCAACACTCCAGTCATAGGAGCTATCCCACCACGTCTCTGTAATGCCAATAAGGTCATAGCCTTGCAGGCGCGCACACGTCTCCAGCTCCTCTTGTTTATTCCCCATGCTATGCACATTCACATAGAGGCGTTTCAGTTGTGCCCCCGATGAGGCTGATTTACTGGCTGGAGTAAGTTTAAATTTCACTCGTAAGTTATCACTTGTGTGGCAGTCCCAAATAAAATTAACATGGCATTAAAAGAGACCTCTCCATACCTGAAAACATGAATCCTGAATTTAGAGTGGTCTCCTATCTACTAAGAAGTTAATTTACAACAGAAGAGATGCCATAGGGACCAACTTCCATAGGGACCAACTCAGTGCTGGACAAAATCAGTCTTCCTTACATCACTTAACCTTGCATTACAAAAACATTCCTTCTCTATTTGACACTAAGACCTTGCTCTTTTATCATCAGTATTAAGTGAATTAGTTTCATAAGCCCCACTGTAAAGACCTTCTTTCCTTTTTTGTGATATGTGCCTGGTTATTGCTCACAAGTCCATATTCTTGAAAGCCATACTGATTTCCTCCCCCAACACACTGCAATTCGCACAATATTTGTCTCCAGGGTATCACCTGTCTCAGACCTAAGCCTCAGTTCCCAGCTTAGAGAAACAATGAAAATACTACCCAGTGAGACCTTACTAGTTCCTTTAACAAAAAGAAAACATTAATCTAGGTGTAACTGAAGGACAGATCCCACCTGTCTTTCATCTGACACCAGTCTTTCCTATCATTGATTGCTAACCCAGAACAGAGTGTCAGAATCAGAATTAATTTTAAAATGTAAAATATGAAAAAGATTAGTATCTATACTCAGCTATTTAGAAAAATACTGACGTTTATTATTTATCTCACATTCTCTCAAATTAGAAAATAACACACAACTGGCCAAAGAACAGTTCCCAATAGTCTCATTAACTGTGCTAGCTAGATTGGAAGTAGCACGAGCACATAGTTCCATGGATATCCTGGGAAGAATACAAGGATGCTGCCCAGATGTGTAGGGATGGGATTAGGAAAGCTAAGGCACAGTTGGAGCTGGATTTGGCAAGGGATGCAAAGAATAATAAGAGCCTTTACAGATGCATTGGCCAGAAAAGGAAGATTAAAGAAAATGTACCACCTCCAGTAAATAAGACAGGAGAGCTGGTGACAACCGACATGGGTGATGCACTCAACAATCACTTCTCCTATGAAGAAAGGCTGAGAGTTGGGGTTGTTCAGCCTGGAGAAGAGAAGCCTCTGGGCAGCCTTTCAATATATAAAGGGGGTTTATAGGAAAGATGGAGAAAGACTTTTTACCAAAGCCTGTATTGACAGGACAAGGAGCAATGGTTTTAAACAGAGTAGATTTAGGTTGGGCATAAGGAAGAAATTCTTCCCTGTGAGGATGCTGAGGCCCTGGCAGAGGTTGCCCAGAGAAGCTGTGGCTGCCCCTGGCTCCCTGGC
This sequence comes from Balearica regulorum gibbericeps, assembly GCF_011004875.1. Taxonomy (NCBI): domain Eukaryota; kingdom Metazoa; phylum Chordata; class Aves; order Gruiformes; family Gruidae; genus Balearica; species Balearica regulorum. The sequence goes on along the minus strand of NC_046191.1, from coordinate 377,301 downwards.
AGTGTTCAAGGCCAGGTTGGATGGGGCTTTGGGCAACCTGGGCTAGTGGAGGGTGTCCCTGCCCATGGCAGGGGTGGCACTGGATGGGCTGTGAGGTCCCTGCCCACCCAAACCATCTATGATTTTTATGATACTTCAACTATTGTTACCCAAATCAACTACAATAACACAAAACTAAGTCTTTTTGCTAGAGCTCTGAAGAAAATCCTCTCTTGATTTCCATCCACTTACCATAAATCACCCACTTTCCATTAACAAGGTGCCAAAATATTTTCATCCACATAGCAGTGACAGCACTCGGGACATGGCTACTGGAGAAGACCACATGAAGGCCAGGACCCACTTCCTGGTCTATTAAGACTGCACTTGGAGAGGAGGAGGAAGTAAAGCTGTATTATCTCATTTCCAAGCAAGTGTTTTGCATCTCTTTGCATAGCTACATGCAAGAGAAGAATCAAGCGGCAAAACTGGATGTTTTCTGAGATAGACTTTAAACAAGCTGGCATTGCATCAGTTCTAATGATCCAACTATTCCTGGTCTCCTCCAAGGGGAAGTCACTTGCCAGGAAGGAGGATCCTACAGGTGACAGATGCTATCACCTGTAACATTTTCTGTGTAAATAAGTTGACAATTTTCTACCACTTTTTTTAGTATACCCAGTATTTATATGCTAACATGTCTACAAGTTTGGAAAATATTTCGATTCCAACTACTCTAATAAAAAAAAAACCAAAAACATTGTGCAAAACCAGAGATCAGGCATAGGTTTTTCTTTTGTTTTAAACATGTCTGCCAAGTGCAATGAAGACGCTCGAATATCAGCAAGAGTTCAACACAGATAGTGTCCAATTTTCTAAAAGGAGTCAATTGTTCCTAGAGGACACACAGGTAAAATAACCAATCCGTTTCAGGCTCTAGAGACAAGTAGTGTGTCAGGATTTGATTTCTCCCAACCACACGCAGAACAATCATGGTCAATTAAACACTAAAACAAAATGTTAAGATCTCATCGAGAGGCTTATAAAGAGACAGATCGTGGGGCCCTCTCTCACCTTTATATTTTAACAAAGGATCACAAACATAGAGGAGAAATCCAGGCATTTCAAAAGATTTTGCCAATTATTTTCTTAGTTTAGATTAAACAAAATGTCAGCAGAAATGAATGCCTGTTCAGAAAAAAAATCACAACTTAGAAAATGGTAGTGTGATGAAGCTATCACCCTGAGGAACCTGTACAGAGATTCAGAGAATGTGTACTGATTTCTGATAGTATGACACCAAATGAATCCAGACCGAATGTTAAAAAGCATGTAACCTTCATAGACAAAAATACTTCTAAACAGTTTCTGTTTAGTAAGGACTCACTTTTCCTGAAAGGAACAGAAAAGCTCATCCTTGAAGTTGAGAAAACTCTTCAGCAAGTGATGACTTCACTGCTCATTAGAGAATTACATCATTAAAAGAAAGTGCCTGTAATACCAAACAGTATTTTGAGTGTAAAAACTGTCAAAGAAATTGTCCTTCCTTAATTGGATTGCATTTGGAACAAGTCAACAACATATACACATTCATTTGTGCAATAACATGAATACCCACGAAAGCAGTGCAGCCTCTCCTTTCTCCTCATCGTAGCCAGGGATTCAGGTGACTTTAAATTTAGTAAAGGTCACAGGAAGAATTGCAATCCTCACTACCCAGCCATTTACCATCAAGGAATCAGCTGCTGCTGCCAATATGATCAGTTGCAAAGTAGCAAATATTAGCATACAGCTTCAGATTAACTGGGACACTTTCACCTCAGACACCGTCAGGCATAGCAAAATGAAATTGCCTCTGCTTCCAAACAGTTCAGATTTGAGAGATTCTTTGGCCATCTTTTGAGCTGGCAAGTGAACTATTTTGGCAGTAAATGCTTTTATTCCAAGTAAATTATGTGACAAAAGATAAGACAAATTATGTGGCTAAAGAATTTGCAGAGTCCTAGTTATATGCATATACTTAGTTATATGCATTGGTGTATCTGCTTAAAAAGCAGGCTTCATTTTGCACTACCTACAGTGGCCTCACTATAACTTCACATAGAGCATGGTATCAAATCCTATCTTAGATATTAGTTTCCCCTGCATCACAAGGCCACACAAGCAAATTAATTATTTCCACATCAGCCAAAAAGGCTACAAAAATTACTTTAAATTCTATGCAACTCTGCTTATTACAAAAAGAAAATAGATTGTTGATTAATTAATGTAAGTTAGCATTTGCTGTTACTGTCAAACCTGATCAAAAGTATGCTTTATAACATACATTCAATGAATCATATAAGCCAAGGTGCAGTTAGAACAGCTACAAAATAAATGGAAAAAGACTTTATGGAAGGAGCACCATCTTTCCTCGAGCACCACTGCTATGAATAATGTCTTCATGAGCCTTAGCTACTTCTGCCAGTGGATATTCAGAGCCTACAATTGGTTTCAGCCAGCCAGCTTCTATGCCTTTGAGGACTGCTGTTGCACATTCATGCATCTCCTCCTGCATTGAATAAAGACAGCATTTACCACAAGGTTTTTACATTTTAGAAAAGTATTGACTATTTATGCACGTTAAACCAAATTTCACGATCCACAAATATTTTATGATGTTCTGAGATTAAATAAAAACATAAAGGAATGAACAAACAAGTTAGTTACAGTAAAATCATCCCTTCACCCTTACAAACAATTTTAACTGGAAATAGAGAGGTACTGGAATAAGCCAACAAAACATTCTTTAACATAGAAATGTTTCTTACCTCAGTTGCAAGAAACAGACTAACTCCAATTATGCTAGATTCTTTACTCATAGTGTCTCTTGGATTTATCTCAATAGGACCTCTACAGCCCACAACCTGTTACAAACGAGTTAAAATATGATAGTTCAAGTTGTAACTGTTGAATCACATTGCTTAATGCACAAACTGAAGTCAGTGACAAAAAGTACTTACCATCACCCTTCCTGCATAGGACAACAGTTGCAAGTCAGTAGCAAGATTGATGTTAGACAGCATTTCTATTATTATGTCAACTCCTTTCATCCCTATGTATTCCTATACAAGACATAACATGTTATTTAAATCACTCCAATTAGTGCTTGGGTACCGCTGTTTATTTCACATGCTAGACATAACATATATTTTACAGTTTATTGTTAAAATTTTAAATACAGCCTTTGTACTAAGGCTGACAGCTAATAAGTTTAATTTTAGCATATTTTGATATGCTGAACTATGATATGCTACCATACTGGAATTTGCTGGAATGCAAGAATTTCTAAATGCCATTGCTTGTGAAGCTCAGCTTTTCCAGCCTGGAAAAGGCTTTCCTTGTGTAGAAATTAAAAAGGCAGTACACTACTCTTCTACATAAATCTACTTCTAAAAACTTCTGCAAACAACTGTTCACATTTTATTAGTAAGAAAAATACACACTGCATCACCTAGCCCTGATACATGCTTACCTTAATTTTATCAGTGTAATTAGCTTCTCTGTGATTAAATGCTTGGTGAGCACCATTTCTCAGAACCATGTTCATGCCTTCCTCAGTTCCTGCTGTACCCAAAACCTTTAAACCACAAGCTCTGGCAATCTGACATGTTGCTATTCCCACCTGAGGGGAGAAGAAAAAAAAAAAAAGAAAAAAAGAAAAAACAAAAAACAAAACAAAACAAAAACGAAACGAGAAAAGAAACGAGAAAAGAAACGAGAAAAGAAACGAGAAAAGAAACGAGAAAAGAAACGAGAAAAGAAACGAGAAAAGAAACGAGAAAAGGAAGAAAAAAATTCTTTTTCTCTTTCTTTCTTAGTATTTTAACTTTTATATAATGTACCAGCAACTTGGAACTTACCCATTTAAAAAGTTGGCCTGGTAAATTTTTTTTTTTAGCCATAATAAGTAATTTGGATCTTAAAGATAGCCAAATAGTCTTTAAAAAAAGAAAATATATTTACAGAGGCATAGTAAAGTTTTGTGCGTTTTTTAATAGCTATTAGCATTTGACATAAATCCATGTAGAATGTTGTCTATCTGTTAAAGTTGGGCCATATATATTTGATACAAAGCCAAGGAAATTTTTCTCTTCCAGAATCACCTGCTATTGATACCAGCATTATTTATCACAAAGAAAATCTGCAAGCACAAATTTTATTAACACTACTTTTTCACCTTTCACAAACAGATTAAATGATATCTTTAGAAGCCAAATTCCCAGTGTCTCATACCAGCTCTGCACTCCAGAGGATATTTAGAGCTGAGGGATCCCTTCATAAAAACCTGGCGCTGGAGCCAACGAGCACTTGAGGCATATCAATGCCATCTCTTGGTTTTGCTTTGTGTCACAGCAACAGAATGCCGAAGCAAAACGAGGGAACAGCAGACACATACAACTCCTCTCTGGGATTCGGTCCCAGCTGGTCAGCTTCCTGAGGCCACGGATTCAGCAGCCCGCTGTACCTACCACCTAGCTGGATACCTCCTCCAGGATGTGTTAAGATATGACTGTTTTATATTTTTTCTTTTTTTGGAGGGGGACACAAGCAAATAAATACACAAAGAAAGACGACCATAAAAACCTCCATTCTGTGGCTCTGCTACTTAAATTTGTACGTACGAGTAACACAAAATAAATGGACAGGCTTCTTGAAAAAATCTACCATGACCATCTGTCTGGCCAGGATCTACCCAAACTGTTTGCCAAATGTGACCTTGTTTTCTCAACAGCAGACCATCAGTTTTCAACTAAATGAAAAAACAAACACCATTAATTAAAATACATCATGGCCAGACTGATTTTCAAAGAAAAATACAAAAGAAGAAAGAATCATTATGGAAGTCAGCATCACTTGAAAGAAAAGGTGCAGCACAAATCATCTTTTCTCTTCAGCATGTGCTTCATACCTATACATATCTCACTGCTTTTACAAGTACTCCTATACAAAGGTTACAAGTCCACAGAACAACACATTTGCATTACATGCTTCTGCAGACCAAAGGCAATATATCTTTTCAAGAAACATAAAGAAGAATAGAAACACTGCATTTAGTTTAAGAAAAAAAAAAAGAGGTACGATGCTGTCATTCTAGTATCTTAGAATGAGATCCGAATTCCTCCTCATATGAGATTGTCATAATCACCTTTTTGCTGTCTATCAAATAATTAAGGAAACTTTGCCTGATCATTGCAGCTGTTTGGTGCATCAGCAGAAGCTGAGCAACACCATGCAGTGTATAGGGGATAAATTAAACTAGAATGTTGTGTGAAAGAGATCTAAAGCTAGCTTTTCACATAGAACTAAGGAAAACTATACATTCAGTTTCACATAGTATTCAGTCATGAATTTATATATTCCAGTATCTCTCCTCGTGCAGCTAGCTGTTAGCTAATAGGTAAAAATATCACAGAAACACATAGTTGCTATGCAGTGGTCATTACACCCAGAGAACTGAGAACAACTTGTACGTATTTTAAAATTACAGCTTTCTGCTATTATTTTTAACTGAGGAAGACCAGCTATAAAGCTTCTGGACCAACTTCCAACTGCAGCGAAGTGCTTTTATGTGACCCTCGGGTTTAGGGAGCTTACATAATCACACAGTTCATGGTTATTTGGAGTAATGGGGTTTGCTCTCTAATGTATCCTAGCGTATCTGAAATAAAAACCTAATTTTGCTAATCTATTTATTGACATAAACGTGACCATAATTCATATCACAGACAAAAGCAGATACAAGGACAGAAAACAGCATTTCTTACAACTTGCCTTCTCAAAATACTTACTCCCCCACTCGCACCATGCACTAGCACACTTTCCCCTGCTTTGGCACGTCCTCTGAATGAAAAAAAACGGAAGACATTGGCATTGAGATTGCAGTACATAATCATTAACTATCAGATTGCATACACTGACATCAAATCTCATATTTCACACAGCATTATTTCCAATTTATGCTATGGCTGAACAGGTATAATCAGCCACTTTGGGAAAACAAGGACGCAAAATAAACCATATCATTTATCAATTTAAGGAATATGCAATTATGTCTACACGCAACTAGCAGCAAGTAACAATCTGGTACTGAACCTCAGTTCAAGATCTTCACTTGTTACAGGTCTTAAAACAAACCACACTAGTTCTAATCTTTTGCTCTATCAAACTAAACCAGATTTGCAGCCCCAAGCTCTCACCTAGCTGACATGGAAGCCTGGCTTTTACTCGTTATACTGTCCCACAGACAGGACTGTGCAGAGTCTCTGGCTCATGAAGGAAAGAGGTGGGTCTGCTCTACAGCACACTGTTCATTTAATTAAGAAATTAAAACTATTCCTGGTTTTCTCCCCTAGCTAAAATACCAATGAGTACAGAAAAAGAGTTATAGAGTTATATGTTTTATTACATGATACTTATCAAAGAAGCCTTTCCAGGACTGTTCTCTTAAGAAGAAATACTTAACAGTAAAATACAGTCACTAGCTTCTAGGTAACAATTACCAGACAATTCCATCAGTATAACAAATTTAACTTAAGTGCTTTAAACATTTCCCATTCATTGATCTCCCCCCATTTTACAGGACAGTGAAAATATGAGCTTCAGTATTTTAAATATTCAGAACTAAAATGCACAAGCTTAGATTTAGCACCTTACTTTTGGAAAAGAGCACGATAAGCAGTGAAGTAGGGTATCCCAATTGCTGCTCCTTGCTTAAAGTCCAATTTATCCGACAAAGGAAAGATTCTATTAGCTGCAGCAACTGCATAATCTGCATATCCTCCAGAGACCGTACTAATGGTAAAAACCCTGTCACCTTTCTAGAAAGGAGGGAAAGAAAATGGAAAAATCAATTATTTCCCTTAGTTTTTCCTTAATATACATAAAGAACCAGTTCATGGAAGTTTAGGCTATTTCTAATAGCTCTCCTATTAAAAATAACCAGTTATATTTGTCACAGAGAATATTTTTATTAATGCCAATACATACAACCAATGCAACACAAACCAAATAATTTCATGTACTTAAAGTGTCATAATTATAACCCCCACTCTACAGTGTAACACACAAACCTACTGTCTCGTTAATATTAACCCTAATGAACCTGAACACTAAAGAATTCCATCCACAGATTCCAAATGCAAAACCTCAAAATCTTTTACAAACACAAAACAAACATTTTATAATTATTTTTGTTTAAATGTGGAAGAAAGATACACCCTTAATATACCCTAAGGTAACTAAGTATTGCTGCTGTTCTTCAGCAGGGAATACTCAACCCAGCAATTCAGCAGGAGATGCAGGCAACGCACGGCGAGCAGGGCGCTGCACGCCTGTGTGCCTCAGCACTTCAGTCCTGCCCACGGGTACGACGCCAGCGGCTCTGCTCTGGGTCAGCGTCCAGCCTTGCACAACCCGCTCGCAGAACTACGTCAGTCAACGTCCACAGTTACTGAGCTCTGGTTTTTCTGCCATTTGCACGTTGATCTCAATAAACGCACAGCGTGTGTACCCCATCAGTTTGGTTTGCAGGTATCACGTATTAACTATTGTGCAGGGGCCTACATGACAGCGTAGCTCTTTCTCAAGCACTATGAGCGTGCAAGTGAACGAGCTTGGCTACTCAGCGTTTTCAGGATGCCTGTCTGCAGCACACATATGATTTCATCATCTCTCTCTCTCATTCAAGCGAAGAGCATCACAATTTCCGTAAGAAACAAAAAGCACACACAGCAGATACAGCAAACTACTGATAAGAAAATGTGAAGAAACATGATTCTCCTCGCTAGACAACCAAATCTCTGATCTCTCCCACAACAGTTACATAAATTCCAAGTCAGGAAATTTCAACACAATTTTAACTACAATTTTTGTATTTGTCTGAGACCAACAATCTAGTGACTTGAAAGGAAGAACTGATTTAAAAACTAAATAAATTTCACGGATATCAGAGAAAATCTAAGTCAAATTACTAGACTAGAGTAATAAAGTATTTGAACAGTTTCAACAACAAATATGTAATTTATGGGGCCTTATAAGTAAGTAAAATAAAAGCTATTTCCATTTCCAAAAAAACTTTACAGAAAATTTTTCAGTTCTGCATAAAATTACCTCAAACAGGAAGCATCCAACTTCAAATATTTCTACAATACCATAAAAATAGTTCTGAACCACAGCTTTTGTACACCTGATATCATTGCTTTGAGCAGACAAACTGAAGTGCCTCTTCTGAGACCTTTTAACTCTCGGAGGTCAACAGCATTCAAGACCTCCCTACAGCTCGATCTGCAGACTGGATTGCCAATACAATCTCGCTGCATGCTTTCACCAGGCAATAAAGGTGATTTCCACCCCCCTCCCAAAACAGATTACATGATTATAAGCAATAAAAACAGGAGTAGTAGTATAGCAATCACACAAAGAGGATACACTAAACAATAATGAATTAAAACCCAATGTATAAATACCTTGAATGCAGTCACATGTTCCCCAACACTTTCTATTACACCGGCCACATCTGAGCCAGGAGTGTAGGGTAAAGCTGGTTTTCTAGCATAATTTCCAGAACGAATATATGTCTCAACAGGATTTACCCCACAGGCATGGACTTTAATTAACACCTAAAAGAAAAGATGCTTCTTAAGCAATAATTTAAAAGATTTAAAACTTGAATTCACAGCACAGTATCATGGCATTTTAACTAAATTCTTAAACAGAGTTAGCAAATATTCAGTGTTGAACTGAAGCCATTTTCAGGAAATCCTTTATATGGAATATGTAGCCCATATAACAGTAAAAAGCCCACATTTGTTAAACACGATGTCTCAGGTAGTATGAATATGCTGATCAAAAACCTACATATTCAAGATGAAAAGCATTGGTATGGATTCTTCATTCTGTACTGAGTGTACCTGTTATCATTCAATACCATTATTTCAGTTTGCAGAACTCATACATACCTGATTTTCTTTTGGATCGGGAATTAAGACATCTGACTGGAGTTTAAGCACTTCAGGGCCACCAAATTCAAAAACTCTGACAGCTCTCATCACATTTCTTGTGGCTGCCATAGTGATCAGAATATCTGGGGGAGGGGAAAAACAGTAATTTTGTGTTGCCTTCATCATTTATTTTGCATTTTCAAAATAAAGAAATCAAACAACCACCTGTCAAGCAACTGATTAAATTGAGCCTCACTCCTGATTTAAACCCCCTTTAATCTTGCAAAACGCATAAAATTAACTCTACCATTTGCAGGACTTTATGGACATTAAAAGAATCACATGCAAATAATTTATCCATAGAAGTATTTCTATCGCAGCTCCTGTGAATACTGCACTGCTATCAAATACGCAGAGATGTACAATACTTTGGGGGAAAACATTAACAATTTACTATTACATTCCTGCAAAACAGGCTGTCACACATTGGCTGACAGGGTCATCTAACCAAGTGACGCTCCAGTCACTGCTCCTGCTTACTATTAAACTCATATGCAAAAAAAAAGCAGCACAAAACCACTCATCAGCTATCAAAAATAGAAAATACCATAGGACATTAAAACAAGTCAGCAAAAACTGAAGTGCAGACATTCTGGCTGTAGCCAGAGGTAGGCTTTTTCCTAAAGATGATCACAGCTTTTAAAAAGTATCTGACTCTGACACTGCTTTTTTCTCCTAACCGATACAGTCTGTAAGGCTTCACACTTTTGGGTACCTGTTCAAGTCAAAAGGAGCATTAGTCACGTGGATATACACTACTAACATTTCTCCAGGACATGACAAAACTCTACACTGCAAAGGAATTCCTGAACTATAGATCACTTTTATTGGTAGAGACAATAAACCAAATTAAAAGAAGGCTTCTGTTCTGCTCAGAAAAAAACTGGACCTGTAGGTTTTAAGAAATGATTCTGCAGGTTGATGACTGAGGCCTTCTCCAGACAACTGGAACCAACCCCGGAATCTGCTGGAGGGGCAACAGGCAGGCACAGGCAACCCAGGAGGCTTCCCGAGTGCCTCGGTGAGAGCGTCCAGGTGCAGGCGATGGAGGAGGAGTTCACAAGGAAGGACTGGCGGGGGACGCGGGGGACACGGAGGCTGGGGGCAGCCTTGGCTACAGCGGCCAGGAGGTGCAGGAGCTCAGCACGCTGGGAAGAGGGAGCGGGGCAAGCAGCAGGACCACAGCCTGCGGGTCAGGAGGGCAGGCTCTGCCCCTCGGGGAATCCCATGGGATTGCGGAGAGCGCCGGGGGCAGGGGGGCCCCAGGCCCAGCGGTCCCCCCGCACAAGCCCACCACCCGCCAGGCCCGGGCGGATGCCGGAGCAGCTCCTCAGACAGAAAGGGGGGGCAGGCAGACAGAGGGGACCCGGGAAGCGCCTCCGCGCAGGCGGGGATGGGGCCGGGAAGGCCACGGCCAGCTGGGGCGCAGGGCACCAAGACGGGCTTCTGCGAGCGCCCCGGCAGCCGAGGGGAGGGGACGGGAGGGCGGGCGCGGCGGCGCCTAGCTGCTCGGGGCCTTCCCTGCCTCAGAGCAGCCGCCGGGAGCCCGGGCCCCGGGGCGGTCGGGAAGCGGAGCTGGTGCTCCGTCGCAAGCAGGGGCACAGCCGGACGAGACGCGCCTGACGCGGGAGGCTCACCGGCTGCTCGGGGAAACGCGCGGCGGGAGGAGAACAGCCCCGGCCCCTCAGCGCCGGCGGGGAGGACACGCCCAGGCCCCGCCCCCGGCGCGCCCCTGCAGTCAGCACACGCCTCTCGCCGTCAGGCCCCGCCCCCTTGTCACGCCCCTCGCGGCCAGGCCCCGCCCCGCCACCCCTCGCCGCCCGCCGCGGCCTAGTGGCTCCCGCCGGCGGGACTGCCCGGCCCGGAGCACCTCGGCCGTGTCCGGCTCGGCCTGCGGAGCCCAGCCCCGCGTACCGGGGACAGCCGGCACGGGCAGTGCGGGGCCGCCGCCAGCCCCGCCCCGCCGCGGCCCGCCCCGCCCCGCCGCGGCCCGCCCCGCTGCCCGGGGCAGAGCCGAGCCCCGGAGACCGCCGGGGAGCCCTCGCGCCCACCGCCCACCTCCGGAGCGCTCCTGCCCCGCGGCGGAAAGCGGGCCCGTGCCGATCGGGGGCGGGGGCAGCGGGGGAGGGCGGGCGCGGCGACGGGCGTCTCACACCGCGCCCGGGCCGCCCGCCCCTCGGCCGTTGCGTGGGGAGGTTTGGCCCTCCCGGGCCGCCGTCAGGCTCGCGCGGGGGCCGCCATCGGGTCCCCGGTGCCGCCGTCCCCCATGGCCACCTTCCGGCAGCGGAAGGCGCAGCGCCTGGCGCGGGCGGACGGCAGCAGGAAGGGCGCCCTGGACGAGCGCGCCGCCGCCGTCGTGCAGTTGCTCAACGGGCGAGCGCAGTTCTGCACCACCAGCTCCTGCTCGGGCCGCCTGGTCCTGGCGCAGGGCAGCGCCGCGGTGAGTCCCGCCTCGCCCTGGGGATCCCGCTGCGGCGGCAGAGCTCTGGGGGGGCCCGGCCGAAGCCTCGGCTCTCGGGGCCCTTCGGGCGGGCCGGGCGGGGGGCGGTGCGTGTCCCTGGCCGCGCTCCCCGGCCCCGCTCAGGGCCGCGGGTCGTGCCGGCTGGAGGCCGCTCGGCCGAGGCGAGCCAAACCGAGAGTTTCATCGGGGGGGGCGGCGCGGCCCCCGGTGCCGGGCAGCGCAGCCGGTCTGAGGCGGGGGTGCGGCCCCTGGTGCCGGGCAGCGCAGCCGGTCTGAGGCGGGGGTGCGGCCCCCGGTGCCGGGCAGCGCAGCCGGTCTGAGGCGGGGGGCCGGTCCCCGGAGGGGGGGGGCTGCCCTTCGGCAGGCGGCTTCCGTGGCTCGCCGGCTGTAGTCCCGCGCTGGCAATGTACATGAGCATCGGTAAGTCAGTTTTAAGCTGCCTTTGTGTTTCCGTACGTTAAGAAAACATGCTTTTTCAAAAGCGACATTATTTATTGTGAGGGACCGTATTTTTCCTGTTACACAAGCAGGAGATCAAAGCTCACCTCTCTGCAGCGCCAGTTTAATCATTTCTCCTCGTCACCAGGATATAAACAGCTGTGAGATCCAGAAGAAGAACTGCACGTGGCTCATGGTAACGCATGAAGCGTGCACCAAAGGCGATGTGGTAAGAGGACAACACGACACAACTTGTATTTATTTAATGTAACGTGTCCGGTGTCATGGAAAACACATCATGTAAAATACAAAGAAATTTCTAGGTTCTTTATTCCTGTTACTGAGATGAATTGACACCTAATTTCAAAATAAACTTTCTTCTAGGCGTTCTACTTAATGAATTCTTAAGACCTGTTTTGAAGGGAATACTTTTAAGCTCAATACCAAATTCTCTGTATAGTTCTAAATGCCGCTAATGTGAAACTTGAATAATTTCTTGCTGTCTGGAGTCACATAATTGCCACACCACGATAGCTCAACAAGAAGTCAGTAATTACTATTGCTTCTACAGCAGAAGGCTGTCTTTCAAAAAATGATTTCTGAAAATACGAGATACAGTGATTCTGTCTCTTATATTCTCTTATATTCTCTTATATTCTCTTATATTCTCTTATATTCTCATTATTCAGAACAAGCAGAAATAATGCTTTTGTAAGCAAACGTTCTTCCTTTCCTGAAATACTACTGTTAGGATAACAATGTATTTTTTCATTTCTGCAGCTTTATATCTGCTCTTTGTTTTCCTTTCTTGTTGGACTGCCACCAAGGTATGCAGTGGAGACTAGATTTGATTTAAAAGCCTTCCTATCCAAAAGTAATAGAAGCTTAATTTCTGTACAATACTTGACTTGCTGGTCTTTGGACAGTGATGACCTGGTCATTAGCAGACTACGATGGGCTAAATGAAAACAGTATGTTCCATGTTAGTTCTGAAGCAGCAATTGCTGTATGAAGCTAGTAAAAGTTCCGTGTCAGGCAGCATCTGAGGTGATGCTTACTCAAGCAGCAACGCTCCTGCAGGACAATGTGGCTTTTATCCTGTTCTCCAACAGTTGGAGCCTGACGTACACATTAATGCAGTAACTGTAATACCTCTTTCAGAACGGGTCAGTTGTGATTAACAAATATTTTGTGGTGTCCTCATTAACTGTTTCATAAGCTGCAGCCATTCTTGCTTTGTTGTTTTGGTCAGCAATTCCTGAAGCAACCAAAATTAATTCCTTTGTTTCCATTAAATGTAGATGTGTTCAGGTAAGCATGCCAATGAGCATGTTCATTTTGTACGGAATAACTCCTTCAAGACAGTTAAAACTGTCTTGAGTTAAAAAAAAAAAACAACTGTCTTGAATTTAAAACTGTCTTGAGCCCAGCTTGCTGTGCTAACAGCCTTTAATTTACAGAGACCTGAAACTAGTGTAACAGTGAATCTCTTGTACTGCATTTTAATTTGGTATCTTAATATCCCCTAAAATTAAAAAAAAAAAAAAATTACATCTAGTGGGATTTTTTTAGTATGCTTTCAAAATAGTCTGCTCTCTGCACACATCTCTTTGCTTTGTCTGTCACAAAAAAGAAGCAGTTACAAGGGCAAAATTCTCTCACTCAATTCATAGGTCACTTTACCATATGCATACATTCTCACACATGCACAAAAAAAACATCTCCCTCAAAATATTTGGCTTTGCTAGCATTTGTTCTAGCAAACCAGAGCTCACCGAACTTTCCATCAGCAAATTTCAGGCGGAGTAGGACACAGTGGGTTGTTGCTGACTCTTATGGGAGGAAATACTCTGATTTTTCATGTTCCCTTTAACAGGTAGATGGGACTGGTTTTTTAATCAATAAAATGCAAGTGTAAGAAAAATATCTTTGATTAATTTTTAAACTACTATACTCTAATGTATGATAAAGCTTTGCTAATGTAGTGTTTAGGAAATGAGAAGGGAAGGCAGGATCTTGCATGCTGAGTGTTGCGCTTTTCGGCTGTCAGACCATTTGTATATTAACCTCAACAGTATGAATATAGGCTATTTGTTTTGTAATCTGTTTTTATCCCTTTATCCTTCCAGTGCCTAGAGAAAAAGCATCATGTGTTATGAAGTACCTCTTTGCAAGGTTACTGACATGACACAAATATAATCTCATAACTACACAGTAGTGTAAAACTGAAATGGTGTACTTTTTCCTTGACATACTGTTGGTGTGAATCTCAGCCACCTTCAACTTTGGATTTTTGGTTGTATGTACAGCAGAATTTGGCCAGCTGCCGTTTAATGCCTTGAGACGTGTGTGTGCAGAGCGTTTGCTTCCACCAGGACCTATGCACACGTAGTTCTGTCCACACGTCTATACGGACAGACCTGTAAGGTATGGCGTCAGCTGCTGGTTTTGCACACTGCTGACAAATACCTAGCTGGAGTGTCTGTGCAGCGTGTCTCATGAGTGAGGTGTCACCGCACCCCTTTCTCCAGAGCAGGGTTTGCCCAACGCAGTGGGCTGTGCACTGCCCTCGTCAGACTGTAACTTACACCCGAGCCAGTAACGTGAGCGCGGCTGCGCAGCGCCGCAGTGAAAGCGTTTGCTGTAGTACCAGCGTATGCTGCTCTTAGGACAAGGGCTGTGTTCTGCGTTGCTGTAAATGTGTTGCCATGGTCAGTCATTAAACACCGTCAGTTGTTTTCTGCTTCGTATTGCTTTGTGTGAGCTTTTTTGACGTATCGCCAACAGGTACTTTCACGATAGTGATTAGACTTTGACTCTTTAGAGATGGGGGGCCTAATCCTATTCCCATCGGGTGTTTTCCCATCAGCTTCACTGGGAGCAAAGCAGGGCCTCAGGCTTCATAGACTTAATAGAAGATTACTGTCGGTATTTCCCTATTTGATTGAGTTTGCAGGAAATTAATGATTTAGATGCAGTAAGACAATTAAAAAAACCTTTACTGAAAATATTTTGTTTCATTATTAAGCTTTTTGAGGTACTGCAAGACAGCTTTGGGGCAGTGCTAACATCTATAGGTGTGTAACTTTCTTAACTAGTTGTATTCTCGCTGAAAAGCTGCCTCTAGAGTATCTGGTAAATTACTTAGCCTTTTCAGAGAAACAGAAACCCTCAAAAACACCCTCACTGGTATCACACACGCTGACTGCAGCTAATAATGTGTTCTCTGTTATAATCCTTGTCTCGAAGACAAGTCTGTCTAACTTGGCTTCCAGCCACGATGGGTGCCGATGGCTTTGCTGAAGCAGACACTGTGCTGCTCAGATGGCCAGAACAGAGCTCGCAAACATGGGAGAGCGTCTGAAAAGGGATCACGGAAACACGCCTGAAAAGGGGACGCACGCGTCCGAGGCACGTCCCAGCCCACGTTAGGCACCGTGAATGCCGACTGCTGCGTGTGCATGTGTGTGTTCCTGCTGAAATCGGCACGGCCCCGGCAGGCACTACGCAGCACGGGGCCCTCGGCAGCCTGCACAGCCAGCTGGTGCTGCGCCGCAAGAGGAACCAGGCAAACTGCAGAGCCCAGCTTTGGGTAAGGGAGCTATTTGACTGTGCCAGCACGCTCTCGGGCACGGTGAATTCACCTCAGAGGAGCACTGTGTCAGCACGACTCCTTTCCAGGCCCAGGCAAATGCTAAATAAGTTAGCTTAGGTATTTCTGTACAACGCCGCATTATGCAATGTTGATCGTTTCTGTTTCTCATCAGCTTTAGTGCAGCTGTGGTTACTTGGGCATTTTTTTTAAATCTGGCACACAAATTACAAACTTAGCCGTTCAGAAAGACCTGCTTTCAACTTAAAATAAGAACATTTTATGGAGGAGATGCTGCATAAATACATCTAAATACTTTTCAATGTTTAAAGGAGTGTTACTTCAGCAGTTTTCTTTTATGCAATCATGTCTTAAAAAAGCATGTGAATGTGATTATTTCCTGAAGATTTTATTGAACACTTTCATTTTACAAGAAAGATGAGAAGGGCTAGACAAAACAACAAAGTATGGGAAAACAGCTGAAATTTCTCAAGTTAACATAGCAAATTTTTTAGTGCTGGGAATTAAGCGAGTGAAGGCAAACAAGAAGGGGGGGCAAATGGTGCTTATGATTAAATAATCATACAGTGAAATAAGTAATGTAACTGCCTCAAAGCGACCTTTCTGAATGGAAGAAAGTAATATCGGCCCCTAAGATTTCTCTGCATAAAGGTAGCATAGAAAAGTAGAGAAATTATAATAGTAAGCCATGCAGAACATCATACAGCTTTCTCCACATTTGCAAATCCAGGAAAAATTGCCACTAGCATCTCAGCCTTCTAGTGGAACTGAGGGGTCTGAAGGTAATTTCTTAAACTTTATAATTTTGAAGCTGCTACTTCTTTTCTTCCTTGTCTTGTGGGTTTATGTCTCTAATTTCTACCTCTGACTTTTTTATCGTAATAACTCTTACACAGTATGCTATGCATTGTTATTTAAACTAGGATTAAAATGTGATCAAGTATGTTAGGCCATGAATTTAATCTGCTGAACCTCAGAAAGTTTTCCGAAATTGAGAAATGTACTTCAGAAACTAAATGTCTTTGATTTTAAAGAACGGTTTAAAAAAAAAAAACCTGCTCAGGTTTCATCTGATTGCAGTAAAACAGTTCTCTTCCCATGCTGTACTGACTGTATGGATTTGTTTGAATGTACAAAGAAATAAATAGGGAAGCACACTTTTTCAGGTTTTTTAAAGTCTTATCTTGCGATGAATTTCTATCAAACTTAATCAGTTTAGCAAACAGAATCATGGGAATCCATGGAATTTCTATGTATCATGAGCAATGAAAAATCAAAAGCAGCTGAACAATCCTGATTGCTTGGAACTCATTTGGTGCATTTTTAATGCTTGTTTCACACACTGACTAGCTTTTTTTTGTTGGGTTTTTTTGTTTGTTTGTTGGTTTTTGGTTTGGGTTTGTTGGGGGTTTTTTTGTAGTAACAGTACATACTTGCAGTATTAATGTAAATATTTTGGTGTCTTTTCCAGATGACAGCACTAGAGAAAGCCACCGGTGACGTTGTGCTCAAGTTTGAACCATTCGTTCTTCATGTGCTGTGTCGAGAGCTGCAGGATGCACAGCTTCTGGTAAAATTACGCCAAGTAACAGGGTTAACTTGTTGTTCTGTTACATTCCTTGCTGCAAAAGCATTGGCTCCTGAGTAAGTTTTAGCACTAGTCCCAGATGCGCTGTATGTTTAATAATTAGGGTACTGAAAGTAAGCCGATGAAGAAAACACAGCTTTAAAATTAGTAGAGATTTTGCTTTACTTGTTAGAAAACAAAATTACTCAAGTACGATTCAGCCTTCAAGCTGAAGCAGGTTGCCTGGTAAAAGATTTTTCCCAGGCAGCCTGGGTTGCTTTCGCTGGCCAAAAGCGATGGTTTTTTAGACATCATTTTGCTACCAGCCAGGCAGTTTGGCTCCAGTGCTTCAAGTAATTGAATAGGACCTTTGCCTTCTGCTGTCCCACTGATTCCAGAGAGTAATCTGTGATGGGTTTGTTCCTTCGTTAATGTGGAAGAGAGTTGATTAGCTTTTTTATAGTACTGCTACACTGTTATCTCTGAAAGTGCTGCACGACTGTCTATGTGGTTACCAGCTCTTCGAGATAGAATAGTACAGTGCCCAGAGAGATGTTAATATCCCATCTGTGCTAATAGATTAAGATTAGACAATGAAGATTGACAGTGGTTCTTTGAAAACAAACCACAGTTTGTGATACTACATCCATTTGATCTCAAGAACATTGTAATGTAACTATTATTTCATTAATTTGGGGAGATGATTTTGAGTAAGTTGCAAAACTGAGATTATAAACTGCATTGCAACTCATCTGTAATTATTTCTTGCTGTAAAAGTCTACAAGACCTGTTTAAGGCATTTATTTGTTCTGCAGCATTCGGTGGCTGTTGATTCTGGGTTCAGGAACTCTGGTATTACAGTTGGCAGAGGAGGAAAAATTATGATGGTAAGGACTTTTCTACTTAACCTGTAAGGAATGTAACAAAATGATATCATTATTCTTAAGCTTGTTTTTTTTATGAGCCAAGATCTAAATTGTAATGCGATCAACAGCTATCACAGGGTGTGCTGTAGCAAAGAAACATCTTTCTGCTTTAGTTCACACTAACCAATAGTTCACAGCTACCAATGGTGTGGATAAGTGGTTTGGCTTTTTTTTTCCTTTAATGAATTCCCCATATTGTTTAAATAACCTTCATAAAATAAAAAAACTTTATTCTAGATAAATCCTTCTGTGTGTTTTTTTAGGCTGTCCGGAGCACTCATTGCTTAGAAGTTCCATTAATCCACAAGGGGAAATTGATGGTCTCCGAAGAATATATTGAATTTCTGATACATATAGCTAATCGGAAAATGGAAGAAAACATAAGGAGGATTGACAGGTTTGTTAGATTACACCAATCATATTCATGACATCTAAATCCAAAAGTGAAAAATGCATCAGAGAGGTTATGTTAAAAAAAAAAAAAGACAACGCCCCCAAAGTCTAAAGTACAATTTCAGTTAATTTTTTGAGCTCTGAAGACTATAAACTGTTTAAGCAAAAACCTATAAACAATATGAGTTTGCAGACTGTTACTGAGTAGGGTTTAAGTTTCTTTTTCTAATGATAACAGCATTTGTTATTCTATCACGGTAATCAGTTGAGAAGTATTCAGATTGCAGTGCAGTCTTTAATCCCCTAAATGCTGTGTATAGTTTCCCAAACTGATGGTGTGTGAGGGTGGTGGAAGGTTACACGCGCTTGTCTGCCTCCAGCTGAGGAGCAGCATTGGCAGAAGAGCCAAAGAGCCTGAGGATCAAAGGGACGCTGGAGAGACACCTACGTGCACTAAGACCAGTTTCTTTTTATATATCCATTGAAAATCTCTGTAGTTGCTAAAGTTAAAAGTAATTGCTGATGGTCGCAGTGCATCTGATCATTAATGCTATCGTTCATCAGACATTTAACCTGATACCATTTCATGGTTTCTGCAAGATTAACAGTCTTAATGGCATGTGAGTACATCCACTAATTAATTTCTAACATACAAGCAGAAGAAGAGAAGTGGCATGGCATACACGAGGATGTGTGCTGATATTTCTTATTTTTCTTCCAGTATTGGCGAGAACATTTCAATGTTAGTAACGATTTTCTTAACACGTTTTGATTGTATTAGAAAAGCATTAGTTTCTCAGAGTAGTTTTGCAGATCCTGAGCAAACCTACAAAAATGGTAACTATACAATTGTTTCTTTCTAGGTTCCACAAAGGCTTAGAGTTAGCTTTGAAAAGTGCCGTCAGTGCAAACAACTCGCCTTCTGAGGCGGCAGAGAAGAATCGCTCTGTGTACATTCACAGAAGAAAGAGGAAGACCATTCAAGAACACAGTGTACACACCTCTCCAGAGGATCACAATGAAGAATTGGAGCCTGAAGATGACACAGAAAGCAGTCTCGATATTTTTGCTGAAATCACGATATAGACTAAGGCATTTGAAATCAAATGGCAAACTGAATAACTGTAATGCTCTTTGTAAGAGATATAAATACTGCTCTAAGTAGTTACACTCTGATGGACATGTACCGGAGAAAAATGTAATTAAACAGAATTGTGAACAGGTTTAATGCCACAGAAGCAGAGAGAACAAAACTTTTGGGGGGGGGGGTTTAACAGCACTGTTGAATTAACAATCTTTTACTCTGTCAGCTACCACAGAAATAACTGGTTTGCTACAGCCTTTGGCCATGTTCTCTATGGAAGCATTTCACTTCCAAATGCTGGATTCAGGCCTTCTGATTTTTGCAGAGCAGAGAAACTCACTGGGTTGTTATCTTTGAAGGTTTTTAATCCCTGTAGGAACTCTGCAAAGCCATGTGCAGCAATATAGATGGCCCTTTTAAAACAACACAGAGCCACATATTAGTCAGCAGTATCTGGTGTGGAGGTTAGAATGGAGACCTAGAAGTTACGTACAGCTCTAGGCCAGCTCCAGCCGGGCATGTCCAGGTTCCTTCCGGACTGATGCAGCAGGCAGCAAGGTTGATGCTGTTCTCCTCTGCCTTAGGCTCCCGCCCCAGCGTGTTCCTGTGTTCTGCTTCCCTTGGCCAGCAGCTGTCAAGTGTTACCTTTCTTTGCATCTTTTAGCCAACTCCGTACGCTGATAGTTCGTTAGCTCACTTACGTGTGTCATTCTATGTGGCCAGCACGCGGCTTCAGCTCCAGCTGTTGGGCAGAAAGTCAACCAAAATGTAGAGTTAACAGGCTTTCTTACCAGGCTGCAAGCCACTGATGTGCCATAAGTGCTAAATATAGACCAGTGCAATAATCTGTGCATTTCTGTTGTACTCCTGGAGAAGTCACTCCATACTCCTAGTGTATTTTTCAGAAAAATGGTGAATTTGTAAATCTTAGCAATAGTGGATGTTAAGCCCTTCCTTTTATGACAAAACAAGACCCTGAGGGAAACAGTTATTTGGTACAGTAACTCCCAGTTCATATAGGTAGGGACTTGTCATCGTTTCCATTACATAAGCATGTGTCTTGGGGACATTTTAATTCCACTGTAAAAATTTGACATACTAGGTGGCAGCCAAAGGGAAAAGTAATTGGGGGTTTTAAATAGATTCTGAAAGACCTGTTAGCCTGTGTTTCCAGTAGCAGGCATGCCAAGAAAATAAACTTGAGCCTTTTGTGTTGCTTGTTTGCATTGCTAACTTACAGCTTGAGCAGTCTGACGTGCTTGCTTTCATCCTGTTTCTGGTGGCTTGAAACACCTCAGCACCTGGATGGGGCATGGGAAAGTGAGAGGCCAGCACCTTTCTGTCCGTGCACGAAGATTGCAGTCATATCCAGTGAAATGCTGGGTGGTTGATGCTCTCCTTAGCTGTTGGCTGCGAGCACAAATTGAGCAAGGAGCAGAAAGCGCGGGCTCTGCTATTTTCCCCCTCTGTGGAGGGGGCGAGGCACCGGTGACAAATTTTGAAGATGAAAGAACAGCAGCTTGTGAGAGGACCAAGACCATAAGGTGTTGAAATACCACAAGAAACCTTCAGAAGTAATACAGTGCGCATGTTGTTTTCAAACCTTGGGTATTTGAGCGGGCCAATCCTTGTTTAATTCTGACCGGACCCGGGGCAGGGGGCTCGGCCAGTGCTGCAGCACAGCTTGCTGGGGGGTGCACGGCAAGCATCTGGTGCGACTGGAGTGCGTGGCACAGGTGCTGAGGGGCCACCGCACCGGGGACGTGGGCAAGCAAAGTCCAAGCCCCGCAGCCCGCGTGGCAGCAGGCACACTGGGGGAGCAGCCGGGGGTCCCCACGGCAGGCCAAAGGGACAGCAGCTCCTCCGGGTGCAGGGTCGTGGCTTCTGCCATGCACGTACAGAGCGCTGCGGCGGGAGCTTGCTCCAGGCCTCCAGTCGCAGATTTTCATAGACCTTCATTTCCATTCCGAGGCACGACTGTTTCTGTGCCCTGAGCTGAACCCTGAAGTTTCCATCAACAAACAGCAACATCTGCTTCGGTGCGGCGGGGCGGGGGCTCTCGCAGACCCCCCAGCCCCGCAAAGCCCATCGGCTGGCTGCCCCGTCCCCGCTGGCGGGGGTGCCACCATCCCGCACGTCCCTCCTGCCTGCGGGGGAGGCGGGTGTTGCTTTTAAAAGCGGGGGGTGTTTGGGGGGGTGGATTTCAGAGAGTTTGTTCACAACGGTCTGAACCATCTTCTGCATTTAAAGCCGTCCCGCCGAGGTCTGGCTCGTGTCTGTTAGAAACGACGGCAAGTGACTGTAGAAGCCATCAATGAGCGTCAGCAGTTTCCACACGCTTTGCAGCACTGTGATCTTGCACCATGCGTGGGAAGATAAAATTCGGCACTGAAAAAGCCGAGATGCAAAGAACCCCCATCAGACTTCAACGCCAGCCCAAAGAGACCATATTTTCGAGACCAGAGGCGGCCCATTTCAGAGTCCAGAGGTTACCTGCCAACTACGTACAGCCATGAACGCACCTGCGTATGCTGGGAGCGGGATCACAGTTACTAATTTTGTGTATAAACCAGGACTTTGGTATGCTTTCAAGGGCAGAGCTATGTATTGGGAAGAAAAGGTATTCAATGCAACTACCTCATTTTTTTGGGGAAGCTTCTTTTTTCTTTTTTTTTTCAAATGCAATCCAAGCACTACAATAATGGCCCAAACCTTTACAGTATGTAACACTATGCACAGGATTTACCTTCTTAGAAATACGGTTTGTCAGAAACTGATGTGTGATATGATCCCACCTTCCTCTTAAAAATGATACCAAATTCGGGAAGATTTTTTGACAGTCTTTACCTAGAAAGGTTACCCTAACTATTGCCATCTTGTTATTTTATACCTGTTAACTCCAATTATTGAAGACTGTTAGGGATCTTATTAAAAAACAAAAAAAAAAAAAAAAAAAAAAAAACAAAACCCACAAGACCCTACAACAAGAAAAATAAACAGTCTCATGATTCTCAGTGAAAGATTAGGGAATCATGTTACCTCACTGCTTAAAATATTGACAAGTTTTTTTCTGATTTTTTTACACATACACACACACACAAAAAGTTTCAGAGGGTGACAGTGGGGTTGTGTTTCACTGGCCCCGCAGCCGTGCCGGGAACGTGCAGAACATCAGCGCTGCCCTGCTCCACACACCACTGCCCTTACCCATATACCAGGGCATAACCATGCTTCTCCCCAGTCTTACCCAACTTTCACAAGTTTCTTTTGAGATTAATTTGGCAAGCTGTGTTTTATTTCCAGCTCATATAACTAATTCTGTTACGCTTTAAATGCAATATTCGGCCGCAGACTGCAGGCATCGCAGTGGACAGAAAGGCTACGCGGAACAGGAGGCAGCAGCTTTTGGAGAGGTAATTCTGGGGTTCATGGCAGAAGAAAAAATTACTGATAAGCAACAAGATTCCTAAAATGGTCAAATCTTTACCATTTGTAAGTGTGCTTAGCCACTTAATTAACAAAAGGGTATTTTCAGCCCGATTTCCGTATTTGCTTTTGCTATGTTAAAATGTTGGAACATTTAAAATTACAATCCCATTCGCTTTGCATTCAGTCGTTTCTGGGGAGGCAGATGTGTTCACTCACTCTAGTAACTGATCGTCTTTTCTCACCCATAACATTTAGCATCCATACCAGAAAATCACTTTACGTTGTCATTCCTCAGATTAGAGCCAAAGCATTAGCCAGTTGTGCTCAGAAATGGCATCCAGCAGGCACTTCAGCATGAAAGTCACTTGACTGATTCGCCAAGATAATTCTTTACATGCAAATCACAGATGTCACAAGCACAAGTATTTGCTTGGAACAGCTCTTCCTCTGAGACTTAAAAGTACTTAAATCAGTTTACAAGAACAAAGCAGTAACTGCATCAGATTGCAGTGGAAATCATTGTTTCCAAATGGAGTTGAAACTCTCGGGATAGGACGGCTTATCAGTTCTCAGTCATCACTCCTATTAATGCTTTACTTGGAAGTTGCCTGAGTCTACGCTTTTAACAACAATTTAATCTCAATTTTTTTAAATTACTTTGTACTCTAAACTATACCATGCACTGGAATTTTAGAAGGTCTTCAATACTTCTGGATGCTGAAAATACACAATTGCTTTGCAATATCTTGTCAATTTGATTTTACATAATATGATATTAAGGAGAATCGTTAACTTCTGATCTACCAACAGTTGGAAATAACACTAGTGCAGCATGCTGTGCATTTTTCATAACAACCTTTAAAAGGATATTTAAGTCTTAAAAAAAAAAATAATCGTGTGCCTATATTGTCTTAGCTGCCCGCTTAGTTTCTTTACACCAAGAGAAAGTAAAGCCTGTAAGAATTACTGTCTTAAACCTGCCAGCTCTGGTGTGACCACAGCACACAACTACCTAGACATCAAGACCAGAGCACCTTCTTTTTAAAAACAGAGAACAATATACAAATTCCATATAGAAATTACACATAAGCTTTTATTCTGCTTTCTGGATGCAGTTTCTTTATGGTAACTGAGCAGATACAATACTTTGGTCAATTTTACACTGAGGGGAAAAAAAAATCTTATTTTGTTTCCATCATGTTCTGCATGACCCCATGAAAAGATAAACACTTTTCTCAAAACCAATTGAATTTTTATCAAAAGGGACATAATTCCTTTCCTCAGATAACACTGTAATCAAGTTTTATAGTCATTGTAATTAGCCTTTTTGAAGAAGAATGCTAAAAGCTATCAATTTGACTGTTTAATTGGTAAATCACTTTGCCTCTCTGGCAGACACGCCAATTCCCGCACCTCATCGCAGGAACGTACCCGTGGGTTATTTTGCCATTCAGCAGGCATACCTTGGAACGCATGCTAGCGCTGCACTGGCATAAGGATCCACACAGCAGCAAGTGAAAAATCCAACCTCCGGTACACAGCCCCAACTAAAAGCGCGGGACAATTTATACGCGTGTCAGAGTTTGCCCCATACACAAAAGAAGGGGCTTTTTCGTTTCTCTAAACAAGCACCCTGTAAATACCATTTTACGGGACTTGTGGCACGATCTAGGAAGCGCGAAACCTGTACGGCGCAGGCTCGCAGATGTTTGTTCTGTTCCCGTAGGCACCGGTCACTTCCCCACACGTCCAGGTTTTGTGCCGAAGCACCGGCCCACGCGGCAGGACGAGCTCAGGACCCGCACAAGGACCCGTCCCCGCGGCGCGGACCCCGGCGCAGCACCGGGCGGCTCCAGCGCGGCTCCCGCGGGCGCTGCCGTGCCCGAGCTCCGCACCCTGCCCACGCTCCGCATCGTGCCTGAGCTCCGCACCCTCCCTGAGCTCCGCACCCTCCCTGAGCTCCGCACCCTGCCCGCGCTCCGCATCGTGCCCGAGCTCCGCACCCTGCCCGAGCTCCGCACCCTGCCCGAGCTCCGCATCGTGCCCGAGCTCCGCACCCTGCCCGAGCTCCGCACCCTCCCTGAGCTCCGCACCGTGCCCGAGCTCCGCACCCTCCCTGAGCTCCGCATCGTGCCCGAGCTCCGCACCCTGCCCGAGCTCCGCATCCTCCCTGAGCTCCGCACCGGCCGCGCCCGCGGAGAGACCCCGCGGGGATCCCCCTGCCCCGCACCCACGCGTGAGCCGGTGCCGGCCGGGGGCTCGGCCGGTCCTTTGGCCGCTCGCACCGACCCCGCGCCCCGGCGGCGGAGCGGAGCCCGGAGCGGAGCCGGCAGCCGAGCTGGCGGCCACACCGGCCCCGCCGCCGCTGCTTGCCCGGGCGCGGCGCTGGCAGCGGGCAGGAGGCAGGGGCTGGCGGCCCGGCCCTCCCTTCCCTCCGTCCTTCCCTTCGCCCCGTCCGTTCGCGTCCCGCCCCCGCTGCCTCCGGTGGCCCCGAGGCGGGCGGTGTGCTGCCCCGGGCTGAGCCCGCTCCCGGGGTCAGAGACCGCAGCCCTGCCGGCGACGTGAGCACTTAGGGCGTTAGCTTTGCTGTGTTACACTTTTTGTCAATAACACATCTGTCCACAGTACATAAAATGCACGAGCAACTTCAGAGAATGTAAAGTATCGTGCTTACGGTGCTTGTGATTGTGATACTGGACATGTCTGTAACCTGATTCTCCATTAAATACTTTTGTCAGTGGTACGGGAACTTTAAGCCGAGGCTCCCAGCATCTGTAACTCACTAACATCTAGATAAGCCGACACGGTTTTTATGTGATATATTCCACCGAAATTGCTCTAATTCTCTGGGTTCATTACGCACGGAGGGCGTTTGATGCCACATTGTCCCTTTCCGTACCCCAAGACGTCCGTGACACAGATCGGGCTGCATCACCCACAGTCACATTTACTGGTGTGGTAGTTACGGCAAGAGAAAGAGATACCTTTCAAATTACAGAAGCTGTAAACTCTCAAAGCAGGTAAACAGATTATTGCGGTCTCACTCAGGGCTACCCATAAAAAAGAAACGATGCAGTACCTCAGGTTCATCGTGAGTCAGTCGCTAGGTTACGCTTTTGCCTGACGTGACGGACTTCGGAGTCAGTTTTACTCGCAGGACTATCTTTGAAGAGAAAAATCAGTTCTCGTGATTTGTTTCGCACATGCTGCGTTCTGACAGTAGGAGTCATTTAAACTCCTGAAATACTAAACAGCTGGACCGGGAAAACCTGTTTCCCTTGCAATGACCACCAATTTTCCACTAATAGAGATGTAAATGGCTCCCATTGCTTTCTAAGAAGTTTTCCCCTCCATGATCAATTCTGTATCAATGTTAAACTGACAGTACTGCTCTTCTATAATCTGCTAATTTAAATATTTTTGCATAACATTGCTGACAAAAATCAAGGAATATTTACAAGTGAAATGTGCCCAGAGTTTATGCATATAATCTACTTTTTTCCATTATCTTACATCCCTCAGTGGCGTATTTTAGACAAAATTTTCTTCGGTTCCACTGAGACTGAGCCTGAGCCTGGTTTTGTTTTCTCTCACTGAAAATACACTCATGTCAGAAATATTGCAGAAATATAGCAGAGTTCTGTGCAGGACCTACATGTTTTCCCTGCACCATCTTCACCTCGGAATGATAGACAGGACCCAAGGACATGCCACTTCTGGAAAATATATGCAGGAACGCCGTGGCTAGTTCTACGCAGGATCAGAATTTGGCCCAAAATCTGCAATATTACAAATGACCATTTTCCCCTCATTCCTATTACCTAAATATGAAAGTTCAAATTCAAGAATGTGCTCTCAAATCCACAGCACTCTGGGGTAATATTAAATGAACTCCATTTAATAAAACACATTCCAAGTTGTTATTTTGATTGAAGCATTATATTTTTTGTCTTGCAATAAGTAGTTCAGATTTCACTGGGTCACTGAAAATTTTTGAATCAGTCTCTCTTCAAATCATATTTAAAATACGGGCCTAAAGAGCTGTTGCAACAGACACCTTCACAACACAAACCAGAGATAGGGCGTATAATGCTGCATTAAAGCTATTGCTGCATTTATCTCCTGAGTCAGTGAATGAAATTTTGCCATCCTCCAAAATATACTGATCGTCCCTTTCACAAAACATATCACATTCATCCAGGGAAATGATGGCATCCCATTTTGTCCTCCATTCACTTAGATAAGAGGTATTTTGATCACAGATGCCTGCTATTATGAAAACACTATCATGATTTCAACAGGATTAGCTAACTCAGGTGAAGCCGCACACAGGTCCCCCTTGGTTTTTTTTGCTCTGCCTCACATTGCGTGTTTTTAAATGTTTTGTCATTTAGAACAGAGGCATCAGACAAATTCCTGTGTTCTGACCCAGGGCAATTGTGGCATTCCCCAGACTCGTGGCTGGAAGGCGCATTGTCTGAATCCTCTGATTTGGTGTTTTCTCCCTAGAAAATGCGTACCTGAAAATCACAACAGACTTGCAGAAGATGTTGGAATAAATATTTACGTAAATATCGAAATATTTACATATGCAGTTCTCCGTGCTTGAAACGGGAAAGTAAGTGCAATAAATGCAATTAAGATGTCAGGGTTCCAGACTAATACTGCGTTTCCTGTCAAGATAACCCATCGGTTAAATGATTAACACGGTCTCTCGCTACGCTGCCCACACCAAGGATTAGGCCAGGAGCACGTCGGTTCGGTCAGGCTGGGCAGCCCCTTACCCCAGAGGGTGAGAGCTGAGGCAGCCCCTCCGCAGGGAGACCCTCGCCCCCAGCGCAGCGACATCGCCCCGGCTGCCGGCAGGGTCAGCGCTGCTTCCCCCTTTCCCTTTCCTTGGGGAAGTTTCCAAGGCAGAAGGCCTCCCACCCCAGGCAATCCAGCCAGCAGCTCCTGGGTGGGAGCAGCGTCCCTGCTCAGCGCAGCCCCCAATCCCCATGCAAGGCTCTGGGCACCCCTGCAGTAACAAAGGCAAAGAACCATTTCATCTCGCTTCCTGTGCCTTCATAGAAACTTTTAACACAGCGAAGCCCTGTGACCGGAATATCGCTCTGGGCTTTTCTTTCTTATATATTTTCACTGTACATTACTTTTCTTCTAGTGTGACATCAGTGAGAATCAGTGTGGTGGAAGTGGTAGAGCAGCAGCAGGAAAAAAATATCTGACAAACAGCAACAGCCTCCCAACACCCCTTTAAAATAATAACGATTTACCAAATGGTTGGGAAGTTGTTATAATTCCTTTTCCAAATTATTACTCGCCCTTTAGATTAGAAATGAGGCCAGGGTTAGCAATCAGCCATAAATGGTAGGATTTCTGAAGTAGAAGCACTTGTCTGATTGTGAAGTGGAGGCCATTATTGCCTTGATTGAGTCTTTTTTTTTTTTTTTTTTTAAGCTTGCTTGATTTGTGGCTGAGAGTGCACATTCACTACTGTACTAGGAGCAATCAGAGCTTTCCCTGCTCCTTTTTGCTCAGCGATTTAGGGTCCACTACTTTGGCACAGCTGCCACCTTTTAGCCTCCATCAAGCAGAGATATTTTTAAGTGAACTGCATTTTGTGTTTGTCTTTTCTCCCCCCCGCCCCTTTCTGTCCTCACCCTTTTTCTTTCCCTTTTTTTTTTTTCCCCTCTACTTTATTGGGCAGGTGGGGGGAGGAGGGAAATGAAAACATTGTGTGAACTTTAATTCCAAGCATGAAGTTGAAAGAAGACA
Organism: Balearica regulorum gibbericeps; assembly: GCF_011004875.1. Classification (NCBI taxonomy): domain Eukaryota; kingdom Metazoa; phylum Chordata; class Aves; order Gruiformes; family Gruidae; genus Balearica; species Balearica regulorum. The sequence goes on along the minus strand of NC_046191.1, from coordinate 348,595 downwards.
GCTGAAGCTGGCTGGGGTGTCGCCTGGACTCCAGAGCACACAACAAATCTGCAGTTCCATAAGGAATAGGGATGAAGCGACGTGCTCAAATGACTAAAGTCATCGAAAAGCACTGACGGGTGCCCAGGTGCTGGAGTTTAGAGTTTTGTTTGCCTGAAAACCAGATTCAAGCCAAGAATTTGTATTTATACCATTTCTTTCCAGAAATCGTCTGTTTTGCTGGCATATCCTATTTTACAACTCCTCCCAAATTTGCTTGGGAGGTGTGCAGCACGGCTGAGGGGGTCCTGGTGCAAGGGACAAAGGCCTCGCAGAATCCCAGGGTTCAGCCGGTCGCCCCCAGGCTCCTCCAGCCCACAGCCCACAGCCCACAGCCCACGCCGTCACCCTGCCCACGCGCCGCAGCAGCGAGGCACGGGACGGGCGGCACAGCCGCTCCGGGGCCAGCCCCGCTCAGGTGCCAGCCTGCCGAACCCAGGGGCACTTTGGGTTCAGAAACGCGTAAACACACTTGTAGGAAGCCACAAATACCTACTTGATTTCTTTAATTGCTACTGCTCTGAAATAGCTGGATTTTTCTTCAGAATGCGTTTGCAGGCAGAAACTCTATGTCAGCTAACCAAATAAAACATGCTCCCGTGGTCCACTCATGTGTCCCTAAAACCAGCATTGTAGCACTGAAATGCACCAAATCCACTACTGCAGCGGGGTGACAGGCAGCCAAACCGTGCTACGTAATATAATGCTGCATTAGACAGGTAGTACTTGCTACTGTGTGTAAAAACAGGAAGAGTAAAAATAACAGAACTAACGTTTCAGGGTGCTAGAGACTGCAAATGCCGCAGAACAGATACTTCAGTATGGCTTTGTAACTCACCTTCTGTTTAGCAGTCATTTGTTTTCCAAAGCCGTCATTTTGGAGGGTCCAGTATATCAAGGGGAAAATTAGCTGCACAACCGGCTCATATTTCAACCCAATTAGCAAGCTTATGTGAATGAGGTCATGGAAGACTCAGAAAAAGAAGTTACTTTAGAAAAGGGAAGAATCTGTTTCAGCATCAGCCAGGAAAAAAACCACATTAGTCAGGCTCAGAGGGAACGCACAGCGAAGTCAAAATGCAACGAGAGAAATTACTTGCTTTCTTAAGCCTGTATTTACAGTATGTTCTCGTAGAGCACCAACACACACCCTCCCCTGAAAGCAGCGTCAGGGAGAGCCGATACAACCCGGATGAAATATTTGCCCGTGGGAATGGGGTGTTTCTCTTGCCCTTGCTCATGCCAGCAAGCTGCCCGAGCCCAGATGGGGGGCAGAGGGCGACGGGACCCCGGTGTACAGCGACCGGACCGGGAAGAGTCGTCCCACACTAACGCGTCTCTGCAGCAGACGCAAGCAACGCGCAGACCCCCCTGTTCCTCCCCAAGGCCTGGCAGCCTCGGGTCTGCCCCGCTGGCACCTCCCCGCAGCCCATCCTCTGCCTCCCTCGCCCCCCAGCCGGACCCTGCCCTCGCAGCGGGCTCCCACTGCTCTGGCAATCAGAAAGGCAGCACGCTCTCTGCATTTACAAGGGGTGGGCAAGGAGCCCCAAAGACTGCCAGAGGGCAAAGCGGTGCTGCCAGCCCTTGGGAACAGATGGGAGAACCAGCTCAGAAAAAGACAACTGGGTGCACCATTTACCAGGGATGAAAAAAGGCGTATTTCTGCCCAGGACACGACGTGCGACTAACAAACTGTGCTTAGAACCAAAATGCAGACTCAGAAAAACTGTGCCGCATTGTATTTACCTTTTTAATTAGCACCAAGAGTCCAGAGTGGACTGCACAGGACTGTTACGCGAAAATACCAGGGTAGGACAAAGACAGAAGACGGCCTTTGGCTTTTATTCATCCTTCATTTACGCTAGACATTGCTAACATAACTCCCTAGGGGAGAACTGGTTTACTCCCAGCAGATCCCAGTGCTAACAACTAAACCCATTCACCCACTTCCCTTGTCCTTAGGAGAACGTGCCTAGTTGTACTCGTCCATCAGAGCAGCTCACCTAGTCTGTAATGGCACCATTTGCATAATTGATTACATATATTCTGAAGCGCACTGGTTTCTAGGGAGGAAGCGAGTACACTGGGAGGCGCGAGGTGTTTGACCCGATCCTCCTGCCCACACTTGCGCTGGTGCGGTGCTGGCAGAGCAGCCGAGCCCCACAGAAGCTCTGGGGATGGAGAGTCAGACCCCGCGCAGCAGAGCGGAGCCTCGAGCCGCTGCCAGACTCCCTGATGTGGCCATCTCGGCTGTGGGTAAGGGCTTAGTGAGCCCCGTCTGTTTATTATCTGCTTCGGGAATTGTGCTAATGCATCCATTACAACCAGGCCGATAGACCTAGAGAAGAAAAAAAGATGCAAAATTATGGAAAACATGACCCAGAAGAACTGCTCTTTGACCGTCTCTCCTGTCTTAGGTAACGAAAATTACAAGCAAGTTCAGCGTAACAAAAATAGCACAAGAGCAATCAAAATGTTGAAACATGGTTGGGAAGAAGCCCCAGGCTCTGACTGTCTCAGTTAGAGCTTTGCTCAGCACCTCTAAAAACCACCAGAGCTGGCCCTGAGCAGCAGGGCCTCCTGGGCTGCCCCTCGGGCGCACAGAGGTGCCTCTGTGACCCTGGGGCTCTGCCCGCCTCGGGCACCGCAGCCGGCCAGGGATGCCCCGTTCCCGGCCACCGCCTCGCCTGCCCAGGGAGCAAAGCGAGCGCTCCCCCAGAAGGCAGCGGGCTTTGCTGAACACCATGCAAAACGCAGGGCAAACCGGGGCGTCCAAATCCTACCCCTTCTTCTGAAAAGACTATCCCACCGCGTGAGCTGCTCATGTCCCGCACGAGCCCTGCACCCACACCCACGGCAGTCGCGGTTTGGCGCGGACGATTGGGTGGTGTGGCCAGGGTTAGCCGCAGCCTTCGCCTGCGTACAGAGGCTCCTCCAGAGAAGGGGATGTGCTGACAAGAGGGTCGCTGCCAGGCCACGTGCGTGAGGACGGAGACCGTGCTGCCTGGGGGAGCGGTGGGGGACAGACCACGGTGGGGCTGCAGGGCAGAGCCCTGTCCCTCCAGAGGGGGACGGCTCCACTGGCGTTGCTTGACGTCCCATCTCCCCGTGCCTTGTCCTCCTGCTGTCCCCACACGCCTGCCGGTCCTCCCTTCCCGTGGCCGGCTGTCGCCCTTCTGCCTGTGCCACCACCCTGCCCTCCCGCCCCGTGTCCCTGCTCCTCTCTCCAGCCGCTCCAGGATCAGCACTCGGATGTTTGACCACATGTGTGTATTTTTCCTCCCCACACATCTCAGCTCCTCGGCTGATCTGGCTCACCATTTCAGCCCTTTGGCTGCAGAGCAAGCCTCGGTGGAATAAGCTGGTTTATTTGCAAATAAATCTTGATGTCCTTACTAAATTATTTTGGCCATCCTAAGCAAGTACACTGATGACCCTGTAAAGGTCACGTGACGCAGGAAACTTACTTCAGGACAGCTTGGACTTTTAAAAAGCTGTACTTGAGTGAGTTTTCTCTTTCCCGTTGCCTAAGGCAAGATCGGATCTGAGGAGCACGATAAAAATAATAGGCAAACATTTTAGAGACTTAATCACGTATGGTATCTTAGGGGGCCCCTGGAGAGAAACGGAGAGAAATTCTGGTTTCTCATCTTCCAGAAAACGCAGCTTTCACTTATCTGCCTTTTTCCCGTGGTGTAAAGGCCAGCGAGGGGGATGAGATAATGCTTGGGAAAAGGCATGTTTTTCGTAGCATGCACTAGAGATTGGCACACGGCTCAACTTCCCCCTCGCGGACCCCATCCAAGCGCAGCTTTAGAGAAATGCGAGTTCTGGGTGGGACAAGGAAGAAATCGCTCTGACAGGTTTGTGGCTTTTTCTAAGAGAAGTCAGCTTGGAGCTGCTGAGCAGACAGGGTGCACAAACAAGCCCCGGGGGGAAGGTGTCGGAGGGCAGAGCGCTGCGATCCTCATGTTCACAGGCGTCCCTGCCTTTGCCGCCCAATGCCGCGTTCCCGCAGGGCACGTCTATTCTTTTGACAAGAACCTTCCACCAACTGAGAAAATGTTACGTTTTGAACAACGCCTTGGTTAACGTTTCAGCTCCAATGAAATCTTGGGGAAGAAAAAGCAGTTATTTATCTGGTACAAGTATCTATTACTTTTCTAGGGAATTTTTTTCAAAATTTGTATTTCAGGAGAGGTTTTATTAAAAACAAACATGCCGGCTAGTTGCCATCATCCAGCAGCCGACTCAGAGTTTTATCCAGGTGTATTTTGTCAGCTCAGAGAAAAGCCTACCAGCACGGTGATCCATACATTTCTCTCCTACGTTAGCTAGTGTTAAGAACTGCAGAGTGTTGCTCTGCCGTGGCTGCAGAAAGGAAAGGAAATGACCCCTTGCATACATGTGCAGCCATTTTCCTCGACTGTCACCCCCCGTATGTCCAGCAAGGCTTTGTGTCTCCAGTTACCATAGTGAGCTGGCCGGTGGAGGACGGGTAAAGCTCTCTTGATCAACCGTGAGGTCCATCGCATTAGAGAGGAATGCATGTTTTGTTTCCTCCCTGAAGCCTAAAGCTGAACGCGTTTGACTACAGCGGTTCAGAACTGTCACTTAATATTATCAGCTACATCTACTGTATGCCCAAGGAACTCCCCCAAAACGCAGAGGGGGAGAGCACGGGCTGCAGGGTGGTAGCGTGTCACCGGTCCTCTAACGGAGAGGGATAACCATCTCTGTACAAACTTGACATCTATAAATTGATTACATAAGTGGGCAGTGGTGGTCCTTTCAAGTACGCTCCTTTTGTTTCAGCTTTACAGTAAAATTACCAGCAGCAGTTTACAATTAAGGGAAATAATAATAACTGCATATGCTTTCATCTGCACATACAATTACAATAAACTGCATGCTTTAATAGGATTGTGAAAAATCTGTGTTTGACCCATACAAAAAAGTAAACATTCTTGTTCTGGATACTATATCATTATCACAACAAAGGGAAACTCCTGAAATCTGATGATTTAAACATCTGGAGAATGTTAATCACTTCAAAATGACGGATGTTTTTTATTTTAGCTTTTGACAGACACACTCCTTTCATAGATAGATGATTATTTACATAAATTACATCACCAATGTGAAAAAAAAAATCCAAAATAACTTCAAAGGAGAAAGAGCTTAATTAAAAGGAGACTTTTATATTGCTTCTTTTGTAGAACATAGAATAAATAGAAGAATTTGCAAAGGGAAAAGGTAACTCCATCGTTTTAAATGTGACGCAGTAGTGCTTTAGCTTTTCCCCCCCCACACGCCTGGGCTTTGGGGGTGCTCTGAACAGAGCTAAGGTGCAGTAACAAGCAACGCAACAGAGAAACAGGCTAACCCCCACCTCGGTGAAGAGAGTATATGACGAGGCAGGCATGGAGTCAAGTTTTAGTTTAGTTTTTTAAGCACATCTGCAAAATGCACAGACATCGGTGCCACTCTGACCAGTGCCTGCAGCCCTGATTGTTCTCTCACCATAAATTTCACACAATATAAAGCCACTCACTTCAGTGGAACTATTCCAAATCAACTCCTATTTATCTGGGTTTTTATATATACACATAAACCAAATAATAGGGGGTTTATATGTATGTATAATGCATTCACTACAACCTAATGTGTTCTACATAACATACATACATATACGGAACAGCGTCAAGTTCACCAAGAGTAGGATTATGGGATCTGCATCAGGTCCTTCAGTCCTGTCCCCCGATGTTACACATCAGGAAACAAATTCAACATCGCAGCTGTTGTGCAATTACGAGAGCAGACTCAGCTGCGAGGTTTCGGCTCCCAACTATTTGTAAGACAACAATTTCAAAGAAGGTTGCGGGAATGAGTGGGAGGGAAGGTGCAGGGAAAATTGCACCGTGTAACATCCGCAGAGAAACGTGACCACTGTGGATACGGCCAGGTAATTGCTAGGTTTAAGATAAGGAGTCTGGGGGAACGCCGAACACGTCAACACTAAGCTGAAAGGATAGCTATGCTGATCTAATTCATTGTCATCATGCCAGTTAAAATTGTCAACCTCAAGAACCGCCTGAACCAGGCAAACTACAGCACGACAACATTCGGAAGCCGAAGGGCTCTTGCCGCACTGTGCCCGCAGGGAGGGGGCTGCGCTCCCACGGTGCCTGCCGCTGACCGGCGGCGTGCTGCCCAACACTGCCGCCCAGACCCGCTGCAATTTAGCTGATCCGCTACAATTTCCTCCTACACTCTGAGCTGATCTGCACGCTGACCTTAGACAATTTGTCTTCTTTCTGGCAGAAATGTCATCCAAAAGGAAGCTATTAAGTCAAGAAGGTAATTCTGCAAGAACAGTCCACTGTATAAACAGAACTTGACCTAGGGTAATTTATTTCTAGTCCTGCACAAAGGAACTTAAGAGATATGATCAATACATTTCAGGATCTAAATACATCAGTGAAGGAGAGAACGTAAGAATTTTAGGCAATGTTTGTGAGAAGTTGTCTTTAACACTAGAAACTGAAGTGTAAAACACAGCTTTTAAAACCTTTTAAAAGCGATTTTGTGTCCACATTTCACAGCATAAACATCTGCGGATAGTGAAGTTTGGTCTATCTGTCATTTAATTCCCCCCACAAATACATTAAACTATGATGATGCCCTCAACACTAAACACCATTACAAAGGTAGACCATTTACTGCCTTACTTCTTTAGCAAATTTAGAGGTTGCTAGAAGTTGGAAATAATTTTAAAACAGAGACAAAACAGTGAAAAAAAATAACAATTCCTGCTTTACAATGTTGAAACAAAATAATATGGAGTGCAGGAGGAGGGCTGTCTTCCGCATCAACACCGTACTAATATTTTGCTTAGCCTGAACCAAAGTAATTTCCTTGTGCAAGACTGGTCCTCAACACATCCGTGAACACGAACCATCAGCTTTTTCTTAGCAGGGGTGTACCGGGTGCGCCACACCGAAACCTAAGAGTTGACAGAAACAAGCCGAGTCCCTGCCTGAGGCTGGGAAGCCGCCCCTGCAACGCTCGGCTCTCTGCTGGCACAGCTATCGGGTCCCTGCCAGGACCACCTCCGCTCCCTCCGTCCCTCTCTGTCCCGCTCAACGGCCGCCTGCCAGCACATGAAAGGAGTGTGACGCTTTTCTAAGTCGGCTGTAAGAAAGAGTTCAGAGGCACGAAGGCAGGAAAATCACTGAGATGAGGTCTGCAAAGAAACAGCTATGAACAGCCTCGGAAGCAGGGGGTTTATGTTTTGTAGGCAGAAGACAGTTCAAGCGTGGCTTTTAGTAAAGCTACAGGCAGCCAATGTTGTCACAGTTCCATGTATCAGCAGCGTATAGAGGGATAACGTCGCCAGTTCTACATCATTAAGACCCTCTTCTTGTGTGCAGAGTGCATGAAATGGTTAATTGTATTTATTGTTGGGAAAGCACGTGACTTCCTAAGCTATAAAAAGCAGTTCCCTTTCTTGCCTGGTATTTACACTTACATTAAATAACACACTTTCTAGAAGTACCAGCATTTGAAGTTCAAGGAACTTAGCAATATCAAATGTTTCCTTAATGGCTGCACCTGGATCTACATGAGCTCATTGTATACACCTACACCCAAGTTCAAAAGAACTGTCCGTTCTGTTTGTTTTCACCAGTGAAACATGAATATATGCATCTGACAAACTTCGAATCTGCTTTTTGTTCTTGCTCTTGTCACCCAAAAGGGATTTTATAACATACTGTAGGGCCCTCAAAACCTACTTGAAAATTACTCATGCTAACCAGAATGAAAAGACAACCAGGTTTACTAACTTTTGACCACTACATCGCTTTTGGGTCCCCCACCATCAGCTGGAAAGACGTCTTCATATTTTGTGCCAGAGAAGTGAGTCTGTTTCTTGGCATTATTTGTACATTCTTCCCTCCTTCCACATTTTCCACTTGAAATCGCAAATTCTTTTCACGAGGGGTTCACTTTGTCTGCTGAAGCCAAAAAACCCTCTGTTTCCTGTCCAAACTTTATTCCTGACACAGTGCAACGAGCTTTTGGTCGTTTAGGGTCTATTTCTGGTGGAATGACTCACATCATGCAGATACTTTCACAGTCTGGCACAGAGCGCAAACCTTCATTTAACAAACAACATATTGCTGATACTCTTTACTGGGCCTAGCCTGAGGTAATGACAAGGCAGGTACTGCAAACTAACTTCTGGGCACTTCCCTGGGGAAAAAAAAAAAAAGCCCACATCTTTGCTTCATGGGTCTGGCTGCAAGACAACTTTTATATTCTGCAGTAGGCAGCACACAGGTGTAGCGTGGGACACCAGGAACAGATCCCAGGGCTGCCAAACACCCTCGTCAATGGCCGAAGAGCCGATTCCCACCCCACCCTGCATTCTCTCTCCCCGCCAATGACTCTGGTGCCTCTTTACACAGAGGGACGCTGCGTCAAAGGCAGGGACGGAGCACGATGCCCTGGCCATGCCTGCTCACTGGTGCTGACCCAGGAGACACAGGTAGGTCTCTGCAGCTTAGGAGAGCTCAGGACTTGCCATCGCCTCCGGCATGCTGGCTGCTGGGTCTGCTCCCTCGTGGAAGCACTGCCACGCAGGCTGGCTACAACTCAGTTTTGGCAGGCGTGCTTCTAAAATACCGGTGAGACCGGAGCCCTTGACAGCTCATCTGCCTGGCCTGCCCCAGACCCCAGCTGGCTGTGGGACTGCCATGGTGGTCGCGCAGAGCAAGCGCTCTGCACTTAGACATGCCGCAGCAGCACAGTGCTAGGCAGCTCGGCAGGGACGCAGCGCTACGTGCAGAGCCAGAGCTCTGCAGCTCCTACACGCTCTCAGAGGAGATGCTCAGCAAGGTGCCCATCAGAGGGGCTGCCATTTGCATCAATCCAGCCCAGAGGGGGAAAAAAAAAAAAAGTGTTACCCCAGAATCACTCTATTAAAGCTATTATTAATATATTACCTGATTTTTATCATAGTTTACCACGGCTTAAGCAAGTTCTGGGATTTTAAGACCTGCCTGCAACAAGAGCTAGACCATCACCTCAAGCCTACCAGGCGGCCAGGGCAGTAGTCCTTTGTCTGTTTGTCCTTGTGCTGTTTTCAACCAGTTTCTAAAGTCAGTTTTAAGACTTAAGGCTTTTCTGTGATGCAGTTACAGTTCCTGAGCTGCTCTTCATTGAAGACATTCCTTCAAATGGTCAGACCTGCCAAATCGATTATTGACCTCCACTTTTTTCTCCATTGACAGTGTTCCACATATTAAGGAAGCCCAATCCAGACATTTTTAGGCAACTTTCCATTACACAATTCATTTTTGTCGTAACAAAAAAAACTTTACTTGTGCCAGTGTCTAAACATTCAAAAGCATGAGAAGTGACCCCCCAAAATTGTTAAGTAACAAATTTTCTGCCCCCCTTGGAATGCAAATCTGTTTACCAACCAGCTCCAACCATTAAGTGCTGCATTGTCAGACGAGGAAGGTGAGCACAGGCCCTGATCCCACCACGCACAGAGGCAGAAATCCCACGAGTACACGCAGGGGAGCACGTTGGGATGAAATCACCAAGTCTTGCTGTGCATTGGGATGATCAGTGCTACCTGTTGGTCCACAAAACACAGGTCTCTTTCTGGGATTCCACCTTTCTGCAGGACTACCGGATTTCAAGCTGGCACCCAAACCGCATCATAAAAGCCTGGCAATCCCCAGGGTCAGCTACGCTCAGAAAGAATGTGCACCGTGCCCACGTTTTCTCCCTTAACCCTTATTTATTTGTTGTGTCATCTGCTAATTTATCACCCTCCGCTGCAGTAGCTTCCAGTGGGACTCCTCTGGCTGGCATGGCTTAGGAAGGTCGTTATCTGTTTTATCAGTGAAGGTTAGCGTTTAAAGTAAAGTTTGCCCATAGTAAGTTATAACAATGTAATAAACATGTCAGCAAGTCAGAGTGCAGGCAGGAAGGGTATAACCACATCTACAGACACTGAGCACTTGTAATTTTTTGGAGCAGGCAGATTACCCAAGGCCTTAGACTGGAAACCTCACACAAAAGTAAAATCCAAACCAAACAGTGAAAATTCCCTTTGCTGAAAAAAGGCACCACGGCAAAGGGGACAAACTGCCCCCGAGCAGACAAGCACTACCAGAGACGGCTCTGTGCCATCTCCAGAACGCACATCACTCACAGCGCAGGGCAAGAAAGCTTGGCACCGGGACCGCTCAGGACTTACCTGCATGCAACTGCCAGCACCACAAACATTCTTTTCCAGGAAAGGCAGGAGAACAGAGTCAGATGTCCCGGTTTGATATACTTGTTTGCACACGCTGGTGAACAGTCTGGAGAAGATGAAAGAGACAAGCACAGGGCAGCACACGAGCATGCTGCACTCCCCTCCTGATGCCTGGCTCACCTGGGAGCCCTTCAGCGAAGGTCCTCCCTCTCCTCAGGTGCAGGTCTCTCCTCCCAGCCACGGGCACCCGCCAGAGCCCTCCCCTGTTTGCATCTAGCCGGGCTGCGTCCCTTTCTCAGCCTGGAGGTGCTTGGCCTCCCAGGTTATCCCTGGCAGACAAACACCGTGTCAAACACCGGCCTGAGTGCACGTGAGCTCCTGCGCGTTCACAAAATCCCAACGCGTTTCTCAACGACTCGGGACTGCCTGACCCCCACTGCTGGGCTGTCGTGCCAAAAGGCAGCACGTGGGCTTTTAGGCAACCGGTCTAAAGAGGGAAAGCAATGGCATTGAATCCCACCTTGACAAGGTCCGTGCGAGTCTTTTTGGGAGTCGCCATGGAGAAGTAAGGGCTGTGCTCCGGTCTCTGACAGCACGGCCACAGCGCAGGACTGAATTCAAGACGGTTACTGTCACAGAGGTTAGATATGCCTGCATCTGTTCAGCCACGCAGCCTTTCAACAAGCTCAAGGACAGAGTACGTTTTCCCCTTTGAATGGGGGCCTTGGCCAGCAGCAGTCATTAGCATTAACGAGGGTCAGCATTGAACATGTGATTCCATGGGCACCTGGAGGCAGAGCTCCAACAGCTGAAACCTGCACAACAGCAGAAAGTTTCCTTAGGACGAAGGGCCACACAGTGTTTTAAGAAGAAAACAAGAGCAGAATTCAGTCTTATATTTTGTACCACTGAATGTATTGATCATTTCTAGCTTCAATAAATAATATGTGGAAAAAAGTCTAGAGTGTATTTTCCTTTAACATGATAGCTTTACTTTGGCACTATACATAGTTGGCAAAGCATGAGACTGTTGACTCTCGCCTTCAAATACCCTAATTCTTCTGGTAGTATCCATGATCCCTGTTGCAAAATAGGTCTCCAAATAGCTAGCAAAGCATCAACCCAGAGAACTGGTGAAAGCCATGGCTCTGTGAGGATCAACCTGTCACCACATGTTTCTGTGTGAAGTTAAACAAACTTCTAACATAATATGTAGTGGCATGTAATGCCAGCTAGAGTTAACTTGAGCTCTAAAAAAGAACTAGCAACTCTAAATCAGAGAGGAAAAGTGATTCAACAAGCAGGTTCAGGATACCAGATGAACAGAAGTTGCTGATCACAACAAACTGACCGATCCACAGGGAGTTAAAACGTAAATGAACACGAATCTTTGCTCTTGAGACTTTGGGAGGTCCATTCTCTCACCTTTGGTTTCAGCTTTTCTGGTTAATATAAGACCGAAAAAGTAACTGTTTGCTAGCCTGCATCCTTCCAAAAGAACATGCAGTGAGTAAGGCTGAAAATTCCTTGTAATGGTTATAGGTTATCCTGGTGAGTAGACCTTTATGGCACTAACTAAAGTGATCTAATAAACACATTGTCTGAGTGTCTTTACAGTCACTGCCTACGCAGGTCTGAGAAAGCAATACAAGACAGGAACATGTATGCCTTAGCCAACCTTGTAACATTGATGATGTTATTAATCACAGGTGTCTACAATTGCACGTCATGTTCTTGTCCATTGGGCTTCCTACAGACACAAGGAATTACTGGTATCACTAAAAGCCAGTTGCTGAAATTCCATTATTGTGGAACCGGAGGTATGGAGGTATGTCGCTACAAAAACATGCTGACATGCACAGGTCTCCTAAAAGATTTTGGTTTATTATCATCCAATTTAATGTAAAAACTTGCACAAGTGCTGGACAGCTTGTTTCAACTTTGCAATCTTAGAGAAAAGCGCAGATATGACTGAAAACTAAGCTCTTAAAACTCTGTGATTGCCATGAACGTTGCACAGATGCTGCCAGTATTTGAAGAGCCATTCTGAATATCTCACTTCGGATGTTCACTCTTCATCTGCAGCTGATGGACTGAACCCTGTGGTATTATCAGGCACGACTGTCAGGGTCGGGAGCAGGGACCTGATGCAAGAGAAACGTAACAGGATGAGGCACTCTGAGCAGCCGCCCTTGCTGCTCCCTGACACTCCCACCCACAGAAGTTACTCCTTGGAGCAACGCACCAGTTTTAATTGCTAACTTCACCAGGAGCTTTGTGTCATTAGAAGCCACACAATTTGAGTGTTTCCTCTGAGCTGCTGATGCCTGATCATAAACATTTCTAGGGTCACATTTTCCTTTGCATTATATTGACATAGCTGTGAAAAAATCATTGTGATTATACCAGCATACCACAGGAAATCTGACCCAATTCTTTAATCACACAGCACTCACAGCACAAAGTAATGAACCCTCATTCAATAATTTTGGATTTACTATTCTAGACTGCTCCCCTTGAATCTGTGATCTACTGTTGCATTACCTTTCTTTTTCCACTTTTGCTAATTTTCAAGGGCATGCAACATATCATCGTGGAGTTCTCCAGCCTCTTTGCAGAGTCAGATAAAATGCATTTTTCATGCAGAGTTGTTCAGGAATAGGATGTATAGCTACTCTTGTCAGGAGTGTTCAGAGACTGATATAAATGGCTTGCACTATTTTAGAGCTGGAACCAATAAAAAATTCAGGGTAGAAATTTCAGACAAACTAAAGTGCCAGACGTGTTCTTATATATCTTTATAAATCTCTCAGCTAAGGTTATCATTCACTGAAGTTAATCTAAAGAGCATAACTTCTTCAGGTGAGTATGTCAATAACTGACTCATTTCAGCCTAGTTTCCCTAAACATCTTCCCTCATCCTTCACTCTGTTTTAATGTAATTAGGGTCTTATACAGCACAGGCATTGAGAGATCCTGGGATTTCCACACCATCTAATTGTTCATTGCCATTTCATTTAACTATTCTGGGAAAGAAGATGGAGTTTTTCAGCCCTTTGACTCTGGAATTATCTTCTGTCATTGACTGATGGGGATTCAGGTCTGTTGATCTTCAGGGCACTTGGTAAAACCTATTTCCTCAGCCATTTTCCAAGAAGGAATCTTTATACTGAGTTTGAACTTTCCGTCATGGAAAATTTCTAGCACGTGTGTTTTCCATGGTCAGAAAGTAGTAAGGTGGTGGAAACTTCTAAAAAAATCAAGAGGCAAACAATAAAGATAAATCAAAGTGGCATATGGAGATATAAAACCTATCTCCAAAACCGAGCTAAAAAAAAAAAAAAAAGACAAACAACCTTGCTGTGCCCTAAACGTGCCAGCTAGTTCTACCACTACACAGCAAAGGTGTCTCAGCTCCAAACCCCAAATTCTTAATATTGACAGAAATAAATGGTTGAAAAGAAAGAAAAACAGCTTGATAGTTATCATTATTTGTCTTCAATATCGGCAGCCTATGTAATTTTATTTTAATTAATGAACAAAGCAGTTGTGTGAGCATCCCCAGTTCACAGAGTTATGTCCACAGTAGCTTCAGGAATGGGCTCTAAGGAAACAAGGAAAGGACTAGCAGATTAATTTTCAAGAAAGGCAGCACAGGAGAGATCTGAGCAAAAGTGGAAGCAGAGGGAGTAATTTGGATTCTGGTAACTACAGCTCATTCCACAGAAGTAAAACAGCTGAGGCTGTTGACATTGTAATTCAGACATGCAAGTCCCAGTGCACACTGAGAACGCTGCTAGTAGTTTTAAACAATAAAGTGTGATATTATTAACCTTGGGCAGAAGTGATGTCAAGGAAATCGGTGGTCCTGGCAGTGGCAAAGCACTGCGACTCTGCAAAGTGTAACTATTCCACCTAAAAAAATGGGAACCGAGAACGGAGAGGCAGAGATTGAGATCTCCCCTTCGCCCTGGGGCTTGTGACTCTGCCTTTGTGCCCGATACCTTGGCTGTGCCCAGCAGAACCAGCCCAAAGCTCAGCCTCAGCTAACTTCTCACTATGGCAGCAAAGGGCTTTAGTGATGATAATTAAAACACTTCGTAAAACTCTAACTTTCCTTTTTGTTTAAAGTGAATCAGACTGTCATTACGCCCTGAGGATCAATGTACTCCCAGCAACCCGACAGGGAGGAAACTCCGGAACTACAGCCCAGAATCAGACTGGTAGAAGCCTATAGTGGGTTTTTACCCTTCCACTATTAGATGTGAATGTGTGTCTCCTCCAGAAATTAGCTGCAATTTCTCCTTTTGAACAGTAATCACTGCTGAGTAACACACTGTAAAGTAGCGCACAGTCGAGTACCTTCACAGACAGCCAAGTTCCAAGGCAATTTTCTAGCCCACCATTCCTTTCCCCTTACTCCTCCTCAGATGTTTGGGTCTGAATTCAGGCTCCCTCCTTGTCTTTAGCACCGTAAGCAGTTTATTTGCTATGTTTTGCAGTCATGTCAGTCCGTTAGTCATTTCACAGGATTAAACCAGCAGTCCGTAGCTCACCGCTTTCTCTCAACATAGCACCAGCTGAGTACAGCGCTGACCTGATGCTGTCCAGCCATCTCAGGCTCATCTCCACCACATGGCCTCACACTGCAGACCCCCCCACACCTGTCCCCAGGTTCCTTTGTTTCCCCAGTGCCTTTGTGCTGAAGTGCAGCTGGGATTTGTATGCCCAAATGTAACGCCTTCTCACCCTGCCAGCTCAGATGGCATCTGCAGGCGGTCTTCCTTATTTTGGGAAACTATAGTGAGAGCTGATCACCAAAATCCTGGTGCCTCTGGTCAACCATGTCAGGTCTTTATAGTCCTCACCCATGTTTGAAGTAAGTGCACAAAAAAAGGCAGGGCGCCCACCACTACTGGCACAGCACTCAACCTCCCTGCCCTGCCCCAGAAGGAGAGGTGCATCCGGGAGGACAGGCACCTGCCTCCCGGGCAGAGGGTCCCAGCAGCCATAGGCAGGGAACTTGCCCATGTCAAGAGCTGGAGGCAGCAGGACCCTTCTCTGAGAGAAGCCTTGTCCCCAGAGACTTGGTCAGTAGAAGCCAAAGAAGCTGAGCTTTCTGCACAGTTAGCTTCATAGCGCAGGAACTATGAACACGTGGGGGAAGCAGACATTGCTCTGAGCGGGACAGACAGGTTAGGGAATTTAGCCCAGAAGCCACCCCCAGCAGCTTTTGCAGATACACCTACATTGACTAAGCACTGACAGCACTGAAATCCAGAGAAAGTTGCACTTGTAATATATTCTGTTTGCTTTTGGTACAATTCTGCTTCTGTTGAATCGTGAGCTTCCCCATCCAGGCTGCTTCTGGACCTGAGACTGCTTGTTGAAAACTAGTGCCAAGTCAGGTGACAAGGCACAGGAGAAAATTATTTTTTCCCTTTCTCTAAAGGAATTCACTGGCACTAACAATTAATTTTTCTAAGATGAAATTATGATACAGTCTGACCAACAGATGCACCAGATACCACAAGATACCTGGTGACACAGCAGTGCCGTGTATGGCTCGGCATCTGGAAATGAGCACTGAACAGGAAGGACTACAGAGTGAGTTTGGCACAGGGAAAAAACTCCACCAGAGAAGGTAAAAAAAGCTTCAGGAACCTTTGAGATCTTACAGGAGAGGAAGCAAAGCCAGGGCCAGTAACTCCTCCAGCTGCTGCGCAGGACAGAGAGGCCTGGAGGGGCTGTACCGTGACCGATGGTCTGTTTCCTGGGCAGACACAGCAGTGCCCACTCGGGCTCTGCCAAGCCTGAACCCAAAAATAGCTACAGGATCCAGGCGCTTTTAGAGCTGGATTGTGCCAGCATCCTCATTTCACTCCTCTGGAGATCTCGCCAAGGCTGCCAGGAGAAGAACATCTCAGTAATAAACCCAGTGCTGTTGCTTGGAGGACAGCCCAACGGTGGACGTGGCTGACTTTTCTGCGCACAAGGAAGAGAGAAGGCGAGTCCGGCCGCCACGAAGGGTGGCACGGCCGGTAGCAGTGGCGGACCGCTGGGCACCAGCTGACCAGTGCTGCCTCAGGCAAGCACCTTGCCAAGTGTCCCGGCCAAGCAGAAGTGCTCACAACTGGAAGCACCGCTCCCAACCCCACGCTGCTTCTCCTGTGCTTGAAAATGCAGTGTGAGACACAGGGGTGGGCAGCATAACTGCCAAGATGAGC
This sequence comes from Balearica regulorum gibbericeps, assembly GCF_011004875.1. Taxonomy (NCBI): domain Eukaryota; kingdom Metazoa; phylum Chordata; class Aves; order Gruiformes; family Gruidae; genus Balearica; species Balearica regulorum. Next base: position 332,053 of record NC_046191.1, on the reverse strand, counting down.
TGATGCTCTGCCCTGTTGGGGAGAAAACAAAAATAAAGCAAAAAACCAGAGCTTCTGAAGCTTAGAGTGAATTAAAAATAGCAAATGACCAGTCACCAAGCAGATTCAAGTCTCCTCCTTGGATGGCAGTACAGTCTGGGGCCTGGAAGACTACCCAAGTGAAAAGCTAGTCTCTTGCAAAATTAAATAGCAAAAATGAAGTAGGAAGGATGAAAATAAAATTAATTTTCCACAAATTAAATAAAGCATATAAAAATTAAGAATTACAAGAAATTGAACATGGGTTCTCACTCAAATAGCCAAAACCAAAGCCGCTATTTTTATTTGGTTGTCACGCAGAGACATATTCTTTTCTGTGAGTTCGTGTCAGATACGCCTCAGATTCTTCCTACAATTCATAGTAACCACCAGTTCTTTGTACTATCACGATAATAATTGTTTGGGATTATTATTACTACTATGAATGCTGAGGACAGAAAATTAAAGTAGCATACAAATCAATTGGAAAAATGCGCTTTGAAAGATCAGAAGTCAAATCTGGAATGACAGGCAGAAGCAATACTACCTCTCTGTGGAAAGATGTTGATCTTCTTCACGGCTATGGATGTGGCACTTCAGAAATGTTTGTTCAGCAGTTTCCATTTTAATACACGCTTAAAACATTGAAATTAGATCCGGGTGAAAAATGTTTAGCCAAATAATTTCAGGCCTATGTTAATAAATTCCATTACAGTTAGGCAAAAACATTAAAAAAATCCAAACCTAAACATTTTTTCATTTTCTTTTTCCTTTTTTTTTCCAGTTTTTGAGCCGAGTAAGGAAAAAACCCTATCTGAACCTGACCCCAGCTGTTTTCTGGCACTGAAGCGTGCAGCCAGCATTACAGCTGGCACTGCCGCTTCACAGCAGGGAGCTGGTTTGCCAGTGCTGCAGGGCCCAGGGCACACCCCACCCCTTGCACACCCCACCCCTTGCACACCCCACCTGTAGCACACCCCACCTGTTGCACACCCCACCCGTGGCACACCCCACCCCTTGCACACTCCACCCGTGGCACACCCCACCCGTGGCACACCCCACCTGTAGCACACCCCACCTGTTGCACACCCCACCCGTGGCACACCCCACCCCTTGCACACTCCACCCGTGGCACACCCCACCCGTGGCACACCCCACCTGTAGCACACCCCACCCGTTGCACACCCCACCCGTTGCACACCCCACCTGTGGCACACCCCACCCGTGGCACACTCCACCCCTTGCACACTCCACCCGTGGCACACCCCACCCGTTGCACACCCCACCTGTTGCACACCCCACCCATTGCACACCCCACCTGTGGCACACTGCGCCCCACAGGGCCTGTGGCACACCCCACCCGTAGCACACCCCACCCGTTGCACACCCCACCCTTAGCACACCCCACCTGTTGCACACCCCACCCGTGGCACACCCCACCTGTTGCACACCCCACCCATAGCACACCCCACCTGTTGCACACCCCAGCTGTTGCACACCCCACCCGTGGCACACCCCACCTGTTGCACACCCCACCTATTGCACACCCCACCTGTGGCACACCCCACCCATAGCACACCCCACCTGTTGCACACCCCACCTATTGCACACCCCACCCGTGGCATACCCCACCCGTGGCACACTGCGCCCCGCAGGGCCTATGGCACTCCCCGCTGCAGCCCCCGCTGCCCGGGCAGGGGTCCCCAGGGCATCGGGAGGAGGCATGGTGCCCCACAGGCCAGGCCGGCGTTGGGGCTCGGCTGCCTCATGGCAGCGTGACTTGCTGAGTCACGTCAGTGCTGCGCAGCACGAGCTCTGCTCCCCTGCTCCTGCTCTGCAGGCATCGGCCCCGGCTGCAGTGGCAACGCAGCCCCAGCCGTGATCCGAGGGCTGAGGAGCCCCGCGGGGCCGGCCGCGGGTCCCCCGGCGCGCTGGCTCGTACTGGCTGGTAACCCAGCCCCGTGGGTGTGCGACTCGTCCTCCCGCCCCACAGGAACACCAGCTGTGCCAAAGGAATGTTTCCCGTGGTCAGTTGTGTAATCTTTTCTGTGCAACAAGTAAATTCTTCCTTGTTTATGCAAACCACGATTTAAAGATACTGTTGCTGTCCAAGGAGGCACACAAGGCAATTCCTCACACCTTCGGCATCTCAGTAATCGCTGTGCTGGTTCTGGCAGCCCTCCCTCTTCCTTCCAGATCAGGTGAAAGAGCAGTACTTGTATTTTCTGTAAAATTATCTCCCCCTGCATCTGAGCACGGGTCACCCGCTATTATGGATGAAAATGAAAGCTGAATTAACAAGCAACAAAATCTTTGCTGACTCTTCAGCACTTCACAGTCTGGAGCAGGCACTGGACTAAACTCTCACGCGTCCTGACCCGGCAGAGCCTGGCAGCAACTCCAGTCTCTTCTTCTCCACGCTTACAAAATGCTCGTAACAAAATAGGTGACTTCCTAAACAGCTGTTAGGCAGACAAATGCTGTAAGGTGGAGTCCAAAGCCCCATGTTTGATCAGGGTGAGCAAGTGTGAAATGCGGAGTGCTGTGCAGAGAGGCCAGGCACCTCGCTGCCTCCTGTACCCAGCAAGAAGGCAAGGGCTAAATGAAATCACCAGGTGGCGAGCTCCAAAAAACCAAATGGAGATATTCTTCACACAACACGCCGTTCTTCTGGGGAACTTGCTGGCTCTGGATGACAAACGCATTCAACGTACGTTCAGAAAGTAGCCACTCACATTCCTAAAGAAGAGTACATCTTCGGCTGTCAAACGTGAGGATGGAGCCCTCAGAACAGGATTATCCGTTATCTGAGCACAGGGTCTGTCTGAAGGGAAAAACGCTATTTCCTTCATAACCAGAAAAATGATGAAGGACAAAACCAAGAGCAGGACATTTCATAAACATAAATGTTTCTTTTGTTCTGCAAATCTCACTGATCTTTTGTCTGACACTAACAAGAATAGCTCAGAATTCTTCCACTACGTTAGTAGATTAAATCAGTGTACCACAAACAATCAATACACAACCCTAACCAAGCACACCTGTCCGAGTTACTGGAATGTAGTACTAAATCCAATCTGGAGCGCTGGCGGAGTCGGAGCAAGGTGCGTTTCCACAGAGATAGTGCCTGGGGTCTGTACCAAAACTCTCCTTGTGCTTAGGTCATTCTTTGAGTAAATTGAGGATAGATGGTGGTTTCCAGTGGGATATCAAGGTTTAGTTATTTGACTGAGAATGTACAACTGGAGCAAGCAAAAGTAAACTGTGAAAAGAGTTTCCTAGGTATATAAATAAACATAAATGCTAACACAAACAATTATATCAGATTATGGCAAGTACAGCAGACAATAGTTTGTTGCATTGTCTGATTCTTACTATAGGGAGCACTGTGACCTTTAGGGATTTTAATAAATCAGCTCCTGATGACAATACAAGTAAATGAGACTAAAACAGGTTTGTGATTATAGCTGAGGCCCAGGACTTGGGAGATTTGATTTCTATTTTTCACTTTCCTCTAGATTCTCTGTGCAACTTTAAATATATTCCCCCTTTTTTGGTGCTGTATTTTGCCCATCTTTCAATAGAGCAAACTACAGCTGCCCTTTTAAAATGAGCTTTAGTCTCAAAGGGTGACTGCAATACCCCCGCAGCAGCAGGTAAAACACATGCCAGTAACAGCCGCAGTACCAGACACCTCAGCCTCATCCACTCTCGCACTGGCACGGTGCTCTGTGAAGAAGTCTTCAGAGCAGAGCTTCGGGTGGCTGCTTTGCAAGCATCAGGTACCAGAACTTCTCAATGAGGTAGGCAGAGCTCTTACAAAGCGTATCCAAATTACAGTCTTATCTGAAGACAACTCATGGGCCAGCCTGAGTTGTGGGTCACCGGTGTCGGTGGCCGGGATGGGGCACCGTGGGTGCCAGCTGGGAAACCCCAGGGCCACCCAGGAGGAGACACGGCAGCCTCATCACCTTACGGGCGCTCCACACGGGTACAGGCACAGCACCGCCTTTGCGCAGAGCACCTGCTGGCACCCAAACATGTAATAGGGAATGACTCTGAGGTTTCTGCTGCTTGCCCAGGAAAATACTGGCTGGACTTGCAGACATTTCTGAAAAGCTTACTAGGTACCTACCTGCGCATCTGCGGACAAAGCCTAACCCAGAAAAAACGGCAGTCAGACATCTACAAATGGTGGGGTTCAAGCTGCAAAAGGTAACTGATACTCAAAGGTAACACACCTAACACTGCAATCCATTATCATCAGCTGTTCACTGTAGTTGTAAATAGTGTGAGCTCACACTTTTCACATGGTATTTTTACTCAATACCTGCCAAAGACTGGAGCCAAAATGCTGTCAAGACTCTGTTCTTTTCAGTTTTGATTCCTTGAGAAAGAATCTGAGGGAAAAACATGACCAGGACTCCTTTAAACAAACTAAATATTGCGCGCTCTTACAAATGAATAGAAGAGAAATAGACAGTGAAAGGAAATGTCATCAAAATCCCAGGATCCCAACAGCCACAGAGATGTGAACAATCCTCTGGTAAGCCTATAGCTGCATCAACAGCAAGCAAGCAAGCTGCAGGCAGTATCACTGAAATGATTACTCAATTCCTCTTGGAAGTTTACATCCAATTCATGTCTTACATGCGCTACGCTCCATGTTCTGCAACAGGTAAAAGCAAACTCAGCCATGTGTTCCCATTTTAATTACAAACCCAGCCCTTTCAACCCATTTCTGGATGACTTAATCATGCTGGGAGACCGAGCAAGGATGACAGATGAATGTGAGCATAAGAAACACACAGTTGTTAATCTGAACCTTTCCTCTGCGCTGAGTGACTGTGAACTCCTGCTATGATCAGCAGAAGCAAAACGCCCAGGGGACCCAGGGGAGGTTAGATCGTGGTTCCAGTACTTTGCATTGCCATAGAAGCTGCACAATTCACCATATGTGGTGTTTTTTTTTTCCTTATGAAACCCCTAAGAGGTAAGGTTGTGCACCATTTTGCAGAACATGAATAGAGGCATAGCAAGTGACTGAACGATTTACCCAAGGGCACATGGAAAGCCATGCCACGGCAGGAGACTGAACTTTGGTGTCCAGACTCTTTGGCTTGTTCACCGTACACAAGCCCATTCTCCACACCTAATCTGTGCCCAAAGGCATGCGTAGTCCAGCAAGAAACAGCAGAAAAGCAGAGGCACAGAAATGTTTAAAGCTACCCTCTATCTGTAACCGGCAGTGGTCCAGCTCCGGTTACTCTGACACGCAGTGTAGTGGCATCCTGGCTAACGAACAAAGCTCCTTCTAAAGAAGGACTACAGCAAGAAAAACAAAGGGCGATTCTGACCTTCCTCCAAATATTCCATCAAACATCCATTACCACCTACACCACAACACTCAGTACGGAACAGAGATCTCCTAGCAGGTTGAGAGTGGAGTGTCCCAGGCCCTTCTCCTCTGGATGATAGAAGACGGCTCTCTACTTCATCACTCAGACCAAAGCCCATGGGTTCAGGGGTATTTAATCTCTCTGCAGTGTGTCTGAGCTTTTTCTTTACCAATGATGACTATTCAATAAAACTTCATAACTGAAACTTCATATCCACAAAATAAATCAATTCTAACTGCACAGTCTAAGTATGTGAGCATTCTGGCAACCAATTGAAAACAGATAGGTTCCTACTCATAGCTCCATGGCAGTGAAAACCATGACAAACTGAGGAAGATATGTTCAGAAAGCAAAATCTCACACCAATACTCATATGGAAATGATTTTTTCAAAACACTGTGGTATTACAAACCCAGCCCAATAAACAGCAAGGTCACAATAGCATTGTTCGTCATGGCATCTCCTGTAAAATTAAATTTATTCAGCATCTTTGAGTGCCAGACCCCTATTTGCTTTTCAGTGTTAAAAGTTAATGTTAACAGCTGAACATAAGAGTCATCCTCAGTCACCACTAATTATTTCTACTGGTTCTAAACCCCCAGAATTAGGCTATATACTCCTAAGTGCTGCAACCTTACCTATAGAATAGTTGCCTAGATACCAACAGGGAGCATTGCATACTTGCTACTTATGATAAAAAAAATTAAAAATTTTATTAGCTACTAATGCTGTGAGAGATTTTATCCATGTGCTTGTTTCTCAATGCAAACATGAAAGCTTATCTTTGCTGCAGGACACTACAAAGAAAAAATGGAATCAACAATGGGAAAGAAAATAAGTTTAGGTTGTGTTGTTACTCACAGGCGTGCACACACAGCATTACAAAATCCATGTTTAAAAGGAGCTATTCACACCTGAACCCAGCAGAGATGAATTACAGGACTTGGCACATCTCTTCCAGCTTCCCTGTTTCAGAGCAGAGGATCCTGAAGAATTCCTAAGTGCTTCTCAGAAGACGACGGTTCACACTGTCAGACTGTCACTCCAGACTATCTGGAGACTGCATCGTATCGCCAGGAGAGGAACACAGCTGCATCAACAATGCTGTCCCAGGGGCTCAGTCTTTAAAGCAAACTTGGCTCCTCATACACTCTCTTTAAAAGTTGTCTGCAAACGAAACTGATAAAAGATTCCTTTTGTGCTTGTAAAGCATATTACAGAGGGACACGAGTTAAATAAAGAAATCTAAGACTTCAGTAAACCTTTGCTTAGATAATGCTTTGCTGAAGTGATGTTCTGGATTACTGTTTTCCATTAAAATCCTAAGTAAAATATTGTTGTTACTGGACCAAGCTCCCTGGGGCAGTGGTCATGGCCAGTCAGTGTTTAGGAAGTCTTTGGCCACCACTCTTAGATATATGGTTTAACTTTTAGGTTGCCCTGTGTGGAGTCAGGAGTTGGACTCGATGGTCCTCATGAGTCCCTTCAGCTCAGGATATTCTATGATCCTATGCATGTCATGACAACTGTGTTTAAAAAGCATGCAAACTTGTCATATATAGTGGTCATCTTGAGAACCTATTGGAGCTGCACTGGATAATTCTCTGGCTTTGTCTGGAGACAAAGCTATGATCAAATGCATACAGTTAACTTAATAGGCAGGAACAATTATGCAAAAAAATTCCTGAGTGAAGGTTAAATTTGGTCCACTTGGAGATTACATAAACATAATATAATGATGAGCAAAAGTGACCAAAAAAGAGACACTCTGATGCCTCTAACCATTCATCCAGCACTGAGCAAGGTGTAAAAGCTGACCTCATTTGAGTGGTTAGGAGGATCTAGAGGCTGGCTGAGCATACCCGAAGCTATCAGCTAGACAAGCAAGGTGGGAAGAAGTATTCCTCTCCTCATTGTACTCTAGCTTTTTGCACTGTTGCCATGCCAATCATCCTTTTGGCTTGCTCACCCTTATGCAAGACATTTTATCTGATTTCAATTGTCCCTAATGCGGGAAAGGACTTAAGCGTGTGCTTAAACTTAAACACATACTAAAGTCCCATTGCAGCAAACAGGGAAAAGTATGCCCTGGCTTAAGGATCAGTGCCAAAGCAAGGAGAATTATTTGAGTGGTTTGGGAAACAACTTTGTGGTTTTGCTCCTCCGTTCCTTGCAGAGAGACCTCAGCACTGGTTGACTCCCCAGAAGGGAAGGGAGCATGCCGCAAGCTCTGCTCTCATCCTAGGAGCTCCACTGGCCATCCTGCTGGGCCAGCAAGGGTATGAGCCACTGCCAGTGCAGAGGTGGCTAAAACCTGCCCTACAGTCCTTTGTGAACAGCATCATGGCTGTAACTTCAACGCCTCATTACTTTTATTGTGCTTTTATCACAGACTGCAATGGCCCAGGAACCCTTGAGTAGAGTTGAGAAATACTCAGGGAGAAGAACTCCATGTTGTTTGAAGATTGGGGCCATGTTATTCCAGTGATCCTAATCTGTGAGAACCATCAGAGTTCTTTGTTAATTGGAAAAACTACACTTTTACTATATTTTCCACTGAGTGAGCAATTTACTGAGCAAGGGGATGGTACCACACAGGGAGAGGCAAAGGGAAGTTCCAGGAGCAAGAGGAACCAGCTGTGTCTGGTGAGCAGGAGACATCAGCTTCGTCTGTAGCAAAAAGAGGCCAAGTATTGCTGCTACCAAACAACTCATATGTGTGACTGACCAAAGGCCAGAGGACTTCTTAGATATCTGGGCAGCCTTAGAATAAGGCTACAGTAACAGGTAGGTCTCACACGAGCCTTCCACAGAGGTCCTAGCTTATCACAGCCACAACGAGCAGAATTCAGCTCATTACAGTCCTTGTATCAGTGGGGGTCCTGGATATGCATTTTTTCCTCAAATGTACCTCTGCTATCTAATTAATTAGCAAATAATTAGCCTAAATTTTGGCAGGTTTTCAAGTGGTTGCAGCTTTCTATAGTGAGTAGGGTTTTCTAACAGCTCGTTGCTCTCTGTGCTCTCACTGCAATGCATAGTAAAACATGGGCAAAGACAGGTTTTAAATCAGGGACTGACTTAGTAGCATCAGGGGTGGGCCAGTGCTGAGCACCCTCCAGAGACCCACCCACGGATGCGGACAGTCAGGGATCAATCAGTTCTTCCCCATACATTGTGGCAAATGCTTACACACCCCACAAGGGGCCTTGTTCACTGATAAATACCAGATTGCCTCAACATGGCTGTTCTGGGGCTTAAATTTCCTGAAAAATGCAGCTTTTATTAAAGATAATTAAGCATTGTTTTCTTTAGGGTGAGTCACTGAGCTGCATCATGTACTGCTTTCACATTTTGGAAGATCAGTATGATGATACCGGGGAACTATAATCATTTTGATTACTACAGCAAGAGAAAGGGCAGCAAGTTCTGATCTTAAATTTCACAACGAACATCTATCATTACTCCCATATTAACAAAGCAGAGCCCTGAACATGTTCATTTGTTACTCAGGGCTCGTCGGGAATATTGGAATAACTATTGTTCCACCCCACTTGCTAGATACTACAGCTTTGCAGTTCACCAGGTCAAGACAAATTCATACCGACTTCAGGAAACTATTAGGATATTTTAGCCAATTGTCTTGTAGCAAGAAGTAATCACTTGTGAAGAGCAAGGATTAAACTCCATCCTCAATGAGGTCTAAGCACCTTTGTAGGCACTTTTTCAGGAATACCACGTTGGAGAAGGCAAGACTCATAAGCAGTCTTGTAAAAGAAGCTTTTGCATCACAAAGTCTGTTGAAGCTATCAAGGACTTTGCTGCCATTTATTCAATGGAGCCAAATCTTCATCACCTTTTCAGCAGCAAGGGCAGGATTCACCTCCAGCCGTTCAGAGGAAGGAGACACTGCTAATTTAGGACACATCCACCTCAAACACAAAGGCAGTTCTCCAGGGTTCTAGTTTACATCTGAAATGCTTCTGGAACAGTGATGCAGAGGTGTTACGCCAAAGCAGATGCATAAATAATTTGGCTTTCATTTCAGTTAAGATTGGTAGCTAATTCACTGGCAGATGTAGGCAGCCTGGGTGATAGGTACACTAGACTCCACCTCCCTCCAAAGTTGCACCAAAGTCAATGAAATAAGCTAATTCACAGCATCTGAAGATCTGGCCCACCAATTTTCATTTCTCTCTTTAGTTTTAGTTGGTTGAATTTCTATTGATTTCAAGATCTTGTGCCTATTGCAATGAAAAAAAAAAAAATCTGCCTGTTAAGAGGAAAATGTCTTAGGCACCAAAAATGATCAAGCGGCCCTTCAGAGCCTTGCAGAGGCTCTGCTGGAGCATTTTATTATAATTTGTTAACACATATTTCATTCCCTGAGAAGAAAGTCTCTCACTCTGGTGGCTAAATATAGCTTATATCTATAAAACCTGTAGAAAATATGCTAAATCCAAAATAATAAAAAAGTAAATTCAATTTCACTTGCATTCAGATTTTCTGAAATTTCTGATTTTCTGATTTCCAGCTGACAAAATAGGAATATGACCATCTGTTTGAGAAGGATCTGCTCCGCAACATGAAAATTAGCTGTAGTTAAGGAAAGAATGAACCCCAAGACTGTAATTCTATTTTCCAACACATGTAGCAGCTCACAGCTTGCAGCAGTACAAAACTTCTGAGCATATCTGTTTCCAGCTGAGGAAGTTGTTGTAGGATTGTTGTGGAAAGCTAGATTCTTGGTTCCTTCTTCTTGCATGTTCAGATTTCAGAGGACTTCAGGGCTTTACAAGTCTTTGAAACAATTGACCAATTGCTTTTTTTACTTTAAGGGAGCTAGAAAATGGAGACTGGAAGAGTGAAGAATCTTCAAGAAAAATAATTATAAATGTTCTTAATGATTATAAAAAGTATGAAGGCATACAGAAGAGTTAGATTTCATGTGGAAAATTATGAATTATGTCTAAAACTTGATCACCTACAAAATATATCTATATTTGTGACAAAGCTTTCAAATGAGTCCGATTAGTTTCCACAAGATAAAAATCACAAGAGTTTCTCAAGGGGTTGGTTTCTAAAGCTAATTTTTATTCCTAATACCTGCAATAAATTATTTTGACTACTTTCTGAGTTCCAGGCTGCCACAAATTATCCAAACCACACTACTGGAATAAAACACTTTAAAGCTAATAATTTCCACGGAGTATTTTGATTATTTTATTCAACTAAACTTAAACAGAAAAAAAAAAAAATCACAAGGGATACTCTTGCATGGTTTAAAGCCACATTAACCTGGTTTCAGCTCTCACCTTTGTCTTGAGTTAAAGCTATACTCATTAACTTGAAACAATAAACTCTAACATATTTGGGTCGAATTTGAGTGTTGGCAGTATCCCTAGTAGAGTATTATCCACAACCTTATTTGGCTTTCACAGACGTATAGCGATTTAAAGCTCCATGGACAATGCTAGTGCCTTTGAGATAGCCCAGGTATATTTAATTTTATACAAAGGCACAAACACTAGGCTGCCACAGCCTTGCCACGTGTGTCCCGACAGTGCCAGCATTTACACTGAAGCCCCACCGTAAATACTGGGAAGTCCTTCTGTGTTGAAGGAAGGTGCAAAAAGAAAGGACAAATGAGTCATGAATTTCTAAAGAAAATGCTGGATTTTCTTGAAGATGCATGAGTATGCTAAGGACATTTATCAGTAGGAAGGACTTTGTAAAAGCACTCTTCTTGGTACCATCTCATTTGAGTACAAACTTTGTAGATCTACAGTGTATGCTACAAAGCCTCTGCCTGTTGAGAAGAGAAAACAAGTCCTTCTTACTAGTGTTACCTGATTTTCTCAACACTTCTTTGCCTCTGCTTTCCTTCCCAGCCCCTCAACCACAAACCAAGGTTACATTGCTGTCTCAGTGCTGCCTGGTGTTGCCTTGGTCACACACAGGTCACTGTGGTCAAAGAAGTATTTTCTAACAGTTACCGCACAGCAATGTCCAAGACAGTGCTGTATTCCATGAATTTAAAGCAGGAAATTAATTCTCGAAGTGTTGTGGCATCTCACAAAAGCAATTCAGTGTTGTCAGCATTGGATATTCTATTGTATTCTCCAAACCTTGATAAGAGCTCCAATAGTTTCAGTGAAAATACCTTGGAGTATGTGTCTGATAGTACAGAAATGTAATTTAAACACTGTTAGCTGATCACACATTATTTGTGAGAGAACTCTAGATTAAGAGATAGGGGACTACTTGCTAAATGAAAGCCAACTTCTGCCAATAATGATACAATATAATAGTACAAGTGTTTAATACAGGTCCCAGTAGCTAAAGGAGAAGAAAACCACACTGTAATCCTATTGCAAAGACAGGGTGGAGGCACACACCACGGTCCAGCGAGCAGAGTTGCTGCCAGATGATGCACGGTCCCCAAGATACCATGTCCCATTGTTGCCAACTCACTGCAGCAAACACTGCTTTCAGCGTCCCCACGTTACATCTGGGTGTTGCCGACAGTGACTGCTGGTACCCTACAAACGGCCTGTCGGTGTTTGGAAGTCCCTGAGACCGTGGGCAGAAAGGAGGCATCGGAAAGCTGAGGCCAGTCATTAACAGCTGGCAGGATTGCTGCATCCTGACAAAAACATGGCACCAAGCCCTCACCCCTCCGCTCTGCTGGCCCCCTCCAGTGCCCATGGCCCTCAGTGAGTCCGGTGCCAAGCTGCCCAGTCCTCCTCCCGTTGCCGCTGCCGGGGATGGAGCGTGGCCCTTTTCCTGCGGGCTCTCCTGAAGCCCCCAGCGAGAGCCAGATCCCGCCCCAGCTGCTCACTTCACGGGGGGAAACCAGCACTCACCCTTTCTCTTGCGGCTTTCTACAGAAACGCTGTGTAATTTCACAACAGCAGGTAGCACAGACACAGCATCTTTTATGCAAATACTAGGCAAGGTTCACACCACGCAACATCTGAACTTGCAGGCACAAAGCTCTTACTCCAAAATGCTAGTTTGAGTATTTTGTGGATGTGGCAAAAAACACAGAATCATGCAACGTGGAAAGGCAGCCAAAACAGGTATCTACAGAAAAGATTTGCAAAATAATTTCCACTCATGGCAAAGCTGAAGAAAATCCTGACTCCAATGGTACACATATGGAATAACAAGTTCCAGAAATAAATTACTATCTCTGCTCGCATGCTCTGCTCTGTATACTTATATTAGAATCATAGAACCATTAAGGTTGGAAAAGACCTTTAAGATCATCAAGTCCAACCATTAACCGTTAACCGTTGCCTGCCAAGACTTTTTAGAGATGTGTCTATTTTAAAAATATGCTGATTCATCAACACTTATTGTGTATGTAGGGAGAAAGGTTGGTTATGACAAAATGCCAGTTTCAATATCCAATTCAAAATCCAGTTTCAATAGTCTAAATGAAAAGTTCCAAATTTTTATTCAAAGCCAGTTTTTTTACTATGAAAATGCAATCACTTATATTAAAAATGTAAAACAAAAAAGAGTTCAGAACAAAATATTTAAAAATATTTTAAGCAAGTGGTTACAACTGACTGCCTTAATTTTTTAATTTTCAGTGGTTCCTCGCATCCTCACCCTACATCCAGAAATCTGGATAGTAGTGTTATGTCTTTTCTCATTTTTTCCCTGCAGCATTCTTCTAGGTATCATCAATAGCTGTCAAAGCTTCCTGTTAGCACAACTCAAATACAGGGGGCTCACTATGCAGGTAGTCAAGCCAGACACACCAAGGCAGTCACATCCCCATGCATAACATGTCTGAGCACCTGCACTGACAAAAATTTCCCATTACAATGCTCCTTACATCGTCCCCTGCTAATGCTCCATCACAGCACGGCACACAGGAGACAGCACTGTGAAACCCCCTTTGGATGTAAAAAAAGAAAGTTTATTTTACCTCCCTCAAGCACTTATTTTGTTCACTTAGTTACAGCCTTATGCCGCACGATCACTAATTACTATTTGCTCCTTCTTTCTTACTCTAGTCTATCCTGCTCTCTCCTTTCCGCAGGGAGCACGGAAGGTTAGCCGGGCTGCCCAGGGAGCCTCCCTGCCGAGTCACCCGTGCGATGGCCCGTGCGATGGCCCGCGGCCGCTCCGAGCCCGCGGCAGGGCTGGAGAAGAGGCTCCCCACCGCCGTCCTTCCCGGGGGCGAGGGGCGGCAGGCACGAGGCAGCCTGCCCCGTTGGCGCAGACACTTACACAGCGCTGGAGGACTCCTTGGCTCCTTGCTAGCAGGGGGATGGCCACCTCCAGGACATTTCAAACTCTGGAGTGATCGTACACAGTGGTTTATAGCTTTGTAAAATTACACTGTGTTATTAAACACAGTGCAGCGTGTGTTGTCCCAAACCACCAGCAGCAGTAGCAGCCCAAGGACAGAAGCCTAGACTAGACTGTAATTTGCTTCTACATTTTAATCAAGAGGTAAGACCTAACCAGTCTTTCTTATAACTCCCCACTAAAACAGCGTCATGGAGGCTCTAACAGCATTTGCCGAATTTTCTTTCTACAGCTTTGCTTTAAGCAAAACAAAACTAAAAAACCCAAGGAATGGAGGCATGGGATATGTTTGCAGGTCCAGGTTTTCAAGGCAATTAAACTCCTTCTGCATTAAATCCCCACATTTCTTTACTCAGCAGAGCAGGGAAGATCCCTTTGCTCAGGGGAAGGTGACAACTGGGATTTACTTGTTCTTGCCGTGCGTGAGGCACCCCACTGACAAAGCACACCTACCTACCCAGGACACACGCACCAGGGAAGGGCTCTCCCCCACTACACATGCTGAAACACGCCCATTGCTACCCACAATGATCAATACCAAATGTTAGGAAAAAAGCTCATGAAGGAATTAAATTAGAAAAAGGCAGTCATATAGAAAGGGTTTCTAGTCCACAAGATACACTTGCACACTCTAATAAACATTTTACTTCCAAAGGACGACAATCTGGAAAGCTCAGAACATTATGTAAGGGACATTGCCAGCAGAAGGATCACAAAGTTAAAAAGTCTCTGTTAATCAATGACAAATTTAGTACTTGTTGCTACAATTACAAAGATAATAGTTCCTTTATGTCAGTGCCTTTGGTTTTGCAGCTGTAAAATAGCTTTGAAATTCAGCATTTCAAGTAACAGAAATTAATAGGAGGTCATTTCTACCAGAGAAATTTTAGGGGCCCATCCTCTCTAATCATCATTAAAAACTAAATCCACAGGAGAAGAGGCACTTTACTGATTGTCAAGTGGAAGCTATTATTCATTTGATGAAGCTCTTGGCACAGTGCCATTTATTCTGCTGTAGAGCCTGCTGGTTGCTCTACTTCATCTCATGCAATCAAGGTTGTTTCTGCCTGCCAAGAGTTATTTATAGAGTGGGGAAAAAAAAAAAAAACCCACCAATATGTTCTCTTGCTTCAAAAACAACTTTCAAACTTTCTAACTGAACAACTGCTTCCCTGCTCCCCAATGACATTCTTTTATTCTGAGCCCCATTTGTACAAAAACAAAAGCACATTCCTAGATTTCATCTTCCCTAAAACATGGACATAATTCCTGTGCCATGCACATTTTCATTGAGAAATCATCTGATTTTTCTCAAGTTAAGATTCTGCATAGCCATATACCTCTGGCAGCGTGCAGCTGGTTTCACCGCAGGTCAGCCCTCTTGGCCTCCACCAGTGTCAAACGGGACGTGGAGAAGAAGATCCTCCTTTGAGGATCACCTTCACTGATGCAATTCACCTATACCTAAAGCGTGGGGAAATTCTCTTAGTCACAGGGACGCTTTCCCTGTCCTCACTAAGCTGCCAGGACGAGGAGGTGGATGAGGTGTTCGGGCTGAGGGAGGATGAATTTCTATCCCAAAGCTTGATCCTCCGGTCTCCAGATCATGTGCAATCTTCACACCCACGTAGAGTCTGCTACAGTGTTATGGAAGGGCTTTATGTCCCTTTTGATGTGCGAATGACCATAAATTCCTAAGCAAAAGTTTAAAGCCCGTTTTTGACCTCAAGTCTAGTTTAAATCAGGAATCCTGACATTCTTGACCTGAAATATGTGAAATCAGAAACAGTCTTTAAAGCAAATGTAGTAAAACACCACTAGTGTCATGTGTGTGTGAACCCAGAAACAGCCTGTTAAAGTTTCTGTAGTTTTTAAGAGCAGTCCCATATAAAGCTCAGACTAAACATTTTAAAAAGGGGAGAGTGACTTTCATGCACAGTAAGAGTAGGAGTCTCACAAATGCTCAGGAAGCAGAGCTATGGGCATGCAACTGAGTAATTTTACAGTTGAATTCTAGTTTATTCAGCTCAGTAGAACAGAAAGCAAAATATGGCCATTTTCACTCCAGAAAACATTGTTAATCCTCCATTTCCAGAACTATTAAGCAGTCCCTTTAAACAGACAGGTTTGGTTTGAGTTTACTCATTGCAGTTCTGATACCTTTACTCACACAGAAGAGCACCTTATTCCATGGGTGTTTTCCCTGATTTCACACAATTATTCCCTGAACAGTCACTGGTATGCCCTTCCCTTTTCACCATAGGACTTCATACATGATAAATAAAGCACAATGCCTGCACGAGTCTCCTTCACTCCTAAAGCAAAACTCTGACTGTTCCCTCATCCTCCATACACAAAGTCTCTCTCCAGTGTCTGATTTACTAATTTGAACAGGTAAAGGAGCAAAGGCAGGGACAGGCTCAGCCATGAGCACGCAGTGAGGGATCAATGCAGCATTCTTCAGGTCATCATGGCTCACAAATTTCTTGTTAGGTTTGCAAACTCTGTGTGGGGACTAACAAAGATGATTAAACTGATCATCATCATCATCACCATCATGATGCTTTTTATTCAAGAAATCTTTTACTATTACTATCATTTAATGAACCTCATAGACAAAAAGCAGACATCTGATTCCAGGTCATCATTTCCAAAATAAAATACCAACCAAATGCAGAAATGCTGTTTTCTAATGGGTTCTATTCTTTTCCTTTTGACCAATACAAAATTTGATATAGTTTAGTGGATCTTTAGTTAAACAGAATTCATAAGACATACAGAGAGCTACTAATAACCAACTGCTATTGTGAGACTGCCAGGAAATCCCTTCAGTAAAGAAAATGTTGAGCAATTGTTAGCCAATTTCCTCAGGATTTTATACATAATAAGCAAAGTATTAGGAGCTCTTGATTTAACAAAAAACCCTGAATTATGCATTTGTGTAATGACAAGTACTGTAGGCAACATTTACACAAGTATGCAAATTTTATGTAGAATCTAGTTTGCATATGGTGAAATACCCATCCCCCCTATAAACCATGGGATAATTCCAGGGAAAAATTTTCAGCAGGTACTACCTTCTGCTGCATGGTAAGCACCGCACAGCTTGATCAAAAACCCACACATTTCTAAAATAACCGGCAAAACTATTGTTCTAACTGGTATACGAAAAAAAGATGTATAAATCACTGGAAAATCATACGTGGTTTAAGGATTATGTCTCCAAGCTGGTTTTCCCATTGGATGACATGCCAAACCCCGGACACCAAAATGGGTTATGCTGAAGAGCAAATACCAGTCATTAACTTTCCTGTGGTTTAATAATTACACCTCTTCCTGGGGATGTGATTAAACCACACACAGCATTAGAAAACAGAGGGAATTAAGTCAATATGCCTCAGAGCTGAAGAGTAAGTGAATGTGTATAGTAAAAAAAGAGCTGGATCAGATGGCTGGATGTATATTTTCAAGGTCTGTACAGCAGTGCAACACACGAATGCAATAAGAATAACATCATTACCAGATGTAATGGCATTCTCCCCCTCCACAAGGGAAATGCAGCATTGCATTACAGAAAGACATGAGGGGCACCAAGATCAGCAGAGCCCTGACCCCCCACCACGAGTCCTGGATCTTTGAATGGAAGGATGACTACTTGCCAAAACATTTTGGTCCACTGTTTGTTTCAGCACTGGTGCCGTGTTTTTATATTCCTTCCTGGAATACAGGGGAAAAAGCACCTGAAATGCCTGGCAGGGTACTGCTGCTTCTTAAAAGCCTGAATACAATCAAACTGAAGCCTGTGGAGAGAAACACTGGGCCCAAGGACAAACACCCTCACCCCACACACGTGCCTGGCTGAAGACAAATTGAATCTTCAGCCATTCGTATTCTCTTCCTCTTTACTTTTACTTTAGCATTATAGTGTTAGAAATATTTCCAATCTATATAGTATTACTACATTATATAATCATCCACATGGCACTGTAAGGCGACATAAGCCACAAGAAATGGCATTTCTAAAGACCTGCTTAAACAAAGACTCTCCTATTTCTCCAAATTTTAACTGGAGTAACTCCAGGAAATTCACTCAAGTTACTTCTGGGTGGGAAGTAAGAAAGGGGGGGAAAACAGATTCTCTGTGTCTCTCCCTGCCTGTAAGGCAAGGTCATACAGCACCCTCTCAGTGGGACACTGATACTTACCAAAGCATCCACAATGGAAATAATAAACGTAAAGTGTGATACTGGCAGGGAGAGCTCTCCAACCCCACTCTGACACTTGCCTAATCCTCCCCATGTTTCTTTCAGCCCACTTGCTTTCCAACACACAGCCTTGCCTTTGAGACTGAAGATTAGCTTAGGTGGGAGGACCACTCATTCTCCAGCAACACTTGGCTCACGTTGGGCAGCTACACCACATTCCTCCAGAGAGAGCAGCTGGTAATAATCGATCTGGTCTGGATCTGAACCAGTGACCGGGAGAGAGGGGACCCTGTTGGGCTGTCATTTGCCAAGCCATCCAGTGCTTCTCAATCTGAGCAGAAGTTTTGCTGCCAAATGTTTGTGGACTTCAGTGACTGTGATTCTGATTTTTTTTAAAACACTGGGATTACTGAAAATATAAATGTTCTAGCAACAAATTTTCTTAAAAAAAATAAAATAAGAGAAGATAGTCATGTAAGTGTTACTTTGCCTTCTCTGGAGAAGAGAGCATTCATAACAGTTGGCAGAATTTGATGCAAGCAAAAAGTGGCAAATTCAAACAGGTAAAAATTAGATATTTGTCTCTAAAAACCTTCCAGCTTTATCAGACCCACTGTTAATACATGATAAAAAGTATCTTCAGGGCGAGTACAAATTTCTAGGTGGGGACAGCTCTTTGTCTAATAACAAGTCTTTGCCCACTGACCATGCTCTCCGTACACATGTCTGGAGGGTATGGGAAGAGGACTTGTTCTAAAACCACTTGCAAGCAACAGTAACAAGACAAAGAGGTTTGGCAAAGTTTAGGAGGATGCTGGCTCAGGAGGCCAAATTAATTGGCTTTGATGGGGTAACATCAGGGAGGAATTTAAGACTAAAGCATTTCAGTTGTGAGTCATTTAGGCTCCAATGCCACCATCTGGTTTTGGACATTTCTGTAACCATTACTGCTCAAGGCTGTGCTTCTGGGAAGAGTGTGGCAGTGTGGTGCCAGAGCAGGCAACAGCCAAGCCCCATGGCTGGCCAAGGGCTGTTTTCAATTCCCAGGGCAAGGGGTGGGGGATGACAAAAGTGACAAAGTTTTCATTTCCTTTGAACATTTTTCTTCAGTAGTTTGGGGGTTTTCTTTAAAGTACCCAAGGAGAAGATATTCCATCTTTCAATCATTGGAGAAATCATTTTCTACTCAGTGGTAACACCCCTAGAGCTTAACTGTAAGTGACTATTCCCTGTGTAAATTTGCGCTTTAGCAGAGAAAAAAAAATGGAAGATGTTCCTCCAAAAAATATTTTGAACAAATGATTTCGAACAGTTCTAGCTAATTTCTTGCTCCACTTCCATAAAAGTGCTCAAATACAGACTTGGGATATGAATGCCCCTCGCCCAGCACCTCTTGCACCTGGGCTGGAAGGTCATGCATGGTGCTCACCACAGCACAGCCAGGATGAACTAATGCAGCAGGCCTGGGGTTGACCTAGATGCTCTGATGTCAGCAACTGAGTCACCAAAGCCTCTGGGATAGCAGTTTTCTGAACCAAGGCACTACCCCTCACACCCTTCTGCAAAACCCACTAATATCAGTGATAACCCCAAATACAGTCTGCATGCGGCTGGCTGCCTATTTCAGGTTACGCAATACCATTACAGTCCTGCATTTCCTGGGGCAGCCGGTCCCTCTGGGAGACTGCCACAGATGACAACACAGCCCTTGGACGAGGCTGACAAGGTCTGCACATCCAGCACAATGGCCATGTCACCTCCTTACCCTGAGCATGCTCCTTCTCACAGAACTACAGACTGGCCAAGGTTAGAAGGGACCTCTGGAGAGCACCTGGTCCAACCCTCTGCTCAAGTAGGGCCACCCAGAGCCAGTTGCCCAGGCCCATATCCAGTTGGATTTTTAATCATTCCAAGGATGGAGACTCCACAAAGAAGGAATAGCATCCTTCATTAAGCAAAAGATACCACATTAGTCTGGGATGACCCTGTCCTTCCTGAATTTGTGCTGTATTTTATCCCACTTGTCATTTACCTCCACACTTTTCATCACCCTTTCCAAAGCAAAGCTACTTCTGCTCTTTTGGCCTGGTTGACAAGCCCACAGCCATCAACCACCTCCTCTGCACCCCTCCTCATTCTGCCGGGGGGTACATGACCACTAGTCTCTGATCTCACAGTACGGCCTCAACCAGGCAGTTTTACTAAAACACATTGCATCAGTCTGTTGGAGGGAGGTGGTAAGTGACTGCCTTTGCATCACTTGTTTTTTGTGGGGTCGTTTGTTTTTTTTTTTCCCTCCCCCCACTTAAACCATCTTTATCTACACCCTGTAGTTCTTCTGGCTTTTGCCCTTCTGATACTCTCCTCCATCCAGCTGCAGGGTGAGGAGGAGTGAGCAAGAGGCTGGTAGGTGCTTAATTCCTGGCTGGGGTCAACCCACAACAGAGTGTCGCTAGTGCAGATCGTTTTCCTTCTCCTTTTGTCTCATTAGCCATCCAGCATTTGCCCACAAGGCTGAAATATTTATGGGAAACTTGGACAAAGCGTTAGCTTACTATGATACCAGTTTATGATAAATATATTTAAAATATATTTTTAATTACCTTTTACTTCTTTTTCCGGTCTCAGTGCAGACTTGATTGAAGAAACTTTGAATTTCTCTCATCAAAATATAGCTCACATAGTCGTTGGTAATCTTCACTTTATCTTGCACATTTTATCTCTAAGGTGCAACTTTTTTGCTGGATTAATATTTTTTTCTCTTCATTATAGGATTTTTACTTATTCATAGTGTCCTTTTGAGATATTTATCCAGTTCAATCCAGAGTCATTCCCTACAACATTTTTTCCTCTGCCTGACATACAGATTCCAGATAGTTTTTGGACTTTTGATTTAAAGAAATTCCAAAGCTCTTCCACATGCAAGGAAACCTAGAGACCAACACAAGCAGAAATATCTGGACCTTGTAATTACCAGTAGCATTTGCTCTCCGATCTATATCTGGAAAGTTAAGAGTCTCCCATAATGATACAATTACTGGTGCTACTTATCTCTCTAATAACATTGGGGAGATCTCTCTCCATTTCCAAATCCAACCCTGAGGGCCTACAGCAGACACCTGGCACTACCCCAGTAAAGCCTCTTATATCATCCTTTCCCAAAATGATTTAGTCTCAGACTAATTCTGGTTTCTATACACATCAGCCCTTCTTAGTTCTTTATAGTTACCATGTCATTAGTGTGCAGCACTATCCCAGATAAACACATGCACACACTCTCCCCAGGGGATGAGAAGTTGCTACCACATCGGTCCCAAGCCAACTGCTCCTGTTTGCCGCTCCCAGACTTCTGCTTTGACTTTGCTGGCTCTCCTGACCACTGAAAACCACTGACTTCAAGACCAAGTTCTAGGAGAGAATACAATGGGTGAAAGGATGAGAGGGGTCTCACTGGCCCAAGTTGGTACTTTCCACCAGCTGGCATTGCAACACCACTGCTGGCAAAACCACAGCTATGTAGAATACTCAATATTTACAAAGTTCCCTTATTAAGGAAGGATTTTATTGTGTCTTGATGTGTGCAGATACTAACCATGGAAGAATCATAATACGGAAATGGAAGAAAATGCTGACAGTGAAAGCACTATAGATATGCATTGTTTCATTGGTGGCAAATAGAAATATTTTGGACCAGATGCATCTCTTGTGTCATTTATTTAAAGTGTGGGAGTTGCACCAGGAGTGAAAACAGGTCATATCCTTAGCATCACTGATGTATATTTTACTTGTAGAGATAAATAATTATTATTCTTTGCTTTTGTATTATTCTATCACATATCTGATGTTTATAATAATTACTCTTGGGCAAAGTTTAAATTTTCAGCAGTTGACAATTGCATCTATATGTCTGGGGAAGAGCAAAAAAACCCAGGGCTAGTCACCTAGGAAGCTGTCTGGTACACCAGAAAATTCACCTTAACAGCTGAGCGTATGGTCCTGGGTGACAAGGATGTTGTCCTTCAATGCATTGTCCATTCAAGAATATATTGCAGACAGGTCTTCACGGATACTAAAACACCTTCAACAGTATTGCAGACAGGTCTTCTTTCCCAAGACCTCCTTTCTTTAAGGACTTGGATCTTCACAGTCACACAGAATTATAGAATTTTATAGACATAGAGCTTTATGCCTTCTTTAAGTGCTGAAGGTATGATATTTTGTGTGGAGGGCTATGAAGAACTATCCCCAATAAACCTCAACACACTCAGCACTTACTGAGGATAACAAAGCTCAGCTGGATGGGAAGCCTTGTCTTGCTTCAAACCAAATCCTCTCCCTTGTAATTAGCCTAAGGGCAGGCACTGAAGTCAGCCATTGGACACAATTCATTGCTTTCCCTCCCAGCCTAATAGAGAGTAATTTCTCATGTAAACTCATATTTTTAAAAAAAAAAAAAAAAAAAGTCATCTATCTCTCATCTGCTTTCTCTCTGTTTCTGCTGCTCTTCTGGTGACTCATCCCAGAGCTCCTTGCCAAAGCCTCCAGCAACCACAGCAGATAGGAGCAGAGCTCACTTCCAAGAGAAGGCAAAGGGAAGCCAGTGGGAGCCTGCAGTAATGATATGTTGCATTGGCAACTGACATTCGCATCATTATCAGCAACTCAATGTCACTCTTCAGCCCTACAAGTAACATAAAATATTAAGGCATTTGCAGGACATTGCATCTTAAAGCCAAAAGGAAGGTCAGAAATGGAAAGGGAGCATATTTTGGAAAGGTAGGAAAAGATGATCTCAAGCACCCCCTGCAGTCTCCCTTGCTAGGGTTTTGCAACAAAGAACTCTTTTATTTTATATATATATTCATTCAAGTGCATAGCACAATGAGCCTAGTCCTTATCTGAATCTTAAAATGGCACCAACCATAATTACCATGAATAATAATTATATGGTTCGGTGACTATGAGAATAGTGTTGCAAAGTCAAAAGAGTCATCCTCTACTATCGCAAAATTGGAAACATAGTAAGAATTCTGTCCTGACAGTCCAGGGAGTCCCCTTGTATTGATGAATTTTGCCAAAAATGAAGGTTCTGGTGCTGCCTTGGTTCTAGCTTTAGTAGCAGAAAGCTGTGGGCTGGCAGCTGCTCCTGCTGGAGGTCCAGCTGGTATGAGTGAAAGCACCTACAACACAAGCTGCTCAGACTTGCAGTCTTTTAACCTTCGGTGACACTTTATCACCAACTAAACAGATACAGAACTCCTCCGAGAGAACACAGGAGCTCCAGCACAATGGGCAACAGTCACCCATTACAAGACCTAAAGGCACACCAGTCTATTTGATAGACTGGTCAATTATAAATAAATATAAATTGTAAATATAATATAAATAAAGTTATAAAGTATAAATAAATATATGTCTATTTGATAGAACCTTAATAAACACATAATTTTTAAGGAAGACATGTTACCCTGAAGTTCCCCTGCTACCAAAGCAGTAATGTAATTTATCCCATCTTGAGACCCTAACCAGGGGTCTTAAAAAAAACCCAAACCAACCAAACCAAAAACTCCAACTACTACACTGAATACAAGACTCATTTCACACCCCTTATTATCTGTATCATATGGACTTAAGGCATAAGCAAGGGCATAAATGAGGAAGAGTACATAGCTCAAATGCTTTGACTATAAAAAGTGAGCTGCATTTTGTATTGTCTTAATCTGAAAGAGACTGAAGAATTAAATTAAAGGCAAATTTCATGTTTTAAGTTTCTTGCAAGAATCAGACTCCTCTACAATTTAGTTGCCTTCCCTACTGTTAGTATCTCCTCTACCTGGAATGCTCTCACTGTTGCCTTAATTTGCAAAATACCCCCTAATCACAGTTAATGAGACCACTAAGGTAACTACAGTTTATTAGAGGATGTCAGCTTTAACCAGCCATCAGGCCACACCATAACTTCTACATCCTATAAATTACTCTGCCAAATGGCAAGATTAATTAGCAGTCACTGTCACTGTAGGGGAGACATACACAATTATTCCCGGGGATGTCACCCAGCATAGGACCCACACTGATCAGATGCATCTGCAGACATGACCCAGTGCCTGAAAACACATAAGAACTTGCAATGACACACCACAGGTGACACACATCTGTGTTTCTTCCAATACAGTCATTTTAAGGGCTACCTACCCCTCGTGCCTGGTGCAATAAACAGCTCTTTCTAACTCAGTTTGCAAACAGCAACAAGAAAATAAGGAGACAAGATTATTAACTTTTGAAAGATTGCATTTCTTTTTTTGATTTACCACCACTTATTTTCCTTCTTTCTCCCATATTCTGCTTTCCTTGTCAGAAACCTTATTTTCCTTCTTTCTCCCATATTCTGCTTTCCTTGTCAACAGGCAGTGGGGTCCAGCTGACAGGAGCACAACAGCTTGCTGTGCTTCTGTAGCCAGAGGCTGGCGAGCCTTGGGGAGCACCACTGCGAGGGGCCTCGCTCGTGCTCAGACACCTGCACCTAGGAGCTCAGAGCTCCACATCCAGAGCAGGCCAGACTGGACTTCAAAATGTAGATGTCTACAACAAGAAAAACACTTACATTGCAAACATGTAATTCATTTGAAAAGTTTCTAATTGTTCTTGTGCAGCAACCTGATGTTTCTCCTACCTGCATGCAATGTCAAGCAAAAACGTTGATTCTGCTTCTTTGTGTCCTAGAGTGAAATGTATAAAAATTCTTGTTTTACGAAACAGTTTTTTGGGCTACTTCCACAGTTACACTTAACCACATGTATTGCATATATTCATTCTCTCCTGAGGTTTAAGGAACTATGCAGCATGTGTGCATGGATACTCTCATTTTCAGCAAAGCCACACTATTCACACAGACCCATGAATGCAAAGCTAAAATGCTGAATTTCACCGAATTCTACTATGAACCCTGTTCAAACAAAGTAGATTTACCATCTATGTTCTACAAGAAAGGATTTTTCTAGCAAATTCTGGGATTAGCCTAAAGGAAGTGTGAGACAATAGATTTTAACATTTTAATAAACATGTGATTCCCTGGGGAAATTAAAAATTAAAAAAGAGATCAGTTGTTGTGGTCTGCATGCCAGATTGTTTCTTTTCTTCTGCACTGTTACTCCATCTTGCTGTTCTCACAACGTTGACTGTGACAAACCCACATCTCTTCCTGCAGCTCTCTGCCTTTGTAGCGCTGTGGCTCCAGCTAACCCCAGAAGTTCCACAGAGGCTGGTGGCCGTAAGGGCTCAGCAGGGATGCCCATCCCTGTGGGGTGACCCATACCCTGCTCAGGAAAGCCAAGGGCATGGCAGCAGAGTAGGCATGACAGCCCTGCCCTCCGCCCGCTGCCCAGCAAGCCAGCCTCAACACCGGCAGCCCCGCTCCAGGGCCAGCCGTGGCCAGCGCCGTGCTCCCTGGCCGCTCCACACGTGGCCCCCAGGGCCAGTGCTCAGCCAGGGCAAGGACAGGCTGGGACCCAGGGTGAGAGCGGAGCAACGTCTGCTTAGGCAGCCCCTCCACACCAGGAAGGATTCTGATAACAAAACTGATAATTTTTTTTTTATAAGGTGCTGGAACAACCACTGTGAGACAAAGAGCCAGAGCCCTGCTCCACTCACAGCTCTTCCTCACCTCGCACTTTACTGCTCTGCTTCATCCTGCTCTTTAGTTTGCTACAAATGCACACTGGCTTGTTTCCTTTGGAGTCAGGCATAGGTTTGACGATTCTTCTTCTCCTCTGTAATTTCACCAACAGCTACCTGGGGAATTGTGCTATATAAATATTGACAGAGAATTATACACAACAAAAATATTTGTCATTTTTGTTTCCCTCAGTGTTTGGATTTTGCTTCAGGGCACAAAGTGCCAGTTTCAGTGAATATGTTCATTAGTGGATAAAACAAACAGGATTAGAAGATATGTTTTTAAATGGGAATGGTGATGCAAGCCCTTATTTAAAAACAGTTCCTGTATCATGCTGATACCCACGCACGAGGAGCAGAACAAGGTACCTGCCCAGGAGCGAGCTGAGAGCAGTGCCCTGACTCCCTGCTCCCTGGCACCGCTGCTGTCCCACACTGGCAGACCTGGCAACTCCGCTTACTGAGTGAAGGTGAAGCTGGGAGAGAGTGCTTATCGGGATAGATGCCGGGTAATAAATGCATTGTTAGTATCTTGTTCTGACTATGTTTAAACAAAAAGCAATTTTTCCTGGCCTGTGCTTCCTAGGGAATTGCACACAGAATGAAGTTGGAGTAAATACTAAAATACACACAAAGACCCTCAAAATAACACCACAGAAGCAGCATTCCCAATTCCAGTCAGACGAATTCTGTCTGCCTATAACTGCTAATGCCACACAACATATGGAAGCATCAGAATGCCCAAGTCAGAGCAACTGGAGTTACACAGAGCCCTAAGCAAGATGTCAGTCTCAGCCCAGTAAGAGGTTGCAGCTGAAATGAGAACAAGTACAACCAAGAACAGCTTTCATCTCAAATACCTGCTGCTACATCACTGTTGGATACCACTTCACAACACCAAGAATCCGGTGAACAGGCCCAGGAGTTGGGAGACAGACTGAGATGTCCGGTTCTTGAGGATCTGAAACAGCCGCGTGGTTTACTAAGTCGGTTTTGTATCATCTGCCATAAGAAAATAAGGGGAGACATGCTGTATTTATATGAGGTGGCTCAATTCATATATCATCTAGGCAAAACAGGAGCCTATGTTATTTCTGTCATTAGTTATAATTAGAGAACTCTAATCAACCCCCTGCCTGCCCCAGTACTCAAAAGTATTTGAATCTGCAATTTTACTTGTGTTCTTCATTAAAGAGGGAAAGAGGAAAAGAAAGTCATTCATGAAATTCCCATCACTATAAAGGATTTTTATTTTAGGTTTTCCCTTCAACATATGTACCTTTAGATCTTTTAAATAGGAATACAGTTCTCTTCCTGTACCATCTCCAACGATAATTCTCTCTATGCATAAATTTATGTAATGCCTATTAAAGACCAGATATTTCTCATTCCTTTTCAGCAATAATTATAGGACTTTGGTGCAGAGATAGAGAAAAAATATTAAGAAAGATAAAGATATTTAAGACAACCACAGGGGGTATTTGTTGCACACACTTTCTGGTGCAGAAGGGCAAAATTGCTCAAAAAGCTTCAGCATCTTGGATCTCAACTATTTCCAACAGATGGTGCTGATGACATAATTACTAATGATTAAATTTCAACTTTTATTAGTGAAGGATTTTTAAAGGCACAGGTAAGCAGCATCAAGCTCTGACTGAGATCTTCACTGGGGCTGCCCAGACGCCATGACACCGAATTTTGCCTCCATCCACTCCACTGCTTTCTTTCTAGATTTCTAGGACATTCCACACAAAGGCTGGACAAAAACCTGTTCCCATTCACACTGCTGGACTCCAGAGTATTACCTACCACATCCTCACAGGGTGTCATAGATTTCATAGGATGCTGGATTTAAGAGGTTCATAAGGATTAGAGACAGAGTAACAATTAATCATCCTTTTTTACTCTGTCGTATCACTGTCCGAAAAGGTACCATCCATATGTGCAATAACATGAACAAAGGCTTCATTTAAGCCAAGTGTTTCACTCTTACAACCAAAAATGCATGCTACTAACAGAGAACCAAGGAGATCTGCATGACACTTCTATGCTGGCAGGAAATCGACAGAAGAGACTTACACAGCTGATTTCAGAAGCCAAGCTGCAAAGGATGTGAAAGAAGGCAAAAACATGCAAAAGGGTTCTGCTTTGAGAAAGACCACAGATCTGCTGATTGCTAGAATCATGAGCTTGTGGCAAAACCCGCTAGTCAGACATCTGAGGGGGATATCCTTTTTTTCCCCAGAAACCCAGCACAGTTTACTCACAATTTTGTCTCAGACACAGCTAATTGCCAATATGCTTTGAAGAACCAGTGAAATTTAATTAAAGTTTTGTTCTGCCTTGTGGAGGAAAAAAGTCTCCCTGAACCTAGAATGGAATAGGCAGAACCCCCAGAACAGAGTATGTTTGGCTCTCTTGATAGATAACCACGTGTCAAACATGTGGCCCAATTGCCAGCTTTAAAATACCCCAAGCATGTGCTGAACTCAAGCAGTAATCAGGCCAGGATTTAACGGGCGCTTGAATCCCATGGGTTTCAGCATTACTGAAGTATGTATGCAAGAACCTTTCCTGAGAGGCTTTCCAAACTGGAATCAGAAAGTGTAACATTCATTGAGCCGGACAGACATGTCTCAGTTTCATCAGATTTCCACATTCCTGTCTCTTCGAAAGGAGCTATGAGATAGCATACCACCAGGCAACGGCAGTGCGTGTGCCATTCCCGCCTGATGGCATGCCACAATAGAGTGCAGTCAGGTGAGCTGCAGGAGCAAAAGAGCAAAACAGACCGGAATCAGTTACAATCTGTTTATTCAGCTTATCTGGAAAGAGATGTGTGCTGACTCTCATATATCCACGTTTTCAGAAGTATAATTATCTCAGAACTCAACTACTTTTTGTTGATATAAGCCAAGTCAATGAACTAGGCAAACAGACAAACCCACAGCTTCTAGAGATGCAGTGATACCAGCTTGCTTACAAGCCCATTTATTCATGTGGCCACAGTGCCAAGGATCCTGGCATTCCCCTGGGATGCAGGGAGTTCACAGCCGCAGCCATCACTCTTCAGCAATCCTTGCTGGCAGGGACAGGCCCTGGACACCGAGGAGCGCAGCTCTACAGGATGAAATAGCAACGTAGCTAGAAAACTGTTAGAGGGCTTCTTGTGCACTAGTGTCCACTTGGCAGAAAGTTGAAAGAACACATGCACCAAAGACAACCAAACGAGGTTCTGTGATAGGAAAAGCAAAGTTCCCCCACGGTCAGCCAAACATACTAAAGGATCTATCAATGTTCTGGTGCTCTCAGAACTGAGGACAGAAGAGGAGTACAAGCACGGCATGATAAAAAGAAAAAAGAAAAAAAAAACAGAAAAAAAACCCAAACAAAAAAACCCCCACAACTCAGGCTCAAAAACTATAGCATTTAATTTACTCTAGTACTGTCCATGTTTTCTACCTCCCAGCAACCTGCAAAAACTGCCCCATACTACACAAATTCTAATCTCCTGGATAGCTCATGGGAATCACTCCACGCCTAAGAAATCCTTTCCAGAGTGGAAAGTCCAGGGCCCTTCTGCCTTGCCAGGTGAGATGTCACCCTTCTTGTGCCCCAGGCTGCGTGGAGACAACTGTAGCTCCAGAAAGCAGAGCCAGGTTTTCTGGTTACGTGCTCCTCTCCTTAGCAATCCAAATCCACAGACACCTCTGCCTGTTTTTCTGCCACTGGAGCAGCCTGGCTCAGTCCTAACAGATGCCTGAGAAGCCACTTGTACAGGCTGCTGAGTCCCATGGAGTTGTTCAAGTAACCACCTTGTATGCCACAGGCCTATTACATTCAACGATTCAGTTCTAAGTGGCTTACAGAGCCTGCCATGAGCAACAAGCATGTTTCCAGTTAATTAATTCCGATTTCCCATACCAGCATTTCCCAGCAAAATTAAGAATAAAAACAATTAACAATCAATCATCATGACAGAATTGCAAGAACATATAATCTACCTGCAAACTAAAACTAAGGGCAGAGTTAAAAAGGCCTCCGAGGGTACCTTGCACAGTTGCACGGACTCGCTTTTCACTGCTGTCAAGCAACAAATACATTCATTCTGGCTGTATCAACACTCTTCTGGGAAGTTTATTCAGCATTGACAGCACAGCTAATTCAGACATGGTGCTGCACTCCTCCAGTTTCTCAAACACTTCATTCAGCTAGGACAGCTTCACACAGTGGTTCTCTCAGCAGCCAGATCAACGACACCAGTTTTCCTGCACTCTTTGTCATCTATGCATCTTTCTCCATTGATACCGTGTATCAGCAACGGTCTCACCCTCTCAAAGTTTGCTGTGTTCACATCTAGCCCAGGTCTGCTATTTTCCTTACATAAAGTTGCGTGTTATTTGCTTAGCTTTAGCCAGAACCATGATTCTTCCTCAAGACCATCGAAAGCCTGTTCCATGCTGTGGGGAAGTCTCTCAGGTACCAAGCACAAGCAGCAATGTGCAGAAGCCATCTCCCAGATGAACCACTGAGCATGCACAAATGTGTGACCTGTTTTTCTAAAGGCACCTGGCAGAACCTGAAACTCCAGGCAGAGAAAAATATTTTTAGCATTGGCCATCTCTCCCAAATTTCTCCCGCTCCAGGAAATGGAAAGTGTTCTCTCTGAAAAGCTACTCAGGAAAAAATGGACCAAGTATTCAGCTCAGTTTCCTAACAAATAAGGTTAACTGGCAAAGTACAGCTGGGTATATTCATGTACGTACAGTCTCTCAGCCAGGTCCCACTTAATCAGCTTGTAACCCCTCACCAATTTCAGCTAGCTCTGACAGAGGAATAGAGAGCCGTCTCCCAAATTCGTAGTGAAAATAGGTGGTCAAATAGCAGAAGGATCTTAACAATATTCTTATTGACAGAGAAAGTGCAACAAAAGCCTGCCTCCAGCATCTGAGGGTTCACATGAGGGAGAGCTTACGGAGTCGTCAGCAAACATCTGTACCTAGCTAAGGCACGAGTCAGCACCATGTTCAGGGAAATTGTCACTCCTATGCAGAGCTCTGGGATCTATTAAGTGATGAACTCTAGCTGTAACTGTAGTAGCGACATTAAAAATCTGATCCATCACATATTACAGATGGATTAGAAATGAGGATCTTTGGACAATTTCTTGAATCTTCTCCATGGGTGGCACCTAGTCCTCCTGTAGCTCTTCCGCCCACCACCTGCTCTCTAGCCAGTAAGGCAAAACAGCTTCACGTCTGGCTTCTGTCTTTGGGTGAGGCAACTTCTAGGAGTATGATTTAGGAATCCTGTTCCCGTGCCCTGCTAAAAAAAGGACATGTCCTGGAACTGCTGCCTTTTCATTTAATGTGCCTGATGCGCAGGACTAAGGATTTGATCAACAGTGGGTATCTGTTACAAACTGTCTTCTGTATCCCAACAGAGGCACTCTCAGCCCTGCGAGCACTGAGCTGCAGATGTCTCCTGCCACACATGGCAACACATGGCTGCCTGTAGCGGCCTCCAGCTCACCACGGAGTCACACCAGCCTCCAGGTCATCAGTCTGCCTGTGCGCTGCTGTGCTGCTCCGACACTCTCATCCCCTCCATCTCTGCTACACTCTTTCCCCAGCACCTACACAGCCGTGCCCAGACGTAATCCATAGCTCTTTCCAGATGACAGCCATCGCCTTGGGCTGTGTTATTTTCCACAGGGCGTGTCATTCTTGGCACTGTTTCCTGAGACAGCAGCTTTGAGCTCCACGTTGCTCAGCCTGTTCTCACTACATCCTCAGACAGAGTACACAGCCTACCAGGCCCAGCCTTGCTGGCTTGTCAAATGCTCATGGCTTTCCTGACAAAAGCCCGGGTGTCCCATAGTCGCTTCTTCTCTCTGTATTTTGTCCACAGACTTGGTGACAGCAGCCTCCCCTTGCCTGTCCTCCCCTTTCCCCAAGCTGGCCTCCCACCCACAGCACAAGGAAAAGTAGCAGCAGGGCAGAGCTGGCAGGAGCCGCACGCCTGAGGCTGTCCCGTGCCAGGGACGAGCCGAGGGTGACCCTGGTGCGGGCAGTGGCCTTGCTGATGGGTTCCTGGCCATGGCAGCAGGGTGGGTGGCAACCGCAGGTGAGGCTGGCAGGGGCCATCAGGGCCTCCTAGTGCTCACAGGGCCTGACATTGCCCCCCTCCTGCACTGGGGTAACGCTCCTTTCCCTTGTGTCCCACCAGACTGCTGCATGCAGCCTTCTGCACTGCCAAAAGCCACCTCCCCCCAGCATGGGGGGACACCGAGCAGCCCAGGAGGGTGTCAGGAGGAGCACATCCAGCGGCAGTATGGCCACCCCAGCCCACTGAGCACGGGTGGTGTCCAGCTCCTCCCTAGCCCCCTCCACCTCTCCAGACTCTTCTGCTGGTGGCCTGACTCCCGGAATGGGGTGCATAGTTCATGCCTGTAATGGGGCAGGTTAAATCGTGTTTTCAGTGGGATATTAAGCTCATATAAATGCACTCTTTTAATAGAAATTAACCCCAAAGGCCTCACCCTGACCCAAGGTTTTTATTTGCATGCCTCAAACAAAAAACATGTATGTGGTTTCATGTTTGAGACCTGGCCTGTTAAAGCATGACCTCTGCTTTTGCACTTGTAACCAAGCAAAGATCAGGCCCAGAAATGAAAGAAAACTTCTGAAAAGGCTCGAGGCTAGCTCAGCACTTGGCGGAGGCAGGCGGTGAGTGTTCATCTCCAAAGGTTTGGAGCCAGGGCTTGGAACCGGGCTAACAGCTCGGCCACTTCTGGCAAGAATAAGGCTTTTCAACCGCAGGCCGAGAGGAGCTCTTTGAAAGTGCTCACCATGCCAGCAGGCAATAACTTGAGGGGAACTCCGGTTCCTTGGGGGCAAGTCTGTGTCCTGACCCCCCGAGACTTCAGGAGGAGGCTTCAGAGTCCCAGAGTGGACACAGTGACAAAAGGAAATCACTTTGAAAACTGCTGAAAATTAGAGAGAAACTGTTTGAGAAGTATGGCCAGAATAACTGTAGATTACCTAAAAGCACTACAGATAGGATTACTTTGGAAACAAGCAAATTTTCCTAAGTATGTATCATGTGATAGTATTTTATGATGCACCATATCTGGGATATATCAATCAGCACAAAGGAGAAGCAACAGGAGCAGTGGTCAGAACCTAACTTGTGCTTCTTATTATGTTGTAAATGTATTTATCAGCACAAAGGAGAAGCAACAGGAGCAGTGGTCAGAACCTAACTTGTGCTTCTTATTATGTTGTAAATGTATTTATCACAGCCTTATTTAGGAGACTGCAAATTACATCCCTCACTGGATCATGACCAGGCTTGTGAAAGGGGCTGCAAGGGTAACATTGCACCCACAAATTGAGAAGCCATTTCGCCCTTCCTGGCAGGAGTGGAGGAGTCATTTTACAAGGATCAGCAATAATTGCTACAAGGCTTAGGGCAGTTTATGCAGAAGCTTCCCAATTGCCTATCATGACCTGTCAGATGTACAACAGTGCAAAACAGAGGGAATCATAAGAATAACTCTAATGTAGCTTCTAAAAATAACTCACAAATGTTTGTGAAAATTTTTAAAACACAGGAAAAGACAAGGTGACTGCTGAAGCTACAGGCGTGTTCTATATTCAGTAGTGTAGATTACAGCGAATCTATTAGTAATGTCTTCCAGTAGCTGAATCTTGGTGGGAAAATGAGCTTTTGCATTGTGAATAGCATACAAGGTCCTCTTTGCACTGAAAAGTGATTAAAAACTTCATTGAGGGAGCTTCCCCCCCCCCCCATGGCCACTAATATTTCAGTTATAACTGAAAGCGGAAATAATCTATTTACTTGGTAATTTTCAAGGCAACAGTAAACTGAATGCTTTGAACTTTGGCAATGCACCATCATTTGCCATTGGTAATATTAGCCTGAACTTCATGGGATACTGTTCTTGTTTATGGATTAATGAAAAATAAAAACTGCTTTGCTTCCAGCTAGATGTCTAGGTCCCAGGCTGCAAAATAGAGCAGAGGAAGCTCTAAGTACATCAGAATTTCACCTTAAAATTTGTTTAAAACAAATCATAGATTCACAGAATCATAGAACATCTCGAATTGGAAGGGACCCATAAGGATTATCAAGTCCAGCTCCCTGCTCCTCGCAAGACTACCTAAAACTAAACCGTGCGACTAAGAGCATCGTCCAGACCCTCCTCGAACTCCTGACGGGCTCACTGGCTGCGACCGCTTCCCTGGGGAGCCTGTTCCGTGACTGACCGCCCTCTCAACGAAAAAGCCTTTTCCCAACGTCCAGTCTGAACTTCCCCTCACACAGCTTCGTCCTGTTTCCGTGGGCCCTATCGCTGGTCCCCAGAGAGAGCGGAGGTCAGCGCCTCCCCCTCCACCGTCCCCCTCAAGGAAGGCGTAGACTGCGATGAGGTCACCTCTCAGCCTTCTCTTCTCCAAGCTGAACAAACCAAGTGACCTCAGCCATTCCTGCTAAGCCTTGCCCTTGAGACCTCCCACCATCTTGGTCGCCCTCCCCTGGACACACTCTAATAGTTTGATGTCCTTCTTCTGTTGAGGCGCCCAAACCTGCACACAGTACTCGAGGTGAGGCCGCACCAGTGCAGTATAGAGAGGGACGATCACCTCCCTCGACCAGCTAGCAGTGCTGTGCTTGATGCACCCCAGGATACAGTTGGCCCTTCTGGCTGCCAGGGCACACTGCTGACTCCTGTTCAACTGGCCATCAACCCAAATCCTCATATCTCTTTCCACGGGGCTGCTCTCCAGCCCCTCGTCTCCCAG
The DNA here is from genome assembly GCF_011004875.1 of Balearica regulorum gibbericeps. Lineage (NCBI taxonomy): Eukaryota > Metazoa > Chordata > Aves > Gruiformes > Gruidae > Balearica > Balearica regulorum. Next base: position 297,604 of record NC_046191.1, on the reverse strand, counting down.
TTTGTACATGTGTATAACCAGGATTACCCCATCCCAGGTGGAGAATCCAGCACTTGCTCTTGTTAAGTTTCAGATGGTTGAAGATTGCCCAGCCCTCTAGTCTATCCAGAACTCTCCGCTTGCTTGACTTCCCACACTTTGGAATTGCTTGCTGCTGCACTCTTAAGAGACAGCTCTTAAAAAGTGACCAGCATTCATGGACACCAACACCTTCAAAAGCAGATTCTCTGGGGACCTTACTAACTAGCTCCTCCAGCAGCCCCAGGTCTGTTCTCCCCACAGCCAGGGCTAAAGTTTTGCTGGCAGTTTTTCTGTCGCCAATGATTTGAAACTCAACAGCTTCATGGTCACTCTGACCAAGACAGCAGCCAATCACCACTTCACCCACGAGTCCCTCTCTGTTTACAAACAACAAACCTAGGAGGGCACCTTTCTTAGTCAGGTGCTTCTTAGTCGGGCTCCCTTAGTACCTGCACCAAAAATTTATCTCCAATGTGCTTCAGGAATTTCCTGGACCTGTTTGTGTCCACTGTATGATGTTGCCAGTTGACGTCTGGGAAGTTAAAATCACCCGTAAGGACAAGGGCAGTTTTAAATAATATTTTCATTTGCCAGAAATACTGAAAGTCTTAAGGGTAGACATTTCATTTTATTCATTCTGAAACAAAGGGATGATAAGGAGTATCCCCCAAGCCAGGAATAAGCACAGGTGCACAAGGTCAGGATTATCCAAGAGTCTTAAAGAGGTAGATGGAGGCTGTAGAAAGTCCACCTCAGAGATTAAATTTTAAACTTCCACTAAGTGCAAAAAATGTTCTATGTTACAATCTTAAAATTAAAAGTGAATGCATGCATACTGAATTTTATGATGCAATAAAGGAATGTTAGGTTACAAAAAAGGGTTAATGAGGAATTATCTGATTACAAATGTAACTAATGTAAAAAGTACATCAGAAAACTGCAGAAGGAAATAGAAAGCTATTTCAGTCAGTGATGCTTTGATTCTAAAACAGCTGATTTCAGCAAACAAACTCAACCTGATTCAGTCACTTACCCAAGGCGGGGGTGGAAATTACTTTCAGGAATCCTTAGCATTACCGAATGACTGAAATTTGACAAAAGACTGATTATTAATTGTTTGTCTGAAGAAGATTTTGTAGCGAGAGATTCAGCAGAGCTCAAGCCTCAGTAGTCTAGTATTGACACTGAAAGCCTGTCTTCAAATACTGTTACCATCCTCAATTTCTTAAAACTTGTGGAATTTATCGTGTCCTTAAATGCAGCAATGGAAAGAACAATTTCCTGTGTAAATAGATTTGGACAGAGTGCAGAAAACTGCTGAACATAGCTTTTTCTAGGACTGGGCTTAAGGTTAAAGCTGAAGTCAAAAAATATGTAAAAAAAACTTTCTTATTTGATTCAAAACAGCCAAGACATAAGAAAACAGAATCCAATAGTCTGAACAATAACAATAATAATGAAATAGAGTTGTATATTTGAAGACAGTGGAAATATACACTGGAGGGAAAAATACATCTCACACTGGGGAACTGCTGTTTCCCTAAAACGTTCCTTCAAACAGAGAATTTTCCTTTGTTTTTCATGTGGTCTGTTACTTTCATCCAAGAAAGATAGATGAGCTAACCAAGTGCCAGAGCCAGCAATGCTGTTGCAGTTCCCCTGGACACACAGCGCGGCCCAGGCAAGCTGGCACAGGAAGGGGGATGTGGAGACGCGGGGGATTCTGGGTAAGAAATACCCAAGGGCAGAGTGGCGACTGCTGGCACGTACTTTCCATACACTTCTCAAACTCCTCACCAAACAGCTCCTGCAACAATTTCCCTAAGAAGACATTTTCTGTACCAAGGAAACACCACTGACCATTACTCATTTAAGGAAAAATAATCTGCCTTTTTGTTGAGGAACCATAAAAAGTACAATGAGAAGAAAAAAAACAGCATTCATGGATCATGTCTGATGCAGAGCCCTAATCCATCACAGTCACCTGATTTTTAGCTGTCTCCTACTTCCAGCCATTCCTCACCACAGCATCTCAGGCTCTCAGCCGGTGGCGCTGGGAGCTGGTGCCTTTACTAAGGGTGCGCCGGTGCCAGGAGGTGCTCTGAGCATGGCGCCAGACCGAGCCCCGGCCGCAGCGGTGACTGTGCAGTTCCTCTGCTGGGCTCAGTGCACCGGCCTGGCCGTGGCACAGCTGCCACGGGGCCTGGCTCTGCCGAGAGGTACATGCAGACAAAGAGGCGCGTGCATTGCCCCATCCTCGGGGAGAACCTCTGTGCGGAGCAGGGTCAGGATCCCACCCCACCTGGACAGGCTGGCACCATACCGTGACCAAGCCAAGCCTGCCGTGGGCTTGGCCAGGCAAGGGGTGGGATGTGGCCGTCGGGAAAGGGAAGGGATGCAGAGGTTTTAGTTTTGGATTAGGGGAGACCTTTGCCACCACCAGTTAGCCCCATGCTCCCAGTTGCTCCTGCATTAGTTAGTGTTTGGACTGCCTGGCTAATTGTGGCATGCGAACGGCAGGCTGCACAGATGTCAGATGTCACGCTCTATCTGATGAAGAGGTCTCTGCCTCAGGCTGTTTATATATGACCTACCAGAATTTCCTGCTGCATGATGAAATAATTAGGGGGCCCTCATGCAGGGAATAATGTTGCGAGTAGGTTGCAAAGGCATTACACATACAAAAAGAAAATCCTAAGCATTTTTCTTATCTGTGATACAATCTTCCAAGACTCCTTATGTACATTCAACTTGTTTGTATTATTTCTTTTTAAATTCTTCATGCAGATGTTAAATGAAGGCTTCAGAAAGTTTAGCAGCGTGCTTTCCTTTATGCTCAGATTACATAGTGGGAATAGTGGCATAAGCAAACAGGAAAAAAGGGAGATTTATTTGTTTGTTTTCAATCAAGATTGTTTTTTGCCTCTTTAGGCAGCAAACTCTAAACTGCGGATAGTTTAATAAAACTTGATCCTGTCATCAGAGTCTCATTTTTGTGGCTCTTCTTTTTTCTAATCAGTTTTAATTCACAACTGGTTTTATACATAAAGAGAATGTCCATATGCCCGCAGACGGTCCATGCACTGATTGATCTCAGCCCTCTCCCCTCCCAGCTCACTACCCTAGAAAACCAACTGGATTGCATCCTCAGTTTCAGTCTGGAACAGCTTACCCATGACTATCAAACTTTCAGCTAAAACTTAGAAACCTGAGGTAGGACTCTGACCTTCCATGTGCTGAATACGTCCAAGGCAGGTGAACTGGGTAATTCTGCTGGCTGGCAGCGGTGGAGAAGCCAGCCCAGGAGGGTTCAGGAACACCCTCAAAGCAGAGACCCACTTACACCAGGGTTCTGCCCAGAGCCCCAGCCCCTGCTCTGCAGCCCTGAGGTCAGTTCGCCGGGAAAGCTGCGGGCAGTGGGCATGGTTTGCTGGGCACACTGGGCTCTCTGAGCAACCTCCTGGTGTTTCACAAACCAAGTGTCAACGAGGTTGGCAGATCTGAGGCGAGAGTTGGAAGTCATCTTACAGGAAAAAGTTTGTTGCATCTTCTGCATTGGGGAACTGGTTTCCTAGGCTAGAAAATGAGGCAAGTTTGAGAGGGCTGGGCCTCTTCAGTCTAAAGAAGAGAGGGCTTGGGAGGTCTTACCCATGTGTATAAATAACTGATGGGAAGGGAGGAAGAAGCAGCAGCCCACTGACGGGACAAGAGGCAATGGGCACAAATTGAAACACAGGAAGCTCCATCTGCACGCAAGGAAACACTTTTTCACCGTGAGGGTGGCCAAACACTGGCAGACATTGCCCAGAGAGGCTGTGGACTCTCCATCTGTGGAGATATTCAAAACCCAGCCTGGCGTAGCTGTCCCTGCTTGAGCAGTGGGGTTGCACTAGGCAATCTCCAGAGGCCCCTCCAACCATAGATACCCTGTGATTCTGTGAAAATAGTAATAAGATTGCTTGCTAGCATGAAAAAACTCTGATGTGCCTAGAAAGTCTTCCTGGAAGCCCATTTAATTTGCACTTATTCTATTAACTGCTTATAGTGCAGTGAAAAGCATTGTGGTATATTCCTTCAGTCTGGAGACAGACACACGGTTGTTACCCTTCCCTGCCATTCTTACTGCTCGCATGACTTCACGGGCTGCTGTCAGCCTCAGGACATTCCCTCTGTCTCTCTCAGAGAGATTACCTGCTTGGATAGATATTTTGTTTAGAAATGTAAATATTTTTTTTTCTGTTTTTCCTGTTTCCAAAGCACATTACCATTATTTTACCAAGGGAGGCTTAGAAATGGCATTCTCATTGGTTTTGAGAAAACAAAAATATTAGATAAATCCTGCAGTTCAGATTAAGAATAAGAAAATAAATTAAAATTAATTTTCAGATTGGGTGTTTAACTCATAGCCAGCTACCCTGGATTTTGACTCACTCATCTGGAGGGACCATGAATTAGTCATAAGCATATAATTAAATAATCAGAAATCTTTCTGGGTAGTTAATCAAAATGGGGTATTCTCACAGAAGTGCAGTAGTAAGCAAGCATATGTTGAAGAAACACCTAGACAGCATAAATAAATAAGTCAAACTTTTTTTCTAAATTTCTCTTATCACAAATAATAAAATAATTTGCTTGGAAGGAATCTTAGAAGGTAATCTGGTAACCTTTGCTCAAAGCAGGGACACTTTGAAAGTAGATTAGATTTTAATGTCTCCAAGGATGCCAGCAGATGAAGACTAGCCAGCCCCATCATTTACCTTCACTTCTTAATTTTTCCAAGAAAGCTACTATGTGAATCTCTGTAGCCTACATTTATGCAAAATGTCAGTAACAAAAAAAGAGGTAAACACACTTTCTCATTAGCAATTGCGTATTAGCTGCTAACCAGCCAGACTCTATTTAAGGGAACCAGTGGGTGCAAATCCAGAACACTTTAGTCTCTCAGCAAGGTGTAACTGGTATTTTCAGATCCGATCACTACACATCTCTTTCCTTCTGGCATCTTGACTTCCCATTAACTCCTCTCTTTAACTTTGACATTTGATGCATCATTGTACTGGTTTTGGCTGGGATAGAGTTCATTTTCTTCATAGCAGCTTGCACAGTGCTATGTTTTGGATTTGTGCTGAATACTGTTGATAACACGCTGATGTTTTAGCTATTGCTGAGCAGGGTCAAGGACTTTGCTGCTTCTCACCCTGCCCCGCCAGCGAGCAGGCTGGGGGTGCCCAAGAAGTTGGGAGGGGACATGGCCAGGACAGCTGACCCCAACTGACCAAAGGGATATCCCACACCATATGATGCCGTGCTCAGCAGTAACAGTTGGAGGGAAGGAGGAGGAAAAGGGGCATGTTTGGAGTTATGGAGTTTGTCTTCCCAAGTCACCATCACGCATGATGGAGCCCTGCTGTCCTGGGGCTGGCTGAACACCTGCCTGCCGATGGGAAGTGGTGAATGAATTCCTTGTCTTGCTTTGCTTGCACGCGCAGCTTTGCCTTACCTATTAAACTGTCTTTATCTCAGCCCAGAAGTTTTTCACACTTTTACCCTTCTGATTCTCTCCCCCATCCCACTGTGGGGGAGTGAGCGAGTGGCTGCGTGGAGCTTGGTTGCCTACCGAGATTAAACTACAGCAATCATGATGGACCCCAGCGTAGAACAAACCAGGCTGAACCATATTAATTTCTTTGCTTCTTACACAGCCTCAAATAATGCACCCAGACATGATAAAATTAATTTCAAAGACAACATCACAGATCTTCCAAACAGCTGCCATAAGTGTATCACATTTCCAGACTTCACTTAATGCAAATGACCTCAAATGATTGGAAATAGGATAACAGGTGACCAAAATATGAAAAAGAAGAGTTTTCAGTGTAGTGACCATCTCTATTTTCATGGTTAGGAAAGCTGGATCCACACTTGTACTAGAGCACAGCATGGAAAAGAAATTCACATTTCCCAAATATCAAAAAGTATATATGTCACTGGTTTACAGATATGGAATATAAAGCCATTTCTAAATTGCCTTCCTATGTGTATTTAGCATCTCAGCAGTCTTCCTTTCCGCCTCTCCTTTTCTAAATGGATCCTGTCTTTCACTAACCAAAAGTTCAAGCACAATAAACAGACATTTCTTTGAGTGTGTGCTGTCCCTACAGGTTTCAGTTCACATTAACACTTTCTAAGTTAGGTTTGTACATAGCACTGTATACAGTATTATCAAGGAAGTCGGTCTCAACAGTTGGAATAAAACTAAACGTTTCCTCCATTAGGCTCACTATTTAATAGCCTCTTTAGTTATATCAAAAAGATATAGCCTCACTTGTTCACCACCATTAAAAGCATACAAGTATTCAACATCAGCTAAGGATTTGGGTGGGGAGAATAGCTGGTCGGGCAGGAGTGCTTCTCGCATCAAGAGCAACAGTATTCAGCCCTCTGAATAAAAAGAACTGTATTCCAGTGTGCTGATATCACAAAGAAGCCACTGCCAGCTCATTTAAGTTCCTCATTCTCAGTGTACCGGTGCACCTTTGAGAAAGAATAAAAAGACCACAAGACAAGAAAATTTCTCTTGCTCATGTATTTGAAGACTACAACCATAACAGACATCAAGCTGCCTATCATCAAGGCCAGGACCCCCTCAACAGCAGCCGTTCCTTTCTGTAAGGGAAAATCAGCAACGATACGTGATGATGGAAGGCATTGCCTTCCTCAAGGACCAATTTAGCACAGCAGGAGAAAAGTAGCTAAGGCAATATGCATCTCAAAGCAGGAGAAAAATTAAAGGCAGGAAGAGGAAGAGTGGATTTGGAAGGGAGAGTAAGGGATGAAAGTAGCAGTAGTAACCATGGGAAGGATAGCCATGATAAGGACAGTGGAAAAAGAAGAGCAAATGCAGTCCTTGCAGTTCATTAGTGGAGACAATATCTGGACTGAGAAAACTGGGACATCATAAGCAGAGTTTGAGCCTGGAGAAGTGCAAGTTTACCAGCATAGCTGCTGCTTTGTTCAACTTCTTTCTACCAAAAGGTGAAAACCCTGTAAGAAGCCCACATCTGTACGTCAGGTACCACACAGTAGGATTACAGTGCTGCTGCTCTTGCTGCAGGCCCAGACTTCATCACTCACCTCTGACTACTGCACCAGGGTGAATAAACAGGAGCTGCTTCTGCCCCAGCACACCTGCCCTCCATGACCCAACCCAGATGAGCAACTGAAAGGATGTCTCCCGGGCTGTCCCTCTGCCTTCCTGACCTGGTGCTTGGCAGGGCCCCTTCCACACAGTGCCACCCCTTTCTTGCCCAGCCAGAGTTCAGTGTGATCATCCCGAGCTAATGGGAGAGCATCCTCACAGCACACTACCTGCATGCACCCACAGCAGGACCTGTGCTGGGGTGGCACCGTGCTCGCAGACCCTGATCCTGTAGGACCTTAGGTAAGTCATTAATCTCCCTACACCTCTGTTTCTGCCTCTGTTAAATTTTACTGACTTGTCTCACGTAGCTGAGAAGAAAAATTATTAAATTAGGAGCATATTAAAAGTTGTGGGAAATTCCCTTCACAGCTGGCTGATGACAGAGCTGCGGAACTGTCTCCAAAACAATTTATAAGCCCTAGAAGTGCCTGATATTTGTATAAAGTATTTGTTGACTCACCCTCATCTTTTGACCTTTTATTTTTTCACAACATAAAGTCACAACTTCTGCCTAAATGTGCGTATTAAACTAAAACCCAGCAGTGGAAGTGTAAAGAAACAACTCCTCACACAAGCTAAATATGATCATTGAAAGTTGATGCATGGAATACAATTTTTTTCACCTGTAGTGCTCAGTCCTTCAAACCAGAACTTCCATTAACTAAAACTTAGGACTCTTTTTCAAAGTGGTTATGGATTTAGGCAGCACATTTGAAAATATTCTTTCAGGTATTCGGTAGGTAAGCGACACTAGTCGATTCCCAGGCCCATACACACTGCTGCTGAAATTACCAGGTACCTCCCACACAGAACCAGCTTCATGAAAACAGACCAGTAACTGCTGAGTGCAGAGAGGGGGCCAGAGCTGCAGCCTAGCCTCGCAGATCTGCGGCCAGGAGAACGTGTCCAGGCGTCTGGCTTGCAGCAGTGCCAACTGTCCCCTGGCTGCTGGGTCTCGTGACGGTAATTCCACCGGCAGTTTCCAGTCTGGAAGTTCTGCAAAACAGCCCTCTCAGGGACACCATCTCCTTCCAAACAGTGCTGCAGTTCTGTCCTTTTTGGGTCAGAGACTGCCCTTTTTGCCTGTTTGCGTACTTCCCTGACCCTTAGCTCCCACCACAGAGTAAATGTGGAGTAGTAACAGACTTTTTAACCACTGATAATAGATACCCCGTATAAAGATACACGAAATAGAGGTAAGTACAGTTGTACAGGTTCACAGGAAATTTTGTCTTGGCGGTCCACTTGGTCACGTGTATTTGAAGGATAACACTGAAATGTTCTGCGTGTGAAAAGGACTCTAGTCTAGGGGAAACTTGAACTCCCTTGCTGCCTGCCCCCCATGATTTCTGTGATCCATTATATATATCCTCGTCTTAGTTTTAAGCTATTCTTCGTATTTCATTTGCAACATTTCTAAGCCTTTTCCTGATAATCATTTTATTCCCTTGTCCTCCTTTCATTTGGCAACAGCTGAGCTGGCAGCCAGCCCAAAACATGGTAAACGACAAATCACTACCAGATGAAGCTGTGAGTTTTACATAGAGCATTTCCTCCAGCCACAGAATACTTTGAGGCCCAATAAAATTACCAAACTGACTGAGAATTACACCAAGATCAAGCTTTACATGAAGGCCTCCTAGCTGCAGAAAACCATACTAATTCTCCAAGCTGTGAATCAAGTTAATGGGGTTAATGAAGCCCCCAGAAAAGCTGTAGAATCAGAGGCAGCGATAGCAATGCAAATCCGTAGCAGGTCCCCCAGTCAGGGTTTAATGCTTGCTGCCTCACCTGGGAGCAGGAAAAACCTTCTGTTCCCCTGGGAGACAGCAGCCATGGAGAGAAAGGCTCCATAAGAAGCAGCAATCCCCCTTGTATCCTCCCTTATCCACATTAAAGCTAGGGAGCAGTGCCAAGTTACCTCCCTGCAGATGGGGCTCGGAGAGGGTGGTGCTTTTCCAACACAGCCACAGAAAGTTTCCCAGCAATCCAGCATTTTGGGCCAGAGAAGAAAGCAATACCAGAACCTACTGCTGCTGACAGCCATGGTAAATCCTTCTCTGCAGAGCGCATCCCCTGTAGAGGGTGGAAGTGGATGAAGTTACGATTGGGGAGAAAGACGTTTCTCCTGCGTACCCTCCATGCAGGACAATGTTGCTTTTTTCCTGGGAGTCCTCCCTGCAGTCTCTGTGAACCCAGCATTGAAGCCACAAGGCATGAAATGTGAATGTTTTCCTGAACCTTGTTTCACCCTCCCAGGGCCGATGCCACAGGACATCAGCTTTTGTTACCAAAATTAGCAGACAAGAATTGAGACACTCCATCTTGCAAAAAGGCTTCCCCATTTTTTGCTAGGTAGACATTTTTAATCAAGGCTGTGGCATTTACAGTGCCCTTGGAGCTCATGCGTAGAGCTGTATTTATCTAGTTGTACAGTCTGAATTTCTCTGTGTAGTAATTCTAGAGGAGATACGGAATGATAAAGTGGATGTAAACTGAAACCATTCTGAGTCACATAACATAGGGTAAACAATGCCAGGCTGTGGACATAACCAGAAAATACAAAGTGAAGCCAGCAGAGTCCTAAACAGAGAAGGCATTCCTGAGGCATACCCTTCCGAAATTTTCAAAATGAATGATACAGCCATGCAACGAATGTTTAAAGGTAAAATCAGCGGGAAAGGAAACAATAGCAAAGTGGTGTTTGGCTATAGTTCTGTGTACCCAGATCCCACACAACTTGTTTTTCATAATCGCTGGAAAACCACTCCCTTAAGAGGAGTGGTGTTTGATTTTGTGGGAAGTTTATAAGATATTGAACAGGTATGTATACAAACACAGAATACACATCACATATCAGGCTTACTTAGCTGCTTCCAATTTCAACCCGCATTCACCAAGAACTTAATTCAGCATTCACAGAGTAAGGTTAGGACAACTTGTTGCCAGCAAACAAGCTAGTACACATTTAGCCTTGTCTGACTCCAAGGTGTTATAGGACTGAGCAGTGCTGGGGTTATCCAGGCTGCATATGTGACAAACCTGTCTGTGGGTGGCAAATTCCCACGTCTCCCCATTGCTTGTGCTGCTGGACCCCTCCTCCTGGATGCAGAAGGACCAGCGGGATGCTCTGCACCCCAGAACAGCAAAGCCCAGAGTGTTTCACAGACAGAGGAGCACTGCTCTGCCTGCTGTAAAAAATACATGAGCGAGGAGGTCATGTGTAGTCATTCTTGGAAGAGTTAGATTTGAGTGGTTTATGAACAATCTCATACACCCTTTTTCTTTCAAAAAGGCCAAAAGCCTGGGTTAGTGTCACAAGCCCGTCATGAGGCAGCTTATCTCCATCAGACAGGACACTCGGGATGAGGGTGTTTGCGCACTGGGGCCACACATAACTGGACTCCCACAATCTGCCAACCCATGGGGCAGACACCAGGGACCTGGGCCAGCCCCCGGGCCCAGCCGTGCCGCACAGCAGCAGCCCTCGCCCCAACGTGCTGCCGAGCTGTGGCACACTTCCCAGGCACGCGCTGCGCAAGAGCGAGGGGGGGCAGAGACGACTGCACCCCCCTGTGCCCGGCTGTTATGGTCCAAGCCAGGGGCCCCAAGCGGAGTCTGGTGGTGGTGGGCGGCAGCGGGACAAACACCAGGGTCTCCCTCAGCCAGGCTTGGGCGCTAGCTGGTGAGCCAGAAATCAGTGGAAACAACTGTGAGAGCCCCCGTCTGCCTAACCAGCGCTAAGATGTTTATTTCTTACCACTGGAGTGACCATTCTTTTCCAAAATGTTTTTCTTTCTTTATGCATCTTTGAAGTTAAACGTTGCCTGAGAAATAACTGCACTGCATCCCTTCAGCCTGCTCTGTTTGCAGACCCGCACCCCCCCTCAGCAGGCCACAGGCCAGCCCTGGCCGCACAGGGCTGGGCAGGAGGGATGCTGGGGACCCCCTGCAGGGCCCCCCCCAAAGGCTCCCATGGGGCAGGTCCCCCACCTGCAGCCACGGCACCCAGCTGTAATAACCACGGCAGCATCTGCAGCCTCCACGCGCACAGGACAGGGGTCCAGAGCGCTGAAATTTCAGCAAGCTGGTAGGTGGAGGTGAAAGAAACTTCAAAGGGTCAGCTCCAGACAATACTTTCCTGTCTCAGGGAGTCGCACGCAGTCTGGGAGAGGAGAGCAGGGGGAGCCCTGTCAACCTTCATTGGCCACAGGTAATGGTACAGGGTAATTTCTCCTGATAATGTCACCGGAAGAGGAAATCCTGCAGACTAAACTCATTAAGGTCTGAGAGGAACATGGTGAGGGGCTCTTTCTGCAGGAAGGAGGACCGTAGGCTGAGTTTGTCTGAGTGGGGGAGCATCTCTCATGGCACACAGATTGAAAGCTCTCGGGGCTTCCTTCTTTGGTATATGTTAGTTCTTAAAGCCTGACTTCTCACTTTTGAGTCAAAACTCATGCGTCCTTCCAAAAAGCGCCCCCCACCCCAAAAAAAGAGAAAACAAACCCAAAAGGTGGCAGATTGATTCTCAGGAGCCAGTAATTTGAAGGCATTTGAACAACTTTCCTTCGTTGGCGCTCTTGTATCAAGCAAGTCAATAAATAAGACATTACATTTCCATAAGTGCTTGTTCCAGAGGCCGTTAAATGTCATGCAGATATTTCCTTTGGCTTTGGATCAAGACCAATATTGCCTTGAAGCTGAGGCTTTCCAAGTACTCTATGGGCAGTGGTGGAATAGTCCTCAACAGCTCTTCACCAAAGGGTGGCATCATTTCCCAAAAATAAACACTGTTACTCATGCAAGGCACCTGAGGCATGTACAGATTTAGCACCCAGCTCTCCCCTCCTTCATGCATCTGCAAACTGGAGCAAGTCCCTTGTGGCACGGGCAGGAGGGAGCACCACCACACGGGTCTGCCCACAGGAGGAGCAGCCTGTGCCCCCCAGGCACCGGCAGCATTGCCAGCCCCACAGCCACCAGCTGCTTCGAGCCTGGTAAATCACGCGCACCACAGTGTTCAGTGATTTGTCCCACGCACGCTCCCCGACTGCTAGGCTGCTGCTGATGCAGTTGCTTTTCTGCACATTGGTAACGGATTTGGAGAAAACGTGCAAGTTTCTCCTCTGCTGAGTCCACAGCACAGCAGCAAAGCTGAGCCTGCTGAACTCGATAGAAACATGCCCGCGATTCCAGAAGCAATGCAGCCCGATCCCTGATATTTTATAGGAAAATATTTTGACGGTACAACAGCTGAAACGAGATAAAGCTAGGATGACTGGCATTTAATCTGCTAATCCTTCCAGAAACGGTTAACTTGAAAATACAAGATAGAATTTTTTAAGTGCACGTCTCCACTTTGACAGCGCGGGTGGTAGCCTGGCTGGCACGCAGCTCTGGCCTGGCCTTCTGCCGAGGCAGCGATTTACTGGGGACGGCATCTTGGCCACAGCTCCTCTCCTGCACTAACAAAGCCATCCCACCCCTTCCTCCACAACACAGCTGGATCCCACCCATGTTTAGAGAAAGATTCATGCATGGAACTTGACACAGGCAAAATTCAACTAACTGGCTAAAGAAATCGGGCCTCATCTCACAACAAAAAACAATTATGATGTTACACCAGTACCAGTCAGAAAATTTCTGATGGACACATGTGCCTCAGAAAACACCAGCTTGTCAGAAGTAAAACAATTTGGGGAAAAATATCTCACTTTTGAGGAACATTAGTTTTAAAATAAAGATGAAGAGAAAGCATTTCCAGTAAAACAAAACGGTATGTTTCTACCTTTTTTTTCAGGTTTTGAAACTAATGTTGTCCAATAAACTGTAAAATAAAAGATCAACATTTCAGTGAAGTGTTTTGATTTTGTTAATCAGACTGTTCACTTTTTTATAGAATTTGACATCACAGGAAATGTAAAAGGAAAAAAACCCACCTGTTCCAGAACAAAAGGCCGAAATCATAAACTTCACTACAATATTAGAAGTCCTATACCTGCACTGCTGCACTTCGAAGCATTTACCCATACTTATGGATTATACTCTTTCACTCAGCATATCTAAGATGTCAGCATAACCATTCCTTTGCAGACAAACATATGTATTTCATCTGTGTGCATGCATACTTCCATGAGAAATTTAAAATCTGCAGAGAGAAGACCAATCTTGTGGTCATTATTCAGACTGAAGGCAGCGGGCACTTTGACAGAGTGAGGATCACAGGACTGTTACATGAGCAGTGCTGCAATTTGATTTTTAAACACAGAGCTTCTACCCTTGTCATCGCTAAATACGCAAGTAGCTTTTGCATCCAGAAGTGTAAGTAACACGTTATATGAACTAAACCATTTGTCTGAGGTGGCCTTTCTTAGAAATGAAAGACAAAATTGAGAGGAGTATGAACTACCTGAAAATGTAGTAAATTGAGTCATTGTGACTCCAACGCAGGAGGGAAGGTTTATTTCAAAACGGGTCTGCTGCGTACAAAGTTATAAAGCCTCAAAATATCCCGGGGGCTAAGTTCTGCCTAGCCAAGTAAAACAGGCATCATTTTTCTGCAAAACAGGTATATACACACACTGTAAAAGCAGCGTGTCTATAGATCTGTACTGCAGTATTATACACCTCTTTTCTCTCTGTGAAAGGAGCCAGTCCTCACTGCTGCCCTACGCACACAAGTAGCCCAGGAAAAAACAGCATGCAAGCACATGGTCCTCGTGCCCCAGCACGAGAGCTGGCACCCTCCGCCCCAGCTGCCTCCAGCAGCCGTCCCAGCCCGCCCTGGGGCTGCCGGCGGGGAGGGGTGCCCAGCACGGCTCCCTGCAGGCAGAGGCGCTGGACTCGCCGGCATGCAGGCAGGACAGCGCGCGGCACCTCTGACAATCCAACTGCAACATGTTTTGAGTATTAGAGCACATTTTCCATTCAAAACTCTGGAACTGGATATTGTGCTAAACCTCCCATCGCCGAATAGCCGCGTATGAGGCAAGTGACTGAGACAGCAGAAACCACCGTTGGAGGCACCGCGAGCTACGTACGCAGCGACCTGGTAGTTTAGATAATGTCCTGTGCCGATGGCAGTGGGCCCAGGCCTGTCCCCATCGAAGTCAATAGATTCATTGTCCTCACCCTGCGCAGGGTAAGCCTGATGGGGGTCTAAATGACGTTTTTTCAGATGCACATTGCAGATTGTTGAACTCTTCCATGAGGCACAGAGACACTGCTGCTGGAAGCCATGGTTTCAGATTGCAGAGCAGAGCACAGAACAGACAGCAAAAAACTGACTATGAAACCTACTCTTAGATGCATATGTGTTTACATAATCTATCCCTGGGACTGTTTATTAGTATTGCAAACTGTACGCATATAACCTTAAAATAACCCCTTCCTCTGGTATCCCATTTGCAGAGGAAGATATTACACCCCTTAACTGGATCCATTATTCTTCCAATGCTTCCCTAAAATAACTGTTTAGATTTGGGAATTTAAATGGAAGGAGGCATACGTATGTAGGCCAGAACACATTTAAAGCATCGCTTCTGTTCACTGAGCTGGTCTAATTCTGTTTCCTTCTTCGTTCCTGACCATGATCTCTAAAGCACTTTGCATCAGATCCACTAGCCTGTGCCTTCGCCAGGATATTACCTCACATCTAAAGCAAGAGAAGGAGGGTCGTGAACAGACACATCCTGCACCAATATGGCCCATGGGCTCTCAGCGTAGGAGGATGGAGCTTCAGATGATCCTGGAAAAAGGTGAGAGCTCTTCTCTCTGCTGGACCAAGATGAAGAGAGCATCCTTGCACATCTTAATGTGTACCTTGCTAAAGACTAATACAAACCCTTTGTGGGAGCACATGATCTTAACTGATCTTCAAAATGATGAACCTTCTGTTGCCAGCATATAGCTGTTCTCCGAAAGTGAGGCAGAAGGAAGTACCTGCCTCATCTCCTGTGACAAAAGGAGACATGATGTGGTCAGTGAAAGCATGAAGAGGCACTTGCAGAGCAGGCTGCCCTATGTTAACTATTCTTATTATCAAGATGCAACTGATGCTTACACACAGTGGATAAAAACAAGTTCATTTGCCAAATGAAACTGGTGAAAACCTACTTGGTTCTAATGCTCACTTATAGTAAAAACAGTGTAATTACCACAGCATCTCTACAAACCCCAAAAGATAGCAGAGCTAGAAGGGATGCTCCTGTTGCTCTGAGCAGAATGTCTTTGGTGATACGAACTGCAGAAAGAGCAGGCCCAGGTATATATGCAACATTACTTCTGAAGACTGATCCTGAGAATAAATTTTATTTCTCTTACATAGTTGTTTTAAAACACATTTTTTCTACTCAGATAAAAATGTTATTGTATTTGCAGTCTTAATCATCTTATTAGTAAAAACAAATTAAAATTAATGAATCCCATTCTTATCTATTTTGCTTGCAGTGTTAAATAAGAAATACACAAAACACAATTAAGTCATTTTAAATCCTCACTTTAAATTCTAATCATGAATTGCTACACCTTGATAAAACCAAACCAAACCAAAGCTTTTTATTTGGTGTAAGCCAAGAGAAGTGTAGAGCACACAGTTCCCACTAACTCCAAGGTAAATACTTTCACTGCTGCTTAGGATTTCTGGTTAGGAACTAGCTCAGTAATATCAGGACTGTGCACAGATGATTACACAGGCTCTGCTATTTGGAATAATTAGTGCAAGGAAACTGTAACTACAATGTACAATATACAGAAAGACATTAGCCTACGGGTAAGGAAGTTCTGACATTTGTCAAAAAAAAAAAAGCTTTGTTTACCTGTACTGACATCTCCCTCCTGTTTGGTACCGACGCTTCTGCAGGGCACCTCACTCGAAGGCAGCCTGCTTTGTTCATTTTTAAGAACTCACATAGAACCCAGACTTACTTCTCTAGCT
Source organism: Balearica regulorum gibbericeps (assembly GCF_011004875.1). Classification (NCBI taxonomy): domain Eukaryota; kingdom Metazoa; phylum Chordata; class Aves; order Gruiformes; family Gruidae; genus Balearica; species Balearica regulorum. Next base: position 281,447 of record NC_046191.1, on the reverse strand, counting down.
AAGGCATTGCACGTGCCCAGGTAACAATGAGACACACGGCCCACAGCCCCCATCTGAGGAGGGTCTCAAAACACTCACTCAGGACCCACCAGCAAAAGACAGATACGAGCACTGCTGTGTGCAGAGCAGTAGCAGAGCAGCAAGGACAGGTTTCTGGCGTTGAGCATAGCACTGCAGTGAGGGGTGCCTACCAGCGAAGAGCTGGAGCTTGCCGCCATCCTGGAGGGCACTGCAGCTGTACGGAAAGGACAGGACTGCAGTGTGAGCGGCCGTGCAGGAGAGGTATGCACATCCCCGCTGCAGTGGTCACACCTGAGCTGCAGGTGATGTGACAGCACTGGATCGCTAAGCCTTGGCATGGATCTTACCATCACATGCCCTATCAACCAGAAGTCAGAGGGTTATTACTCCTTGTCAGGTCTTCCAAATAAGCCCACCTCTGCACACACAGAGGACACCGTAGGTGAACACAAGTCCCATCTATGCCTGTTGCTGTCCCACCACCTTGATGCAGTTCATGCGTCTCTCCTTTTATCTCACTTTTCTCCAAGTGATGCCCAGACTTCTCCCCCTGCATGGATGGACAAACCTCTCACCCTGAGCAAGTACATGTGAGCCAGTATTGCAGGGCTGCTCCTGGAGCCTGCGGTTGCGTGCGGTGCTCACGGGAAGAAGTCCAAGAAAGGGGATCTGCCACACAGCTGCTGATCTTCGGCCAGCCTGACACCTGAGCACCAGAGAGCAAATGTTGCTCCACTGAGATGCACCAGAGATGCAGCCAACATTAACCTCAAATTCTTCAGGTGGCCAATGACAGCATAAATGAAGAAACACTGCAGGGAGAGCTCATAACTATACACAGGGCAGCAGGCAGTGAGGAAGGTACCTTGTCTGTCAGTTTGGCAAGTGTATCGGTGAACTCTGTGTCCACTCAAGAAGTGTTGTCACAGACCAGACCAGTCACCATATTACTGCAGGGACGAGTCCTAGCTAGTGCCTCTGCCTGTTCCAGGAGACTTGTTTGAGGTTAGATGGGCACTGCACGTTTGATCATTTCATGTATCTGCTGCACCAATCATCATTCTAAACCTACTTTCACTGTTCATTCATTATGGGAAGGAGTCCTTCATTGTAATAACAAATTCTTTGGTCTTTAGATGTAATAGCTGTCTGGTCAGACTCCATTCTTCTTGTATATATCATCTAGTCATATGTATCATAGCTGAATAGCATATTCATAGCTTCTAGCACTGAATAGAATCCATATGTTCTCCTCTTGTCTCTCTGCAGAGATTTAGCTGAGATACTCACTATGGGATTCTGCATATCCCATTTAACACCAACATTCAGACATAAAGCAGCACTGTAAGTCCTGGCCTGTTCCTCCGTGAGAACGTGGGGCATGATCAGCCACCAGTATGAAAATCCCCCCAAAAGACTGGCATGAACTGCAGATACACCAAATGGAATGCAGCAAAGACAGGATAAATGTAATTTCCATTTCTGAATTCTCTGTGATTTTGTCTTATAAGAAAATGCAGGTTCCCAAAATAATAGTGCAAAGTGGATGTGGAAACAGCAAAAATCACTGCAGAATAAACAGTAAAACAAGACAGAGAGGGGCCATGTCTCCCACTCTGCTTGCAGCCATGTAGGAGTCAAAAACAAACAGACCTTGATGACAGCACAGCTACTGCTGTGGCAGGCACAAGGCAGGCAGGCTTTCAGGGAGTCATCTTTCCGCTTGCCAGAATCATGGACTCCAGCCTGACCAGGCTCCACATACCGGGAGCCTTTCAGTGGTTTGGAGCAGGGCAATATGAACTCTGCAGTTTTGTGGCCCTCTGGCATGGCGTGCAGAGCACAGGCCCACTGGATTGTTCATTTTGTAAACCTGCCTCTCGATGCCATCATAGGCTGGTTGCTGACAATCTAAGTGATGGGTATTTACAACACAGCAGTAGAATAGCATTAATATTACAGTCTGTATAACCCTGATGGCAAGTCAGTGCTCCACTGAATTCTGAGTTTTCTTTCATCCCATTAGACCCTCTCTCTCTCTGAGAGTTAGATAAATAACGTTTCTCCTGCTGAAGTACTGACATTCAGATGGTACTAAGGAACAGCAAAACATTAGACGGTGAAGTGCTGCTTTATGTAATGCTTTTTCCAGGTAACCAGCCAGAGCTGACTCATTTTTGAATGTTTGTTTGCACAGATTAAAACAACAGTTGCCTTCAAAATCTCCAGTGATTCCCACTGTCACTCTCTTCTTGCAATCCCAAACTGCAGCAATGAACAGAAGATTATAATTAGATCACAAGTAAAAGAATTCATCTTCTGTCAGACTTCTGTTGTGGAGTACAGAGAGTATTGAGAGTATCATATAGAGATTACGATGGCTTTTGGGGACAAGCAGTTTTGTGTAGAGCAATGAGGTGAACAAGACTACTCCTATATGTACAACAAGTAAATTTTAGCTGTTTATGTGCTGCTTAAGTAATCAATCTCTTCTGTTACTTTTTTTTTTTTTTAATGTATGCTCAGTGAAACCCTTCCTCGCTGCCCTTCAAAAGCAGAGACAGAATAGCCAGGGGTGCTGCTGACCGCAGTAGGAATAGGACTGGATCCAGATCCCCAACAGTTACAGCCAAGGTACCACAGCATAATGCTTTCCCCTGAAGCCACAATGTGCTCACAGATCAAAGATGCATTTTAAATCCTAACCAGTGTGCTTTCATGTGGGAACAGCTTAGTTAATCGCAGAAAACTGCTCGGAAGAAGCAGGCGGACGAAGGGAGTTGTGTTAAACTTACAGGACATTTCCCCTATCTTGGCCCCTGCCCAAAGGTACTGGACTGCTTTCAAACACTAAACTCAACAACAGTAGATGTCTGGGCAGAAACACATGCTGTCTACGTATTTCATCTACTCTAGAGCAACATCACTCTGGCACCAGGTAAAATTTCTCTGCCTAGTTCTATGAGTGTCAGTCAAGAGATAACGTAGCCATATGAGTACAAAAATTATAAACACAAAGAGGAATAAGATCCCTTATTTCTGCTTAAAGTGCTACACTGAACACCTGCAGCCTCTGCACTTTCAAAAGAAATGTATTTTATTTCAGAGAATTACAGTAGCGCTTTGTATACACCAGTCACAAAACTGTAAATCTTGATTCCCTACGTGCAAACATTTTGGCAATTGTAACCTGTGGGCAGCAAACCAGGATCTTGTTTCTGGAGTCTCGCTGTGGGTTTCAGATCTGGTATGAATGAATCACTTTTGTTCATGAGCTCCCTTGCCAACTTGTCCACTTAGTAAACAAAACATCTCGAGCTAGGTAGTCCCAAATGTGCTTGTTTTTTAACAGGCATTTTCATTTTGATATACATGCTGAGATTGTATCAACATGCAAAGTCACAAATTAGCTGGGGAAGGCTTTGAAAGCTTACATCTTGAAACAGAGTAAATCTGCCCTTTAATTCACATCACAAAGAACAGTCCTTCCAATGCCAAAAGAAATCGCACCCCTGAACGTGCAACAAGGTACTCATTGTAACATGCTCTGAGAAGTGTCACTACTTTAATCATACAGCAACCAAAGTCATTCAAATCTCTGTGTGACAGACAAAATTTTCAACAGTGGCTAGTTGGGTGACACAAGTATTAAAGTGTCAGAGGTAGTACACCTCCTTAATTCCTGATTTTCACCAAGCTAAACACTACTTGAGAAGTCCCCTGAACACGTCTGCAGCTGAGTTCTGAAAAAGTGAAATCCAGCCACTTAGAAATCCCTGAATAAATTTTAAGCAAAAGCAAGCACATTTCAAAGGCTGTGGTGTGCTCAGTACATGGTATCCGTATGAGGAGACAGGACTGAGGACCGCATCATGCCCCCTGCTTACCAGAGCATGGCCTTGGACATTGGAAAGAGGTGGGATTTGATCCCAAGGTAGCGAATATGATTTTTCTCTGAAAAGCATTTGCTCTGCTGTGGGGGAAGGGAGTTTTCATTCGTCAGAAGAGGTAACTTCCTATGCCTACCCCAGGCAGAGTTGCGCTTGGCATTCAGAGGCATGACTCAAATGAAGGAGAAGGTCCAGGGAATGACAAAGGCAGCTGCGCACCCGGCAAGTCCGCTCCTGCAAGGAGATCCGCTGGCGTGTGGCTCTCACCCCGTCTGCTGTCTGTAATTTGCGTTTGCCCCCGGATCCTGCGCCAGCTCTAACGCCCCCTCTCTCCGGGGGGTTGTTACCAGCGAGGCGAAGGCCGAGGCGTCCGTCTGTCGGAAAGGTGCGCGGGACCCCGCCGGGCGGCCCGGCTCGGAACGGCCTGCAGCGCCGGGTCTATCGCCCCGGGCCCCGCGGCTGCCCGGCCCGGCCCGGCCCGGCGGGGGGCGTCCACCAGCGCAGCCCCCAGCGCCGGGGCCGTCTCTGCGGTGGCCGCAGCGGCGGCTGTCGGAGCCGCCCGTCGAGCCGCTCCCGGGGCCGCGGCGGGTGCCGGCGCGGCCAGGTCGGGCAGAGCCCCCGGGCAGGCGCTCGCCGGTCGCTCTCTCTCGGGCGGTCGTTGCGTCCCGCTCCAGCCGCCTCCTCTCCATGTGTCTTTCCGCCACCTCCGTCCTTCCAGCGCCGCTTCCCCGGCGGCACCCGCGGCCACCGCGGAGGGAGCGGGGGGTGGCCTCTGCCACTCGTCCCGCTCCCGGGGGGGGGGGGGGGCGGGAGGTGTCCGGGGAGAGCGTTCCCGCGGACCCCCGCGCTGCCCTGCGATTAACTAAGGGACGGGCAGCGGCGGGGGCTCCCCAGGGCGGTATGAGGGACCGGAGTGGGGGGGGGGGGGAGTGCGAAACCCGGTGGGGGAAGGAGCGGGACGGCGGGAGGGAGGCAGTGCGGGACCGGGGACAGTGCGAGGCCGGGTGGGGGAGCAGAACAGGACCGGGGTGGGGAACCGCGGGAGCGGCAGTGCGGGTCGGCTTACGGTGCGAGGCGGACTGCGCGGCGCGGAGGATGCGCGCAGCACCGCGGAGACCCTGACCGCGCCCCCACCGGGGCGGGACTCCGGCCCCACCGGGAGTGGGTCACAGCGAAACAGGCTCGTCGGGGGCGCCGGGAGGGTTTAGGGTTTCCACAACACCTGCCCGGGGTCCCGGCGCAGACCGCCCTCCCGGGCCTCGCCGCGTCCTGCGGGGCGAGCTGCGAAGAGCCGCCGGTGCGCCCGGCCGTCGGTGGCTGCCCTACCCCGGCCGGGCCCCACCCCGATGGCCCCGGCGGAGCGGGGACCGGAACAGCTGGGCAGCCTGCGGGGGGGCAGAGATCACTCCCCGGGGGAGCCCTCGTCCTGCCGCAGCCCCTGGGATGCTTGGCAAAGGCCCGTCCAGGGCGGGGGTTCCAGCGGTACGCCCCCCCCGCCCCGCCCCGCAGCCCGCAGGGGTGCGCAGGGAAGAGAGGGTCCCTGTCCTCATCGGCGGCGGCCGAAGGAGCTGAGAATCTTTCGAGCTACTGCGGCTGCTGCGGGCCCCCTCCTGCCCCCGGCACACGCCGTTTCCATTTGACGGCCCAGGTCTCCTGCCAGAGCAGTGTTTATTCATCGCATAAACAGAAGTGAAAGGAATTAAGCGGGCAGATATGATACCTCAGGGAAACCTTTCAGGCACTTCAGCATGGACTTACTATGCTCACAGAAAACAGGACATCCTTACAACTGAACACATGCAGCGAGCTTTGAAGCTATGCATTTATAAACAACACACAAGGGCTTCCATTTTGATTTTGCCCTCCAGTACATTAAGGGCAAAGTGCTCTTTTACATAATTTGATCGCTGCTTTAATTTCCTCTGTCCCCAGCACTTTCTCTAACTGAATGACAGCGTGACACAACTAGCAGAGTCTTTTAAACAGTCAGCTTCTACATAAAGTGTTCACCGCGATTACAGGAGCGCAGAGGTGCAACACTTAATTTGAACACGCACAGGTTTCATCCAGAAAGTCTGATCATAGTGCAGGGACCAAGAGGTGAAATAAGTAGATCTGAGTAAATGAAGCAAAATTATTGCAGTTACACACTGGGGTGCCGAAATTACTCCCTGCGTTTCCTCCTGCACTGCAAGGGCCAGTGCTCTAAAAAGACGCAGGGCTGCATCGCACTAACTCCCTTCTTGCCCTCGGCCTCCCCTTCCCCTCCAGCCCCCATATTTTTTCCTGTAGAGAAAAAAAAAACAACCAAAAACCAAAAAAAAAAAAAAAAAAAAGGCAAATTGCATCAAGTTCTGGATGTTCGTGAGAGAACCACCGGCTCAGGAATCCAATTAGGGAACAGAAACTTTTCCTGTTGACTGATCTGGTCATTCACAATTAAGCAACACAGAGCTCCACACTGGAACAGCCATGAACAAAAGCCACATGTGTGCAGCTTTGGAAGATCCTGGACCCACAAACCGGAGACAGACAGCCCGGCCCGAGAAAAGTGCATTGCACCGATTTGAAAAACAAGCGGTTGGTAAGAGACTGGGTTGGTTACTTCTCGTTAAACCAGCCCAGAACCAAGAATTAAGGGCTAGTCCAGACCCTGCAGCTTTTAGCAGTGGCTGGAGCCAGTGGGGAGGCAAACTCGCAAAGAGCAAGCCCGAGAGCGCTGGCTCAATTTCCTTGCCTGTCTTCCACAGCCCACAGAGGCCCCCACAGCCCAGGACGCTGCTGTCTACAGATGGAAAACCTCTGGATACCGGCAGGTGTGCAAATACCAAAGCACGTGTAAAAGAAGATGGCAGAGCCAAGAAAGGGGAGCTTGCACGGAAATGAACTTTGTCCCGCAATGGCTGTCAGGCTCTCCTCTCCGACCTGTCCCTCCTGCCATACAGCTGCTGGCGAAGGAGGTGACCACATGGCCCCGCGGTTACACAAGGAGCAAACGACAGGGAGTTGGATCAGCCTGCCCCGGGCCCTCCTCCCTGCCTCGCCCAAGCCTCCCGCGGGAGCACGGAGAGACCCGGAGGCCCATAAGCGAGCGGGGAGGTGAGATGGCGAGATGAGGGCACGCATCCGCTAAAGCGGACAACACCCGCACTTCCACACGAGCGGCCCCGAACCCCGCAGAACAGAGAGCGGGAAAGGGAGGCGGGGCAGGCGGCGGGGACCCGGCGGATGCCGCGGCGGGGCCGCCCGGGGTGAGCGGCCGGGAGAGCCCCGTCCCTGCTGCCCCCCGACCGCCATGCGAAGCACCGCGAGCGAAACGCTCGTCGTCCCGCCGGGTCCCGCCAGCCGCCGCGCCCGGGGCGGGCCGGCACCGCCGAGAACGCGGCGTTAGCAGAGGCGCAGTCAGCGCGGCGGGGGCTCCCCGGTCGCCGTCCTCCCCGGGCACAGCCGGGCAGGGCACGGCGCTGAGGAAGCCGCCGGTGCTGGGCGCAGGGATGCGTCCGCCGGGCAGTGACCGCGGCCGTACCCGACGGGACTAGCCGGGGATGGGCGGCCCGGCTTACCGCGGCCCTAGTCTCAGTGCCCGTTTTTCGTGAGCTGACGACAATGCCGTTTTTAATTTCTCAGCAGACTGTGTTTTAACGGGAGAACCAGTTTCGCAAGAACAACCTCCAGAGAGAAGCATCCAGCCGCACGCACTTGCACTACGGTCCAGTCTTCGATTAAGAAGTCTATACGCCAACACCCTCTCGTAAAAATAACCCTAATTCTCCTCGCTCAGTATTTTCTTCGTGCTGTGCTTTACCGTCAAATATTTAAGAGATCTCTCCTACGTGCAACTGATTAGCACTCCCACGCGCACACACACACACACACACATCCTTGCGTTACTTGTGAAAGAGGAATCAGAAACAGACGCAGTCCCCCCGTCAGAGGGTCCCGCGGAAGTCCCCCTCCGCTCTCAGCCTCGACAGGACCAGGCCGGGGCCACTCTGCACTGCCCGGCTCGGCCGCGGCGGACTGCCTGCCCCCCGGCAGGTTCCCCTTCCTCCCCGTCTCTCCCTGCTGAGAGCCCGCCGACGAGCCCCCCGCCGCGGGGTCCTTCGCAGGGCCCGGCGCCCCAAGCACGGAGCCCGCGGGGCGAGGAGCGGCGAGATTAAAGCAGCATCTGAGCCGTGCATCCCCCCGGTGTGCGTTGAGACAGCACCAGGGAGACGAGGGCGCGCAGAGATCGGAAATTCCCTGAAGCCTGCGTGTCTGCGTATTTTCATCTCCTCAAAAAACCGATGCTGGTAATACTCATTAAAATATCGAGGGCGTGTAAGTGAAACGATGAAATTTAGACCGGACTTTGGAGCGATAGGTGATAAAAGCGCACAGGCGAAGCACGGGTAGAGCCCGGACAACCAAGCCCATGAACTTTCCACGTCTGCCCTGTACACACTATAGCATTTCTGACTTCTTCTCAGAAATAACGCCTCTCTCCAATAAGCTCGGCAAAAACGCTCACCTCTTGCGAAGCACCCCCGGCCATAGCAATAACCAGGCTCTGCTACCTGACTGTCTCCGCGCCGGGTCTCGGGGCGCACTGTCCTCCTGCCCCCCCGCGCCTCCCGCGCCCCCGGGGCCGCCGACCCAGCCCGCGGCTCCGCGCAGCTCTCGGGGAGGCGCCGGCGGAGACCGGCCAAGCACCGTACCCCCGCCGGGGAACGGCGTGCCCGAGGAGTGTCCCCCGCCTCGCGGCCGCAGAGACCCCCGCACCGCACGGGCGCTTCCCCGGAGCCTCGGGGCGGGCGGCTGCGCCGCGGAGTCTCCGCCGCAGGGAGCGCACGGCCGCGGGGGGGGGAGTGGGGGGTCACGACGAGACACCCAGGGGCGACCCCGGTGCCACGGCGCGAGCCGAGGCAGGGAGCGGAGGGGACCGCGGGTGGAGGGGGGCGGTCGCGGGGCGCCAGCGCCGGGGGGCCGCCTTTCCCGGGCCGCCAGCGCCTCCGCGGCTGTCCGCCCCGCTCGCTCGTCGCCTGGAGGAGCCGGGCTCCGAAAATACTAGGAAACACCGAGAAATCTACCGTACGCTGTTTTTTTCCTCCAACACTCACTTTATGAACTGCGGCTGCACGTTCACAATCGCCGTGGGGAACAACGAGCGGATTGACTTTGTTGGCTCCTACTGCTGTATTTTTGACAGAGAAAAGGTGTATGCATGCAGAAAGGGAGTTATTCTATGGAAATCTAATACGCAGCCCTCCGTGAAGCGCGTACGAACACCCTGAACTAACTCGTTGACAGCGCAGAGAAAGGACGGACGAGTAACAAACTCGACGCTGCTGCCGGCCGTGCAACGGGACAGGTCTCGTCGTACTCCGGGCTTACCACGGGCTCTCCGTACGGCAGGTCTAGACCCCGTTTCCTCCACGGCACATCTCTTCGGAGGCCCCCCCATCAGGTGCTCGTTTTCTGTCTTGCCGCCGAGGACAGACGGTAGCTCTAACGCCGTACCTCTGATGGTCGCGGACGGGGAGATCCGCGCAGAGGGCAGGACAGGGAGTCCCGGCGGGCTCCGTGCTGGCTGCGGCTCCGAGCCGAGCTCTCCCCCCCGCCGGAGCCCACGGGGCCGCGCCGACGCGTGGCCGTGGATACTCGCTGCTCGAGCAGCCGGCCGGTGACGGCCGGTGCCACCGCACTGCGGACGGGGAGCAGAGACCCGACGGGGAAGCCCGGTGCGCAGTCCCCGGGGCCGGGAGCGGGCAGCCCCAGTGCGCGCCCCGCTTCGCCCCGCGGCGAGGGGCGGGTACGCCGGGGCACCGGGGGCACAGCACCGCGCTCTGCCAGGCGGCAGCTCGTCGCCCCCCGGGGCGGGTCTCCCCGCAGGAAACGCTCAGAGGGGCCCGGGGTCCGCGGGACTTCGCTCCGCGGGGCTGCCTCGGCCGCCCGTCAAAGGAGAGGGGCCGGGCCGGGGCGGCGCGGGCAGCCCCGGGCCCGCCGGGGAGACTCAGGAAAGCCGCCTGCAGGCCAGCGAGGGCGGGCGTCCAGGGCATGGCGGGGTCCCGCATCCGCCCGCACCGCCGAGCCGCTCGGGGCTCCGGCCCGCTGCCCCCGCTGTGCGCGCCGTGCCGCGGCTGGGCAGACCGCCGGTCGCGCTGCCCTGAGCCTCATCGCAGCCAGAAAAAACCCCAAACACTTCTTGCCTGACCGTGGCAGCGGCTGTTAGGGACGTTAGAACTAAATTTACGCGAGATTCTGTCCAGGGTTAAATCGGTTTATAGCGCTGGACGAACGAGTCACTGACTGGGGACGTCCCGGATTTACCGGGGCTCAGCACCGCCACTCGTTCAGTTACGGTCCTGCAGAATCGGGTCCTGGAATTCAAAACAACGGTCATAATTTTTAGAGGGACAAGAATATGAAGCTTCTCCTTTCACACAGCTGCTCAAAAAGCAGAGTTCCCTTTTATCAAACTTGTATTTCTAAGCGTACAGGCAATCCTCTCAGTTTGCTTTACTGAATCTCTGCAACATGTCTTGCATCTATCGTCAGGCAGAGCTGAAACAAAGAGGGGGGGGGGAACTGGAAACAACGACAAGTTTAATTAAAAACACCTGGCTAGTTAAATGCGTGCAGAGAAGCAGACACCCCGGTTATTTACCTCACCTGCGACGGACAAGCTGTTGCTGTATTCTCCTGAAATGTCCCGAGAACGCCAGCAATAATTGGTTTGAGGGAACTCTGCGGGCAAGGTTTGTAATCGTGGAAAAAGCATGCCAGTAACCTACGTCCCCCCTCCGCTGAAAGAAATTTTCTAGTTTTCCGGGGAACTGTGGACAGCCAGTTCATAACACCCTCTGTCCACGGCGCGACAGAAAACATTGATGTTGATTAGCAACATCCGTAGGCTTTCAGGCTTGGTTTCAGAACCGGAGTAACGCTACGGCCTTTGGGCAGCTCAGGTGTTCCTTTTTTAGCTTAATGAGAAAGGTTTTATCATGGGATCTTGGAGGCGCGAGCAAGAGTAGAAGCAGCAAGGCAGATTTAGGAGTTGTGAGCCTTAGCTATAGGCATACGCTTGGGCTTTGGGTTTCAGCAGTGTGGAAAAACCTTTCCCATTCGCATGTACTCTCGCTTTCTGCCGTACTTGTCGTCTTTGCTAATACAGAGCTGTAACTCGAATCTTTGTTTAGACTGGGGCGGTGGGGGGAAGCTGTGGCAAACGATGCAGATGAACGGGGCGGCGGGGAGGGAAGAGAATCCTCCGGGTTTTTTTGGTTGCTGTTTTTTTTGTTGTTGTTGTTGTTGTTGCTGCTGTATGGTGTGGGGTTTTTTCCTCTCCTCCGCACAAAACCCGGCGCGGGCTCGCTGGCGGAGATAGCGATCCCGCCATGCTCAGAAGGCGGGTTTTGTGCAGGAGGTGAGGCCAGCGAGGCAGGTCCCCGCGCGGCAGGGTCCACCCACTTGAAAACAAAACTTTTTTCCTGCAGGCGCTGAGAGCAGAGACCTGGCGCAGGGTCCCCGGAGCAGCCTCGCCGCCCTCCGCGGAGCTGGTATGCGGTAGGGCAGTGCCATGTATTGGAAGAGCGACCCGATGTTCGTCTGCAGGCTGGAGGACAAGGACCTTCCCGCGCTCGGCGGTCCCTCGGAGAAGGTGCGCGGGGCGTCGAGCGAGCGCACTGGGAGCGGGTGGCCGCCGGCGGGGAGGGCTCGGCGCCGGTGCGGGACGGCGGCCGCTCTTGCCGCTTTGCGGTTCCGCCGCTCCCCGCTTGAGTCCAGCGGTCCCGGGCGCGGCGTCTCCGCCTGGCCCCGCGGAGAATCGCCGGCTCCCGCCGCGACTCTCCCCGGGAGGCCCCGGCGGGGCCCCGCAGGTGCCGGCAGACCGGCGGCCCGGGCCGGCGCGGAGCTCCCCGTCTCTCCCGGGTCGAGGCTGGCGGCGGCCGGCGGGGCCGGGCGCTGACCGCGGTCTCCCGTGCGCTCCCCCGTAGGCGAGCCCCGCAGCGGCCGACGAGGACTCCTGCTCTTCTTCCACCGCCCTGTCGCCCTCCTCCTCGCCGCGGTCCATGGCCTCGGGCTCCGGCTGCGCCCCCAGCAAATGCGTGTGCAGCAGCTGCGGCCTGGAGATCGTGGACAAGTACCTGCTGAAGGTAAGAGCGCCCAGCCCCGCGCCTCGGCAGCGGAGGGCCGCCCGCCCTCGGACGGCGGGGCCGGTGGCGGCAGCGTCTCCCCACCGACGTGGCACCGGGCGGTGTCGGCCGCGGGACCGGCTCCCGCTGCGCCGAGGCCGCGGGACCCGCCCCGCACAGCCCGGGGGAGAACCGGCCGCGGGGAGCGGCGCTGCGGCTGTCGGAGGCCCCTGGCGAGCGTCGCGGGGCAGGGCTCAGCGGGCTCCGGGGGAACGCGCCCTCCCGCCCCGGCACACCTCTCCGAACCGCTTTCCCGCGCCGCTCTCGCTCGAGTTGTCGGCATCTGTGGCGGCGGCGCGGCTCGCTCCCCTTCCCACCCGGAACGGCATCCCCTTCGGCTTGCGAGCGGAGTGACTGCGGGAGTGGGAGTACGTAAAAGTATGAAATTACGTGCATGCCTGTCCGCGAGATGCGGGCTTTGAGGGAAAGCTGAATTGCTGCTTATGTTTTGGGTAACGCTTTTCTGCGCCGGGATTGCATTCTCTTGACGTGCTGAAGGAGAGAGCGCGGAAGAAAACCAGTGGTTCAGAACATGGATAACTTCCTTGCCGTCCTGTACGCTCCTGGTTAAGCGGTGGTGGTATGACCCATTTATTACTAGCTAAAACAACTCTTCTAGTGTGATGTCGTGAACCTCAAATCAAAAAGTGCCTCTTGAGAAACGTGGAAATTAGTTATTCCTGTAAAATGCGGTCTAGTAATGTCTGTGAAGGAAACAAGCTGCCTGATTACAGAGTAGTTTTGCTACCCTTAGCGTTCAGGACTGAGTAAGATCATTTAAAAACAAACAAACCCATGTGACTTTAAACATAAAGTGGTAACATGATTGGGAGGGGGGCTATTTTCCGTTTGTATTACAGCCATTAAAATTTTCCTGGATCAGACTTTTGCCCTCTTTCCTTTCAAGCGTGAGATCAGAGAATCATGCTAGAAGTCACTTGATTCTGTTAGATGCAGTTAAATAAAGCCGTTGTGTATCCTGCGAAGTGGAAGTCGGTAACGCCGCTGAAAATATCTCAATGTTATTATTAGATTATTTGCTTAGATCTCCGTTGGGGCGAGGAGGTCAAAGGAACGTGTATGCTGGGTTGGTGTTCATTTAAAATAGGGTAGGTGCAGGTGTGGGAGAGCTGCTAATACCTTTTGTTCTGGTAAATCCCAGGCACCTTTGCAACAGGCTGGGTTTGAAGACGAACAGTGCAGCAGGGCTGGGAGCAGAGCTGACTGGAACTTGCTTCCAGTGACGTTTTGGTAGCTCGTTTGCTGATCGCTGCCGTTTTCTGTCTGAAAGTAAAAGACCTCTAAATGTTTTAGCCTTAAGTTTAAATTAGCTGTTACTGCTTCCTGCATAGGCAGAGAGAGAAAGGAATCTGTGCTGGTAAACTGGTATCATCAGCAAGATACGTCTCCCAGGTTTAGCCCTGTAAATGAGTAAGTAAGGATGTAGATGAGTGACATCAAACGGGACAGCTGTCAAAGCTCTCGATGTCCCGCTCTGTGGAAGAGCGTTAGCCTCCGAAGAACAGGCAGCGAAGTGAGCTTTGTGCGGCCGGGCTGTCAGCTTCGCGTTTTGCAGAGCTGGACACCAGCAGCGTGGCTGTGTGCAGGCTCCTCTCGCCTGCTCCTGGCCTGGGCCCCCACGGGGGTCGCCCGGTGAGGGGGGGGACGGCTCGGCCGGGCCCGGGTGCTGCTGCCGTGTCTGCCTGCAGCGCAGCCGTTTTGAGAAATGCTTGGGAGGATCAATTCGGTGACAGCTGTTATCAACGGTTTCACATTATATTGGGGTGTAAAGTTGTCAGCGCATGGGAAGATGGCTGCCAAGAAGGATAACAGTTGGGAGGCTGTTGGGCAACTGCGAACTGTAACGTTATAACCTGAAGAATGGCTGGAACGGGTGATTCCAGCATGAGTGTTGGAGTCAATACCTGTCTTTGTGGTTTGTCTGGCAGTGTTCTGGTGAAAGGCACATCCTGGATTATCTCAGATCTGCTGCTTTGCCTTAGGTAATATGCGGGCTGTTTGGTATGAGATGAGAAATTGGCTCGGGGGGGGGGGGGGGGAATCTATACTTACTCATTGTTTGGCTTACAGAATTCCTCCGATGTGGCATGGGATTATCCATAGCGTTATTACTTAATTTTTATGCTCACTGGGAGTCTTGTGTTTTCAAATTATTTAAGTTATTTAGCTGATGTGTGATGCACAATGTCTGCGCAATAAAGAGTTCTCTTTGTAGCAATGAAGAAATGAAAATAATTGCGCTCAATTTATTTGTTCAAAAATCATATATGGGTTTTCAAAACTGCTGATTTCTGCTGCTTTCCGTGACTATGTCTAGTTTCACTATGGATTTTACTTCTTAAAGAATTGTTGAATTTGCTATTAAAGCAACTGCTGATATTTTGAAACTCTCACTCCATTAACTTTGCTTTAACAGAAACCTGGGCAAATGAAGATGTGGTTCATGGTGTGTTTCCATTTAACAGACTTTCTTTTTCCTTCAATACTTGTGCTTTAAAATTTCAAATCACTCTGCAAAGTTAGTTCTTTGTTAGGCAGGACTTTTCACAGACTGGGAAATAAAAGTATGTAAGTTAGCTGCCTTCCCAAGGTCATGCGAGGCCAAAACTTGCTCTGTTACTCTAATGCTATGAGAACAGAACCGAGCACAAAATATCTACATGGAACTTGACTCTCTTGCTTCCTCTTCTGGTGCTTTTAATTACAAAACCATGAAAGCTTGTTTTGAAGACCTCCATCAAATTAATTAACCCGTAACGTGCATGCAGTTCTATAGGAAAAATGTTTTGCCTTAAAGATAAATTTGCCATGAATCATGGTGCATGTAATTTTTGGCCTTGTCTGTATGGATGGAAAAAATAGTTTTTGTAGATATGAAATATAATATTGGTAGCACAAACGTTGAGGGGTATTTTTCTTTTGTGCTTTTGCAGGTAAACGACCTCTGCTGGCACGTGCGCTGTCTCTCATGCAGCGTTTGCAGAACGTCTCTAGGAAGGCATACCAGCTGTTACATCAAAGATAAAGATATCTTTTGCAAACTTGATTATTTCAGGTATATCGTACAGGAATATAATTTTATTAGATAACATGTCACACTTGCTTGTTACTTTTCACTGAAGCTGCAACTAAAATGCGTGTTTGGACTCTTTGGATTTCGTTTGCTAGGTTTATTTTCAGTAGTTAAACTGACATTTCTTGCAGAGGGACTTGAGAAGCTCCAAGTCTGTCTGATGTAACCACCTACTAAGTCTCTGCCTCTGCCCCTCCATTTTTATGCATAGCTGCTGCATTTATGCAGTAATTTACTTTGGTACGGGGGGGGGGGGGGGGGGGGGGGGGGGGGGGAGCAAGTCAGAGTCCCTGCCACAGTGTGGTTGTAAAGCTATCATGTGTGCAAAGAATCACCCTTGGGTAATGCCGACTGAGAATGCAGGGTAGAGTTGGGATGATGCTCTGTTTGGACTAGCACTCCACTGGTATGACACTTAGGGTATCGTGTGGAACTACCGAAACAACCCAGAATAAATCTCGTGATCTTTAAAAGAAGCTTTTGGCAGTTAAATCAAATTGATCACAGAAGGATTTAGAACATGAAGAATTCTTCTTGTAAAGAAGAATATTATTTATTTGTGCTGGCATTAAAAGTACTCATGATACAAAATCTTCAGTCCAGAAAGCAGGAAAGAAATTTGCTATTAACGTTGATGTGATTGCTAGTACTTCCCCAGACCAAACTATTGATGGGATTCTCACCTGCGTAGTGAACAGATTGGTCGGCTAGTCAGTTTTGACACTGAAAGAGAGGGAGGCGGCAGGCTTAATACTGTGAAGTTCTAGAAGAAGTTTTGTGGGACTTCAAAAAAAGAACTTACGAGTCTGCAAAGGTTTTTCAGGACAAATTCTTATCTACATAATCAACATATCTTGGTGGCTAGTTTCCTCTTCAAAGAGAAATATTCTACTGTAGTAATGTAAATACTTGCAGATATTTGAATTTCTTTTAAAATCATAATGCGATGGTAATTAAGGAAATAACTATTAAGATACAGGTTTTTGCCCTTCTGCTGAAGGGGACTGAATGATTAGTGAAGGATGATATAGCTAAATGTAATAATTCAGACTACCACCAGAGTAATGTGAAACGTATTTGAATAATTGGGAGAATTTTGAACAGAGTCAGCTGTTTCCGTCTCCCACTCACAGCTTTTTAAAGAGTAATTATCTATATAAAAGGAAAGATGAAGAGTTGTGAATTCATGTAGCAGTTGAGATGTTTCAATTTTAGTCTTTGCCTTATGAAAATGTTAACTTACATAGTTCAGTAGTGGTCTTGCCTTAAGCTATCAGATACAAACTTGCTGATTTATTTTTTTTTCCCCAATAAAAGCACAATTATGCTGTTCCCTAATTCCTTGTGGTCAGCCTACTTGCTGTGGGTCTCAGCTGAGCTGGCGTACCCTGGTCGCCTCTAATCCTCCCAGAGTCACCCTTTTGGCTGATACGGTTAGTGTCTGTGCCTTCACCCTCCTGTTGCCTTTGTTTTCGCAGGCGGTATGGCACCCGCTGTTCCCGCTGTGGGAGGCACATTCATTCTACTGACTGGGTCCGAAGAGCTAAAGGAAACGTATACCACTTGGCATGCTTTGCATGCTTCTCCTGCAAAAGACAGCTTTCTACTGGAGAGGAGTTTGCTTTGGTTGAAGAGAAGGTTCTTTGTAGAGTACATTACGACTGCATGTTGGACAATCTGAAAAGAGAAGTTGAAAATGGTAACATACTGCTTTTGTTAAGAACTATGTTTGTGGTTTAGTTTTAATTAAATTGTTGGGTTTTACTTCATCTTCATTATTAAGAGGTAATTACCTAGCTTTACTAAGGCTGGAAGCACAGGTTCTGGAATTAAAACAATGTGCAAATTATTTGATGTTTTAGGTTTTTTTAAGTTTGTGTAACTTGTTTTCTGTCCTAAGGAAAAGAAAGCAAGAGCATATCTAGTTGATAAAATACCATGCTGGGTCTATTCCTTCCCTCACTTGCAAGGGAGTCGGTTGGGGTGTAATGGGTAATGGTGACAGATCAATTTAACTTTGAACAGAATATGGCTTTTTTTTAAAGTTGAAATGCAGCTGGCCAGCTACTGTTGGTTATGGTTGGAGGACAGTCTGACTTACAAATAACATTGTTCTGAGTGTTTAGCAGATGTTGTTTTCTTTTTAATGCTTCAGGTAATGGGATTAGTGTGGAAGGAGCATTACTAACAGAACAAGATGTTAATCATCCAAAACCAGCAAAAAGAGCTCGGACCAGCTTCACAGCAGATCAACTCCAGGTAGAGGCAGTGCTAAAAACTTATATAGTTCAGGTTTGTGCTGAACCGATAGAAAATCGGTTGGAGGGAAAGAAAAAGCTCGCATGCTTTAAACTATTTCATAAACTATCAAGACACAGCATGTTTCTGGAATTGTTTGTTAGCTTCAGCAGTTTAATATGAAATAGTTACTCTTCAAGCTTTTTATTTCCCTGGGGCAGCCAGTAATTCTACAGAGTGGAAACAAAAAGGTTGTTCTATTTTGATTGCTCGATGAGATCTATTTAATCAGGAATTTACATCGCTACACACAATAAAGACAAAATATTTTTAGAATTATGTAATGTGAAGAGTTGTACTAAAGATGGGTACTGTATATGACTTCAAGACGTTAACAGGATGGAAGTTTGAATTTTGTTGTAATGCACAAGGGCTGCAAAAGATGGTGTTCTCAAAACAGGTAAGTATCGTGGGTTCCTGTTTGTGTTCACGTGAACATAGGCTGCCTCCCGGCAACGACTCTTTCTTGTTTTGCTTTGATTTATAGAGAAGATGAGGAATAGTTGTGCATTTATTTCTTGATTGCCCTTTTTCCTCCCAAGATGGTTCTCCTGAATACTTGCTTTTTTAGATCATATGTTATAGTCTTGGCTATGCTCCTGTACACCAGGAAGAGAGACTATCAACAGGGACTCATCTCTGCTTTCCTTCCTTCTCTTCTTCCCTTATTCCAGCCCTTCCAAAATACTTCACGTGATGAGTTCCTCAAAGTGTCTTTGAGCTCTGCCTGCTAAAAATACGCTAAAGTCATTACAGTCGTGGTGTCATATGTCAAGACCTGGCTTCAGTATTTAATGCTGCACATTTTAGTACTTTTTTCGTAAAGCTGGATGGAGTGAAATACAGGGAAAGTGCATTTGAAGTACTTGGCAGCAATTCTTGTACTGTCCGCTTTGTTCTTGAACATGCATTATTGAAGTATGTTTTCCAAATATCCCTTTATACTAGCTCGACCACTCGCTATAATCTTTTCTATGGTCAGGACTAAAGGAAGCAGGAGCTAGGAAGTCTGCACGTACCAAACCAAAGCCCTTCCTGCAGGGTCGAGCCCGCTCGGGGAGCGGGATTGACTGCATCTGCTCCGCTTTCAAGGCTTCTTGTCTTGTTGCTGCCTTGGCAAGAGTTAGCTCGGGACTGCCTCAGGTGTGAATTATTTCACACTCTGGATCACTGCTTCACTTACATTAGCTTTCTAGGGAAAAACACCATCACCGGGGCCAACTCCCCACGAAAGGGTAGTGGTGAGACCAGATTTAGAAGTTTCAACCTGTAGTGGGAAGGAAGCTGTGGCTTTCTACCGAATCCTAGGTATAAATCCCTGCTTTCAGTTTATAACATGTCTTTGAATTTTGGGTCACGTATGGCCACTACACCATTTGTTTCCTACTGTCTCAGTCTGAGTTCTGTTTTGTTGACCTGTCCTCCTCTTGTTTGTGGTGAAAGCAGTTGAGAAAAGCTAAAGCTGGCATGTGGCTGTTCAAAGCTTGGTTTGCTATTTCAGCCATGACTAGAGACAGAATGTGTTGTTAATACAAAACAAGAATGTTAGCAATAATCTGGCAAGGGCTCTGGACATCATGCTCGAACTTCTGCGAGAGGGAACTTTCTTTTCCAGCAGTAGCCATCGCAACAGGAACTGTATTCAGCGCTGCTTCATGCTTGGTGTCAAGGAAACGTCCATCTTCCTCTCTTCCCCCCCCCCCCCCCCCCCCCCCCCCCCCCCGTTTTAAATAGATTGTAACCTACTTCAGGAGGTGTTTGGGATCTTAGGGCCTCTTGTTATTTAATGACCCTTGCTACCTGCTCAGTGCATCTGTCTCTGTACCTGTCCTTGATGCTGGTATGAGACTTCCAGCAAGAGAAGCATCAGAGGGATCAGTGACTGTCAGCATGTAGTAACACACATCATGAAGTACTTGTACAAAAGGATGTCCCTGCTTCTTGATGCCTTTCTATGAAACAGTAGGAAAGTAAATAGTTTCAACATTTGTGAATGTGGAGAAAAGTAGTCTGAACCTTCAAAGATGAAGCAGGCAAAATTTGCAGACCATCAAGGGACAAAGTCCAGAAATGAGAAACTACAGTTTACTAAGTTGCTGAAGATACCCTGCAGAAATCCATGAAGCCTTACTTCCTTAAAAAAGGTAAACTCTTACAGGCTCAAAAACTGTTCAGGATGCAGGCTAAGTTGACAACTACTTCCTCAAAAATGTAATTCATATCCTAATGACAAGTGTTCACTTCAATTTTTCTGTAAAAATATGAGTGTAACCAAACAGTTATCTAGTGCAGGTGAGCTAAGGTGGAGCCTCTGTGTTCCTCAGGTCAGTCAAAGGTAAGTGAGGCACAACAGTGTTTCCCAGTTGCCTGCACCCTCCACGCAGCTGAAGAGAGGGTTAAGTTGCTCCATACAATACAAGATGTAGATGGTGATTGACAAGTTTGGAGAGGTGGATCAAAGTTGATTCCTTCCTTATGCGGGGTGCTGTGGTCTGCTGCTATAGGCATTTTCTTCATCAAGCATCTTTGAATTGCTTTGCAGGGAATTTTCTCCCACAGTTCTTTTAATGTAATCATGACAGAGCACCTCCTCCACGTTTTACTACTGCTTACTACTTTATTAATTTCTTTCATTTCTGGTAAATGTCTCGGCTCAGTTAAGCATAGTAAGGAGCTTGTATTTTGACTTTGGGAGAATTTTTTTTCCCCTTAATCTACTGGGGACTGTCTGGGGACTAGCAAATACAACGGTTTCCTAAGAACAGGCAAGGAGGATGACCACAGTCTGAGAGGAGTCTCTAATGCTGCTCTCGGGGCTGCACACAAAAAACTGCAGTCTCTTATCTTGCCTTTTCAGGTTATGCAAGCACAGTTTGCTCAGGACAACAATCCAGATGCACAAACGCTTCAGAAACTGGCAGAAAGAACAGGCTTGAGCAGGCGTGTTATACAGGTAACTGCTAAATCACTTGACTAACAAAGTCTGGTACTTGTCCATTGGAAACGCTTAGTTAGAGTTTTCTCCGTGTAGTTATTCTGAGATGGAAAAAGGTCTGTGGCAACTTTAACATCAGACAACGTCCTTAGTCAGGAATAGGTCTAGAACAACCATGCTAATTTGGAAAACTTGCTGTATTCCTCTTGCACTTTGTGTGGAGTATTATTAATCTTCCAGGAAGAAACTTCTTAGCCTAAATAGTATAGCAATTGGCACTAAGCTCTTCTAAATATAAATTTCTGACTTCAATAGCCTGTTCTTAAGACCTGCACTCTTTGAAAATGGCTTGTGGTATGACACATTAGGAGTAAGTCAATATCTAGTGGTCTGTTCTAAAAGCAGAGTTGAAATACATACCCCTGCCATCCAAAAATGAGAGAAACGCAGACTTAGAATCTTTGCTTGAAGATGCCTCTCAGCAAACATTATATGCGTGCATTTTTTAATACATAAATACAAGGTTTAATATAACATAAATTATATTTTTATATAAATAAAAATAAATTTGCAGTCCCCTTAGCTTATTGTAGCCTGGAAGATTGACAGAGTTTCTACAGAAGCAAGGTAGCTGGCAGGTGTGATCAAGCCTTAAAAAAGTGGAAGCTTGCACACTTGTCAATGTGAAAAAAGAAATGAGGATGTTGTGAAAACCTTTCTTCGCCGTCAGTAGCGTTCAGGCACAGGGATGGCTGCGTCCCGTTACATGCCAAGCAGTGGTGTGGGGCTGCGGATGCTGTTGCTCATCCTGGCGGGATGCCTGGCTCCAGGGCTGTGCAGCCCCCCGCCGTGCCTGTCCATCGCAGGCTGCTGGTCACTGCAGAAGCTTTCCTGACTTGGCCACGCTTGTTTGAGGCACCGTGTAGGCTTAGAATGAATACTTCTTCATTTGGACTGTCAGTGTTATGTTAAAGGCCCAACTAACTAACTGAATTCAGCTGAAGTTAGAACTCTGAGGGTTTTATTATGCTAATGTTGAAAGATAATGCAATCTATCAACATGATGTAAATTTTCCCCCCTTTTCAGGTGTGGTTTCAAAATTGCAGAGCACGCCATAAGAAACACGTTAGTCCTAATCATTCATCTACTGCTCCTATCACAGCAGTTCAGCCCTCCAGGCTGTCTCCACCCATGTTAGAAGAAATGGCGTACTCTGCATACGTACCCCAGGACGGGACTATGTTAACTGCTCTACACAGCTATATGGATGGTAGGTGTAACAACTTTATGTATCCAAGTAAAATCATTATTGACTGTAGCAAGACCAGTTTACCAAGTGCCAATTAAAGAAACTTAATGGATTTCTAATTTCTAGTATTCTATAAAGAATATCTTAATACCATACTTGCTGTCATTAAGAAGTGTGCCTCTTCAAGCAGTAGCCCTTCACTGTAAGAACACAGCTGAAGATCTGGGTATGAAGACCACTTTTTGTGTTTCCTCCAAACTATGAATACTAGTAATAAGAAATCAAACACTTTCTTAAGCATCCATGCCACGTTTTTAATAATAAGTAATTTAAATGAAAACTGTTTACCACCCACTCCAAGGATTGTTAGTATACTCAATCCAGCAACTTCACTGAAAACTTAAGCTTCCCTCGCAGTAACAGATGGTGGAGGGAGCCTGGTGGTCTAAAGTGTGTTTCAGTCATCGCATGTCTTATGACCCAGCAAGTCAGCAGCTTTGGCTCCTATTTGTGATTAGGAGAGACTGTGAAGGTTTTGGGAGAGCTTGACTCTGAGCTGCACGTGTGGCCTGAGCTGCTTTTTCTCCAAAGCAGTGGTGTAAGGTGGGCTGCGGGTGGAGGAGTGTGAATGCTGGGCTAGGGAAAATGGAGCATGCTGTGGTGGTTGGGACCAGTGAGCTGTTACTACACAGGGGATTTACTAGCTGATAATATTTTTCTACCTCCAATGAAGTTGACCAGTAAATATTTCTGCTTTTGTAGCTCATTCACCTACAGCTCTTGGACTCCAGCCTTTGCTACCCCATTCAATGACACAACTGCCAATAAGTCACACCTAATTCCTTTCTGTCAGGGATATAAGCTATTAAGGATGTAACCTTAAGTCATTTATTGTGAATTAAAAATATCATTGGAAAGATATTAATGTTAACTTTTTATTTAACATCTAAAGCATTTTCAAGATCATTTTTGCTGCCCAGGTACGTAAGTATATTTAGCCTGCAAGACACTTTTATGGATTCTGCATAAATAACTATTACATTGTTTACAAGCCTTATTAAACACCTTTTTGTATTGTCTGGAAGTAGTCCACTCTAGTTATGTGTGTGTTAATTTATTTGTCATCAAAAGAGCACTTTGCCTAAAAGAAAGGACTGACAATTGTGCAAAATGTTTACAATTCTTTGTGAAATTGTAGTTTATCATTAGTTTGTATCTGTAAGTTATTGCTGAAAGTATTACCTGTATTTGAGTTGTATACAGCCTATATGTTAAAGCTTATTTCTGTGAGTTTACAAAAATAAATTTTGGTTGCAAATATTTTCAAAATGAACTGAATAAAGTTTCTGCTGTAGCATGCTAAGCAAAAATGCTGTGTTTATGGCTGAACTGTGATCATTTGTGAAGCGCTTAACTTGAATCTTTAAGAGCAGGTCCCTGGTATACATAGGGACACCAAACTCAGGAGTGTTCATACTTGTCTCAACTGATTTTTAAAATCATTTAACGGGCTTAGATGGGTCTTGAAACACTCCAGATAGGTGGTACTTTATGCAAAACAGTCCTGTTTCTGAGGGTTGAGGGTGCATGCCTGCAGAGTGAGGGAAATCATACAATCCTTTAGGTTGGACAAGACCTTTAAGATCATCAAGTCCAACTGTTAACCTCCGCTGCTTCCCTGGGGCAGCCTGTTCCAAGGCTTGCTTAACCCTTTCAGTGAAGAAATTTTCCCTAATAAATGGTAGATGTATAGCATAGATTTTTAACTGTGATTTAAGTCAGCAAGTGGAGAACCTAAATTTGCATCTGCTTTAACATTTTGAATTTTTACTACTTCAGCTTCATTTCTTTCAGTGGTTTTATCTTGCAATTTTAAGCAGGATGGTAACTAACACACAAGACTTAGTCTGCATTTTTAAAGTAAAACCTAGTTTAGTATTTTAACTGACCTGTATCAAACTGCATATGAACAGAGATTAGAATTTAGTCAAATATACAAAAGTCTACTGTATTTAAAACTGTGCTAAGATTTAATTGCAAAGAATGTTTTGATGGACAAAGGCTATACCGTACTGTCAATTGAACTGATTTTTGTCTTCAGACTAGCTTCCTTCAAGGATTTGGGACTGGTAGATCCCATCTGTGCACCTAAACTTTATCTGCATCAGAAGGAGATTATACTTTTGAAAGTGTGTCCATGCCCCCCCCCCCCCCTTTTTTTTTCCTCCCAACTATAAGATAGTGTCTTTACCTTGTGAAATTTCTTACTGTCCTGGTCAAACCATTTCAATGTGGAAAAGGTAGCGTTCTCCCTGACGCCATGGAAAGATGATGGCTTTTGAGAGCATAACTTTAAGGGCAAGCTCTGAATTATTCAAGTTCCATAAATTAAATGTTGGCACTGTTTCAAGTGCTATTCATAGGTGTCTGAGCTAATCTGAGTAGCAAAAGCAATCTATTTGCACTGGCACAGTGGTTTGTCTAGGCTACTATTATCCTGCTGCATTTTTTTCACAAAAAACTCTGAAGACATGAGGTGTTGTGAAGCTTGACTGACTTGATGTTTTATTCCAATGTAACTTCTTAGTGAAATACTCTGGGTGGAATACTAAATTCAATATGTTGTTTTCAGTACCTAAGCTAGCTCCATATATCTGCATGATACAAAACTGCATGCATAGCAGTAGGCAAACTGGTTTCTGTTCATTTGTTGGGCCTGATACGCACGTAGGATGCCCTTACTGCTGAAGTTTTACCAGTTAAACACTAAATAATGCTAATTTAGATCTTAAGGTAACTTGCCAATTTAAAATACTATTCAGTTGTCTTGCTTTAAAATGCAACTTGACTTACATCAAGTCCCTTTAAAGAAAAGTAAGTAATCACTCTAATTTGAAGGGCTAAGAAGCTTTAGGTTGCCTGAAACAAAGTAAGTCTAAGCTTATTTATGAAACACCCCCTTCTGTTCTGTTCCAAAGTTAGCGCAGGATTAACATAAATGGAGAGCAATTTTCCCATTTCCCTATGAAAATAGGAAGCAGGAGGAATCATCTTTTGTTACTGTGAATGCCTGAGCAGCTATTTGTAAGTGCAGCTGGGAAAATGTAGGGTTGAAAATAGGAACCTCCAGCAGAGGAGCTGGAAGTTTGAGTCTTCTCTTTGAGAACGTCGGACCTGTGCCACTGCTGCCTTCAGCTGTCTGCAGCTGGTGTTAGGCTGTGTGAGGCTGACAAAGCATATGGAAAACTGAGGACAGTTTTAATCTGCTGCTCTTGACCAAAGCTGTTGCTGTAGCCTGATTTGCAAGTCTGGATGCTTTTTCTCCTGGTTATGCACTGATTTGCATTTGTGACTTTGCTGCTTTGCTCATCTGACCCTGGAGTCATCATCCTTACTGCTGCTTGCTGTTTAAGAGAGTAACTTGGATATTACTGTGCTGAGGAAATTCATGGGATCTACTTACAGGAAGAGAATACGGCCATAGCAGGAACATGTAGTATGCTGAGTCAGCACCTTTTAGACCGCACAGGTTCAATTTAAAAATGACATACTGTATGAAATTAGCATATGAAATAAATTGGTCTTAACGTCTTGTTTAAAAGTGACCTATCTTGAACAGAGAACTATATAGAGCTCTGCCTAGTGCTCTGCTATGTGGATGCTTTTGCAGAGAACTGTATGTGTAATATATTCCCTCTCATCCCAAAGCGGTTAGCCTACAAGGTAGGATGATCATGTGGCAGTTGTTAATAGTTTCAATGCAATGTATCTTAAGAAATCCAAATTGGAACTAATGATGCAAAACTTATTTTGCTTCAAGAGGTTCTCAAAGGAAGAAATATCACTAAAACCAGTGAAAGTTGTGTCTCAAAAGTACTGTGAGAAGACTATCAGCTCTTGCTCCTTTTCCCCTTCTTTCCCTGACCTGCCTAACCAATGCAAGTTGGGGCTGGTCACGTATCATGTGTTGGAAAAAGTTAGTACACTGCAAAATAAAAATTATTATATTCAACCTGCTGTAGGAGTGAGAAATATAGACAAAAAATACAGACTTCACAGAATCTCTAAAGGATGTCTGTTTATTATTAGAAGTTGACAGTATTTCAGTTTGCAGAGTAAAGAAATACTCTATTGCTACAGCATCTTCAAGATCTTTTAGAAATATTTCAAACTCTGCAATTAAATGAAATACTGGAATCTAGATGTTTTGAAATTCCAGCTACTCACTGGAAATACGAGTTTGTGTTCATATGAACTTGAAAAGTACCGAGGCATTCTCTAGTCTGCTTTTCACCCTAAGGCACAATGCAATACCTTAGCTACTGCTAGTGGAGATGTTTCACTGATCTGTTCTTAAATGTCTCCAATAGTAGAAATTTTTACAGACTCCACAGGAAATCTGGCACTTTCTTAGGAAAAAAAAAATCCAACAAAAGAAAACCCCCAGTCTTCTCTTCCATGCCAAACAAATCTGATTCATCGAGTTTTTCATACCAAGTCATGTTTTCTAAATGTCTAATTGTTTCCGTGCTGTTTTCTTTGCCCATCTTCTTGAAGCACGAAGCTCAGTTTTAGCCGACCCCTTACTGGTGCTCAGCAGGAGGATTAGGGCACATCAGTCGCTTGTTGCTATGTGTTCCAGGATGATGACTGCTTTTCTTCTAGTAACACTACCCTCCACATTCTGTTTGTGACCAGCTATTATCTTGTCTCCTGTTTGCCATTCTCCATAGATTATTGCAACCTAGGTAAGCAGCTTCTATTTTGCCATACTGAATTTCACCCCGCTTCTTTCTTACTGTTTCTCAAAGTTTTCAAAACAATTTTGAATTCCAGTTCTGAGCTCCCCTGTGCTGCCTCTTTTGTGTTGTCAAAAAAATCACTGAGAATCTCTTTATTCTGTCATCCAGGTAATTAACTAAAGTACTGACCAGAACCTGATCCTTTGGGAATTCCATTTTTTAAACAGGAGACTGTATCACGCGAACTGCTTACAACTACTTATTTTCCAACTTTTCTATCCTAGGTTATTTTCCTATCTTGCTTATGTCAGCCTGTGACATGTGCAACTGCTTGACCACCCACATAGCTGTTACCCTTGCTAAAAGGAAGTTGGGCTGATGTGACAGTCTCATTGTTTGTATTCTTGTTATTGTTGGTGTGGTTAAGATTTTAAAATTCTTGAATAGAACAATTAGACTGAAATGAAACTGCATTATTGCATTCCCTGACTGTCTTCTGCCCATTTCCTGGACTCTAGGCACCATGTCAATTCTTCTTTCTCTTGATGTCTCTCAAAAACAAGTTAATGATTTGGAGAGGTTGCTATCTTTCGGCTGTCCTAGGACAAAGTGCGGCAGGCCCAAGCTACCCAAAATAATTTAGTTTGAAATCATCTAGAGAG
This sequence comes from Balearica regulorum gibbericeps, assembly GCF_011004875.1. Taxonomy (NCBI): domain Eukaryota; kingdom Metazoa; phylum Chordata; class Aves; order Gruiformes; family Gruidae; genus Balearica; species Balearica regulorum. Next base: position 254,384 of record NC_046191.1, on the reverse strand, counting down.
CTTGCTTTTGTTGGCCTCAGTACTAACTATGCTAGTGACTTGTTCAGCGAATTTTTTGTTGTTGTATGGTTAGTTGGGGTTTTTTTTTTGGTCAAAACCGATACAGGTGAAGATCTCGTCTGGCCTTCTGGTACTCACTGCCTATGGTTTTGACTCTGAGTAACAGATCAGCACTAGCTGTACTCTTGCTTAGATTTATTAATAAAATGCACACAATGCTGTTTTCTTTACCCCTGCTGATGTTTGCTAATGTTGCCTGATTTTGTGAGTTGGCTTTTGGCTAGAAGTTCATGTTGGTTTTTTTATATTTGCATTATAGTAACCATAACTACTAACGTAACTTCTGCATCCTTTCTATGATTACATCTGAAGTTGAAGAGTTGCTTAAAGTTTAGGCAAGTTGATCTTACTACACTTCTACCTTTCCTTTATTCATTTTTTGTAAGTATATGTTATGGAGAGTTCTCATTTCTGAAGAAACTTGCCTCCCCCCCAAAAAAATAAATTTTTTTTTTTTTTTTTACAGCTCAGCTCTGGATTGGTGGTATGCCTTCTTGAACCCCTGTGTTTCCATCTTGCAATACACTATTTCTTAGGACGTGCAAAGTTAGTGATGTTATAAGGACGGGTGGTCAAATAGATGTACGAGCAATAACATCTTCATAAAACGCACTGTTTGCAGAAATATTTTGACACAGTAATCTATGCTTTTGTCTCCCTTTTCCTTGTCTTTTTTAAAAAATTACTTTGCACTTAAAATCACTACTGATTAAAAAGTCACACTAGTCTCTGACAAATAAAATTGATTCTATCCTTAATTCAGAATGACAGCTGGTTTATGATGGAAGTATATATTATTAAAGTAGAAGTTCACGCCTTCTGCTTTTTGTACAAACACATGAAACCCACGTGTAACCTGCTGTAACAGCTGAGGAGATCATCCCCATTCTCTGCTGTGCTAGTGACATGAATACCAAGCTGCAAGTTCACAGAAGGCCACTGCTGTGGTCACCCTGTGCAGGGCTAGAAGGTGGCCTGCTGCCCGTAACCCTGCTGCCCGTAGCTCTGCCAATGTTGGCTAAGGGTTTACTTGATTCCATGCTGCTGATTTCATCCATGGCTTTCAGCATTACAGTAATGTACATTTAAACTCCAAATATCCACTTGCTAGACAGCTACTTGGGAAAAATATGTGCACCTGCAGCAGAAAAAAATTTGCAAGTTCAAAAATTTAACTTCTGTCAATTTAATTCTATGTATTACTGTTGTTGCTAGTTAACTTTTAACTCCTATTCATTCTAGAATTAAAAATTAAGCAGCTACACTTGTCATACAAGTCACTAACAGCATGATAACCAAGCTTTTTCAAAAGCTGAAAAAAATTTATCATTAGTTTAAATGAAGAGCAGACAAAAACCTGAACTGGTTTAGTTAATTTCTAAAAAGCCACAGTTTAGTTACGTGTGGATGAGTCTCCAGAACAGTGACATCTAGGGACAGGGAAAGATAGTACAAGATTAGTAACAAACCCCACAAACTTCCACCAAGTTGTCAATAAATTGATTTACACTGACGTATATGTTTGCACATTTTAACTCTCCTGGTTCCTTTTAAAATAAAATGAATAGTTACTGAAAACATACCAATCTGTTAACTCTCTCTTGCACGTGTTCTCGGGTAGAACACGAGAGAACAAGATGCTGTGGTGGGTATCTACTGTACTACAGTGTACTTTTAACTGGCTTTAATACACAGTAATGGCATGCAGTTCTAACATGAATTTTAGAGAGGGACCGTCTGTTGTCTTATGTAGCTATCCTGGTTTCAAGCAGAGTAGTTTTTCCTTCATGTTATAAGAGGATGCCTTTTCAGTTATAGGTAAGGTTGTAATTAATGCTCACCCATCAAGAGATGCTGAGTCCAGAACATGTTCCGAGCAAGGTAACGTTCGTTCATACAGCCTCTCTATTCCTGGGAATAAAAAACGGGAATACTGCAGGTACTCAGTGTGTGCTTTCATCAGCCACTTAAATTTGAAAAAACAGGTATGTTTGGAATTACATCACGTCTTAGAACAATATAATCTCAAACTCTGGAGGTCTACATCTGTTACAAGACCACTGCTTTAAAATTGTTTACAGATTTTTCCAATAAGTCTGGTAGTAATAACTGCAGTACAAATGTAACATAGCTATTTTTGTCTCCTGTGGGGAAAAGCATTATTGTAGACTGATAAACTGAAGTTAAAGGAAAAGACTTATTGGGCCATTCTTAGTTCTTCCATATATGCTAAAACAACTCCCGATCAAATGTTTTCTGCATTCTATTTTAAAGAAATTATGCATTGTGAGTAGTCTCCAAGAGAAAAATAAAGCTTACCTCCATTCATTCTCTATCCTGGCATCCATCACTATCCCTAGCTGGCTCATCATCAACACTTAGTCTTTCTCATTCTCTTTAAGGATGGTGTGGCTTTAAATCTGGTCTTCTATGAAATGGATGCCAGGGAAGGGAAAAAAACCCCCAAAAATGAAAAAACAAACCTCTTAGCAGAGAAGCTGTTTCAATATGTAAAATCTTCCTAGGGTACATCAAACTTAGTTGTTACAACTGCATCCTCTTCCATTAAGAAGATACGTAACATCTTTGCTTTGAGAAAAGTCTCGAATGTACCTCATGAAACTTTGCTTAGTTCTCTCATGCTGCTTAAGGGTCTTGTTGCAAACCCACAAAAGTCTAAGATAACAGACAGCGTATTCACAGCAAAGGCAGTAACTTGCTTTCTGAACTTGGGCTTAGAAGCTCAAGGCTTAATTCTTTCTTCTAAGCTGCTGTGATAATGTCTGTATAGTTTCTAAGCATTTTACAAATATGGCTCTGTGTGTACGGACGTCACCCAGAAACACAACACGTGCTCATCCCTAGAGATGCATCAAGGAGATCACATATCTGTTAAACTGCCTGGGAGTCCAGCCTGGCCGTACGGCTTCTGTGGAGTAATAAGGGTGGTACAGGTCAGGAGGTTTCAAGTGTAAACTTGCCCTAGAACCAAAAATCCATTCTCTGTCTATTCAGAACACCTTGGATTTGAGGGATAAATTGGCAGTTATGGTTTTTTCCTAGTAATTTAAGTCTGTGCAGTGTACTCTATATTTTCCAAATATACTCCCCTGAGAAAAATACAACAGTGATTTTAGAATCAGTGCTGCCTCCTAAGCTGCTGACTTGCTGTCCTCAAATGAGGTGACACAACATAAGTCTTCTGAGGTCTAACATCTTTCTTCTCACCAGGCTGCTGGTGCAATACTGTACCTTCACACAGACTATTGATCCCTCTCTTCTTGTTAAAAACTGGGTAAATCAATTTGATGAGGACACCCACAGTCAGTCTATTAAGAAAAAGGTACTTCCAGCATGAAAGAATTACAGCTTATTTCAGGGCTAGGGAAAAAAAAAGTCTCTAAGCTATGTCTGGCACTACTACAGACTAGTCTTATATCAGTTCACCTGGGCTTGTCAGTAAATATTGTGGTCTTTTGAAAGGCTTGAACTCAGCAAAGCAAGCAGTGAAAAATCAAAGCTGTACAGAGAATCTTTTGAGAGTAAATTTTGATAAAGTGGCTCAAACCAGAACAAAACCATTGAGGAAACAATACTACTGCAAGAAAAAGACACCCCCCTACCCCCCCAATCCCACAAAATCTAACTTATACACTGAGCTACAAAGATGCACCTTTTCCTGATCCCGTTCAGTTTCTCTCTCATTTTACATTATATAATCTTGGTGACTTCTGTGTGCGCAAAAAAGCAGCTTCTGGGAACATGCTTTTGAAGCATACAATAGAACAAGGACAAAGATTTTGCTTCTTTATGTCATGCTCCAGCACAGCTAGACTCCTGGGGTGACTGTTTTTATGTCAAGATATAATGTTCTTATGTGGGAGCGATTAATCATGCATTATTCACTTCATATGTTACCTATAGATGTGAAGCCCCTAAGTTAAGAGTAAGGAAGTAAGTATTTACTCTTTTGGTTGAAACAGTTGGTTGTTTGAAGTGCAATGATGTAAGACATGAGCTTTACAGTATTTAATCATTACCAGGATTAGCAGCACAGGTGGAGGAACCAGTCAATTATTTGAGTGTCCATCCATTATTTGTCTCCCTTCCAGCACTCATCTTTTCTCTTCTGCTCCCCCTAATTTCTTTTTTTCATCACACAAATAAGCATACGGCAAATCAAAGTAGTTCTGGGAAAAGACCTCACAACTTCTTTTTCTGCCTGAAAATTGCACATTCCTCTCTTTACACAACTCTCCCTGGACTTCTTCCCCACCCCTCTCATAAAGAGCTTTTCCCTGTCAGGCACGCACATGACTATGTATCAGCTCTGTTTTGGACATTGCTGACTTGTAGGGCGGTTTTTGTTGTGGGTTTTGTTGTTTTTTTTTTTAAAGCCCTCCCACATCTCAACAGGAACCAATCCCTCCCCCTTCTCCCTCCACCAAGAATGATATAACAGCTGCCATCACAAACTGCACCAATATTATTTCCCAAGTTGACCTCATGGGAGAAAGCTTTCTCCTGCTCCAAAGCTCCTACAAACAAAGTTTATTACTGAAAGATGGGAAACCTAGAACAAGTAACAGTATACCAGTATATAAAAAAGTTAAACATTTTTCTTATTTTAAAATTAAGTCACTGCTTTTGAAAGACAGCTACTCCATTAAAAAAAAAAAAACATACAAGGAAACATTTGATTTTTTTTTTTTAATGTGAGTTAGCAATTCATCTAGGAAAGCTAACCATAAAAACATCATATAAATAAGACGTAAACTGTAGTTTGCTGAATGCAGGAACAACTAACAGCCACCTTTTTTACTGTTTTCAGAAATAATCAGCAGAAATACTAGCATTCCTGTAACATGGATACAGGCATTTACCCAAAATATGGTTTTTAAAACCAAAAAAATGCATGTGTATAAGTTATGCATAGTTAAATTCATAGAAATGTGACAATTCAATATACGTTTTGATCTTTAGTTCTCTGCAGGAGTTTGTACAGGCACCTTGGTAGTGGACTGAAATGCTAAGACATACTCCCCAGGGTATGTTCAAACATGCAGTTACAAGTTTGTTGTCATGAGATCAGCTCTGAAAGAGTTGCCACCACTGGACACCAAGAGCCAATAATATTAAACTCACAAAGATAACATCTACTTTTTTAAGCAGCAGTGACCCAGAGCCACTACAGCTGAGTATTATACCATGATTTGTTAAAATCTTTTGGACCGTTGTTAGTGTTGTCACAAAATAACCCACTTGTAAGCTTAATCAAACCAATATGATGATGCTATCTAAGTACTTGGTACTTCTGTAACAAACTGTAAGTGCAGAAACTAAAAAAAAAAACAAACCCACAACCAAACAAAACCAAACACCCTCCCCCCCCCCAAAAAAAAAAAACCCAACAAAAAACAACCCAACCTCACTTTTGACATTATCATTTGGAGCAAATTAAGCACGCAACCTTCTCCTGAGATTACTTCGATTCTTTTCCAAACTCTGGCTCTTTCAGACTCCAAAATTAAAATAGATTACCCGCAGAGCCCAGCCAAACCAACAGAAATGAGAACTTGGGACCTGATGAAATGAAAGTTGATTCAAGACAGGAAATTGAGTTGGTCAGATGTGTTGAAAATGATGGCAACCAGAAACTACATTATGAAGCTCTGTATAAAACAATCCCTTCCTTTCCCTCTCCAAGACATCTGCAGATGTCTGGATTTGCAAAGTAGCATGTCAGTTCTTAGAAGAAAATGCACCAACAGCAACATTCATCTGCAAAGTCAAACTGCAAAGACATCACAGGTGGTACACATCAAATACCGTCCAAGACAAAAGCAGAAACATTTTTGTCCTGTTTATGGCCAGGGTCTGTTTTGTTATAACAGGTTAGTTGTGTTATCATTTCCTTCTTCAGTGGAAATTTCAGTCAGACCACACCACTGCTGACTGCACCACTAGTCCGTCCCAGCTAACTGCAGCACAATCATGACCAACGATGCCAGCGTGGAAAGAAAGGCAGCCTCTTCTCCCCTTGCACTGATGCCAGCGAGGAGAGCTCCCTGAGCAAGGTGCTTCCTGCAACACTCCTATCTGCTCAAAAGGAGTAGCCACGCCGCATCCTGTCAAGTGGTGACATGGGTCACTGGTCCGCACCCCAGGCCTGCGGGGGAGACTTGTATGGTACAATGTTCCCCTTGGGTACCTAGAAACAACAAACCTTGCAAAAGAAGTTGGAATTCCTAGAAAAAAACTGGAGAGCAGACTGCTGGTACATGAGAGGAAACTCAGGCTGGGTTTTGAAATTCATCTGGATGTGGATTAAAGTTTCTATGGCACGCAGCCAGCATTAGATTTAAATGTAATATGAATGGCAAGAAAACCATGTGAGATATAAAACATATCAGTCTGAAAACACATTTAAAAGGAGGCAAGAAAGCAATTTTGTTAGTAAGCCTGACATTTTCTGAAGGAGGACGATATAACTAATAGCTGCAGTCAGTTCCAACAGACCATGTGCGTTAACAGAAGATACTGATGTAGTTTAAAAAAATATCCAGATTTAATTAAAATAACTACATACATATGAGATACATAGTAAAGGTCCTCTATGCTCCAAAATCCCCTTACAATAACTTTTATATTACAAATGTATCTTCCGACGTCTGGGTACACTATGATAGATTCTGCAGGGCTATACATGAGCCCCTGAGTGAGTTCAAACAATGATATTGTGCTTTAACATACAGAGTGCTTCAAGATTATTGTTGTTGTTTATTGCTACAGTCAGAACTGAGCTTTACAGTGATGTTTTACAGAACAAAAAGCATGTAGTCTTTGCTTGTCAAATTTGTGTCTGATCACGTTTGAAAAAAAAAAAAAGAAAAAAGTATGCTTTCATAAAGATTTACTATAGAACAGCAGTGCCTTTTAGCTTTTCCAAGCAACTGTTCTCTACCAGGCTTGTATCTCTTCCTGTGTGGCATGGCCTCAGTCAGCCTAGCTGCTAAACTGGGAACACCAGTATCCCTCTGAAGATCACTTTTACAGTTCAACGTTCACTATTTATTTTGGACGGAAATTGCTCACATCTCAATCTGTCTGTATTTGCCCTTTCACAACTGTACTTTTCCAGCAGCTGTCATCCCTCCCCTGAGGCACAGACACCTCATGACTCCTGCACAGCAGAGTACCACTGCTCATGGCCACTGACTGCCTGACCACGCAGCTGACTGGACAACACAAACCCACCAACCTCCCCACCAAAACTAACAGCATTTAACCCTAAGAAATAGTATCCTACAGTGTAAGCCTAATGCACTGCTGATTTTCTCTTAAATGATATATGCTGCAATTCTGAAATTAAAGTTTCTGTGTACCCTGTGAGCTTGAATGCATCTATTTGCTATTCAGTCACTGAGTCCCAAAGGTGCAGCCGCAGTTTCTCCACTGAAGCATTTCCAGCTAATGTGTCCTCCCGCTGCAGATGCCACTCTGCCCAAGATGACAGCAAAGCCCAGCTTGCCACACCTGTCACCATCATAGCTTTTTGTGCTAATTCAAAAACTTTATCTCCAGGTTTCATTGCAGTGATTGCTGAATGCCAGAAGCATCCTCAAACAAGGCTCCCCACATATGGACAAACTATAATGCATACCTTGCGTATTAACCTTGAGCCCAAATTCTCCCTTTGCCCTGCCTCCAAATAACTGCTCCAGCTGCCTCTGCTGAAATCCATCCTCATCTCTGAAAAGCTTTCGCATGTTTTTTAGTTAGGTCTGGGTTCTCCCTCCCCATCAGACAGAAAAATCTACTGCAGACAGAGATACCACCCCATTTCCCCCACTTGTTGCACTGTGCCGCTGGCCAGACTGGGACTCTGGCCTGCTGCAGTTCCATCCGTGATTTCAATGCCTACAGCAGCATTTCCTGCGAAAGCCAAGAGAGCTAAGTCAACCTGTGGTGTGCAATAAAAGCTTTGTTGACCTCACAAAAAAATCAGGAGAAAAATATGGCTTTTAGCGAGTCTCGTAAAACCAATGAGAGATTTCTACTGAATTACAAGGTATGAATTTGGTGGATTTAAAATACACCTTGTCTGGCATGAGACGATCTCAAAACGGTTCAGCCAACACCCCCCGCCCCCTGTGTTTTATTATTAGGTGGTTCACAACATTTAAATAAACAGTGTCACAAACAATCCTCAAGCCTTTAGAAATAAGCATCGCCCTTCCTTGAGGAGCGGTAGCACGGGGTCCCCCCGTGCCGCGGGATTTCGTTTCGGTGTTGTTCCCCCCCCCCCCCCCCCGCCCCGGGGACCCTACGGAGCACGGAGCGGAGCCGCCACTGCGCAGCGCCCCGCCGCCGCCCCCAGCCCTGCCCAGCGCGGCCGCTCCCGGACGGGCACCGCCGGCCCGGGGCGGCGCGGGGGAGCCGGGGGCTGGGCCGGAGGGGGCCGGGGCCGGAGGGGGCCGGGGGGAGCCGCCCCGCCGAGGCTGCGTGCGGGACAGACCGCGGGCCGGCGGCCGGCGCTGTGCGGCGCTCGGCAGAAACGCACGTAGTCCGTTTTGTATCTAAATCTTTATTAGAACAATCCCCAAGAGCTGTAAAACAGTGAAGTAACAACAAAATTAAATATTAAACACTTTAGTTATCAAAGATATTTAAACAATACGTTCCTATTTCTGCATAGCAGAAGCAAATGGGTTTTAGAGCTCAAATTGTCGTGCTCATGTTAATTTGGTTTTGGCAAGATAATAATATAACCTTAATAATCACATTAATGAAACAGCAACCTCCCTTCCATTTCTTAAACCTTAAAGAGCCTTTTTTGTGATTTTACAACTCATTATTTGGGACAAATGCATGTGGACTTTTTGTAGCATAGAATATCAGACAATTTTAATATTAGTAGCGCTAGTGTTACTCAAACACGAAGAAACAGTTAGCTTTCTAATTTGATTACAGTGCAGTACAAATTATGTATTACTTTCAAAAATCATCTGTATCAAAAGTTAAAAAAATTAGAGTAATTTATAAAACGCTTCCAGAATAGCAAATTATCAGTCTTGAAATGGAGAACGAACTTTATGCTTATGGACATGCAAATAGATGTGTTACAGTAATATACTATGTATTTGCTAGCTTCTTCCCTTCTGTTTTAAGTAGCAAGAGCCCAATTCTCACCGCAGTTACACAGGTACAATACGTATGATCATTGTAACCAAAAGCAGAATAGGCTCTACTCAGAAGTTCACTATACCATAAATTAGTGTATAAAAAAAATCTACTACTAAAACCAGAACAGTCTTGCATTGTTTCTATTTATTTGCAACACCACAATTGTCATGTGTCTTCTCCTGGACCCACACAGTCTACTTTCATGATATGACAACAGCAACAGGGAAACTGTGTGCACTGCATCACGCAGTTCAAATACATCTGACGTATTTTCTACAATTCATTTTACATCAGTTAATTTTAAATAAAGAGAGTATTGTTTTTCCTATCTAGCCTTTTCTGTTTTGTAATCTACATGGTGCGAATAAAGTTCAAAATATAAGCCAGGTAAAATAATAGCCAGTAAGGCACTTTGTCAGAGAGGACACGGCTGTCCAGGCTGAGCAATTGGTCGAAGGGAGACATTCTATGTTACCGAAAACAGTCAGTCTATTCTTCACAATCACTTCTCTGACAACCCATTTGTAGAAGAATACTTACTGACTGTCCCAGAATCAGCTTGACATTGCGTCTGCCAAAATCTTTTTCCTGTTCTACAGCAGAACATACAACAGTAAAATATTTCATACTTTTAAATACTAATGTTTAAAAGACTATTAGGCATCCTTGTAACCCAAGAATCAGCTGCTGAATAGTACTTGGAAAAAACCAAACCCTCAGCATAAGAAATAATCCTATCTTTCTTGTTTGTTTGTTTTGTTTCTGGGGTCACTTTTTAAATTTTTTTTTTTTTTTTTTTTTTTTACAAAATTTGAAGGCTTGACATTAAAACTTTGGTATAAAACATGTAAATGAAAGCCATCCATTACTATGTCGTAGGGATACACAATGAATTCAACCAGAACTAAGCCAAACATGATTGCGTGGATATGATAGCGGGTGTTTTCTACTGTCTCTTGGTTTCTACATTCTGCTTGTTTCAGACCTTCAAAAGAGTTTTCTATTCATGTAAAGGGCCACCCTGCCTTTCCAAAGCTTCTCCCCAGAGAGGAGGCGCCCAGCTGCGGGCCGGGCAGGACCACCACCCGCCGAGCCCTTCGCGAGCGGCAGCATGATGGGCTCCCGCCAAGTTTCCAATTCCAACATCTCCCCTGCTGCACTGGAAGTGCAGAACAACCACCGGCCTTTTGTCACGTTTCTCGCAGGGCTGGCCTGCGCCTCGTGCAACAGGTGGGTGTTTTGTCACCATCTCCCGTGGGCTCAGGAGCAAAGCAGGTATGACATATTTCACCATGTTAGAGATAGCCACATCTTCCACTCTCTGAAGAATGGAATTTTAAATTTTGTACTAAATTGAGCAACAAAGTAAATGTCCAAATCCATAAATGTCACTGCTAGTACCTCCTCTGTGGTGTAAGTCTGTAGACTTTGGCCCACAGGATTAATTAGGAACCATTATAATAAGTTAGTCTCAAAATGTTTTAAGTGATTCTTTCCCATGTAAATACTTGTATTAACTTCTACTTAATTCATTAATAGCATTTTATTTTTAAAAGCCAATTTTAATATTAAATCATTATGATTTATTTATTCACTTTATTGATTATAAAATCTACATGGTATTGCTTTGTATTTTCACAGTTCTCATAACTATATCATTAAGAAAATGGCTTTTAAGTTTTCTTCTCAGAAATGATGATCACTTACATTCTAAATAATTTCACAAAATAGTGAGTGGAACAAATTTATACATATATATATTTTTACTGTATATAAATAATAATACAATTTAAAACTTTCACTTTTAGAAATTCCTTTAGTAAATGCATAGGATTGTTACAAAAGTCTTCTAATCAAATAACTGTATACTATTTCTATTCTGTTTTATTCCTAGTAAACTCTACGGTTACATTCATATGATAAAAAAAGCATGCTGTATTCGGAAATACGTTTTTTCAGTTGAGCTCCCAGTAAGACACTCAAGTCCAGTACAAATATAGATTACTTAATGCAGTTTTTTTAGCTGCAAACTAATCACACAGTAGTATTTAAAGAAAAGAAGAAAAAAAAGAAAAAAAAAGAAATTATTAGCACATGGACTGTAATCAGACCAGCAGCTTTTTTAATCACAGAATAGTGACACATACTCCCGTAAGTTACTGATTTAATTCTCAGAAGAGATTAGAATAATGAGGGGGGTGGGGTGGGGAGTGGGTGTGGGGGGTGTGTGTGTGGGGGGGGGTGTGTGTGTATTGAATGCCATGCACATAGCGAGAAAGGAATGATGACAATGATGAAAAACTTCATCAGTGAAGAGTCTGATTTTTTCTGAGGGTAGGTTTCTCAGCCCTTTCTGAAAGTCAGGTTTACTCTAGGGTATCTCAAGAGGGGTTTTCAAAAACTGAAGGTGCCCACAATCAGTAATGTTTGAAACTATACGCCTTCATTTTACATCGTTTGAGTCCTAAACTGAACCACTCATTTCTGCTTCAGGGGAAAGGGCTACAGTGCCCACTGGATCACAGAGAATGCGTACGAGTACACTATCACTTGCACCTCAGTTCACAGGATTTCAAGATCCTACCGCGCCCATGACTGCAAGCACGTGGGTGGATATCACTTGTGCATCAACATGACCCCAGCCCTGTTGTACGGACAGTATTTCTGCCTCGGTAGTGATTACAATCATCACAAACTGGAGCCCTAAGTTAGACAGCAAGATCACTTTGTGATGTGGATCCTCAGTAAATTTTCCCCAGAAACTTGCATTCAAACCACCTGGAAAAGGATTTGCCTTTCTTTTTGTGACACCAACAGACTCCTGGGGCTAGAAAAGTATTTCCAGGTGCTGAACTCCTGTAACAGATCTGGCAGTGGTATGGCACATGGAAAGCGGACAGTAATGGAATATCTCATTCACTACAGTGGAATTCATGAAAACTGGGGGCAGGCCTCAGTCTGGTTGGGTCCTTGGGCATCCATGAGACTAATAAATGAAAACCTTTTCAGCTCAGCTCATGGCAGTAATAGACTTGAGAAGTACTCCAGTGTAAAGACTTTCCATGAGCAGAACTGTTGCTAATGTCAGTGACAGTTCTACTAACGGGAGGGTCATAAAACCGAACGCAATGTTAATATGCTTTCTACCAATATATTTTTGTACTAATGACTGGGCAAATTTAATAATCAAAAAGCGAACTAAATTTTTTGGACCGTCTTTCAGTAGCTAAATAATTCATCCTGTATCATGAGAAGACTTAAATGTCTTAATACCTTACTGTGTGAGCCACTGAGAGCCTGGAGACCCACAGAAAGAGCACCCCTGGCCCTCAGCGCCCACACAGTCTTTGCGATGTCTCGTTAAGAAGCCCTTCAGAGCTAGGCAGAGGCAATGGCACATATATGGCCAAGACTTTCTTCCAAGGAAAAAAGACTGCATTTGGTTTTCCTTTCAGTGAAGCTCCACTTCCTCATAATGTAGAACACAATCAGAGACTCGTTAGAGACGGGGCGGGGGGGAAATTAACACAAGCGCATCTCTCTTCGACATCAGCTAAAAATGATACATTCACCATCTTGTACCAGATGAAACCTCATTTGTGTGAGCCACAAATCACTTCAAGTGCAGTGGGACCTTCTCTCAGTTATATCATCTTTTAAGCACAACTCACAGAAAACTTCACTGTAAGCAGTATCAACTATAGTCTTCTCTGACTACCTTCTTTGGGACCTGCAGGGTACCATCATTTCTTAAAAGACGCAGTAGTGGATGTGATTAAAATATCACTACATTTTTTTCAGTGTAGGGAATCATTAATGCATGTATAATCACAGTTTAAATAGCTGTGAACCAGCTTGTACAAAAAAATACAATCATAGCACCATATTTACAAATTTAGTACCATCTCCTGGTTAACTAGAGAGTCTCGAACTATCTTTTTATGGCTAATTAGGTTATATGTTAGTGCTTTCAAAAAATTGCCTGAATTTCTTTTACAAATATACACTTATAAAAAGAAACATTATCAAAACTGCCGTCATCTAAGGCAGCAACTTGTGTTACAAAAGTTATTAAAACATCATTATACATTTAAAAAAGCTTCAAATTTACATTTTCCTTTTCATAGGCACTCTATAAACTAAAACGTGGCCTTGTTCTCACAGCTGTTAGTTTAAGCATTTAAACTAGTTAAATGTTACCAATGTTGCTCATTTTTTAGATATAAGCAAAAGGAAAAAAAATCACCCATTAACCAGAAGCATCATTTACAGTTTTTACTTTTGCCTACTTTATACATGTTTTGCTTAAAAGTGACACTGTTTTGATATTGAGGTTTAGTGTATGTTATCCCATTGCCTTCTTAGGGCTTAGTTCCTTCTTCCCTAGAATTCGGTGAAGGCTAGCTGACATGAAGTAGGGTTTTGCTGTAGATCCATCATTTCTTTCCAGGTCTTCACCTGAATTTACACAGCAAAAGCAGCCAAAAGAGCAAACAGCAGTGCAAACACACACACACACACACACACACACACACAGAGAAGTGAAGAAAGGAGAGAGCAAAAGACCCAACATTAAAAAAAAAAAATCTCAATCAAGGCAATTTAGCTGTATTGTTAAGGACGCTATAAAATTTCTGTTTTCTCAAACCAGAAGAGGTTTTACACAAAGCAGAGACACAAACATCCAGCCATTTTTAAATGACAGCAATGTGCTGTTTTTATTCTCTAGTTCTTTCGTTTGGCAGTATAGGTGGAAATTTTCAGAAACACCCATGCCTCCACAAAGCCTGGCATTTTGGCTGTTACTTGCTAGAAAATTTGTCCCGCAGAGAGCTGTGGATTTAAGCACATTTTAAAGCTGGACCCTTTTTCACTGGCTCAGATAAAGCTCTTTCAAAAAACTTGATGCCACAAGTGCTCAATATTCTGTACCATCTCCTGCTGTCCATGACTGAATGGAAGCATGGGAAGCAAAACAATATGATTTTAAAATAATGAGGCAGACATTACTTTTTTCCCTACAGAAGGTCGTGACTGAATCACTGCTCTGGGTTCAGCCCAGTGTTTACGCCATGCAGGAGTCACACACCAGTGAACAATTTCCCACTGATGGGCAATCTGGAGGGGGTGTGCAGTGAAGCACAGTCATTGCAACTGCAACCCTGCAGAGGCAGACAGCTGTGTCTGCAGAACCAAAAAGAGAGAGCTAGTTGTAAGGAATGGCCCAAGAGGTTAGAGGAAGCAAATCTTCATACAGCTCCATGTCAGTATCTAGCATGTGTCTTTGGAATAAATTAAAAAGAAAATCTGTTATTTTTTGAAAAAAAACTTGTTAGTTTGTTCCATTTCCATTTCATTCTAAATGATAGTTGCCATTTATTTATTGTTTAGCTTTTTTCTTGGAGTGTTGTTAGTGCTATGCCTGTCTGTGATCATGTTTGTTTAGAACCAAAGTCCGTAACTCGAGATGAATAGGATGTAGCTCTCAGCTAGACATCAATTTTCAGTATTCTGACTGATTTTGTTCCTGTGATTCTTTAGCAACCCAGTATTTCCAGAGTCAATGCTAACCTCAGTTCCTAGGGAAGCGAGGTTAAGAAGGTGAGTGTCTAAAGGAAAGAAAGAATTTATGATATTGTAAGAGGAGAATCAGTATTACCATGTTTATCTTGCCTCAGTGATCCACTGTGCATATGACAGATCAAGCCTATAACTATTTCAGTATTCCCTTAGAATTGTCAAATAATTCACCAACTGCAAGAACAATCACTGCCATGTAACTTCTATTTGGACCTACCAGAATGACTTCCATTATAGAAAAAAGTGTATCTTTATTTCTTTAATTCAGTAAATCTAGCAAATGGAATGTATTTTGTAGTAAGTACATCTTCTGATAACCATGCCCTAACTTGAGACCAACAGAATTCTTTTGTGATTTGTAGTATTCTCTCACTGGAGACATTGAACAGCAGTCCCTTTGAGATGCTGCCCATGATTGCTTGCCATTGGGGGGGTCCAAGGGACAGCTAGTTTTTAAAATGGTATTTTACACAAATTTGAAGATAATTCAGCATAATACTTTGTTCAGGGCTATTAAGTTGAAATCAAAGGAGTACCTACATACCAAAAATAACTTTGCTATTAACAAGAGGTTTGAATGAATCATTGCTGTACAGGGCTTTTTAGAAAGCACCCAGAAGCAAACTGTTAATAACATCTGAAAAACAAAAGCCAGATATCCCCATGAGCTATATAGCTACCTTTCATTACTTAAACTAATTAAATTTGAATGCTAAGACACTTCTGCACTGCAGAATGCATCAAGGAGCCAGACTGAAAAGTGGAAGCAGTTTGCTTTTCATGCAGTTTACTAGCATGGCACCAGAATTCTGTAAGGAATGGATAAGGTGGTTTTCTACTCCTCCTTCCGTGACTTGCAGGTATTAGTGAAAGAAAACATAGTACTTACAAAAGCAGAGGAAAAGCGTGTCGACACACATTGCATAGACGCTGAAGAACCCGTGTGCAACTAGGTAGGAGCCAATAATGACCGTCTACAAAAAACAAACCACAATAAACCCCAAATTTAGTTTGGCACCAATGTGGCAGTGCTAACACAACTCAGAAGCCTAGTCTGCTAAGCAAATTTGGGGGGATTTAATGACAGCTCTGTAATTCTCTGGAAAGGGATTACAGGTTCAAGACTGTATCCTAACATGCAGTAGCCATTAGTTTTCCAGCTGCCAAACTGGAGCCATTTCAACCCCCAGAGAGAATATATGCCAGGAATATTGTGAACTCCTTCAAGATTATTCTAAGGAACCACTCATCCTGGAGATGTTCTGGAGTCTAGGGAGGCTACAAAAGGACAAAGAGATGCATCACAAGTCCCTTCTATTAGAAGCCACACCGTCATCGGTGCCTCACCACCAGCCTTTGGTGTCCAGGAAGCCTGAGCAAAGCAGATGTGGAACCTAATTTCTCTGAAGGTACAGAGTCACTGCAGTGCCACGTCTGCCTGAAGGATCCAGAGGACTAGAGTGTAGCAGATCAGTCCTCACTTCAGTGGACAGTATGCCACTGAGATGATGACAACAGGAGCTGTTAGCAGACCATGGCCTGAGTAGTCTGAGCACCTCAAACTGCCCTCAGTGTTCAGGAGGTTAGATGGCTGCCTTACCAACAACGGTACCCAGTAGTAATTTAATGTCGGTGCTTCCTGTGCAAAGATTGGTATTCTCTGTGTGAAGAAAAAGAATGCAAGGACACCTGCAAGAAGCACAGAATGTTAGTGATTCCTATGTTAACTCTGATTTCCTAACACCTAAAGAATGGATGAGACAAAACAAACAGACAACAGATCCAAGGATGGTTTAAATAAGAGTTTGTAAACAAGAAATTCCTCAGTACTAATTATCTGTTGGATCTGTATTCTGACAGAAGAGATATGTAAATGGATCAATTACCATAAAGATATTCATGGGCCTAGAAAGACTTTAATGAATTGTTTTGTTTCATCATTCTACTGGATTTAATAGCAAAATTAATAAATAATGATAAACAAGACAATGACATGGGATAACAAAGACCATTGGGTGGATCTTTTCTAAAATAAAAAAGAGAGAAAAATTCTGCTGCTTTAAATTTTATTGCTTGAAGAAATACTTAACAATTTCAGATTGAAAGGAGAAATGGCAGTGCTAGTGACAAGCACACCAATGTTTAGAACAGACCAATGCATCTACAACAGAACTTGCCCAAAGAATATATTCTTGAAGAGGAAGACATGAGTTAATTTCAGTATTTCATGGCTTAAATTTTGGAGAAGATGTTTCAAATCAAATTTGCTACCCTAGTTTGAAAGTCATTCTACAGTAATGACAAAATATTTTAGATCTGTTCTTGGTACTAATTTTCAACTTTTGATTAAAATAAAATTAATTAGTAATCTTTTAAAGTATAAAGAATACAAAATATGGTTATTTTAAAAATAATGTTTTGAAACTGCTGTTACAATTTAGAAAAACCGTAAGGGAATGCTGCCAACTTGAATTGCTGAAAGTGTTTCATTGAAAAAAAAAAATCACTTTTCTGTTACAGAAAAACATGAATAATATATTTACTGATAACTAAGAAAACCCTATAAGGATGTTACAAATAATCTATTTCTTTTACTATAGCTTATAGCAATAATGGGCTTGAATACAGCAGAGCTTCAGGCCCATCTCCTGCAGACCTGCTCCACTTCCTCTTGTATGTATGCTCTCTGCTACCAGGTGAATCTCATTTCCAATTTTGTTCAGTTCTTATGAAAGGAGAACCGATTGTGGATGGCTTATTGGATGAGAATTTGGTTTGATCCAGCTATGATGCTTTGGCTGCAGAAGTCCTTGCGCCAGCAACACATGCAAGAGCAGTAAAAGCAATTATGGAAAAGATGAGGCGAGGGGGAAGGGGGAAAAAAGAAAAAAAAATATTTTAGTTCAGTCTTGCAAATCCTAGAAATACAGGAACAGCTTCCCAAATAGTCAGACCAATGAGAACCCCCAGCTGTTAATTAAGCATATGTGATTATGGCAGGCATACTTGTAGGTACCAGAAAACAGCATTTGGAAAAAAAATCGTTTAGCTTACCTACACCACCAGCAACGAGAATTTTCCCCAGGAATAAAAGAAAGTCTGTAACTTTGTCCAGAACTGCAACTCTGTTCAGCAAAGGACAAATGATACATAATCATCACAAACAAGACATTTGTAGTCTTTCTCCTTAAATCTATGGCTAATTGACAAAGCATGACCCAGAAGCTGTCTTCTGCTGGTTTCACAGGCTGACAACACAGCCACGCAGAAGCACAACACTGAGATGGGCTTTGTTACAGCCGAACCCCATAAGACAAAAAGCACTGAGTCCTTGCCGAGTTAGGCCTTAATGCGGCAGTACTGCTACAGTGCTTGAGGACCGTTTATTGCTCTTGCTGGTTAAAAAAAAAAAACAACAAAAAAACAGAACATAAAAATATTTTCATTTCAGCCTTTCTACTAGGGTCACAGATACGCCAGCTCAGAAGAGGCAAAGTACACCCCAAACAAAAAAGCAATGTTTGTGTGGATTGCTAGTAGGTCTTCTTTTCACTTAGTCCTATCTGGACACATTTCATGACCCCATAACATGCCAAATCTATTATTTTAAGATATCATGGTAAAAGACTAAAGGCAGGAGGCAGGCCTCAAAGCAGGGAGACAATCACAGGTGAATGAATGAAGATAGACAGAAACATTGACAGTAAATCTGCAGACCTCATTAAAAACAACAGCAGGGAGTTTTTGCTTGAAATCCTGCCAGCCTGTCTTATCAGAAACTGCAGGTAAATAATGGGATGGAAAATGAGCTTTGTATCATCAGCCTCTTGACAGCGCTGAACGCTACGGATATAGTAATACACAGCACTGACTACCATGAAAGATAAACATTAAGAAATATTAAAGAGAACAAATCATCATCAACCTGTCAGAATTCAGAATTAGCAAAATACACACACACACACAAAATCTCAGTTTGAAACAATAAAATTATATGCCTGGCTTTTAGCTGTTGCTCTTACTGATTAGGAGCAAAAGCACAAAGGACAGTGAGGGGACGTTCTGACAGGAAACAAAGGCAGCTTCTCTTTCCTGTTGCACAGGCACTACACGGCACGGACAGCGCTGTACCAATACTAACGCACGCTAACAGAGTGAATGCACTCCATTCCCCCATCTCCAATCCCTTCCTCTTCTTTCTTAAACATCGTTTCCGTTTTCCAGCCTCCCCCTCCATTGCTCTCCTCCTTCCAGTCCTTCACTTAATAATTTAAACCACCTAACCAGTTTTACTGTGCCTCTTGCTTTGTAATTAGATTGTCTGCTGTTACGTCAACGTGGCCTGCTCCTGAGTTATTCTCGCATTACTATTTGATCTCACAGCAGTACAGGAAGAGCCAGGAGCAATGAAGACAAGTACTGATGAGAACGGGAGTTTGGCAGCAGTCCTGGTAGTGAGGAAAAGGGCCAGGGAAGTTCCCAGCACCAGGGGAGATCTGGTTATGTTAAAGATACTGGTTTTGAAAGCAAAGTACTCTCTCTTCTTTACTGCCACTCTCTGACACCCCATAAGCTTTCTGGATGAATCTGAAGACTCAGGTCTTTCTGCTTTCCTTTTCACAGTCAGTGAGTGGACCAAAGCTCGAGAAACACGCATAGGGCAGATGATGAGCACCCCATTCCCATATATCTGTAGGTCTCCTCTCAGGGGCTCCATTGGTTCCTTGGAGGCGCTACTACAATCTACTGGCTGCTTATGAATTTAAAAGACCAATCACCACAAAACTGTTAGATTATATCAACTTTGCATGGGTTATTGTGCTGGACAGCCTGCTGTTACGCACTGAGTGTTAGAAGTGAGGGCCCTGTCTGAGGACAGAAGCAGCTTACAATATTTGGAGGAGACATGGGAGAGGAAAGAAGTGTGTCTTCGGAGTGCAATAGCAGGAAACCCTGACATTTCCAAGGACTGGGAGATGGCCCCTTACCTCACCACATTCCGCATGAGCAAAAAGAATGCTTCCTTTGCCGAGGTACAGAAGTTTTTACCATATATGGCAATCTGCAAAATAATAGTAGCTGTTGAGTATTTAAAATAATTAGGATACCTCCTTGTATGCCAGAATCTTACTGCGTTTAATGCGTACTTCTCTCTAATATGTGACCGTGAAACTCAGATGAACATAAAGCACTTCCCCCGGTCACCTGCTACCTCTCAATGCTTCCCACCAGGTTGGGACAGAATATTATCCATCCTACCCCTTCAAATCACCCGGTGATGAGCATGCCACCCCTTTTGATCTTGCAGGCAGTAGACTCAGTTTGCTCAGTAGAGCAAATAAGGTACTTGCTGAGGGATTCTTCTCACTTCGCTAGTCACCTACACTAGATTTATAGCGAGTGGAAAGGAACTTGCAGAGCAGAAGTGAGTTGACCCCTGTAGGTATCTCCTCTGACCTGACGCTGCTCTCACTTAAGAAGAAATCAGCAATATCAGTATCAAAGTCAGTGGATTTACATCAGCATAAAGTAAAGCAGCTAAAGTTATTCAGGAACCATTTCTTCTTCCTGGAATAGTGTCCAAAAGGGTAAGATATACCAGAACAGCTCTTAGTGCAGTCAGTTTACAAACTGTAAACGAGATGATAGTAAAAAAGAATACTTTCTCTTCAAGATGGCATTATTTTGAAACATCAGTTGCATGAGCATGGGTTATAATTACAGCCACCTCCTTTGAGACAACAAGTCCATGACTGTACCATTCAATTGCTGAAATTGCTTCAAGTCAGAACATCCCAGGCTGAAATCTGTGTACGTTTATTTAGGTGAAAACCTGGAATTTCTCTTCTGGATGCTAGAAGGGTTATTTTAGAGAAATATCATTGCTGCTGTTAGCAGAATTTGTGCTTTTAACTTCCAGGAGGAAATACAGATACCTCATGACTTCTAACCTCCTTATTCAAACACCACCTCCAAACAGAAGTGTCATCAACATGCAGTATGAAACAAGCTAATATTCCTGTTGAAATTAGGATTTCAATTGCTGAATCAGGGGGAGTTAACCAGCTATGCCATCCCTTCCCACTTAGTTTGGGGGGGGAGGGAGATGGACAAGGACTGGCATGAAAAGAGCTGAGTTTAGAAGAATTAAAAAAAAAAATCTTACTTTTTCATGGTAGGACCACATGCATTTCCTGAAAACTCCCATGAATCCCATTACTTATTCAGCAGATTCTAGTACTGCTGGCTGTTGACCTACTATTAGTGGCTAGGGTATTTTAGTGTCCCAGATAGGGGAGACCACATGCAGAGACAGCACATACCATGATGTAGGCATTTCTGTTTATAAATTTTAAGAATTTTTCCAAACACCAGAAACAGCATTTGAGGCAGCAGAGTAGAAATCTAGTGAAGGAGTTCTGTGTACCTGAAAAAAAAGGAGAGAGTACATCATACATAGAATTCATGAACAGTCTTCAGAATCATAGAATCATAGAATGGTTTGGGTTGGAAGGGACCTTAAAGATCATCTAGTTCCAACTCCCCTGCTACGGGCAGGGACACCCTCCACTAGACCACGTTGGCCAAAGCCCCATCCAACCTGGCCTTGAACACTGCCAGGGATGGGGCATAGAAACATAGAACATAGAAAGCTATTCAGAAGAAAATCTTAAATTGTGACAAAAGCAGAAACATTATTTCTTTTCTTCCAGATATGGGCTCTCTTTCTCAACCAGATTTAGCTCACTAGCTTTCAGTTAGATCAGATCCACATCCTGTATGAACTTGGCATTAAGTTCCCCAGGACATACACTCAATTTGAGTAAACCAGCACAGATTCACTGGCTTCAAATGGAACTACAATGGCTAAAAATAATGTGGAATTAATCTCTTATCATTGCTGAAAAACATCTTGGGAAAGTAAGGAAGTAATTTACCAAAGGAGGTCTTAATAAACTAGAGCAGATTCATAAATCTCACCTTTCAGTTTGTGATCCAAGTACTCCAGTATTACTCTAATAAGCTGGACAATTGCAAGAATTAAGGCTCCAAATGCCAGCGAACCTGTATGGTATCTAAAACAAAATAAATGACTGTTACACTGTGCATGTGTATATGTACAATTATGTATGTACGTGCATATGTGTGTGTATATATATATAAATAAAATTATAACTGGAGGAAGGTCCACTAGTGGGAATTACATATACTAACAGACCTTCATCCTGATCCACCAGAGAGACAAACAGGATGAAGCCACTGGTGCTGTTGGTGTTTGTGTGAGTGCTCTGCACGTCTGTCAATCTGTGTGGCCAGCTGTGTACGTATGTGTTGTATACATGTATTCGGGTGTGTGAGCCTGCTAGGAATATGTGCTCAGCCTTGTAATTGGTGGGACCTGGCACATGGAGCTGCAGCAGCCATGCTGCTACTGGGCTACAGGATTTAGCCTCCCCCTAACAACTGCATTTCCCTGCTCATACTGGTTTGGGATGGAATAGACTTAGTTTTCTCATAGCAGCTTGCACAGTGCTATGTTTTGGATTTGTGCTGAATACTGTTGATAACACGCTGATGTTTTAGCTATTGCTGAGCAGGGTCAAGGACTTTGCTGCTTCTCACCCTGCCCCGCCAGCGAGCAGGCTGGGGGTGCCCAAGAAGTTGGGAGGGGACATGGCCAGGACAGCTGACCCCAACTGACCAAAGGGATATCCCACACCATATGATGTCGTGCTCAGCAGTAACAGCTGGAGGGAAGGAGGAGGAAAAGGGGCATGTTTGGAGTTATGGAGTTTGTCTTCCCAAGTCACCATCACGCATGATGGAGCCCTGCTGTCCTGGGGATGGCTGAACACCTGCCTGCCGATGGGAAGTGGTGAATGAATTCCTTGTCTTGCTTTGCTTGCACGTGCAGCTTTGCCTTACCTATTAAACTGTCTTTATCTCAGCCCAGAAGTTTTTGCACTTTCACCCTTCCAGTTCTCTCCCCCATCCCGCTGTGGGGGAGTGAGGGAGCGGCTGGGTGGTGTTTAGCTGCCTACCGAGATTAAACCACAATGCTGACTAATAATTTTCGTTTGATATTCTAAGTCCGGCTTCCCTGGATGCAAAAAGAGCACTCGTTGGATACATGACAATGCTCACATCCAGCTCCACAGTCTTACCGTATTGCTCGCCCGAACGAAGAGAAGAGCGGCCACAGTGGAATATCAGCTGGTTTTCGAGAGGCCCAGTAATAAGAGGCAAAGGCACCAGCAAGGGTACACTGACCCAGTGCAATTGCAAAGTTCACCAGCCAGAGAAAAACAAAGGCATTGGCTAACTGGAAGATGAAGATGTACTTATGGTACAGGCTTTCTCCTCCATAAAAAGCAAAAGTACACTGAGCACCCGGACACAATTTAGTCACATTGGTTGTGTTGAAAGTCTGTATAGAAAGAAAAATAAACACCACAATGATAAGCAATGAATTCTGGGTACACAGTCTCCGAAGTTTAGCAGTTTAATAAGAATAACATAATTCTGCTTGATGCTTCATTAGCTCATTCAACACTGCACTCCAATACTATGTAACCTGTTTACATATTTAAGGATTCATATTAATGTCTTATGCAGGCCTTAACTTTAAACTATGCATGTTCATCACATGCCTAAAACCTACAAAAGTGGAATTTGAATTTCGGACATCTACTTTTAAAATACATAAACACTTCAGTTTCATCAAAGAAAACCTGCTCACATAAATAAAAAAATCCCACAATGATTTGAAAAACAGAGGCCAAATCTGCAGTTTAGGTAAATCATCACAGTTGAATTGATCTCAAGTGAGCTATGCCATTTTATACAAGCTGTGGGTGTGGTCACAACTTCCCTTACCTATCTCAGAGTATTAAAACATGAGTAGTGTTTACATTGAATTACTTTTCCCTGTTTTTATTGTTCATTTCATGTATTTGCTCAGTTTGGGCATGAAATAAAGCCAGTCAGTTTCTAATCCCTTTCTTTTTTAGTGTTCAGACATCAGCAGTGTGGGGAATTGTTTGGGATATACATAACCACAGCAGTACATTGGAATTTAAACACCTGAAAATAACCCTGATATAGCATTTGATAAATATTTCTAGTTTTCAAAAAATACTTAACCTCAACCCCACAGTCAAGTTAAAACATTTGACTGAAGACAAAATAATTTTTTTTTAAAAAAAAAAAAGGCAAATATTTTTGGAGCTTCATAAAGGTCATTGCTGTGCCAAAAGAAGCTAAGCCTCTGCTTCAAAACATGCCTGGTCCTTGGGCAGGTCTGAGGCACAGCTTTCAAAGTCTTCCATTGCCTTTTGAGGACCACAAAATAGAATCCTCATGTATTCAAGAACATCTTTTCAAATAAACCTGTACTTCTGTGTCTTCTGTTCTCAACCTGTAAATTAGGACGGTTAATATTTACCTGCCTCATAGGACAGTTTAGCAGAAAAATTAGTTTATGTCTGTAAATTGTTTTGAACAAAGAAGTGTTATCTGAACACTAAGTACTATTTTCAGATTTGACATGAGGAATCACTACTTTAAATATGCACATTTTCCACTAGCATTGCATTTAAAAGTGATTAAGAAATGCAATTAGTATAGCATTCACTATAGGTAAATATTTGTTACACTTACCTCTGGATCACAAGTCATGTTTGCGTACTTGCACAGTGTTTGATTAGCCATTACTTTATACACAGGTTCTCCTGATGTAGCCAGAAAACTGAATGAAATATTTTAAGGAGGAATCACAGAACTATAGACTTTGAGCAACTTAGGATTCTGCAGTGGGTAACCACTAGCTCTAAAGAACTTGTGCAGATAACGGAAAAACTGTTCTTGCTGTGCAGAGACACATATGGAGGGTTGATACACAAGACTGAATACTCATTAGAGAACTAAGGCAAACTCCATCCTGGAGCTGTAATAACCCCTGAGCGGAATTGGCAAGGGGAATAATCTTCAAAGTTGACTCAGTCTCTCCTGCACATACACATTTGATAAGGCAGATTATGCAGTACTTCTCTGACAGTTTGTGTTCTGGTAGATGTAGACACAGAGCACAAGGATAAATTAACATTGTCCTGAACAGCAATAACGGACCCTCTTCGCATGCGAAAGAACAATGTGATTTCAAAAAGCAATTTTCCCCTTTCTGATACCTTGCCAAACCCTCGCTGTTCCGACAAGAAACAGATAGTGGTTGCTGTTAGAGAGGACTCAGTGCACCGTATGTTCTCTCACTCCTTTCCTACACTTTTCTGAACAAAACACACCTGGAGCCCACCCCATCCCCTGCTATCTAAGAGACCACTAACAAGAGGCCTACAGAACATGCACCACGTTAAAGGCCACATTCACTCTTTGCTGAGGGCCCTTTTTTATCCCTTAAAGTCAACCTTATGTAGTACACAAGGCCTGGTATGATCTGTCAGCCTTGGCATGAATTTTAGTCCGGTTCTTTTTAATGAAATTAAATTCACTGTCCGATTTGTACATTGCATGTAAATGTGCAATGAGGAAGAGTGTATCAGTGCAGCAAGCGCTAAGTGACCAAATAGCCCTCTTAACACTGGTTTGGTTAAGGTGAAACAGCAGACAATTTTCTGGTCTTGCAGACCAGAAGCCTGTTCCTCCAGAGAGGTACACGGACAGAAGGATACACAGCTGTCACAGCCCAGTAGGAAATACAAATTGCAATGAGTATGAAGGTGACGATTGGGTAGAACAATGTAGACATTATATAGCCAATAGCCCTGTGAAAGAAAGAAAACATATCAGTAAGCTACAACAATTTAAGAAACAAGCTTTTTATCAGTCCTCTTCTAGCATCATCCTTTTTACTTTGAGCTACTTGTTGATAGTGGTAGCATAATCTAGTGCTGGGATCTCAGAATACTGCACGTTTGTTCGTCAAATGTCTTCCCATCTTCACTTTGTCGTTTCTACCTCTCCGCTTTTATCAACAGCACTACAGTCAACTTTATCAATTTGCCATGTTCAAGCCTGTTTTCTGCTTTCTCCTTCTCTATTACTACTTCACAGATCCAGCTCTTTCCAGGTCACAAATCCATTTCAATCACCTCTCCTTGCTGACCACTGCAGACGTTACCCTTTATTTCCTTGCCCCACTCTGCTCAGCTCTTGTGCTCTTCCTTCAGCTCCTACACACCTGAAACTACTTCTAACTACTTTGTATTTGAGGACTCTGTTCCCAGCCCCTTTCCTCCTGAAGTATTATTTTTGGGGCAGGGACATTCAACTTGCCTTTGTAATGCCAGGACATGCTAACGCCTTCCTGTGACTACGTGACTTTCCTTGCACGTGCCACAAATGAGTGGTGCTCGCCTTTGGCTATTGGCAGGCAGAAGGAGTAACAGCTTTTCACTGTTGACAGCTTAGAGAGCTCCTTTTAACATCAACATGTTTTAGAGGCTAACATTCTACTAATACTTCTTGTGGCTAGAATGCGACGAGTGAGCAGGAACTTAAGGACGCCAGTTCCTACTCTGCCAGGGACGATTCCTCTGTAAGACAGCAAGCTGACACAGCCCCTCTGGGTAAAGTGGCTGCAGCCATCTCGGAGGCGAACACCTCCAGCTGGGTATCTCACTGGGTGTGATTTCAGAGAGCATGTGTTTTGTTCACTGAAACTACAGGTTCTCTTTGCACTCCTGTCATCTACCTCTTGCTGTTACTCTAAATTTTCTTTCCAGTGACTCTGTAAGCTTATGACAAGCCTTTTTGTCTCTTATTATTTCCTATAGTATTTCTCCTATGACATGTGGCACTTCTGATGCTATTTGTTTCATAGGAGACAATTTCCAGAATGTAGGAGGAAACAAATTTATTCAGTTACTGCTGCTAAACCAGTAAGTGCTGGGGGGGATGCAAGGGAACTGTCATGTACAACCAAGAGGTTAAGAGCAGCACATCAATTTCTGTCTCAGTCTAGAGATGTAAAAGTCCATTAAGAGTGACACAGGAGGGGACAACCTTATGCTGTCTGACAAATAATCACAACATGTTAGCAGTGTTCAGCAGTGAATCTCCAGCTTTCTGCCCTTGGTAGTGCAAGATGAAGCTCAAGAAGAGTGTACCCTAGAGACCATTTAATAAAATTCAAATTATATTAAAATCAGACAAACATACCTACTACCTTCCTTCAAGAGTGCAATAGCAATCCGTATCCGATTCCTTAGGAAGATCAGCATCAGTATGATTATAACCTCAACAACACAAAGTATTATCACTGTAAACAAACAAAGTTAGATTTATCAGGAATAGAACCAATACGCTGCATCTCTAATTTTTCCCCCCCTTGTATTTTACAGTATTGTTCATGAACTCTATAAAATTCTCTACTAGAGCAGTTCTCTCTTTCTCTCACTGCACCTGCCAATCTTCAATCCCATTTCATAGTTTTGTAAGTTCCAGTATAGGGAAATTCCACACGCAGAGAGTTATTCAGAATGTGTAGGACTCTGACATTAGCATTTGTAATTTTAGAAGAAAAAAGGAACATATCATTCTCAGACAAAGATAATAATTTACCAAAATGTGACTGTAGTATTTGGCCTTAGATACAGTTCACACTTAACAAATTCTACTTTTCATAAACTACCATTTTGCATCTTTATACTCCAGTGCTGCTAATTCGTAGTATTTAGATACAACAAAATAAATAAAAAGGAGGTGAAGAGTGCATTTTTCTGATATATATCATTCTAACCTTTAGATGTACTTACATCAATAGGTTTGTTTCAGTATTAAACTGGAATGCGCTCCTTTCACCTCATTTGAGTAAAAAAAAAAAATAAGACGAGGCTAAGATAGGACAGTTTTGGAAAAATTATTTTCACCTTCCAGTTGTGCTGCTGTTATCATACAAACTTGCTCTGAGGTCAGAGAGCTGACAGCATCATGTCTCAGAACATTTCCTCTCCTGGTTATGAGCAGTGTTTGAATCATAACCCAGATGTGGTTTAAAGAGTCTGCTTCAGTCTGATTTCTATTTGTATCAGTTCAAAACCTACTTCTGCAGTAGAAAGTAAAAAAATTCTATGGACTTCATCTAGAGGAGACAGAGTCTTTAATGCCTGAAGAACATCTCCTCTAACTCTGAGACATATCCATTAATTCTGGCTTCAGACAGACATTTAAACCAGCCCAGCAGTTGTGGATGGTTACGCTCAGCAGGATCTGTCTCCTCCAGCTGAAACCAAGAAGTTCTGTGGAGGGAGAGAAGACAGAAAGGATAGTATCCCTAAGCCTTGGCTTGTCTGGAGGTTTGCAAAGGGACACGGGAATTGGTTTCAGGTCCCACAGCTTAGGCATAGTCTCGGAATCCAGACCCGGATAGTCACAGACTACATTAAGTTGCGATCCCAGGTATTACCAGTACCCCTAGCCATCAGAACTGCAGGTGGCAAGTGACTGCTGTGGTGCTCAGAGCCACAGACTTTGCTCAGATCAAAGTTTTTGTTACACACATTTCAGCACCTCTTTTTTAATAGGGTTCCCCATGAAGGAACACAATCAGATTTCTTTAAAGTTGGTCTCATTTCAGTTCAGCTCTGTTAAGTTAATGTAGCTTGTCCCAAACATTGTGAAAAAGGAAAGCAATGTACATGATGAGTTCTAGACTAGGACTAAAAGACCTACATGTTCTTCAAGGATATTTAAATGCTTTGCTGAGTGACTTTGGAAAAATAATTTGATTACTTAGCACCTCAATTTACTCATCTGAAAGTGACACTGACCTCTAGATAAACTATACATTGGTTGCTAAGAATCGGGCAGGGGAAGAAATTGCAGAGCTACGAGGAAAAACATTAAAAAGTCCTAATATTCTCTAGGGATAGCACACTAAAAAGCTCTGCCTCAACAATATGTAAAAGATGCCTCATGAGCTCAGTGATCCAACACAGAGTTAAATCAAGACACAAAGCAGAGAAAAGACTTAAGCAGTGAACTACTGCTCTATTAATTTATCTACTAATAGGGAGAGACAGTGTTTTAGCTTATGTCCTGTTCATCATCAGTTGAGTGTCTGCGTGCCTTCTAACAGAGCACTAACAGCAGTGCAAGTAATATTTGACAGGTATTTGTTCTCTCTTCTACCCTTCCTTCCCTCGGGAGGGATGTGTATGCTGTAGACTGTCTTGGTTCAGTAGGATTTTGTTTTAAATACACTGCCCTTGCAAGAGAAGGCAATGAAGCACTTTTGAAAATAAAGGTGATGAAATCTGCAATGGTTCATTCCACTGTCTTACATCAGCCTCCAAGAAAATTCAGTAACCTGAATGTAAACAGTTCTACAAAGATGTGTAGAGTTATTAATCATATTTCTGGGGCACTCAAAGAGGGAGAATAAGCAGATTGGGAGAGAAAAATACCAGTCCTTATGCAACCTCATCAGGACTAACCTAGTTATTGCTTTCTACTTCCCCATTATGAAGACTGAACACACAGGAAGTGGAATGCTAATAACACAAGCATTTTTCACTCTCATCGCTAGTGTGATTGCATTATCTCCCCTTACAAATAGACTAGTCTCCTTGCAAAAAAGTAGATTTTTGCACCATACAAAGAAAGAGAATTCTGCTTACTTCTCTGAGCAACATATGTAGAAGAGAAGATTTGACAAGGCAGAAGTTGTAGCAAGACAGTGATTGATTCTCTTAAATATCCATTAACAGATATCAAGTTTAAAGGGCACTTACTAAATGCTAACCACGTTTGCCTCAGTTGCAGGTACACTCTGAAGTCTGTCTGGAATCCAATATCGTAAACAGTGAGGTCAGAGCCAGGTATTCCTTTAAGATGATCATACTCCCAGTAACAATGCCAGATGCCTTTTAAAAAAACAATCAATATAAAATGAGTGTTTCTGAAGAGTGCAAAGACAAGTTTTAGAAGTATCTTACAAGCCAAGTCTTTTGTCATCAGTATGTCAGGTAAGCAAAAACCAAAAATGCATTACTGTCAGACTTGTCAATTATAACATCACACATATGGAGAAGAAATATCAGTACAAGTGAATACAGACTAAGCATACTGTGGGTATAATTCAGGTTACTACATCTGGTGCTAAGTATCAGCACAGCTGGATTCTTACTAAATTTCACTGCCATTTAAGCCCTTCTCACTTAACTGTGTCTAAAACTAGGCATTAATTCTCCCAATTGTACTATTTAATTGATGTAATTACTGATTTTCCTTGCCCAAACTTAAGCAGTATGGAAAAATAGCCTCAGAGGCTAGAAGATTACACCTACCGTAACCTATAATTCCAATCACACCAAAGATGAAAATCCAGAAGAGAACCCCAGCTGTGAACCTCAATAACACAAGGAAGAGCAGACTCACAATCATTGCAATGAACAGCCCACTACAAAGACAAGAAACAGAAACACAGGAAAAACAAGTGTGAGAATCTTCACTTTCTTCATGCCTGTTACTCCAAGTGAGGGTCACTTCATCTCACTTAAGATTGATATGTAAAACTATATTTCAAAGTCTTCCTTATGAAATACATCCTCATGGCTATTATCTGCTGTTAGAAACAAATAGCTTATATATGATGACCTCACAGGGCAGAGCCAGAAATGTAGGTATACACTAGGTCCTCAGGTTGGCTGAATGAGACTAGTACAATGCCTTTTTGTTCATTTACACCAGCTGAACAACTCACTGCCTTTTTCAGGCCATGGTCTAGTCTACAATACAGAAAGTTAAATTGGAGAAATAGCTATGTGTGGGGAGGTTGCTGGTTTTTATGTCCTCCATTAAAAATCCCTACTTGCAAAGAAATAATGTTAGTAAAGTAACATTCTAGGAGCTTTCCTGGAAAAAAAAAATTAAATTTAGGAGGAAAACCAGTGACTCTTTCTACCCGTCTGAAGAGGAAATGATCCGGGCATCGCGATGCATAAAAAGAAACTGTTAAGAACTATCAACAGGGACCCTAGGAAAGACATCTACAGTGTCTTCTCTTTATGAAGTCTGTGGTAAGGAAATACTTGTTTTTATTTCACTCCCAGAAAGCAAGTCAGAAAGGAAAAAAAGACTGCAAAAGGTCTTTTTACTCAGCGAGGCCTTCTAAAGCAATGTGAATAATAATCCCATCCAACAAACATCCAGCTCAGATGCTTCACAGAACATTTAATTTCTCAGAATTTTTAGTAGATGTTACATCAGAATTTTGTATCAGAACAGATTGAAAAAAATTTAAAACCTCTTTTTGCCTGTGTTGCAACTTCTCTTCTGAACATTCCCAGCTTATTTAGCCAGTTACCGAAGATAAAAAAATGGGTCAGCCTGATCATAAACAATCAAAACCAGATGTTTTGGGCAAACTAAGCCAGATGGGCAGAGGGACAAGAGGAAGAACATCAGCTTATTTAGTTAAACCTTTGTAAGCCAGTGTTAAGTCCTAGCCCTTTAAAGGCTTCCTAGCATGATGTATTTTCCCTTTCTGAATGGCTTCTTTGAAATTCAGAATGTATTCCTCAAGAAAAGTTGTAGTTTTGGAGCTTATGACTCTATTCTTGAAAGCAGTAAGTCACCTTTATCTGAAGTTATCTTTAGATATACACGAGTCCTAGTAACACCAAAACTGAGCACATGGTAACAACTGTCCTCAGTAGACTGGTTCCCTTAAACTGAGGTTTGAGAGCAGCAGTTCTTTTGGGGTATGCTAAAAAGACCAGAGCAATTCCATATTTAATTTTTAATCCCACCTCCATTCACTATCAGGCCTTCATTGTCATCACCCAAACCCTGGCACTTAAATATGTTTGTCCAGAAATAATTTTATGTATGCTATCATTTGGTGAAAAGTGCGAAGACAATTCTAACCAACTATTTTAAAAGTAACAACAATTCCTTATAAAAATACCATATTTGAACTGTGGAAGCTGGCTTCAGTATTTAGAATTTCTGTTCAAAAAACGGTCAATTCTCTCTCCAGCCTATCTGTTCGGTGATATCTCCTTTGAAAGAATCTGCACCATAAGCCTCGTTTCAATAACAGATCTAGAGAGAACCAAGCTTGCTGAATATGAGTTTCTTGCAACTGACTATTGTGCGCAAGTTATCAGACTATGAGAAAGCTGTCCTCCCATCAGTGACTGAATGCCTTTAAAAGCTGACAACTTATGTTTCTGAACTGACTAATTCTCCATATGAAGTTTATTACCTGAAGTTTATTACCTAAAGTTTATGTATTTGTTGTTGTGGATTTGCATTCAGGCTTGAATAATGTGCGCTTAATATGTGCATGTTATAGGCTTTCACCTGGCAAAGACTTCTGCTCCTGTTTAAATTCATCAACACCCTGGTCCATCAAAACCAATATTAATAGACTAAGAATGCACATATACTTACATACTTGCTTCAGCAAAATAGCTAATTCTTTTGTTTCAGTGCCACGTTTTTACTAATTGGTGATTAGTGAGTATTAATTGCAAGATAAACTTAATACTGTTCAATACTTTTTGTTCTTGATGGTGCTTTGCCTGCTGCATTTGATTTATGGATTTATATTGGATTTATAGATTATAATGGATTTAATTCTATATTGCTAGTATGAATTTAGAAATTATGTGGGTTTTATATATACTAATGACACTTAGCAACTGCAACTGGTTTGACAGTATCTTATTTAAGATTTTTCAGTTTTGGAATTACCACACAGATGGGTCCTGCAACAGCACCTCCTGTTTTTCTGCCTGGTAGAATATTAAAAAGCTACTCCAGATCAACTGGCACTCTATGTCTGTATGCTGTGCTATCCTTACCTCACATACAGAACCACAACAACATTATTATCACGTGATGAAAGGAAATTGCAGTTGCTCCTTGAGTTTAAAAGTAGGATTGGTAACAAACACATACATGATCTATTTTTTAATTCCCGGCGTGCTCCAAAGTGAGTTTGGAAAAAATTAAAAATATCCATTAAAATCTTACATTAAAATCCAATACCAAGAAATGGCATAGTCTTCAAAAATTTTCATTCCAACTGATCTTGCATCCAGGACATTATTGATGCCACTGAGAAAAGACAAACCAAAGAAAAGGTTGCTTTAGGTAGAAAAGCACAATTTATTTAAACAACAAATAGGGTCAGTGAAAGAATTTGAAATATCTTTGCTCGTGATAAGAGTATCTTACTATCCTCCAGTACCAGTTCTGTAACCAAGCTAACATCAATCACAGTTATGCCAAAGAAAAAACCTGTGTAATAATGTCTATACAGCTCCTGAAAAAGCTTTATTAAAAAAGCTTTATGAGTACTAACTATTGCTTATCATGTCACAAGAAAAGTGTATGCTGTTAAGATCTGCAATGTACCAAGAGCCAAACAGTTGTGACTCCAGAACTGCTAAGAGCAGAGAAGCAGGAAACAGCTCGGTGAAGCAAAATGTTGACTTTATGCAACTGTTTTCCTATCCTGCAAAGTGCAAAGTTTTCCTAAGAAGAAATGAAGGATCTTCTTATCACTGAACAGACAATGTAGTTGTAGATGCCAGAAGGAGGGAACTTAATAAGGCGCAGGTGTGGTCAGTGCTGATAAGGTGCTAGAATGTGGTAGCCTTGGACAGAGGGGTAAGAAAAGGTACCCCTGTGCTCCAGGCAGGCTGAGGACTGATAGCAGCTGAAAAAGTGAGGCTATTGCAGCAGTGTTCTCTCATCCTGGTAGATGCCCGGGATTGGAGAGGCTTGCTGTCCATCTGCAAGGGAGGTGTTGTCATGCATCAGAGCCTAGTACATTGCTTTTTGACCTTTAGACACGTACTAAAAACAAGAAGTGAGATGCTCAAAGTACTAGGACAGTCCATGTTAGTGGAAAGGCCATCATAGGAAGGAATAACCGAGCCATTACTGGCTGGTCTGAGTCCTGCAGCATGAGGATTTAATTTTGAACCTCCTTTAGCTTTCTTTGATACTATTTTTTGCTCGGAAAAACAACAAGAATGAGTTAAAAACTGACAGTCACTCTGAGACAATCTGACCAAAACTTTTGGCTCCTTGCTCATTTCTGCATACTACAGTGCTGGTTTTCCATACTGGAGCTTTGCAAGTGCCCAGGCACAGAGAGACCATTTACTAGCAAGTTTTGCCTGGGTACCCTGAGCCATTTGCTACAACGGATTCTGATTATTTTTTCAATTCCTAAATGATTTCACAATCTCAGAATCCAACAAACGAGCAGTTAAGAAGGGTAAAACCTACTTTGCAGCTTCCCTGAGATCAGTTACATTTCTTGTTTTCCCTCTTCCATCTTTGAAAGTAGTCTGATTTGCCACGGTTAGCACACCATTCTTCGTGGAGAAGTCTGGGAAGCATCTCTTAAGAACTATTCAAAATATCAAAACAAAGCATGCATATTACATTTAATGTCAAGCTCCACTTTTATTGCTTGTCTTTTGTAACATTTTTAAATCATTTCAGATTCACGGTCAATTGTTTTTCAAGTGATTATCTAATGATATGTTGACTTTGACAAATGTTGGAAAGGCCATTATACTCAAGATATTATGATTTTTATGCTCTGGGGCTTTTTGTCCAAGCTCAGGCACGGTGGGATCACAGCTTTGAACTGGAGATTCTAGGTCCTACCGAATAACAACAGTAGTATCTGTAGCAGTTTAAGAATTTGTAATAAAGAGGAACTTAACTGTCTGTCAGTATCTGGGCAGCTTACAAAAACTGCAGCTTCTCAAATATGTCATTTCATGGTAATAATCGAACAAGCCCCCAGGGACAGACTCAATATGACTGGTCATAAATGGTATTAGCACTCAAAACAATACATAACAGCAAGTGTCAGTTCCTCATATGCCAGATGAGCTCCAGTACCAGCCACTATTACTAGATATTCTCGGAGAGGAAGCAATGGAAAAAAGACAGAAACTATTGGTTAGACAGAGGGAGGAGGAGATTAGAAAAGAGAAAGAAAAGGAGAGATGTTTACATGCTCATTTATGTTGCCCTGCTCTTTGCTGCAAAAAGTCCTGGTTTTCATTCCAAAGGGAAGAGCAGGTCAGTCGTCCCACACAGCTGTACTTTAACTTTATATAACAATTCTGTGCTTTCCTTATCAGGTTCCAATAAATACTGATGCCAGGGTTCAATATTCAGTCTAGAATATCTACCCCACCAATTATTCTGAGAAATAATTAAGTAACATGTCTCTTTTCCTCCCTTTGTAATCTTTGCCCCTTGTTGTAGTCTAAAAGAAGGTAATAGCTTCTTTGCAAATTATTTTCTGTCTTCTGGGTCAGTACATCAGTTTTCATACAAATTCTGAATATTTTTTAAAAATTTAATCCATATTTTCTCTTTTTGATAATCTGTCCCTGGTTTACATGATGCCTGTTTTAATGCATGGAAAAAATAAACAGCAGTTTCTTATTTGCATGAGCTTCTGGGTCAGTGACAGATACTCTTGGTATTACACTTCTGCAGCTGAGATGAGCTCTGGGACCTGTGGTTATCTACTCAGAAATACCTGCTAACCATAGTGACAAAACCAGGTTTTGGCCCCTTAATTCCTGTGTATGCCCTGCACAGGCAGCACTGCAGCTGAAAGTGAGCTGCATTGTAACTGGGCTCAAGTATCATCTGAACTTCAACAGTTGGCAATATGGTCCTTCCTAAGTTCGTGGCATTTTCTTGATGCCAATGGGGATGCTTGCCCATGTGTGTTGGAAGGCACAATTTGAGCTGTAACACGTTTGTTATCTGTGATGATTCAAGAGCAAGAAAGAGGTCAGCTTGACCCAATCATACACTGAATGTTCACGGATGGCAGTTAGAAAAAATTATAATAAACCTTTATAATTTCAAACTGTTTAAAATTGAATGGATGTCACTGTCAGATAACAGACAGCTCCTAGTGACCTTGTCACAAAACACTTTTCAGACTGGAGTCGTGCTCTAACATGAATGCTTCTCATCTGCTAAGATGTGTATAAGAAGTAGAACCACTCACAAGGCCTGCTTGGAATGATCATCGAAGGACAATCTTCATCACGTAGGACTTGAGCAACAGACTAAAAAGGGGAAAAACAGGAACAGTGAATACATAGCAGAATAACTACATGTTTTTTGTTTCTAACCCAGTCTGAGAAAATGCCCCAAACTGGACTCGGTAGCCTCCTCCCCAAACTTGACCAGCGGAGCTGCAAGATACATTCATGACCTGAAGCGTGAATCCAAACTGTCATTGTGATTTGGGAAAAGACAGTTCTTCTTTCCTTTTCTAGGGACAAAAAAGAAAAGTCCTGTTTCACTTTGGATCAGCATCTAAGTCAGAAGTGACTGGGCAATTGTTCCTTGCCTTCCCTTTGCCTTTTCTCTTGAAGAAGCGTAAGAATTTAACACAATTAATACAGCTGAATTGCAAGGTGCGATGTGGAGTACCTAAGTATTAAAGGATACTGCTTACCACAGTACTGCAACTACAAAGGTAGGTGAAGATACTGTTTTAGGCAAACAGTAATCATTTAAAGAGTGAGGGATTAGGTGTGCATACAAGACCCCTGATTAAATCACTGTCAAACCATGTATATGGGACAACTCCTTACATGGTGAAATCAGAATAATTCAAAGCTTTGATGTAGCTCAGTAAAATCATGCATATTACATATTGCTTGAAGAAAAAAATTATTCCATCACCTAGTGATACATACACACCTTGCGAGGATTGTTAAAACCAGGTTTGCAGAACTGCCTGAAGTAATTCCACTGATCTGGTTTATATCTGTAGGAAGCCTGAACATCAATGTAGGTTGCAAACCTGTCTGGGCACTTTGAGACACAAAGCTGCAAGAAAAGAAAAACAATTAGTAAAGATATACTGGGGTAGGAAAGGGTAAGGAAAGTCAGTGCAATTAAAAAGCAAGAAAAAGGCCACCTACAAAAGTGCACTGTTTTATGGAATTGCCTTCAGTAATGTTTACTGCCATATTTAGAAAGGAACATATGTTTTCTTTTTGATTCCCTTGAATACTTCTAAAATTCTTTGATAGAATACACTTTCAAAGTCTCTCCTCATATCTGGCATATCACACCACTCTCTACCTTCTTAGGTTCTACACATTCTGATAGATATGCAGAGCTTTCAGTCTGTTGAAAAAAATACTTCATTTTTTTTGAATACCAGGTGAAAATCTGTCAGGTCCTTCTCTACTTCCATCAGCAGCAGTGTATATGAGCAAGGTGGTGCCGTAGCTACTTTCACAGGATACACGTAATTTCTTTCTATTACCTTTATAAGGAGAACTTTATTAAACAGTCTCATGCAGCTAAAATTGTTCCACCCTTCTACACAGTCTCTTCAGTCAAATGCATCTCCACCAATATTGTCCAAGTCAAGTTAGGTGCGAATCACTCAAATGTGACTTTTTACTATTGTCTAATGATGAATCTCCCTAGTTACAAAGCGAGAGGGGTGCACATGCCCGGAATGAAATCCATACCACTCAAGGTACAGCCATTTGTAAACCAGATTTATGCGAGAAATCAAGTAAGGACTGGGGTTTGATGAACTCATCCACTCAGGAGTTATGATTTAGATTTACGTAATGGAGAAGCAGCCACCCCAATATACAGACTCTGAAGGCTCTGTGCGTCACTGGAATCATGCAAGCGTACAGCCGTTCTGACTCCTCGGTGTTCCTAAATACTGTGAGGTAGTTTGAAGTCCATCTTTTTAGCAAGTTTCAGCCTTTTCTAGAAGGCCCTTCTCTGTTTCCAAAGCCGTGCAATCCAAACACCCTTTGCAAAACTCTGCTATCCAAGTACCAGAGTGACATCACGCACAAAACTGTATTTTACCTCAAAGGTATTCCGCCACACGAGTCACCTAAAGGAATTCTGTGAAAAGATCTTGTACTCATCCTTAGAACAGGGCAGATGCTGCAAGGTCTTTCTAGGTGAGTACTACAGTCCCGTGGACTACCCACAGGCCAAGGAACAAAGAAAGTGGAGTTTTGTCCTTGCTGGGACAACAGGTGACTAACAAGTATACACTTTACTGTAACTTCAGCTTCCTATCTATGAAAGAGGCAATGAAATGTGCTGTCTATGGATCCAGTGCTCTTCCCATGCCACTTCTTAGGATTTTTTTCTCCTGCTATTTCATATGAATGGGACAGGAATGAAAGACCCTGTCTGCAGTTCAAAAGAGGAATTATCAAACAAATGTTTCTTCAGCATTTTCACAAAAGACCAGAGAATTAACCATCTGCAGTAGCAAACAGCATTCAAAAACATTCTCCACTTTGGAGATGTTGTATGTTTGAAAATAAACAGAATAACTACTCTGCTCCCCCCAAACTCTCCTTCAACAAGTATTTCACCTTACTTGACTCATGACCACAGCACCAGTCAAATCCCACACAATGACCTTGGTATTTCTGAACAGGCTGAATTGTTCCAGTAACAGAATCAAAAGACTGCAGGGTAACACTGTCGGTGTCTGCAATGTGGACAGATCCCCACATTTGCTTTCCTGAAGCAAATCTGCTGCTGATAGAGAAAGTTTCCATTCTGACAGAAACCGGTCAGTGTTAAGAGGGTTCTTGCTCCTCCTCGCTGGAGATTTCCAACTCTTCAGCTGTGTCAAATAGTCCATACGGTCACACTAACTGATAGGCCAGAAACATCTCTCAAGGATAGGGATCGGGAGTAAGGGCAAGCTGGAATGGGAAACATTTTAAAACGATAGTCAAATAAATAGACAATTAACATTTGTAATCAGTAAATTGGTTACCAAATTAATACTGGACTTCACTGAATGTTGTCAAGATGGCTGAGACCATATTCTGTCACCTGTAGTTTAATTACACGGTACAATTACTTTGGCCGCAAAGTTGGATCAGAGCAGTCCTGCACCTAATTCCTCTGGCCTACCCCATGCCGTAAGCTGTTGCCTCATAAGATGAGCTGACACAACTGGTGGTGCAATTGTTCAACAAACCAGGTCAGTAAAATGGTCTCATGTAAAAAAGATCAGGAGGATAATTTTTACCCATGCATGTTCAGTGACTGGGTTTATTTCACAGCTTCACAAGAAGTTGCAGCACAGCAAAGGGCGTATAAATTGTGGCATAAGGAAAGAACAAGCTTTCAAGATCTTCACTTTTGAAAGTACCATAGGCTCTAACCACACCCAGATAGTCCTGTTGCTGGGAGTGACATTTCTTCAACATGTTTAGTTTGGAAAACCCTAGATGTCAATCAAAATTATGTTCTGCACGCACTGATTACTACTGGATAGCTGCCTGTGATGAATTAATAAGTAACAAATTGCTGTATTCAACAAAATAGACTTTTTTTTTCTCAACTCCTATCCAAAATACAAAATCTTACGCATTTCTATTTAGTTTTTCTGACCATCACAGGCTACAGACATTGTGTGCTACACGTCATCTATAAAACAATCATATTATATTTTGAAGGATATGAACAGCAATTTTTAAAACCAAACAAATGTATGTCTAGTTCTTAAGCATCATGACTAAGAGGCAAGGAAAATATTTTATCTCTGCATTTCACTCACCTGTGTTGTAGGACACTGTAGGTTTATTAACACTACGGGGCTGGCACATTTCAGAATGTTAAAGTAAAACAAAATGGTCTTGTTCCTGTGGAAGTCGATATAGGATAATTAATGTTATAAATATGGGTGCTTATACATCCTACCATTCAAAAATTTATAGCATACGTCGATATTTAAATTCTATTATTGTGAAAGGTCGTATTGCAAACACAAGACAAAAAGCAAAACCTGAGCAGACCCTCAATGTTCTGTGCCACATCTCTCAAACCAGAAGTATTTGTTCTAAAGAATGCTAATTTTGAGAATTTTTTTTTCCACAGCGCAGTTTTGAGCTGAAACAACCTTAGGCACTGTTACAGGTATCTGTAGTCCTGCCTCTAAGAAGTGAGGTCTGTAAAATACCCCTGCGAAAACACTGTGGTCCCTTTGCTTACTCTGAACACGCTGTGTATGTACTGCACTCAAAATCACTATCAGTAAATGCTACACTGTAAAAGTGCCTATTTTTTTGTTGATCAGAAGGTGGCACCAAAATCAATCAAAAGCTTTGTATGGTTGGAAACTGAAGCTGCCCAGGAAATGGAATGATAACTGCGTGTTCTGGTTTGGCAGGGATAGAGTTAATTTTCTTCCTAGCAGCTGATATAGTGCTGTGTTTTGAATTTAGGATGAGAATAATGTTGATAACACACTGATGTCTTCAGTTGTTGCCAGGCAGTCAAGAACATTTCAGCTTCTCATACTGGCTAATAAAGCTGATAAACCTCCTTTGATATAAATAAGGGACAGTCTGAGGGGTTTGCACCCCAGAATCCACACACTTGACAGCTTCTGAAACTTGGGACCTTGAGGTAGCTGTCACCTCAGTTCGGATTTATTGAAAACTGCTTACCCTAAGATCTCTGGATTTAAACACCTGTGTTTTGAAGACAGCAAAATATGCTGTTAATCTTTGCTACATCAGAAAATTATCAGATGGCTGTAGTGAAGATGGCATGGCGGTAGTCCTGCCCTTTTGACATGACACTTCAAAGTCCACTAGCCATGCCAGGACTGTACTGTGTCCCTATAAGAAATAACGGTGCATATGCCCCCGCTGGCATATAATGTGCAAGAGAACACAGTAAGCGGTGTTTGAGCCATCACGGGTCCCCACCACTGCAATGCAGCACAGAGGGGGCTCTGCCTTGGGAGCAGGATGGCAGTATTAACGACAAAGTGTGCTTGGGCTAACAGGGCTGCCCCTCTTCCATCTGCGGACTTGGCACAAGTCCTACTCCCACCTCACTCCATTGTATCCCCCAGTCCAGGACACATCCTCTGATCTTCCACCAGCACGTGGCTCCTACCAGTTGCTGAACATGGCTATGGCTTCAAAGCCATTATATAGCATCACTGCACATTCAAGCTCACTTTAAAACTGGGATCAGCTCAACTGCGTGACATTTTACAAGGTTAAATTGTTTTCTCTGAGGTATGTTCTACTATGCACTGTTTAATAAAACATGTATCCTGGCAAAAACAATTCACTATCATTAGTTGTTATTTCTTAAAATCAATAGAATAAAATTTTGGACTGAAATGTCATCATTCTTCAATAGTTTCTTGACAGTCTTTACTATCTGTGAGCTGCTCAAAGCTGTTAATGAAATCTTTTTTTTTTCCCCTTACGTCTTAGCCCACTTAATGACATTGACATCAGAAAAGAAAGTTTAAACTTTCAGCAGTTTCAGTTCTGCTGACCCCCTCCTTAATTCTCCAAGCTTTTCACGTAGCAGTACTCTGTTGATATCAACTAATTTAACTCTCATAATTCAAAATTTAAAAAGACTGGGAAACAGAGACAAGTAAATAGAACCATTTGGCTGATATCCCCAAGGAAGGCATGGTCACAGCTGTCTGCCTCCCAGACCACTCAGTCCCCTCTCTACCAGAACTGGACAAACACCAGAAAAACCAAGAGCTTTTCCTTATGGTCTTTTCTGTTATTTGGTGCATGTTGAGAACAACTAAGAACCAGGCTACAATGCCTTAGGACTACTCTTATCCCAAGGTGGACAGAACAATTACTCAACAGGTTATTAACTATCCAGACTTTGGCAGTTAGAAGCTGAGCCAGCTAGTCACTTTCTATCCAAGTAGTGATGCAATCTTTAAGTTATCTTGAGACTTTACCAAAAGTATTCTCTGAATGATGAAAACAACTGCATTATAGTCATAATTTGGGTCTGGTTTTGCACTGAGCAGCTAATCTATTTCTGAACTCTATTTGGCATAAATACAGTTAGTGTCACTGTCTCTTCAACTTCCCACAAGAACCCCTAGCAGACAGAGAGATTTGAAACCTCACATCTCATTCATAGTGCATGAGTAATAAAGGTATGTGAATCGATTTAATACTCACTCATTGAGGGTATCTTTCTGACCACAGAACTGCCCATAGCTGTCAGTTGGATAAATCACTTTCCTGGGGTCGCCGTGCACCCAAGCTGCAAACACACACACGTTATCCTTCAACATTTTAGTCACATGCACATAGTTTCACTAGCGTGAAAATGTATCGCCTCTAGTGTGCTATCTTAATCTTTCCTGATCACCACTGAAGAGTACTGATTTCCTAATGAAAAACTAAAATACAAAACAAAAAAGCTGAACAAAGATAAGGATAAATCAGTAAGAAAGCAAACCAGTCCACTTTTTACCTTCAGGGCACATATATCTGGATTGTATCCAAAATATGATGTAATGGACTTAAAAACAACAGTTATTAAAAGGGGACAGAGGAGGAGCTAACTATGTAGACAAATGTGAGCATTCACAGACAAACACAATGGCATTGTAATTAATGGGATATCTGGGTGTGTGACAGAAATACACAGGGTGTGACTGAATCTAATGGACCCCATTTGCACTAAGAATGGAACCAGCTCTCACTTTGTAAATGAAAACATTTCCTGACTTCTTACTTGGCAATTGTCCCATTTTTCAGTTACTAGGTCTGCACCCGGCAACTTACGTATTATATGCTAGCATGAACCATAGTACTGAATGGGAAGAGAGGTTTATATTGAACTTTTAAGCTTCTTTTGTCCACTTTGAAGCAGGATTTCTTCCCCAAGCCATTTTCACCTGCACTATTATTTCCCTTTGAGGATCAAGTACACACTAGCTATCACTATTAGTACCATTATTGCTAAGCTGTAGTGTGCAGACCTGATTAAGCTTCCTTTGTGACTAGTCAATGACTAGCCTGTGAACTGTTCTGACTACTAACTGCTGATTTGACCCTAAATAATGGAAATTTCATTTATTTTTAAGTATTATCTGAAAGTAAGAGAATGCTAGAATATAATTCCATATCACTACCCTGAGCTAACACCCTAAAATCAGGTTGCTAGAGAATGGTTAGAAAAGACCATTGATCTTCTCCCAAACATTTTCTTGTGCTTGTATTATGTGGAAAAGATTACAGGCATTACAAAGATTTTATTCCCAACCTTCCCCCTCTTGCACTATCTACTGAATGGCAGGAACCCCCTTAGCATACGCTTTAGGCTTTGATCTATGCAAACCACCTTGAACTCGCTTCTCTGTAATCACTCCATTTTCTCTCAACTTTGTGACATTGTATTTAGTCATTTGTGAAACTGTCATTTTCCTCAAGGCCACTTTGGTAAGAATAACAGCGCTTAACAATAATGATAACTGCACTAGGGACAGAACCTACATAAGATCTCAGAGCAACAGACTGCAAATTTATTGAAATGTTTGGGACAGATGCATGACATATCTTCAATGACTTGCAAATAGTTACAGAAAATCTGTAATGCTACCTTCAACCCGGAATGGTTTTAGGTTACCAGAATGAATCTGCTAGTTCTTTTTAACCTATGTTAGTTTTCCTTGTTTTGGAGTTTGTAAATTAACCTGCTACTTGGTATCAAACACCTTCTGCACATTCAGATTGACTGTGGTGTGCTGGTGCTCAGAGAAAGCGAAAGTGCTTCACCAGTGTTAAGCCCCATTTACTTTTTCATTCGTTAGCCCCCACTTAGTTCAGGAGCATTACTTAATAGGATCATTTAGGAGGCATCAACTCTCTCTTAGGAATTCCTGTAGTCAGTTGATAACTCGTACACGTACGTGACATTAGAAAGTGACAACTCTCTGGTGATTGCAATGAGTCTGTAGGTTACGCCATGTACACTTTCGTCCATCGTGACTCTGACAAGACGGAGTTTTTCTTTCTACTTTAATATGACCGTGCTTTTCATACACATAAAAGCCTGGTCCCAAATGGATCAAACTCCTGTACAGACCTGAAAGGCCTTTCAGGCCTTACTTGTACAATGTTAGACGACTCTAATATATCGGTGTTTTCCCAGCCCCTAAATTAGTTTTTTTTAATTAGTTTGGCACATTATTAAAGGGATTCATTTTTTGCATTTGACTGTATTTTTTCTTTAACATCAGCAAACCAGGAAGCAACAGAGATAAGCCCCACGATGCCAGATTCAAAGCACTGACAATTTTG
This sequence comes from Balearica regulorum gibbericeps, assembly GCF_011004875.1. Taxonomy (NCBI): domain Eukaryota; kingdom Metazoa; phylum Chordata; class Aves; order Gruiformes; family Gruidae; genus Balearica; species Balearica regulorum. The sequence continues at coordinate 210,423 of NC_046191.1, read as the reverse complement.
TAGCAAGACTTGTATCTGCTTCATATAGATAATTTGGATGTAGTTGCTACAGCCAACAATATCCCTTTCCTAAGTAGCATATGAAATGTGGAATTATTTTTCACTGCTCAGACACACTTGGGAGAAAGGTGATAAACACTGCAACACAATGTTGGTTGGGTTTTTTGCTATCTTAGTCTTATTAAGGATCTTTCCATAAGAAGGGCCCATGTGACTCAGGCTTGCTTCCTTCAGCCTGTTTGGGTGGACTAACACAGCCAACAAGAATAAAATTTAGCTCATCAAATGGGCAAAGCAGTGTATTCTCCTCAGATTCTTTTCAGTTCTAATACAAAGTCTGCTGAAATATTTTAAAAAGGCTCCCTTGGTTTCACTGGGTCTATATCAATCCTTGGTCTCAAATTTAATCACTCATTTTTGCAGTGTGTTTCTCAATTATTAATAGAAATTTGCAGGGTATAAACAATGGAACACATCACTCACTTCTGAATAGAATTTCTGTTCAGACTGTACCAGCTTTGCCATTATTGAATTGTCTAAAACTACTCGTGCTTGGCAGTAGTTGTTATGTGTGCCTAAAGCTGCAGTCATGTTTTTAATAAAACAGTACTAAGAATCATATGCTTTTAAAAAATAGATTTAGTACACTTTGTGAAATTCCGTGAGTGGGATCAGCTGCTGGGTGGATAAAGACACCTTACTGCTAAATTCCAAAGTTAAACAAAAAATAATTGCGTCTGATTTACAACATAAACGTTTAGCATTTAATAAACTCTGCAGCAGAAAGAGAAGGGAAATGACCTACAGAAGAGAAAATATGCAGCATCTTTCAATGCCTGTACCAGGGCTAACCATCAAGACCAGTGAACTTAATCCTTGTTTGCAAACTTAGAGCAATGACAGTGAAAGAATCCATGTGGTAAATACACAATTTTTCTGGCCCAGGCAGTGAAGAGTAAGTACCTAATTCAACAGTTCTCACTGAATGAGGAAGGTTATTGTAAGAACTAGTCTGACAGAGCAGCACCATGTTTTGCACGTTGTGCTGCACTGTTGGTGACTCACTATCAAGCACTAAACGGAAAGGAATCCAGTCACATAAAATTTTTATTCCAGCATGCTCTGATGTTCATAAGGCTGCAGTCTGAGTGCTGGCACAAACACCTGGGCTAAAAAAGAAAATTAAGGAACAGCTGAACCATATTACACAGTTGACTCAAGCCTCAGAGCAGCAACGTGACATCCTATGACACCAGTATAGCACTTTCAGGAGGCCTGTGGTTATGTCAGTCCTTTTGTTGGTGTGGAGCCAACACACGTGGACAGCATCAAAAATAGCTAATGTCTGTCACTAAATGTCTATCAGATGCACTCCTTTTCTTCTGTGCTCTGTGGGCTATGTCAGTGGTTGTAAAGGCTGGAAAGCTCCCTGTCAAGGAGAAAATGTGATTAGAACAATAGCATCCTGTGATACTTAAGAACGAACTGCAAATCTGTTTATACTATCATCTGTCTCATTCCCTCTACGGTCTATTTTTGAAAGGGCAGTCTTTCCTATCGTTATTTTGCTTCCCTTAAGGGTGTATTTTTAATGTATGGAGAGATTGACCTGCCAAATTGTTCTTATGGTTTTGTAACACAAGCAGTTTATTAATGTACTGAAAGAGGTAACAGGTAATAGAACGCATGATACAGAATTTGTAAATCCATGCTGATAACACTGGTATTGTATAAGCATCCCTTGGAGCAAAACAGAGTTATTACTTTGAATTAAGCTGCCTTTTGGAATGTGAGGCTCTCTTCCAAGATAACTTATTTGCTGCCTTTTATGTGCACTTTTCTGAATTAAAATAATCTTAAATTAAGAGGCTAAACATTTGTAAAGCATTGCCCAGATAAGCCCAGTGTCTTTGAAATAAACATGAAGAGTTAAGTCAGTTTGATAGGAATGAAAACTATATGGAATGTTAAATTAGCACTATTAATTTATCTGTAAAGTTAAAAGAATGATAAGAAAGTAAATCATAGGATAACTATTTCTATTCAGTACAGTCACTCAACAGCAGCCATCACTGAAGCAGAACTAAGAAAGGCTAGTATCAAAAATCATTTGGTTTTATCTTTCAAGGAGAATTGATTACCTTTTACTCAGACTACATTTCAGCCTCCCCATAAACATTAAAAACATCTACCCTACTGTTACACAGACAGACATATAGCTGAAGCCTATGTGAGCTATACATACAATACCGAGGACAAAATTCAACTCAGATTTTCAGTCATAGCAGTTGTGTGATAAATGTGCATTTATTGCTTACTTCTGAAGCCAAATTAAACAGGGATCCAGAGCAGTATTCACAGATATTCAAGAAACTGTGGAAATCTACTTTTTTTTTTTTTAAAAAAATAATAAGGCATAATTCATGACTAAAGATTGATCTATAATATCTTTTCTCTTAATGTGAACTTCTTTGACTCTCATGTATTTTGTACAGGGCTGGCCCCTGGAACTGTACCAAAGCTGAGATCATCTTTTACTTAGAAATAAATTTGAGTAAAAATAATAGCCAAAGCACAGAACAAAGAAAGCTGAAAAGCAGGGACCATGTGGATCTGGATTTGGAGCTGAACTAAATGTTCCTAGACTGAAAATTCAAATCTTCTCTGTAAGAAAGGTAGAAAAAGTCACCAGCTACAAATTCTGTATGTGGTTCCAGAAACAGGTTCTAGCTCTAACGAATATTTCATAAGGTCTGCAAGAGGAGGCTGTTCAGATGCCTTGTGTCCAGTAGGAAGCCACCGCATGTGCAGAGCAGGGAAAGTGACCAATTCACTGTCTCGCATCGCAGTAACTACATTGCCTGAGACTACAGACATGAAGAAGTGAGGAACTGGCCAGTCCTCTTCTGCTGCTATCTACTTCTGCAACATCTAGCATACAGGTTCTTTGGAAACTGCACATACAAAGTTGACATAAAGTTCTAGCCAAAAAATTCAGGAGATTTATATACTGCTGGAAAGAGAGCCACGATCAGGCAGCACAAGAGTACCATTCAGCCAGAAAGTGCCAATGCTCTCCTTTCCCTTTGTCCAGGTAGCAGCACTTCAGAAGACTGCCTGTCTGCACAGGGGCAGGTCACCAGTCACCAGAGCATTTGTATGCCCAAGAAAACAACAAACATTCCTCTGATCTGAGTCCAGCTTCTTCCTTTCCGGCTTTGTGTTTGAGCAGTGACAGAAGGAGAGAGCAGAACGTCAATGAAGAATCAGTCAGGCGGGAAGAGGACAACAGCACAGACACTGGAGGGATGTCCCTCAGACACGGCATACTCCCAGCACCAAATGGGAGGCATCACAGGTCTGCCACAGCTGGGCACAGTCCAGCAGCTACTGTTGCTTCTCAGGACTAATAATTTACCTCCTTTTCTTCAGTCTATTCAAAAGCAGGTTTTGTAAACAGAGATATATAATGCATGTATATGCTGGCACCTCCCTCTCCAATCTCCTGTAACTAGGAGTCACGTGACTATTTCTGCTCCAAATACTTTCACAAGTCAAATGAACATCAGTGTTGATTTGGATTCAAGCAAAGTGGGAACAATTCAGTTAGGCCACAAGGGCAAGATGATGCTTCATTCCATAGCAAAGGAAAGGCCCCACAGGATTCAAACAGTAGCCAGAACAGTGATGAGAGAGTACGTGCACAATTTTGCATACACAGAATCCAGTAGTAGCTACAAAACAGAGAGATCCTGGATTTGTCTCCACACAGATGCCACTGATGTTAACTTATGCATTGCAATCACAGACAGTGACCTTGTGAAAAAAATTGTCAAAGGACTCCCTTTCAAGTCAGTCTGAAGCTGACTGTACAATCACGCCATGCAGTACACTCGAGGACTCCCTGGACCCAATCCCAAAGAGAATCCTATAGCTGCTGCAATCTCTAGAAGTATGGCATAAAATCAAGTACAGCTTGAACAGCTTCTGAATTCACTTTTTGCTCTGCCTACTTTTCCTACATTCATAGATCTCAAGTTATCATTCATTTTTGGGAAGCAGAGGCTCAAAGAGATTAGACAAGAAAAAAAAAAGTTTTGAAGTAATTTCTTCCACCTGCAAGCATCATCAGCCATCTGTTACCCTGGTGTTCACTTCCTAGTGTGGGCTTCACACTTCCTTGCAAAGGTCCTCCATGCCTCTCTCACTTGCGGGCATATACCATTTGCTTCCTCACTTCTCTGTCTCCCTGAAGACGTAAAGGTTCATGACGGGGCAGTAAGTGCAGGTGAATAAGGGAAAGAAAAAATACACAGAGAGAGCTCCCAGTGCTTGAGAGAGAGAACAGACTTTTCAGAATGTCTTCAGTGCTCAGCTGCTACAGGCAAGGTGAGAGGAGACAGCTCAGCATTGTGGCTTGCACATTACGCTACCCTACAATTTAGTGGGAGGCTCGAGCATTCTCTCAGACAGTTACTGGAATCACCTAGGTTAAAGCAGTCTTGCTAACAGTCATCTTTTCATGCTACAGACAGCAGCTTTTCACAGAATGGTTGGGATTGGAAGGGACCTCTGGAGCACATCTTGTCCAAACCCCCTGCTCAGGCAGGGCCACCTAGAACAGGTTGCCCAGGACCACATCCAGACAGCTTTTGAATATCCCCAAGGATGGAGATTGCACAACCTTTTCTCTCTACAGAACAGAAAATGGTATTACAGAATTACGAAGAAAACTAATGGCTTTTCTTCTATGTAAGGCAGGGCCAAAACAATCTTTTACAAGCAAATTGAAAGAGCTCAGGCAGACACGCAGATGCACAGTAAGTACACTTTTACAGCATTATTTGTCCTTTTGCACACAGGCATTCATACAGTTCTCTCACACAAACAAAATAAAATGGCTACTATTAATGAATATCCTGATGTTCAAACAACTCTGGATCCCACAATAAATGAAGTAATTTATCTTACTTCTCCTTTTACTGCTCACATAGGTTCTTTCAGTAATATTTTACAGAATGAAAAGCCTCTTAAAACCAAACTGTTTAACTTTTGCTGTCAGATTAATGACAAATGAAAAGTGAATTTTTCCACCACAGTTACTTTATGTTAGCAAAATTATCAAACCATGTCATTTTTACTTGAACACACTTAATTTTTCATCAGTAAACACATGGTTTTGAACTTCTCTGCAATTAGAATAGACACTGAATGTTAGTTCATTATTTGCTTCTAGGCAAGGCATTGCTTATTGATTCAAAAGCTTTACATAGATATAAGCAAAAGGGACATCTCAAAAATTCTCACATTCACAAAGTTGCTTCCCCTGTGTGTGAGAAAGCACTACTATACCCGTGTTTACTTACCCACGATTCCTAATGCAATGTAACCCAGAATGACAACTATGAAGATCACACAGCAAATAACGTCTGTACAGTGCCTAGGGACAGAAAGAAATGCTTTTAAAAAATAAGGTATCATCTGATATGACCCTTTGAAAACACTGAGTGTCATAGGGTATTTTAACATCTGAGTAAGATGTCCGCATGTGCACTTAGTAGAAGTCTTACTCACAAAATCACATTTGAGGTGTAAGGCCCTGCTTTTGCAGCAAGACCAGCAAATAAATGTGTATGCCTTTTGCATTGTAGGCAGCAATAAAAACAGAGTGAGGAACAGGTTTAAATATTCTTAAAACAAATAATAACTTACAACATTGAATCCATGAGATCACTTGTGGTACAAGTTACCACAGGACATCTGCCTCAGCACGTCCCTAAAGCTGGTATCAAATATTGCAAACAATGTGATGAAAGAAATATTCAATACAACTTAGCTGTGTTACAAATAGCTTATGAATGGAAAAATAACAACATGAAATGAAAAAAAAAGGCTATATGCAACTACCCCTGATCTCTGCACAAAATTCTGACTCAGCTGCTTGAGCTGATTTAATGCAACCTAAATACGTCCTATGGAAAGGACAAAAACCCCCTGACATACTGTGGAGAGCCGTACCTTCCTTTACAGACAAGCAACCAAAGAACAGCACTCTCCAGTCTGAAAATTGAGCCAGCGAGTAAAGTGTGAGTATTTCATTAAATTACTGTCTTCTACTTATTGGTCTACGTATCAAGTTCGTGCAGGCAGAGGAATGGAGATGTGGACCACTAGACTAATTTTTCTCCAGCATCTGACTGTGATCAGAGGAGTTCCGGGGTGTAACGAACGTGAAGTACGACACTCCCAAGCGAGCAGGAGAAGGTCGGTACGTGCTTGTGGAGACCACTGACCCTGAGGGCTCGGGCTGGGGTGAACAGTTCTCTCCTTCACAAGCCAACTTCACAAGCCCTTGTGTCTAAAGATGCGTGGAAGCAAAATAGGCACCATCTCCTAGGCCTTTGCAGGCCTGGCTGGTTAAGAAGCATTTGCAGCTAATGGTCTCACCAGCATTTAATTAACAAAGGAGTGAATTACTCCTAATAGAGCGGCTGCCTACAGCCTCCTTATCTGAATGATTTCAGTCGCTTGTTGTTATTCACCATGTCCTGCTTATCACGCGCAGTTTTGGTGAAGAAGGGTTGTATGGCCTAAAGGAGTATGAACCGTAACTGCCTCGTCTGGGCAGGGTTCGTGTCCGCAGAGCCTGTGGGTGCTGCTCAGGGCTGTCCCCACAGCTGTGGTAACAAACCGCTGCTCTTCTGACCTGATCCAAATTACACCCCGCTTTTCTGTGACAGGTGAGAGAGCAATAATCACCCCGGGAATGCTAACATGTGCTTCAAGTTAAAGGACTACCTTTATAAAATGAGCGATGTTCATCTCTGCTTGTGAGTCTATGCAAGTGATATTTTGCATCGAATTTAAAAGTTAATCATGATTCTGTAGCTGAGAAGTTACAGATAGTTTTTCATAGTTAAGGATGTCACGGATAGCTTTGTAGTTAGTTGCTAGGTACTACTAAGGATGGCTATTGTACAGTCCTACCCCTATGTCAGTTAATATTTACCCAAACAACCTATCAGTGAAGATGTGATTGTCAAGAGTTAGAACCATAACCGATAGATCGTTAGTCTGATCAACAGACCCTGAAGAACCATTTGGGAGTCCCAGAAGTATTGAGAAACTGGGAGAAAAGTAATTGGGGCCAGGGTCTCCACGACCACCCACCCATGAGCCCCCTACCCAAATTACACCACCTACTTGAGAGGTAACGGTGGAGAAATGATCTGAGCATCCGTTCTAGTCTGCATGCTAGGGGAAGAAATCTGAATCAATCATTGCAACTGAACATGTACAGCTTGTAACTTTTGTGTATAAATATGACAAGAGAACCGCGTTAGGTGTGCCTGATGTGTGGAAATCCACCGAGCACCCAGGCCTGAATGAAGGCAGTATCTCTCCTCTGTGTGTGTGAGAACTGGCTTATTGCACGCCGGGTAACGAATCCGCTGTTCGGACAACGCAAGGAGCCAAACGGATGCAAGCTGAATCTCGCCAGTAGAAGAAATCTTAGAATCCAAGCTACAACTGACACACAGTCGGTTTTGTCATCTACCACTCTTTCCATTTGCCAATCCATGCCTCCTCTTACAGAGAATCATTACTCTTTAGTATAAGGGAGATAAAGATGGCAGATCCTTTAAACAGTTGGATAACTTTAAAAGTGTTTGCAGGTGTGGAAAAGGAATGAAAAATCCTGTACATTTCTCTAGAGAGACACAGTTTTAACATCTCACTGAAATAAATTTTTAGTAGAGGCCAAGGTGGTACAGGATTCAAGGTCAATATCACACTAATCTAAGAAAGGACAACTCCTTAAAGTAGAAGCAGCGATGCTACAACAATGCTGCTCATTTTCCCAGCCTCCATTCTGACACTGCTCGAGCTTGGCTCTCACCCCATCAGAGCCATTTTTAAGAAGTACAATATTTAATTCAAGATGTCTCAGGAGAAATACGGCACCATAAATACTTTAATTACAACTCCTATAGTCTCAAAATCCTCTTCCAGTCCAATTCTCACAGGTCTCATTTTATGATACCTAAATGCAATTAAACGTTACACCCACTTTGCTAAGCTTCCTGTTAAAGGTTTGCAGACTCACCATGAACAAGTACCCATAAACTCTTTACCAGAATGCAGGATTTTCTGTTCTTTGTAATACACAAACTTCTACACAGTACCTAGTAAAACTCACTGTTGCCAAGTATTGTGAGTACATAAATCCTCTTCTGGGTGGCTTCAGAAAATTTTTAAACAGTTCATACGGACTAATTCTTGTTTGTACAAAGTAATTGCTTATTTTACTAGATACTATGGGTGAAACCCTGGCTCCATTTAACATCATCGTTAGCCCAAGCAGCTCACTTGCAGTGAGATCACATTACCTCATAAATACAAGGCCCCACAGGAGAGGGAAGAAAAAAAAGTAAAACATCTTAAATGAATAAATTAAAATAACTCTGTAAAGATACAAGGTTATACTGTGACGACTCTGGGAATTTCCAAAGTTGCAGGAACTGGAATGATGGGAATTGCTTCTTCCTAAACAGAAAATATTGGAAGCCCATGCTTATTACGGAAACCTAATCAGAAATTATCCAGCTATGCTTTGACTGAAAACAGATTTGACATGAATTTTGTCAAACTAAGAAGGCTTTTTCAGTTTCTTTCAGGCTAATGAGGCAGAGCAAAATCACTCAGGAGACTGAACTCTTAAACGGACAATGGATTAATGGAAATAGGAATATGAGAATAGGAACTGAGAACACTGCTTATCATACAGGCTCTGTAATCTTTATTACAGATAGTGTTATCACACTTTTATTTATTAATTATGTGTAAAAATCCAAAGATTAATCAGAAAAAGCTCTTTACATTTCTTATGGTATAGATGATGAAAACATCAAAAATGCTTTTGCTAATAGCCAGTATTGGAAATTTTGATGGTTTTTGGTACTTTTTAGATAACCACATTCCATAATCTGAACCAAAATGCAGTGAGTCTATGTATTTGAACACAGGAGTTTCCATAGAGATAAATTGCTGATAAAACCAACAGATTCATCATTTTCAGGTGACGTAATAAAAGACCTTCATTTGGTTAAGTGCACAGTTCAGGCTCCCACATTACATTTCACTGCTTACTGCAGTCATCTAGCTTAATTTATGGAGCCCGATTTGCTTTCCACCGTCTCTCAGAAACATACTGGCTTCTTGGCTTCTCTTGCTGTGTTACACGTAGCAGTGAATGCAAACAATACTTTGTGCATGTGGCATCCTAGCAAATAAATGAATGCAAAGATAAAATCATCCACACAGTATTAGTGCATAAAAGCCATTTATTCACCGACAGTTCATGGACTTAATTGTTAACGGCTGACTAGAACCTCTCTCTGGCAGTTTCATGCCCAATCTGTCACAAGTGCAATTTCGCTCAAGATGCTGCACTAGCAAGAAACTATGACATTTATTAGTTAAACAGCACTAGGAGTATATTAGCACCTACAAATAGTCTTGAGCCCGGTATTGTGCAACCACAGCGCAAAATGAGGCACGAGATGTTCACAGGGTGAGTTTTCACTTTCACTTTCAACTCTTTTGACACATTAAGGTGACCACTAATGTCCCCACTTCTGAGTTCCTCCCCCTTGCTTGCCTAACAGCTTGTGTTTTGAGACTTCCCTAAATCATGTTGCATCAAGGTGATGTTAAACTATGCCGTACAATGCCATGAATAGCTCTGAAGACCTGTTTCTTCACTGAGGCTGAACCGAGAAGCAAGATCTGCTGTACAAATGGGTATTTCTATCAGCACAGCAACATTGAGGGCATCAATCCTGCACAGCTGAATAAATGTGCAAGGTGCCCATAAACTAAATGGTTACAGAGAAAGTTCCTTTCGAAATCCCCCATGAATTGCCACTTCTACTGTGGAGGCCAAAACTGCGCAGAAAAAGATATTTATACAAGTTTTCACCACAAGCTGGTTTCCATCAACTTAAATTCTGCATTTTCTTAATGAGTATGACTGAGCTGCACTGACCTGCATGGATTTACTAAGTTGATATGTCTTAGTGACAGGCACCATGCTTGAGGAAGTATTGTTTAGTTCTGGAAAACTCAAATTTTGGTATCTGCCAAAGAGCAACATCTGTAGACACTGTATGCCCCAAGCCAGAAACACAAAACAAGAACTCAAAGAAAAATGTAGGTTTCTCCACTCATATTAGAGAGTGCATGGCATGTTATGTTGATATAGACAACAATGTGTAATAAAACATATATGTACCAATAAAATACCAGTAGTAAGAAAACTAGTTGTATATTCTACTAACATCCATCTATGGTAGACTCTTAGTGTAGTCTGCGTAACATCTTTCGCAGGTTATTTAGTTTAAATAGCACAAAGAATAGTTTAAATGCCAAAATTGTTTATTATTTCAATATTGACCACAGTATCAAGTTATGTGCCACGTAGATATCTATGAGTGACACATTTATATTTGTGAGAAGGTGAAGTTTGTATTGCTAGTTAAGGTGAGGAATTTCTATTAGGTTTTTTCAAACTCTCAAAGAAGATAGCTAAATAGTTGTGGAAATTTACTCATATTCAACTTGTGTGAGAACCCATTAACTACATTTTCTAAGCACAGAGGAAAAGGTGATCTGTGTCTTAAAAAGAACACTGAATTTCTAGAAAGACGTTGAGCAATTAAAGATAGTCCAAGAGGTGTCAGGAGTTTTAAAAACATAACAAGAAAAAGGATCTACAATGTGTCTAACCAGAAAGAGGAATATAAGAAAAACTCAAGAAACTACATAGAGGAGGGAGAAAAAACAAGGGGCAAGGGAAAGAGTTAAGACAAACTCCACAAAATTGGAGGTAAGTTGGAAGCGTGATTTACTAATTTGATATGCTATGATTGTATTGACTGTATAAATTCCTGTACTAGAATTTAGACAAAATCTAAATGGAGGAAGACAGGGTTTTTTATACCCAAAGTAGTATAATTGCATTAAGAAAAAGGAGCAGCTCGTTTTCCCACCTGTGTGATAGTACCTGACTGATTTATCCACAAACATATCTAAGACATCTTATGATGATGTTAGTGGAAGAAATGCTTTTTTATTCTTAAAGAAGAGTAACACATTCTACCTGAATTCCTTATGAATCCTTAACTTGACAAGCCTTCCCCACAACATTACCTCCTTCATCTGGCATTGGCATGAAATACTGAGACCATTCGACAGAGCACCCCTCCTGCATGACAAATCTGCCTGAAGTCCAGTCTGAGAGACCACTTCAATGCCAGTGGGGAGAGAGACAGCCAGCCTTAGGGCTGTGGCACTAGACAAGTGTTTGTACATTCGGAAACTGAGAGGTGCCAAACCTACTCAGGGGTGGACCTCTGGGGGCAGGAAAAGATAGCTTGGAGGAAATTTCTGCCTTTGAGGAATCAGAGATAGCCTAGACTTAAAATACGACGTACTAGATTTTGTCTCGTATGAATTCAGTTAAACTGATCATCAGATGTGCTGTGAGGAAGGTAGACCTCTCCAGCTCAGACTGAAGGAAACATCAGAAGTTTCTATTTTCCTCTAGAAAGCTGTCTACCAAAACTCCTTCTACATCATTTTGAACTGAGAGATTGCAGAGCTACTGCTTCAACCTGTAAGCTTACTCACTTGGTGGATACAATATATAAAATCTTACAAGTGTTTTCTGATAGTAAAGCACATAGATGAACACTTAATAACATCCTAAACTATTACTTGAATTCATCCTATAAACAGTGCATACAAAATCGCACTGGCAGTACCATAAAGATACTTCTCAAATTAGGATCAACTCCCTAAACAATCATTTCCATTTATTTCTAAAATTATTAGCTTTCAGAAAGGAAAAGAAGAAATACGTTCTGCGTAGACAAGAACGGGGTGTGTGTGTTCAAGTGAGAGTATCGCATGGCTGCAGTGTTTTTCTCTGCCATAAATTTTCTGCTGAGAAAGATAAAATTGATAAATAACTTGGGGTTCTCTAATTTATTCTTCTCACTAGTGGCTTTTAGTGGTTTGGGGGATAGCTTGGTGCTCAACAACTTCAAAACATCATTTCTGCTCTACAGTATCTCCAAAAGTGCATCAGCTTCAGCAGTCACAATGATGGGATGTGACCTTTTCCAGCTGTCTCTGCACCTTTCAATGCAGATGTGTACAATTTGCAGCCTATCTCCTTAGAAACCCATCCTCTCCATTTTTCATATAAAGACAACCTTTTTTCCCTAACCAATGAAAACTGACAATGAAATTAAGAGCAGGACAAATTATTTTATCAGCAGAAAGCAAAGATAGATGTTTCCCCACTCACACTGTACACAGAGCTATGCCAGTTATGGCAAGGCATACAAACAGCTCTGTCCTCACCCACACCACTACTAGCACTCATTTGTCTGGACAAAAATGTATGCTTTCAGCTTCCTAGTATCTCTTCTCCTACAGAAAAGTGAGAAGTCCCAAAGTCAGAAACCAATTCAGGGAAGATGCCCATTTTCCTGCTGTTGAATTCTTTGGAATATCTTCTGAGAAGACATTTTGTTCATAGGAACTAGATAGTCTTTACTTGCTTGGAAGAGTGTGGTTTCTTAATCATTTATTCTTAGTAATTGGAAAAAAATGAATTTAAAAACCCCAGTTCATTCATAGTCTAAAAAAATTAAATAATAATCTTAAACTACTTCAAGGGCACGTCCATAGTGTACTGCACGGTGCTGCACTGATGACCCCAAAAGGCCAGGCAAGTCATCTGGGTGTCTTGCAGAAATGGTAGGTTCAATCTAAATCCAAGTGTACCTCATTGCAAAGTATGGTCAGTAAGCATCAGTGCAGCTATTGCTGCCTTAGGGTCTACCGTACAATGAAGCCATACCCTTAATGTTTAGGGAACTGACATTTTTTATATTGTTTCCAACAATACTATCTCACCAAAGCATTATAAAACGCACTGAACATACGTGGTGGTACATTGTATTCATTGGTTGTGCTTGTGAGAAGCGGCTGTGGAATGTACAATTCGAAGAGCACACATATATACCTGGAACTGCAGAAGCTGTCACAGCACTACTACACAGAGGTAACAGCAAGCCACAGTGTAAAACCAGCTTTTACTAACTGTATCACACAGTAACGGTAAAAACAAAAGAAGTCATCCTGGCATACTGTCACCAGTTTCACGACTCCTCGTGCACATGAGGGAAAGGCACAGCAACAGACAGCTCACAAATACCATTAAATTGCAGTATTTTAGGATCCAGCTCTGCAGTCCACTGCTCCATATGTCGTCTCACTCACTTCAGAGGCACTCTTCACGCATGTAAGAACTGTTCACTCAAGTAGGTGTTTCGGGGCTGAGTCACTCCAGCAGCCAGTCACATCGCTGGCAGTACTGGTGTCACTGGCCAAGCACTGCGGATTTTCCGCCAGGGATTTATCCTGCTGGCTGGCCACAGTACAAATGTAATGGTGCACACCCAGGCCATACTCTGGAGAGAACTAAATAAATCCCTTGATGAGAAAACTACGGGAGCAGGAAAACCAGCTGCAAATTGAAGAATAGAGTGTGCCAGGGTTCCAGTCCTGTGCTGTACAGGAACAAGATCGATTGTATCGCGTGGCCGTGGCAACCCAGAAGATAACAACACCTCAAATGGTCCTGCTTACATCAGCACAAGGTAAGACAGCAGGTACTAGACAATATAAGGCACACGGAATTGGCATTCAAACTGAAAGAACTTAAGAGCACGCAGTTAAATATTACCCAGTAACTATACATCCTCAAGGGTGGTAAGGATTGCCTTCTGGATTTAAAAGAACTTAGAATTAAATTCACAAGTTTTGTTAACAACATTTTTTATCCCCTGTTCACTGCAAAAACAAAAGAATGAAATAGGATGAGTTAAGATATTTACCTGTTATGAATAGGTCCTCTGAACTTTGGGTCAAATTTCCTTGGTTCACCTGCATTTAAAAAAACAAACACCACACTATAAAAATATAGCCTTCATTTAAAATAAAATCTATAGAGAGGAGCGTATTAAAAGCACTCTTTGAAGAACATCTTCCATACATTCCTATTTAATCAGTTCTGTTAAAATAATTTCATGTAGGCAATATCAGTAATTCACCAATACAATTACCCAGTTTTTGTAGACGAGGTCAAAGCTTTTTTTTTTTCTAACTGAAAAACTTTGAGGGCCTCACATTTTCCACACGATAAATTACCTTTAATATACATCCTATCACTACACGTATACAGTGTTCACAGTGGAAAGTTGCTGATATTTGAGAGAGAAGGATTAAGTCTCACGCTCGCACGCTCAGTGTGTTTGGCAGCAAGTGAGTGAACGTACCTCTCTGTAGCTGCAGGCTAAGCACTTTTGATTTTTCACTAAAAGAACAGTTTGGAGTCATGTCTGTACTTAGTGTTACAGTTACAGTCTTGTAGAGTTATTCTTACTTCCCACTGCTTTAGTTACAGGACTTTACAGACATAGAGCTGCAGGTTTGCCTTTTTGCATTGGGCTTATCAGATTACAAAGCAGGGCTGGAGACTGCAGAAATTCAGTGCTGACCTTGCTCTACACCACCCTGCACAGGTAGTGTAACTGCACCAGCTTCTCCACGGCCGGCGATGAGGTACAGCGCTGCAAAGCAGGCAGCGGAGCACATGTTTCAAATATCTTCTCCAGCTCTCAAGTGGATGCAGCCACCACATATCCCAGTGTAGGAAACGGAGCAAGTTTGAAAGTTAAAGTTGGTTATGCATACATCCCTGAACATGCTTGTTGCTTTACATGAACCTCAGAATGACTGGAAGATCAAGTCAGGTCCCTCCTAGAAACAGGCGGTAGCATCTGGCCAGAGTTTATACATGAAAGGAGTCAAACGCGATACACTTTTTTCACATGGCTATCCTGGTTGGCATAGTTGCACCTGATTTACTCTACACGTCAGCAAACTATACTAAGAAACTACCAAATACTAACCCACCAATCTGTGCTTCAAATGTGGACTTGAATATGAATTACTGTATGATTTCACTTCAGAAAGAGTAACAAAAATTTATGGCAGAATTTAAATTTCCAAGTTTCAAGCTACTGTATGAAGAGAAAGAAGCAGTCCTTCATTCAACAGACCAGGATTTGGATTTTTTTCATTTTGAAACTAGCTATTCAGCTTTATGGGATTTTTTTAAGTTCAGTAATTATGGAGATTTACTGAACCAAACTTTATGCAATGAAAAATTACTTCTTCATTCAAATGTCAACACTACAACACAAATTACTGTTTCAGAGTGCTGTCTCTGCCTTCTTAAGGATCTCCACTTCTGAATGTATCTGGTACTAAAGGTGTTATCAGCCTAAGCTTTCCCCCGCCCACAGGAAAGATACTTATTTTCTTCAATTAGAGAAAACTTCAGCAACTTCTCAAAAGCAGAATTTACTTATTAACTAAGTGCCAGACTTTGTTCTTGGTTTCTATCAGAAAAACCTTATCAAAATGCACACAGACCAGTACAATAAACACAGCAGATACTAAAATTCTATTTGCCCTTCACCTGAGGTCCACCTTACCAAGCTCCTAAACCAAATGTATTTTAACACAGAAGAGACTGGGAAAGCTAAAACTTTGGAGGAGTGATGTGTGACAGAAATGCTGAGGAGTGGAAAATGTAAATTAAACTCTCACACAGGTACTACAGGAATGCACCATGGTCCAAGAAGCAAGTGTACCATACACAATACCTAATGCTGGGCCAAAAATTGTGTTTTGAAGAACCTTTTTGTACAGCGATTTCTACAAAATAAGTATTTCTACAAAATAATTTATCTCCAGAACATTTCGGTCTGTAATGTTACTCCCTATTGACCGTTCTGGCCGTAAGGCATGCTGAAGTAAGCCTTTGCTCATGGCTCATACAGGACCCAAGTTCAGCATGTGAGAACAGGCACACCAGATCACAAGAAAAATCCATTAAATCCGTACCATGTTGCTGACAAGGGGCCGTAGTGAATACCTGAGGAGAAATGCAAAACCAAGGTAAACATAGTGGTATTTCCTTAAAATTGAGATTACAGAGATTTGCAACTGCACTTTTCTGAACGAAAGGTAGTGACTTTGTATTTAATAGTTGTATGTTAATTTCTTTCTCATTAATTTCATAAATCTCTATTTAACTTGCATACATTTTAACAACCTGTAATGCCCTACCTACATCATGGAGTACTACAGGTTAATGAAACATTGAAGTACTACCTCCTTTTGTGTGTTTTAAGCCTGCCATCACTCAGCTCATTCCTGTATGGCAGCATGGCATGCTACTAATAATTTTACAGGTTATTATATTCCTCTTTATTTGTCTATCTTGTTCAAGAGTCCTAGTCTGTCCCGTTGTTTCTTGTACATAAGCCATTCCATAGTTTTGGTCATGCTTATATTCCTTTTCTGTTCCTTTTTCAGTGCTACTATGTATTGCTGGAAAAGGAAGGGCCAGAATTGCACAGGATATTCATCACAAAGATTGGCTGTGATTTATACAATCATATAATGACCTTTTTTATTTGATCTCATTCCATTCCTTCTAATCATTTTTTACAGTTTACTTGCTTTTGGGAGCAAACGTTTTCACTGAATCATCAATTAAGACCCCAAGTTCTCACTCTTGAATGTTAGTAGTTAGTTCAGTCCCACTACTGGAGAAACCTATTCTCCAAAGCCATTCAGTATTTTCCTTAACAATTTGAACGATGAAGTAGAATGAACACATTGTGCAGGTGACGAGTGTTAAAATACTTCTGGAGATGGAAGCAAAGGGATTTTGATAAACAATTTAACAATTCAAAGTGATTCTCGTAAACTGACGAAAGTTAGAACGACAAAGTCCGTTCACAAATCCATACAGGGTAATTGCTTTCAACAACACTGATGAAAAGAACCCTAAAGGATTATGGCAGACTACAGAGAATGAATCAGTAAAGCGATGTCTTTGCAAAAAAAGCACAACTCATTGAAGAAGCGTGAGCATGACTGGTGAAGCCACTGTTCCCTGTGCTTGGAACATGTAAGGCCTCAGCTGAAAAACTATTTCTAGATCACGGCACTGGAATTTCAGAACATACAGACAAATTGGAGAGTCGAAGGACTGATTAAAAAGAAGACACTAAGAGGTTTACAAAAAGCAGTAAATGAATGCTAACTTCAATGACTGTGATTAAGGGAAGGAGCAGAAAACAATAGTCATCAAATACCATATAAAAATTACAGTGATTCTCAGCTTCTTCTATCAGAAAGAAGCTAACTTCATTTACAGCAAAGATGGTTTAGATTAGGCATTAGGAAACCTTTGAGAACACATGGGCAGTTTTACAGTGGAACAGTTTTTCCAAGCATACTTCTGAATTTTCCTCACTCTAAGCTTTTAAGAATGGACTAGACTAATACCTGTTGGGAAAATAATAGGAAAATGTACCACGTCTCAGCACAGAGACAGCCAAATGGATCTCCTGAAGTCCATCTGGCCCCGCATTGCTCTAATTGTCTGGTTACAGCCAGCTAAGACGTAGCACACCCCAAATGTATTTTAATGTGCTAGTTTGTTTTTATCTTTTCTCTCATGTTATGCGTTGTTTACTTTCCAGACAGAAAGGAGTGATTTCTGATCTCCTTGGTAAGGCAACAAGCTAGATTTTCAAAAACACAATAGACTTTCAGCAGGGAAACCACACACTTATATTTTGCTTATAGATGTTTCTCCAGCCAGTCTGTGTCGTACTGAGAAAGCTTGTTGACAGGGCAATCTCCTGAGCTTCCGGAATGTCACCATTATGCAGAATGGTTTTCTAACGTAACCACCTGGGGAAGATCTAATGTGTTTCCACAAACGTCCTCCTTTCCATAATAAGATCATTCTTAACACATTGCCCATCATTGTAAATAGCTCAAGTTTTGTTATTTATGTCATATCTGTGTGCTTCTGAAAAGAAAATGCATGTCAAAAGATACATGTACTTATGGAGCATATTCAAGTGTAGTTGGTGAACTCCACAATACTGCTACAATGAAAACTAACACCCACTAACTCATAGGCAAGAAAATAAAAACAGACAAAGCACTCCAGAAAACGAGCTCTGACTCGAATGGAGACTTTCATCTCCATCAGGCAAGCAGAGGGATGCTGTGCAATAGCAACTGTCATTAACACTGGTAAAGTTATTGCGGTACTGCAAACTTCTCCCAAGGACTGTTCCTCACTGCCAGCAGTCAGTATGCTTATCACAGCACGGTGCAGTGCCAGACCACCCAAACTGCCCTCCTCCGTCACTCCGCTCTTGATACAAACCCATTACAGAATATGGCAGTTAACATATGAAAAAGTAACTGTATTCATCAGATATACACTAAATTCACTGACAAAAGTAGTCTGTAGCATCATCGGAATATTCCTTACCAAAACAGATGATACAGCAACCGTGATCATAGTTTCATGGAACAACAGAAAAAAGACAAATTTTGTTTGTTTCATTCTCATTTTCCTACATTAGATATAAAATTCCCTCCTTAATTACTACCATTCTTTAAAGATTGAGAATATTCTTTGGGGGTGAGGTGGGAAGTATTTATTAGTATTTATGTAGCTCCTGGTAAAAGCAAACTACTTCCTTAGCTACAAAAGCCCAAATGTTATTTAGAAAGCAAGTGTTGCAGGATAACGACTGTCATTTTTTTGCTATAATTAAAAATTGAAATGATATTCATTCTTTGCAGATGAGACAGATCTATGTCACAGGCTGCTTTATAACAGGAAACTTTTGTACATTAAATTATAATGTCATTACAAGAAATATTTCACAAGATGTTTCGTTTATGAATTCTGACTCCAAACAGCATAAGAATTTAATTGTTGCACTTTATTACTGTAATAATTTTTTTAAAAAATTATAAATTACTTATCTAAAATATCCAAAACAAAAATAGACAATGCATATATAAAGTTTACCTTTGATCTGCAATTTAAATAAACTTGCAAATGTCATGCTGGAAAAAAATTAGGATATTGCCAATAATTGAAGAAGTTATAGAAAACCATTTGGGACTGGATCCAAGCCCATTAAAGTCAATTGAAATAACCCAGTTGAAATAAATGAGATTTAGATTGGGTACTTATGAATTGTCTTAAGAAAGCAGGTACATTATCATGTTTTCCATAGTAGTTTTCTTCATCTCTATCCATGTTACTGTACCTGGATCACTTTAGCAAGCTGTGTGAGATACTAACTGTGGACTCCTGTGTTGCTAGAATACTTTCCCAGCAAGCACAGATACACAAAAATACTATTTAAATAGATTTTAAAATAAAGCTGTCACTGACTTCTCCAATCAGAATGGAAATTCACAAAGTAGGCAGGGCTTCTGTGAATAGAAAGATATCACTCAGTGCCTTGCTCACCTAATGAAAAGGAATGACTCCTATCAGCTTGTATGAACCTACAATGTATAAGCAGAAAGGGCTTATACATTAAGCACCTGAATACCATTTGTAAAATAATCTTATGGAAGTCAATACAACTCAAAAACTTGCTGATGATTTGCTAACTGACAATAAGGTATCACACTGTCAGTAATTATGGTGGTTTTGTAGCCTATGCTAGTGTTCTGGTTTTGGCTGAGATAGAGTTAATTTTCTTCCAAGCAGCTGGTATAGTCTGTGTTTCAGATTTAGGATGAGAATAACGTTGAAAACACACTGATGTTTTCAGTCGTTGCCCAGCAGTCAAGGACCTTCCAGCTTCTCATACTGCCCTGCCAACAAGAAGGCGGGGGGCACCCAAGAAGCTGGGAGGGGACATGGCCAGGACAACTGACCCCAACTGACCAAAAAGGTATTCCATACCATATGATGTCATGCTCCATATATAACTGAGAGGTGGGCCAGGAGGTGGCTCGGCTCAAGAACTAGCTGAGCATCAGCTGCAGTTGGTGAGCAATTGTGCTGTGCATCAGTTGTTTTGTATATTCTATTGTTGTTGTTATTATTATTGTCATCTTCCTTTTCTGTCTTTATCTCACCTCACAAGTTTTACCTTTTTTTCCTTTTCAATTCTCTCCCCCACCCCTCTGGGTGAATGAGTGAATGGCTGTGCGGTTGTTCTAGCAGCCTGCCGGGTTAAATCATGACAACTGCTGTGAGAGAAAATAGTCTTTACATGTCACAGCTGGCCAAATCTTTCTTCCTCTATATACATGACTACGTCCTCCAAAGTACAAGTCATGCTATTGGAAAAACACAATTTACTCTGACATGTTTAAGTCTAAAATGGAAACTATCTGCTGTATATCACTTGTCAAGTGGAACATTTATCTGTAGAAGTAGTCATAATTTACTAAATTATTTTCTTAATAAAATGTAATTGCATATTTCTGCATAGCACAATAGTGCAGAACAGAAGAGTTAGCACTAGAAAATCTTAGCATTGTTAGTTTGGATACTGTAATTCCTATATAGTGAAAGGAAGTACAAGGCATTGTAATTAGTGTGTGAATCTGAAAGTCTGAAGCCATTAAAAAGAAAGAGGAAAAAAAAAAAAAAGAAAAAGCTAGCAACTTCTCCTTTTAGCCACAAAGGAACAGAATCCCCATGTGGTGATCCTGACCAGTATGAAATTTCCATTCTCTGTGGAATATGATTAAAACACCAATTGTAGAATTCTGTAACATGAAACGCATACACTTGTATATATGCATTCCTACAACAATTTTACAGACAGGGCTGAACTATGTGCAGGAACAACAAAAATAATGTTTTTAAGTTGGCTCTGTCAGTGTGTAGTACAGAATGACAAAGAAGAATGATCACATATTACAGTTCATGAATGACTGTGATATGAAGTCATAGCCCACTTTGTTATTACAGAACTTAACAGCAATGTTCTAATGTTTACCAAATGAGATATTTAGTATAACCAGTATCAGCAAAGGTAAAAATAATATGCTGAGGATGTAGATTGATCTTTTGTAAAATATTAACCATTAACTGAACTCTCACACTTAACTACCTCTCTCAACTTCCTCCTATCCTTAGGCAAATAAAAAAAAAAAGTGGAGAAGCCAAGTGACTGATTCTACTATGCTCCTACTCAAGTTTGCACCTCTGTCAAAGGCTGCTTCAATAAATCTCATTATAGTACAGTAACAGAAGGCCCTGAACAGACAGTGCTAAACACAGATGTACACTAACTAACCAGGCATTTGGCCCGCAATATATTACTCAACTCTAATAAAATGGTATTTCTACTTTAATAACTATTAGTTTCTTCAGATCTCTTCCTTGATGTTTGGTCAACAATTACATGTACCCATGGCAAGAATATGTGTGGCTTTTTAGGAGACTAGTATTTTCATTATAAAGACATTAGAGCGGTATGTGTATGTGCTGCTTCCCTCTACTGGAGTAAATAGGTATGTTCACGTAATTAAAACTATTCCCATAATATGCCTCAGCAATAGTAATGCCTCCTTTAGGGCAAGTGCACACAATCTGCTAATTCAATGCTCAAAGAAACAAGTGCACAAGCCAACAAATTAGGCTGTTAATACATGCTTGAGGTGTATTAGGACTGAATGAGATTCATCCCAGTTGACGTTTCCCTAAAAAAATCATATGAAGATTTTGATGTTTCTGCCCTTCTATTCTGGGTAGGAGTAGGAAAAAACAAAATAACACAAGTTCTTCCACAATTCGTCTATCCCTTTCAGAAGCAGAACATTCTTGACCATATATGAAAGCCTCATCTTTGCAAAGTCTACAGTCTAATTTTGCAAAGAATCAAAACAAATGTTTGGGATGTACTACTGTTTAGTAGCAGTCAATTTAATTTTACCTGAAGATCTTTTTTTAGGCAATCTTAAGCTACATTGTAAGTCATATGTAATGTTCCTTATACAGAAACAGCCTAATGATCCTAGTAATATAAAACAACACATTATGACTGTAGGACACAAATGCGTAGAAGCAGTCTATTAAGTCAAAAGGTTGACATTAATATAAAAACCAGCTCTTCCAGTAAGTCTTGTACCTGGTTTACAGGCATACAGGGTTTTTTTCCTCTTTGAAAGATTCAGGTATAACTTGTTTTTTATGAGATCATATACTGGTAGACACATAAATTTCAACTATAATAAAAGCACACTTACGATTCCTGTCTTGTGTAATAAATCACACTAAATGGTAGCCTTCTTTGAAATATCGTGACAGTGTGTGTCTTTTTGTTTGTTGCTCCTTCAGCCAGAAAAACTCATGAGTGGATGAATACAACTCACCCTGAATTCCATTTTTAAATCCCAAGGAAGACAAACTTTTCTGACTTTGGGTTGTGTTGTTTTTCTTTTATTTCCTATTAGCCAACAGTGAAATAGAAGTCTATCAAATCAGGATAGCGGCATCCAGCACGCTGAGGCAGGGGATGATTAACTTGCCAGTAGAAAAACACTGAATAAGTAAGTGCATCTTCAGCTCAGTTCTCTACAGGTACTTGAGTACTTAATTCTGGGCAAAATTCACAGCCCTGCATCCTTCCCTGGAGTTTCTATCAAAAAAACAAACAAGGCATTCTTTCCTCAAAAATACGGATGCCAGAAGAGATGATGGTGCCTGTCCCCCTACCAAACAACAAGACTGCTCCAACTCAAGATGCAGCAAATACAAATTCAGACCCACACTGCAGAACAGGAGGCTGGAAGACATTCCCTTATGCGTGAACACAAAGGTACTCCATGCAGCTCTAAGAGTTACTGTCAGAAAGAACACAATTTGTATATGTTTGGGTAGCTCATAGTGGATCAACCAAGAATCCTATCCCTACTTCAATATTTAATATGTAACATACAGCCAGACCAGTAAGTTCTTTCCAATATGAAAAAATTGTTTTTCCTTCCTTTAAATGTTTTAACCAAAATTTTCTTATTATGCTATTACGCAGAAGTTAGGTTTTTTCTGCCAGATGCCAAAAGTACTCTTCTTGTTCATCTTGTTAGAAATTCCCAGAATGCAAAGCTTCAAAAAGATCTAACTGGTGGCTTGGATTGCATTGGTAATAGTAATGCAAGACGAAAGTTACTAACGTAATGAAAAAAACATTTGCTCTATCACATGACAATCACCCAGATTTCGAAGCTAAAGATTTTGCAACAGGTTTTTGATCAACTCACAAAACAGGAACTGCAGAAACAAATAGCAACCAGAACAGGCAAATTTTTATTAATGTACAGTGCAGTAAATTCTCCAATAAGCTACACACCCAAAGGAACAACTCTTCATGGTGCTATATGCATGCTACTGCATTAGACTGCTGTGCATTCATTCTCTTGCTGGAATTTTCAGAAAGATTAACACACAGAAAAAAAAGTTGTGGTTCAACACCAGAACAAATGATGTTAGTCGAAATGCTTTGTCTTCCACATTCTCTAACCACTCCCACACAATTCTTCCAATTAATTTCCATATCCACACATTCCTTTCCTCCTGTAGTTCTCCATCAGCTTTCCACTACATTCTCTGTTTTTCTGGAAAGGCAAAAGCATATGCAATGGGTGTTTTGGAATTACATTGTGATCACTGGCTGACCACTATGCTCAGGTTATTTGTCCGTGGGCAGCCACCACTCAGAATGTTCAAGGGGCTAACTAGGGAGGCAACGGTCATGCAGGGTGCACCCATGAAGTAGGCAAAGTGTTGAAACCCAAATGATATTTGAATCCAGTACTGCCTTTATGCCACTGATACTGGCTCATGACTTGCAAAATATTTAGGGGGTGAAGAAGGAAGAGGAGGTGGCAGATGAGACAAACAGGTCACCTCATCACATAAGTGTCCTTTTCTTTACACAGTTCAGGGACACAAATCTTCACATGCAAGTCACAGTTTTCCATCCACATTCAGAGTTTCAAAAATGACCGCCACTGACTACAGTGGAGCTGAG
Source organism: Balearica regulorum gibbericeps (assembly GCF_011004875.1). Classification (NCBI taxonomy): domain Eukaryota; kingdom Metazoa; phylum Chordata; class Aves; order Gruiformes; family Gruidae; genus Balearica; species Balearica regulorum. Next base: position 186,388 of record NC_046191.1, on the reverse strand, counting down.
GGCATTCAGCACTGCTCACAAACCAAGTATCACCTCCACAGATTTTACTGAAGGACATGATACAAGAAGAGGGGGGAAAAAACACGACACGGTGAAAGACAATGGTTTAAGGGTTTCAAGAAGACTAAAGTGCTGCGCACTTCTGCGCCAGTCTTACCCATCATACAGACTCCTTTGCTTCCCAAGCAGTTCAGACCATAAGTATTACATATGTACATACCATAAAAAGAATTGCCTAGGAATCCTGAGGTCAGTGACAGTCCAGTGGAGAAGGCTGACCATTTTTTGGACCATGGTAAGAAAACCAAGCAATATATTAGGCTCTAAGAATCCAAAACTTTAAAAAGAATGTTATTCCATTGTCCTAATTAGTCACGTATCTGAAGGAGCATGATGTTCTCCATTTCATAGCCACAAGACAAAGTGAATGACAACACATCATACACCCAGCTGACTATCAGTCCGTCGAAGAATTGTGCAATATTTTTTCCTGAGGTGGTGCCTGTACAATTAACATCTTGCCCATGTTCACTCAAGATGAGACAAAACATTGAAATCTGTTTGACCAGCATGGTATGATCAAATTTCACACCTAACATTCTTCTGATACTAGTGATAACATAGGCTATTAGGCAGATTTTGAAATCTACCAGTTTTCAAACAGCTACCCACAGAAAGGGGATGGAAAAATGTACACAGTTAAAGACTACAACTGAATTGATCACTAAACTGCAATTACGCCATGTGATCAAGAATACTGATAGCTAGTGGAGGATTTATATTTCTCTAAACATCAAACAGTAAGTTTGCTTGCAGTTTGGATCACCTACACAGCTTCATTAAGGCTTCCATTTCAATGTGCTTATTAGCTGTTGCCCAAAATTCTTCTTTACAAATTAAATAATGTCTGTTCTTTTGTCTCCTGGCTTCCATTTCTTATTCTTTTTCTGGAACTATTGCAGCCACAAATTCTGTGGAATTTCCAAGCAAAGACACAGCTACCAAGATGCTTCCAAAATGGAGCAAGGTGTTGGAAGAGTACTTCTCAGCAACCTCAACTATTCTGTAATTCCGCGAGACATTTTGTCAAAGTGAGATTGGGCCCAGAAGACTGAGTGAACTCCAGAGAAAAGCAAGCTAACTGTTTTGTTAAGTATCTCCCTTTCCCAACATTTTTACTTATTAATCTGGCTAGGAAGGGTGCTTGGTCTTGAAATATACTCTCATGCTTTAGAAAAAACAGCATCTAAAATACAGTCTTTGATGATGCTTTAACTAGAAAAAGTGATGTTTTGAAATAAGAATCAGATGCTTCCTACTCAGGATCAGAAAATGCCAGAGGTTTCCATTTCTAGGCTGCTTTACTCCAGTTGATCTAGGATGGTGGATGCTAGCTAACGATTTTTTTCTCCTAGCTGAGTCTCTAGCCCCAAATGCTTTATACCATTACATACCATTGCAACCTTTTCTAGTTTATCTTATGCTGTAAAATGCTGCATGCAGATACTATACCATCTGAGACCTTTTCTATAAATCATTAAAATAACATTAAAATAACACTTTCACAACCTCAGAAGGAGGGTATTATCTATGAGTATCTACCATTAATAATTAAAACACTGCACTGTTTCTACTGGGAAAGGAAGTACAATTACACACATTTTTCATATACAAAAATGTCAGGTGGAGGAAATAAAAGCTGTATTTTTCTGGACTTTGTGTACATCATCTATTTGCCACTATTTTATTTGTACAAATGCATTCATAAACTTTGCAAGCAAGGGGACAGTCAGACCCACAACCTTCTGAATAAACCACTGTGTAATTCACAAAAGCCATCTTGAAACTGCAGTAATCAGTCTTAACAGTGATGCATAGTTTTGAAGATCTGTCTTCCTCTCTATACCAGGCCTTTTCTAATGTCTGCTGATTTAAACTAAGAATAGCCGATGGTTGCCTGGTTTTGGTTAGCTGAATTTGTCTAGTGAGCTAACATCCTCTGTGAAAATTACACATAAAAAATCTTAATGTAACATGTTGTTAAAATGTCCAACATAAAATGTACACAGCTATCGTGTCTCATGTTGTTCCATAATTCCAAATGTAACTAATGTTTAATTTATCAGTCATGATTACTTATCCAGTTCTCAGAGGGCAAAACAGTAAGATAAGGTTATATCCTTTCTTCTTCTTTTTCCCCCTTTTTTTTTAAAAAAAAACCCCACTTTAAAATGCAGCTTGTGTCTTGAAAACAACATTTCAGACATCCAAATTTTGTAGAGTTCCTTCAGTTTTATCTCCTCTTTTTGGCTCTTCAAGTCTTGGAGACTCCATTCCTGGTGTGTGCTACCCTGTTCCCGGTGCAGTACACGTGTACCACTCTTCCACTCCTGCAGCCCTCTGGCAACGTGCCTGTTGAGCACGTTCAGCAACTGGTGAATTCACTTTTACAACTAGGACCACACTTTTAGGAGAAACTGTATTCCTGCAGGTGAACATAGGAATTTGAAAGTAATCTGGTTTTTTCAGACAACAATAACAAAAACCCCATCACTATTTCTACAAACTAAATGAGCATGATACTGAAATCAAAGGGAAGGCATAAAACAAGCAAGAAAACCTTCAGCTCTGGAACAAGTTGTAATTTATTGCTGAGGGAAATTAGACTATTTATACTGCTCTACGATACATTTTTAGGACTAACAAAATTTATTCTACTAAATATTTAGTACTTTAGTGGACTCTGATTAGCTACTTACAAGAGAAAACAGAAAAACACCCAGAAAATCTCACAGCATAACTTGGGGAATTAGTACAACTTTACTCAGACTACTTAACAAGTCTTTGGATGTCATTATTGCATTAATTATTTTTATTGGCGAGCTGTTGCAACATGTTTTCTGTGGTTCCCTCCACCCCCTGCATTTTGTATCTGAAATAAAACCATTCTTTTTCTTAAAAAGAGACTGAAAAACTGGAAACAGAGCGAGACATTTTTGTGCCCTAACTCAGGTCTATGCCTTCGGCACAGCTTTTTGGATCACACATGACTAAGAGCAGTGCAAGTGCCACGGCCCTGCAAGCACTCTGTGCCTCGCCCCCAGGCTTGGCGGCCTGGCCCCAGAAGCTCAGGACTGCCCTCCATTCCCTGACAGCAGCAAGACTCTGGGACAGCACTGCAGAGAGGCCTCAGCCAGGGCTGATCCCCCTTCCCGTGGGAGCCCAGCCCGAGCCACAGCTCCATGGCATCGCAGCCATGTCTACACCGGGCACCCAGCCCCAATCACGAGCCGTGCGCCAGCCAGCAGGCTGGTCTCGAGCGCCCTGGTCACCCCCAGCCAGCCCCGCAATCATGGAGTTGTTTGACTCCGCTCACCCCACCAGCCCTGGCCCTCACCCTGACCCGCCGAGCCGTATCACCAGCCTGACACCTGCCCTGCCCCTTCGCCCCGACTTGCTGACAGCCCGGGCTCGCTCCTGGTTCCCAGGCTGGCCCTTCCTTGGCACCATGGGACAGGCCCTGGCCCCAGGGCCCCTGCCCTGCCAGCCAAGTCGCAGGGCTCACTGCCCGGCTCCCCAAGGCTAACCGTGCCCTGACAGCAGGATGATTACATAAAGAGTGACTGATTTCCCTCAAAGAACGACGTATCAGAAATTCAAGCATATTTAACATTAGTAGAACATTCTTAAAAGAATACCCTCCACAATGATTTGAAGGGTTGTTTTACTCAAACATTGCTGAAATACCAATAGATCGTGTATGCAGAGCAATATCTGGTGAACTACGTTAGTCTGGACTATTTAACATATCACAAGTATGTTGATAGTTTAAAGCATTTCTAAAAGCTAGAAAATGTTTTATTTTCCCATTATAAAGGGCGTTTTTTGAACCATGCACACAGTTCCGTGTGAAAGTCTAACTGCCCAATTGCATGACCAATTTTTGCACTTGGGTACTAGTATCTGGTTTGATATTTGAATTAAAAAATAACTGGCTATGCTTTAGACTGATTACAATGTTTGACAAACAATAGATTTGTCCAGAAAATGAGTGACTCATGGATAAGATTACAAAGCCTTATCATTAGACACTTGCTAATTCACTGGCTAATCACTCTATAGATACACACAGCTTGTAGAGATATTCTTTAAAAAAAAAAAAAGAAAGAAAAAAAAGAATTATATAAAGAAAACTATTCAGATGGAGATTTGGTGCCTCATGACTATTGCTGATTTAACAGAGGTTAAAATTTATGTCTATATAACACTGTACATAGATGCATTATTATGAATGCCTGCCTTTCTGAAAGCAGTCTACGTACAGCACACTGCTTAGTATAATGAACAAAGCACCAGCTCTCCATGGTTGTTTTTGAACCATTAGATATGCAGTTACAAGTGGAGTTTGTAAGACTATGCTAATTAGATCCAGTATTTTAATAGGCAGTCACATTTTCATTTATTTTGCCTTCTTTTCTGAGACTACTGCCATTTACTGTAGGATGTGCTCTGCAGTCTTACCCATGCTAACAATGGCTCTGTGTATCTGGAACAGTGAATATATTCACAAAATGATAACACAGGCAGATTTAATTTAAGAATTTATTTGAGCAAATAAATCCCTTACAGTTGCTTAGAAATGGTCAGAACTGACCCTTTGTTCAAAGTTTTTTCCACTTATTAATAAAAAACAGACTTCTACTACATTCTCTATTTTGCCTTCATAAAAAAATCCTCCGGAATCAAAAGCTTGAATTTAAACAAAGCCAAATGTGTTCTTAGACAAAAGAAGGGGACTGTGACTACTGATGCCTTTGTCTCTATAGACCCCTAAAGGCAAACCTGTTAGGCCAAGCTGGTCTGCATCCATTGAGCCAGGTTCTACTCCTAGGTAGTAAGACTGCTAATAATTAAGTAATCCAACATCAGTTAAAAGCTTTTGTTCCCAAAAGAAACTTGTCAGCATTTTCAACATACACAGTTAATGAGATATTGTTACACTGACGCAGAAAATAATGTCTCCATACATCTAATTATTAGGTGCTACAATACAAAAGGTATGATTTGAATGGTGATCTGAAAACTGAGGGATACCGAACGTAAGAGGATTAAGTCTGAATAACTTCACATTAGCTAGATATCTGAAAAAAATGATATATGGTGACCCTTTAACCTGTACACAGGCTAACTTGCAACGATACTCTGCAGACACACATCCCCAATCCTCTGTACAGAGCACTATGCATTATGAGAAAAGTCCTTCTATGAAACAACCTGTTCCTGCTGAAGCAAGTGTCAAGTTATTTTCTAAATCACAGAGCTGGCACAAACTCCCCCTCTGTGCCAACAGCAAAATACATCATGTGCTCAATGTGTATTATACTCAGTTTATTATATTTGCTGATTTCCCAGTTTGTGATGCAATTAGGAACATGTTTTCTATCGCTATTGGTATATCAATTTAGAAGCAAAACAGCTGAAGAATATAATCCTGGATGTAAATTCACAGAGATAATGGCATAAATAACAGTCCTGAATGCTCAGTCTAGACTGAAATGATCACAGGAATAAAACCCATATATAAGAATCATTAGACGTGGATCAGCCATAAGGTATTTGGAATTGGTGAAGAGATGATTACAAAAGATAAAACCTGTAGGAACATTTCTACAATGCTTTCTACAGTCTAAACAACATGCTGTTTAAAAGAAAGGCTACTCAACGGTAACTCAGCCCAACGTCTGCTTCCATTATAGGAATGCCAGAATGGGCCTTAGTAGCATCTTAAGAAGAGAATGTTCAGGATCCAACAGCTCGGCAGTTTGTCAAATGTAAATGCTGGTTCAGATCCTCACGGTTATCTAAGAGGGAAGCGGTACTCTTACAGGCTTTGTAGCAACTCCAGACTACTACTCACACTTTCTACACAAATGACATGAAAAGATTATTCCAGCTCCGGAGGGGTGGAAGTCACAGCCACTGTGAATGAGAATATTTAACGTGACTGTTTAAGACATAAATATTTAACAGACTGACAAGTAAGCTGTAGAAGCAACATCTCGAAGACAAATCAAAACCAGACCAAAGGTGGAGGTAAAACATGATTTGGGGAGATTTTCAGAATACCTATTAATCTAAGTAACATTGAGAAAGTTTTTTTTAAGAGAGTTGCAAAAACATAACAGAAGATGGTAGCCTTAAAAATAAAGATTTGTTTTACTCTGCTGAAAGATCAGAAAATTCCTTCCCAGCCTCAGAAGTGAAACACACCTCACCTTCTTACAAAAAGTTGCAGAGAAAAGAGCATTTTACAGACCCAGGCTCAGTTTTATGCACTGCAGATGTCCTTTAACATTTTAATAACAACAGTAAGCAATAAAATCAAGGATGTAAGAACTTGCTGACTGGAACCTCTGGTACTTTTTTCTCAGCTTAAAATGCTTAATATTAGGCCTTAATGCCTAAAGGCTAGTCTCTAGTTTCATCTCCAATGTATTCCTATAAATTGGTCTCTTATATTGGTAAATATTAATAATTGCATATATTATAACTGGAAGCTAGAATTCCTACTCTTATAAAAGACTACCAGGACAAAGGTGTAATATCGTGTCAAAATTGTGAAATTCTAGGAATTAAAGTAAATCCTGAAAATTGAGCTTTTAGCATCACAGTTTTGTTGCTGAATCCACTGCAATGCTTTTTTCTATTAGGGGTATCTGGCACTGAAAAGTATAGTTAATAATAATAACAATAATAATAATAACAACAATAATTTCATTAATATTAATGTTGCTGATAATAATTTTGTTGCTATTGTTATATGTCACAATAAAACCAGTATTTAAAATGGCACACATTAACACCCAGGTTACTTACACTTTTCTCTGACACATATAAAGTCAGTTACTACTACACAGATACCAAAAAGACGTACTGAAGGACAGTTTGTCTTTGATTCTTGCACATAAACCTAACATTCAGGCACCAAGGTGCTGTTGACATGCTTTGCTACATTGAAGTTTATGTCAGTAAGACAGGTTTCTGTGGCTAGTAACTCTGTTACTGGTGCCTTGAAGAATTCTACTCTCTCTTTCCCAATGGTACATTGATGAAATGCACTCAGGACACACTTAGGTGCAGTCAGCACTCTTTTCATGGCCTTTAGATACCATGTTTAAATTAGAATTAGGCTTACAGAATGCATTACCCTAGTACATTAATCTAACCTCTTGAGACCTTGAGGGAATTGCACACCAACATAAATTTCATGGTCTGCAGTTTGAATTTGCCTCCTACAGTAAACCACCACACCATAGTATTCATTCTGATGAGCCTCTGGCTGATACAAACAAAAGGTATTGCAAAACTGAACTGTCAGTGTGTGAAGGGAAGATTTCACAGTGCTTGCTTATACCCTACTTTTTCCTTAGCATGCTGTTAATCCACTAATCTCTTTTAAAAAGGAAAGTGAGGAGAAAGACACTATATTTGTACTATACTATGTATAAATGTGAAATACATAAATTTATTATCAGCACTCACTAAATATTCCAAATCTCTGGAGAAGCTAACATTAACTAGCAATTTTGCAATGATTGCATTTTACTTACAATTTGTTTCCCTGTGTGTCTGTGAGCATACACATATATAGATTTAAAATTGTAATTGGAAGGATTTTCTTCACTGCAACTGTGAAATGCAAGATCTTAACACTCCAGGGTGATGTGTGTCCATGTGTTACTGCATGATAACACTTGCATCACCTGTACTTAGCTAGCAGACTACACACGTCCTTTCTAGTTCAGCAGAAATGACTGTTCTGTTAAGACAGCAGTCCCTTAGTAACAGCCAGATCTCTGTGGAATTCCTCTGGCTAGAGTATAAACAGAACATGTGCAAGGATCCATAATTTACATTCCAGTAATCTGTGACCTCCAATGTTACAAGCCCTATAATCCTTTTCCTTCGGTACCATATGTCCTTCCATCCTCATTTTCCTAGTTCACATGCCCTTAAATAATCCTCCATCCTGAATCCCAAATTCTTCTCCCTTCTCTTCCTAACATTTTTATTGTCATTCTACTGTGCCATATAGGCAGCAGGGCTGCTCCTGGATGACAGGTTTTCATTCTGCTCAACCTTAGACAGGAAGATGTTTTATACATCTAGTATTCATAGACCTCATATTAAACAGGCTGTAATTTAGTCTCAGTTATGGTGGTGTTCTCAAATCATTCAAATCACACTCTTTTACTTTAGGATGCCACTTGACTGAATTATGTTTGAATTTGTTTTGTTGTCATTTTACTCCCTATTAATATCACCTATTTTTCCACACATTCAGGATGACGTGGATCAAGCTAGCAAAAAAAAAAAAAAAAGAAATTTAAAAAAAAATGCTGTCATGAAGAAAACATTCAGAATCTAAGCATTAGAAAAATTCATTACTTGCCACAACACTGAAACTTAAAATCTTAAAAAACAATGTATCATTTTCCAAGGGATGCAGCTCCATCATGCCAAGTCTAACTAGCTGAGGTTCTACATTGGCTAATTACCAGAAATCTGTAAAGATAGCTTATTAAAACTCTTCTGCTAGTCCAGTTCCAGATTATATTCCCCAACCACTGTTCTAGTCTTTACGTGTCTGATTCATGTCTGCTTTTAAAACCCCTGAGTTTCATTTCCATTCAATCTACTCTCTTCTGAAAATCCATAGTAGTTGTGATATTATAGCCCTGAGGTCTGAAGACTTAAAAGCTGTATAGCTTTTAGGATAAGGTATTCCTTTAATTAAACTGGTTGAGAGAGATGGAAGAACAGAAAAGGTACTCAGGCGTTTCATCAGACCACCAGTGAAAGTAACTACAAGTCTACAACATTAACTAGTTTAATCTCATCAAAAACATCACGTGGAAACCTTGTTCTTTCAACAGTTAACACAGCTTCCACTCACAGATGTTTTTGAACCTTTAGATTTTACTCCTAAAAATTTCACTACTTAAAGTTAAGAATTTAATTGCTAGTTGTGGTGATCTTTACAAAATACCTGTATGTTATGAATGAAACAACCGTTATAGTTGAATCAGGGGTATGAATTTTAAAGATGGCCATCAGTTATATATAGGGAAGGATATAGGAGCAAGAACAAGAGATGATACAGACTGTTAAAGAATACATTTCCTTCAGGGTGTTCTGTTTCAATTTACCTCAAATCTGTAAAATATCAGTGGGATGTCATACAAAAGTATTTTAAAAATTATCCTGTAGCAGTCCATTACACCTCATGAAAAGAAGAAAAACACTGCAGTATAATAAACAATATTATTAAGGATAGCATTTTAAAAGGTCCAACTGGTTAGGTAAAAACCCCTCAGAACAAACAAAAAAAACCCCCAAAAAAACACAACAAAAAAAACCCCAAAAAAACAACTCATACAAAGTTTTATATGGCTTAAAGAAAAATTGTAGACTAAAAAATCTGGACATGCTCCTCTTCCCAACAAAAGTAACAGGAGTTTGTAATTGATTTCAGCTGGATTAGGACATTTTATAATTAAGTATGTGTGTAGAACATGGGCAAATCCTAACAGAATTTCTGTAAATTCTATTATTGCTTTAAAATACAAACATATGAAAGAACTGACAATTACGGTGTGTTTATGCATTTTACTAATAGCTTGTTTAATGAAGAGAGCTGGTCTGAAAGCACAAGTTTACCCAAGAAGATACATGTAGACCAATCAAATAAAGGGACCACTGAATACTAAATTTGCTTGCTATAACTTAGAACGCATAGCACTAATTAAGTATCTCAGTGAGCAGTAGCAGTAGTGTCATCTTCTCTGAATCGGTGTCCTTTATACTGTACCATCCTCCATTGAAACAAAAGCAGCTCTTCATGTCCCCTGAGATATTTTGCCACTCAACAGAGCAGCCTATTACAGAAAATAACTGGAAAGAGTGAAATCAACATTTAGATATCGTAAATTAGGTAAGGTAACCAGAAACTAATTTGAAGAGAGCTATTCTTTAGAAACAATCCTATATTGGCAGAAAGATTAGTAAAAGGACACGTCAGAAAAGGGCTGTTTATGTTACAAGAAGAAAATTACTCATTTTGATATACCTTCCTGTACATAATTCAGCATTATGAATTTGAGAGTTGTGATTCTAAAGACAATGGTTTATACCCTAGTTTCACTTTCAAAAGGTTTTGGGATCGCTCCAATTCTAGCAGGGAAATTCTTGTTGAGTTCCGAGGATGATAAGCCAAAGGCAAGTTCCTTAAGAATGTGCAAAGACTTTAACAAATATTCAACCACATACCTCAGTGAAATAACGATGGAAATTATCAATGAAACTTAATCAATTTTGTTTACATTTCTGTCTAACGGTTGAAGAGAACATTTCCAATAATCTTCTGAACCTCTACTTTTTTAAATTAACTTTTAATTAGATTAAACTCTGTTTTTGCAGTAAACCATTTTTTTATGGGTAGAATAAATCTAAGGACCCCTAATATTTAATTTTGACAGAAACTTCCAATCAGATGCAAAGGTAACAGAAATGAAACATCTATTGCAAAAAAAGGTAAATGCCATACTGCAAGCTCCGTAACATAAATATTGGTTGTCCAAATCTTAAACCATGATCTTTTGGTGTCTACTACAGTCTGAGGCTACTGAAAAAAACCTGCCTCAGAGCAACTCCAGAATCAGTATCCAAATAAAAATACAGTTATGTAAGCTTCTGAATTCCTCTTCACATTCCAAACTTTTGGCATTCTTTGTATCAACTATTTATTTCCATCATTAGAAATGTTAACACTTTTGTTTCAACCAGCACATGACCAAGTTTTGAGATTATATCAAAAGTTCGAGAAGACTGTCATACTCAGGGATTTGATTCCATTTCTCATTTTACACTAGTATCAGCCGTATTCTGGTCTAAATAAAATGGTATCAACCCAGAATAATTCACTATCTTCAACTGACTTGCTAAAGTTTTTAATCTATTTAGCTAAGATCAGATTTGTGTCCTAACTTGCTTAATTTGTTCCATGCAGCTCCCACAGCCTTCATTAGGCTTGTGTGATATCACACCAACAAATTGTAAATTCTTTTCTCAAGAGAAATACTAATCACAGACTTGCTCAATTTTTGTGTTTAAAATGGAGGTGGGCTTATAGCCACTGTGTGTGATTAACACCAAACTCTATTTTTATTGGTATTATACAGACTGTTTACCAACTCAAAGGAGGTTACAAAGCAAAAAACAGATATTACAAAACCACAGTCACGCATGTTTGGTTTTTTTTTACAAAAAAAACCAAACTACTGTAAAATCACTGACAGTTATAACTAGTGCTTCAGTAAAATGAGAATATTACAACAGCTACCACCCTATTTGGACAACATTTCTGTTGTCTACTAAGCTACTACACATTATTATAGAAAGGTCTCAAAACAACCTAAGTTGGAGGTCCTAATGAATGAGGCATTCCATAAACCTGGAATTAAAACAGGTTTTGTTTCTAAGAACTTGGTACAGTATTTTGAAACACTGTGCTTAGTTTCCACTAAGGCCTTTTTTTTTTTTTTTTTTTTTTTTGATATGCAACACTGCAGAACTGGTTCCAGCTAAGCCCTTTTAAGTTACAGATGATAGAAAGGAATGTTTATGGTCCATCAAGCCACTAACACTATGTGCTTCTTCAAAAACAGCAAAGTCCTGGGTATTCCAAATAGCTGATAAGCCATTTTGTATTATTAACAAGTACAACCTCATTAATAATAAATGAACAAGGAAATTATAATGCTGCTGGTATTGATTAAAATTTATTGGCGCTAACATTAGAAGGAAAAAGAGGATAGCATGATAATCTGATGTTCCTTCAAATGCTGGGAGCCCTGAGTTACACAGCATTGGACACAGACCTGAAATCAGAGCATGGTATGCTGTCGTCTGCAGAGAAGTTCATCAGCATTTTGGTCTGTAGAGGTCTTACAGGATTTTCTTGGAAGAAAACAACTCTATTCATCATTTCTACTGTCAAACAAAAGGATGTTCAGATGAGAACATGCTACTTCACTTTAAGATAAAGCCAAGACCATGCAGGTGGTGTCAAGGTGGCCACTGCTGGTGCTGAGTGGGAGCTACAAGCTCCGTCATGATTAGCCAGCCAAGGCTATCCTGCAGTCAAAGGGTATGTGCAGCACATCGCAGGCCTGCAGACTAAGCTATTCCTGCAGCATAGCACAGTGCAGCACAGTCCAGTGCCTTTTCAGGTTAACTGTTATGTAGATTACTAATTCCTTGATGTACAATTGTCTTCCAGCTAGGATCACTACAACTGCAACGACCAAATAATATAAACAAATATATCATAGAATCACAGAGTACCAGGTTGGAAGGGACCTCAAGGATCATCTGGTGCAACCCTTCTTGGCAAAAGCTCCATCTAGACAAAAGTACCATCTAGACAAGATGGCCCAGCACCCCATCCATCTGAATCTTACAAGTGTCCAATGTTGGGAAATCCACCACTTCCCCAGGGAGATTATTCCAATGGCTGATTGTTCTCGTGAAAAATTTTCCTCTAGAATTCAATTGGAATGTCCCCGGGAGTAACATGCACCCATTACCCCTCACCTTTTCCATGTGACTCCTTGTAAAAAGGGAGTCTCCATCTTCTTTGTACCCACCTTTTAAGTACTGGAACATAGTGATAAGGACTCCCTTAAGCCTTCTTTTCTCAAGGCTGAACAAACCTAATTCTCTCAGCCTTTCCTCATATTGCAGGCTTCGCAGTCTTTTGATTAACTTCGTGGCCCTTCTCTGGACCCTCTCCAGCCTGTCCACATCTTTTTTTCTATAGTGGAGACCAAAACTGAACACAATAGTCCAGGTGCGGACTGTCAAGTAGTTTCATAGCCAGCACTTTTTAAAAGAAAAGTTGTAAACTTAAGGATCAAAAACTTAAGAGTTCTCCATTTAAACAAGAGCTATGGAAACTGCTGTAACAAAGACTCTTCCATAGAGGCACTGCGTTGCAACCACAACTTGAGTGCCAACTGCAGGGTTACAGTTTCAAGCTTTAAGTGCTCTGAAGCATCAGCTCATCAGCTAGCTGGAATTAGCATAGCTCTACATTTTTCAGCAATGAATACCAGCATACATCACTAGAGCATCTGAACTTTAAAGGTATAGATATTCATCCTCCCATGACTATGGATATATTTACTAACACGTTTTATTAATGTGAACACTATTTATGTGTGCATTTACTAAGTATTCCATAATAACATTTGCAAGTCTTTTATAACTTGCTCAGTTGAAAGGACAGATTTCTCTAATGGTTCTACCTGAAAGAGCCCATGTTAATCTTTCCTGCAAGTTGAATGAGACTTGACTTAGTCTGAAATATTGCTTAGAAACTTCATCTCTCTCTACTGCTTCTAAATTCTATCTTCTATTTTTTAAAAGAAGACAGATGGAGTTCTTAAAGAGCAACCTAAAAGTGTGTTGTGATTGTTACACACAGCAGCAATTCCATGAAAAGCTACAAACATTTGCACTGAAAATAGCAAAAGTCTTGAGTTTATCTAATGTTTTAAGCAGCAGACCTTATGCTAGAGAAAAAGATGCCAAAGATAAGAATCAGAAGCTTTCTGACTAGCCTTTTACAATTTTCTGAAAGGTTTTCTCCACTGTAGTAATCCAGTATAGGCTGGCCTAAGGTGAAGACACAGGTCTATAAACTGAATTAGGGGCCTAAAAAAAAGAAACTAGGTAGACTTGCGTGATCCTGTTACAAGCAGACTACTACATGGACAGGGATGTAAAAGTTGTGAGATCAGAGTCAATACTCTTCGACCAGGAAGACCGAGCAGATGAGGCCCTCTACAGACAAATAGAAACAGCCTCATGTTCACAAGTCCTGGTCCTCATGGGTGACCTCAACCACCCCAATATCTGTTGAGGGACAACACAGCAGGGCATAAGCAATGCAGGAGTTTCCTGGAATGCCTCAATGATAACTTCCTTCTCCAAGTGACAGAGGAGCCAAGGAGGAGAGGTGCCATGCTGGACCTTGTTCTCACCAACAATTTGGGGCTGGTGGGGAACGTGAAGCTCAAGGGCAGCCTTGGCTGCAGTGACCATGAAATGGTGGAGTTCAAGATCCTCAGGGCAGTGAGGAGGGTGCACAGCAAGCTCACTACCCTGGACTTCAGGAGAGCAGACTTTGGCCTCTTCAGGGATCTGCTTGGTAGAATACCATGGGACAAAGCCCTGGAGGGAAGAGAGACCAAAGAAATCTGGCTAGTATTCAAGCATCATCTCCTCCAAGCTCAGGAGTGATGCATCCCAACAAAGAGGAAGTCAGGCAAAAATGCCCAGAGGCCTGCACGGATGAACAGGGAGCTCAAGCACAAAAAGGAAGCCTACAGAGGGTGGAAGCAAGGGCAAATATGATGTCAAGGACAACAAGAGAAGCTTCTCTATGTATGTCAGTGATAAAAGGAAGACTAGGGAAAATGTGACCCCTCTCCAGAAGGAAATGGGAGACCCAGTTACCCAGGATATGGAGAAGGCTGAGATACTCAATGACTTTTTTACCTCAGTCTTCACCAGCAAGTGCTCTAGCCCAAGTCACAGAAGGCAAAGGCAGGTACTGGGAGAATGAAGAACTGCCCACTGCAGGAGAAGATCAAGTTCGAGACTATCTAAGGAACTTGAAGGTGCACAAGTCCATGGGACCTGATGAGATGCATCTGCAGGTCCTGAGAGAATTGGTGGATGAAGTTACTAAGCCACTATTCATCATATCAGAGAAGTTGTGGCAGTCTGGTGAAGTTCCCACTGATTGGAAAAGGGGAAACATAACCTCCATTTTTAAAAAGAGAAAAAAGGAAGACCCAAGGAACTACAGGCCAGTCAGTCTCACCTCTGTGCCCAGCAAAATCATGGAGCAGATCCTCCTGGAAACTATGCTCAGGTACATGAAAAATAAGGAGGTGATTGGTGACAGCCAACACGGCTTCACTAAGGGCAAATCATGCCTGACAAATTTGGTGGTCATCTACAATGGGGTTACAGCATTGGTGGATAAGGAAAGGGCAACTGATGTCATCTGCCTACACGTGTGCAAAGCATTTGACACTGTCCCACACAACATCTTTATCTCTGAATCAGAGAGGCATGGATTGCTGGATGGACTGCTTGGTGGATAAGGAATTGATTGGATGGTCATACTCAAAGAGTTGTGGTCAATGGCTCAATGTCCAAGTGGAGACCAGTAACGAGTGGCATTCCTCAGGGGTCGGTACTGGGACTGGCACTGTCCAACATCTTTGTCGGTGACATGGACAGTGGGATCGAGTGCACCCTCAGCAAGTTTGCCGATGACATCAAGCTGAGTGGTGCGATTGACATGTTGGAGGGAAGGGATGCCATCCAGAGAGATCTTGACAGGATGGAGAGGTGGGCCCGTGCAAACCGCATGAAGTTCAACAAGGCCAAGTGCAAGATCCGGCACTCCCAAGGACAACTATAGGCTGAGCGGAGAATGGATTGAGAGCAGCTCTGAGGAGAAGACTTGAGAGTGTTGGTTGATGAGAAGCTCTCCATGAGCTGGCAACATGTGCTCGCAGCCCAGAAAGCGAATCATATCCTGGGCTGCAAAAAAAGAAACATGGCCAGCAAGTCAAGGGAGGTGATTCTGCCCCTCTACTCCGCTCTGGTGAGACCCCCCTGCAGTGCTGCATCCAGCTCTGGGGTCCCAAGGACAAGAAAGACATTGAGCTGTTGGAACGAGTCCAGAGGAGGCCATAAAGATGATCAGAGGGGTGTAACAACTCTCCTATGAAGACAGGCAGAGAGAGTTGGGGTTGTTCAGCCTGGAGAAGAGAAGGCTGCGGGGAGACCTTAGAGCACCTTCCAGTTCCCAAAGGGGCCTACAAGAAAGCTGGAGAGGAACTGTTTATCAGGGATTGTAGTGATAGGACAAGGGATAATGGCTTTAAACTAAAAGAGCGGAGATTTAAATTAGATATCAAGAAGAAATTCTTCCCTGTGAGGATGGTGAGGCCCTGGTACAGGTTGCCCAGAGAAGCTGTGGCTGCTCCTGGATCCCTGGCAGTGTTCAAGGCCAGGTTGGATGGGGCTTTGGGCAACCTGGGCTAGTGGAGTTTGGCCCTGCCCATGGCAAGGGGCTGGAACTGCATGGGCTTTGAGGTCCCTTCTCACCCAAACCAGTCTGTTTCCAATCTGTGAGAGTACTGACTTTACACTGAACAGCTCTCAGCACCACCCCCACCCCACCCTGCCAAAAAAAAAAGAAATACAATTCTACTACACAGACTTGAACTCATGTCTCTTCTCACTCCAATAACTTTGCTACTTGGGTCTTTTTCATGCTCCTGTGAGTTTTTATTGCCATGAATCTTGCTTTGCATTCTGTTCCATGCCCTGCCCCCAGAATGGATAAACACTTACTATCCAGCCTAATCTACAACACAATAATTCAGGCTCTTGTCTAGACTATGCAGATTGTGCCCTGACCCAAGATGAGGGCACTTTATCCAGGACTTTCCTTGGTCTTCTAGCCAGAACATCCTCACATGGGAACCACCCTGTTGACATTTTACAGCAGTAAACTCTTCTGAGATCTTTGCAAAACAGCTCTAAGTAGTGTAAGCTCACAATTAAGTCTCATAAATTCTGAATCATGACAGCACTGTAGACATATCCTAGCCCTGTTATTTCCTATCAGCCATCCATAAAGTATCCCAGGCTCAGTCAAGTTGTTGTCTTTTGTTTTCCCTTCTCAGGAAGTTTCTTGCTTCCCATTGTTTTACATCCCTCCAATTACATTTCCTTACAGAAATATTTATTTATGCATTAGTGATAACACCAAGACATTCAGTCTCTAAATAGAATCATAGAATCTTTAAGGTTGGAAAAGACCTCTAGGATCATCAAGTCCAACTGTCAACCCAACACCACCATGTCTACTAGAACATGTCCTGAAGTGCGATGTCTACACAGTTTTTGAACACCTCCAGGGATGGTGACTCCACCACACCTCTCTGGGGAGTCTGTTCCAATGTCTGACCACCCTTTCAGTGAAGAAATTTTTTCTAACATACAGTCTAAACCTTCCCTGGAGCAATTTGAGGTTGTTTCCTCTTGTGCTATCACTTGTTACCTGGGAGAAGAGACCAACACCCACCTCACCACAACCTCCTTTCAGGTAGGTGCAGAGAGCGATAAGGTCTCCCCTCACCTTCCTCTTCTCCAGGCTAAACAACCCCAGTTCCCTCAGCCGCTCCTCATCAGACTTGTGCTCCAGACCCTTCACCACTCTGTCGCCCTTCTCTGGACACGCTCCAGCACCTCAATGTCCTTCGTGGAGTGAGGGGCCCAAAACTGAACACAGTACTCAAGATGCAGCCTCACCAGTGGGGACAGGGGGATGATCACTTCCCTGGTCCTGCTGGCCACACTATTCCTGATACAAGCCAGGATGCTGTTGGCCACCTGGGCACACTGCCGGCTCATGTTCAGCCGGCTGTCAACCAGCACCCTCAGGTCCTTTTCTGCCAGGCAGCTTTCCAGCCACTCTTCCCCATGCCTGTAGCCTTGCCTGGGGTTGCTGTGACACAAGTGCAGGACCCGGCACTGAGCCTTGTTGAACCTCATCCAGCTGGCCTTGACCCATCGATCCAGCCTGTCCAGATCCCTCTGCAGAGCCTTCCTACCCTCGAGCGGATCGACACTCCCTCCCAACTCAGTGTCATCCGCAAACTTACTGAGGGTGCACTCGATCCCCTCATCCAGAGCACTGATAAAGATTAAACAAGATAGGCCCCAAGACTGAGCCCTGGGGAACGCCGCTTGTGACCGGCCACCAACGGGATTTAACTCCATTCACCGCAACTCTCTGGGCTCGGCCTTCCAGCCAGTTTTTTACCCAGCGAAGAGTGCAGCTGTCTAAGCCATGAGCCACCAGCTTCTCTAGGAGAATGCTGTGGGAGACCAAGGCTTTACTGAAGTCCAGGTAGATAACATCCACAGCCTTTCCCTCATCCACTACGCGGGTCTCCAGGTCATAGAAGGGGATCAGGCTGGTCAGGCAGGACCTGCCTTTCATGAACCCAAATAAGATTTAATATCCAATTTACCTAATTTTATTAGCAAGTGAGATGCAGGCAAATAGTTTTGACCATCATAAACCAGTCATCAATTTGGCAAGTATATGCTCCTAGTTCAGGACTGTCAAAAATTATGCTAACATCAGTCTTTCATCACTAGGTGTTCATAGAAAGCCGTTCCCATAAACTGTCAGACATTAAACAGCAACAGACAGAAGGAGCATAAGAGGAATCTGAAGGTCAGACTGATTCTACCTTCCCTAGGGTACCAATTTAACAATTTAAAATGTTACAAACATTTGCAGCTTGTCTGTCTGGGTTTAGATAACTTGTGTGATGCCTCACCAAACTCCCAAGACAACAAACACTTTTATTAGTCTGACCTCATAGTTCAGAGAAATTGTCTCAGTTCGAACGGTTTAGAAGTGATAGTACAACACAAAGCTGTGCTAGGGCATGAGAGAAGACAGGAGCATGCAAGCATGAATAATAGCACCACAGCTGAAGTACAGCAGCCGTGTAAGCAAGTTTGGAGATCAATGGATGAATTTTGTGGTCAGATTATGATAGAAATATGTAGACATATTGCTACATCCATTGTATTGCACTGAGCAACATGCGTGTGCTTTAGAAACCAATATGATTCAAACTTTTCATTGACACTGTCTTAAGGTGAAGACTCAAGTATCTTGGGCCCAATTCTGCAATAATTTGGTTGTGAAAATAAGTCTCTGAAGATAATGGTCTATTATACTTCCCTAGACTCTTCTGTTGTCATTGAGGCTACACATTTGCTGCCAGAGTTTTAGTAGGGCAGTGAATGTTGGTTTATACTTTCATCCAGTTTCCACGTGAATTACTGCCCCAAAAATATATTTTGGGGATTTGTTTGGTTTGTTTTAAAGAAAATCAATACATACTCCCATAAAAAAATTTTCTTTTTTACTGAGACACTGATATGCCAGAATTTGATTTCTGTTTCCAAAATGTACGTGTTCAAATTACTCAAACACTATTTCAGTTAAAACTGCAACATACAAACACAGAGAAACAAAGAAAAAACATCTGTATCTGTTACTGTTATTAATACTGCGAAGAGGCTAATAGAGCACTTTTTCTGTGGTAACTATAACTCATTGCTTTTATTTGTAATATTTCCTTCTCTGATAATTTTGTTTTTTCTTTACATATTTTTACTTTTATTCACATTTAACTAATAATCACACATAATATAATATTGGCATTATAGCCAATATTGAGATCATACATTTATTTGAATATATATTAGTTCTTTTTTATAGGTCTAAATCTATGCTTTAGCAAAATCCCCTGCACGTGAGTTTATACTGCCTGTGATCTCTACATGTCATGAAGTCCCTGGGCACACTCTACTGCAGAGCCCAGCGAGGGGCCACCAAGATGCTGAAGGACGGGAGCATCTCTCCTGTGAGGAGAGGCTGGGGAGCTGGGACTGCTCAGCGTGGAGCAGAGCAGCTCAGGGATCTCATCCTGCGTACAAACACCCGCAGGAGGGTGCAGAGAGGACGGAACCAGGCTCTGCCCGGTGGTGCCCAGGGCCAGGACCAGAGGCCACGGGCACAGAGTGGCACGCAGCGGGGTCCCTCTGGACACCAGCGAACACTTTGTCACTGTCAGGGTGGCCGAGCACTGGCACAGGTTTCCCAGAGAGGTGGTGGAGTCTCCATCTGCGGAGATATTCAAAAGCCATCTGGACATGGTCCTGGGTGGCCCTGCTTGAGCAGGGGGGCTGGACCAGATGATGTCCAGAGGTCCCTTCCAACCTCAACCAGTCTGTGATTCTGTGAATTTTTAATTTCTCTTTTCCTTTGCTCTTTCTCTCAGCTTTTCTTGCCTCCTCTTCTCTTTTTTTCTCCTTACCTGAAGTAAGTACCTTTCGTTATTTCTTACACAGACTGTATTATTACTTTTTTTTCATCATATTAGACTTTAAGATCTTGATAACTGCCATTGACTTTGGTAGCAATACATTATCTTTGAACGATTTCTTCTTACTTTTTAATGTTCTTTCTCTGTTCCATATCATTTGAATTTTCTCTTTTTTTTCTACACAGTCCTCAGTTGTTCACAGTATTTTGGAGATTTTGGAGTAAGACTCCTGTTACACAGAAAACTGTGCCTGTTATCAAGGTGGTCTCTTCATTTGTAGAAACAAGACAGGCAGTTCTGAAAGGAGGGTGAGGGGAGAGACTGAGGTCATGTTTACCCTATGCTTAATCCATGTCTGTGTTACCAGCCTTTGAGGACACATTTACCAATTCGCTTAAATGTTTCTTTTAAGCTTTCCTTTCTTTGATGTCCCTTTTCACATTACAGTTCCTTATTCAAGCACTTGGATCATTAAAACATAATCCCAAAATATTTTGCCAGAAATCTCTTCCCCACACTTCTAGTGACCGCATGAGGTGAAATATTTCCTCAGTGGTAGCAATATTTATCAGAAACATCCATATGCTGAGGTACAACACAGCAAAAAAAATACAAGGAACAGGATAAAACCAATGTGTCCAGAGAACCTGTGCTCTTTCCAAGAAAGAGGAATCACACACACACCCCTTTTGGAAGCAGTCCTGAAGATGCAGCAAATTGGTTACCAGCTAGTTCCTCTGATCCTCCAGCCAACAGCATGTTTTTCTGCCTCACCTATCATTTAGCTATCACTCTGACCTCAAATTCATAGCAGAAGGAAAAGTTTTGAAGTATCAGCAATTTGTAGTGTTTGTCTAGAAATGCAATTTGCCTAAATCATTTTGAGGGAGGAAGTTTATACAAATCTCAGTTTTCTGTTTTAATCTCATGCAATGATTATTCTTACAGTGAATAAATACTAAATTACAGTTAAGATTATAAAAAAGCTAATAAAATCTTCTGAATTAGCATCAAGATCAGGAGGAGACTTCAGAGGAAAGCATAGTATAGTTCTTTGCTAAATAGCCTATTAAGTAGGTAATGCTATTGGAAGTAGGAAATGCAGTTTAATCTGAGTCAGCCACAACTATTTTAATTGCAGAAAGGTTACAGTATTTAAGTTTCTTGCAAAGTCTTTATGATGTAGAAGACACTACCTTAGAGAAAGAAGTAACTAGGGTATTACTGGGCTGCGTCATTATGCTTTCTGACTATCTGCAATTTCCCCCTTTTCCCCTCTGGGAAACTGATCTTTTTGACTTTATAGAACAATTAACAATATTTGCAGAACATTAACAGCTATTGCAATGAGGGTGTCTTCACCACTTGAAGGAAAAAAGCATAATTAAGAAAACAATGGAAATCCAAATAAATGCAGAGAGTTCTTGCTTTGAGTTAGTTTTTTACCTCCCACTATATCTAGGTTTGCTCTTGGTGCTTCTTTGATCTTTATCTTCATAAGAGGATCACTAACTGACTGTTTCCAGAGCGCCTTTCCACTTTTGTATAAAAAGCCCATGTTCCAAAAGTTCAGAAGATGACAAAGGGGAGATTCATTAAGAGAATCCCTTTGTGGATTAAAGACACTGGAGAGGAAACTTCGCATCCCTCATTCCCTCTAGGTAAAAGGCATTCCAAAGCACACAGACACCAGATCCAGTATGAGGGTTTATCTGTTCAAAAGCCTATCCACTGACAAGCAATGCATTCAGCAAAGTTTCAGAAAAGACACCTCAATGACTCAGAAATACCACTGTCTGTCATGACCTATGTAGCATCTGAGTAAAACTCCTTTATCCAGCGGATCGCCTTTACAGCACAAAAGAGTTGACAGAAACTGTTGAAGAGCAAGACAGGAGGTTTTGAGCTATTTATATCACCAGATATGTTGAGTACAAAGAAAAATTACTTTTAAGGAATTTGGCAAGTGCAGACAAACAGGAAGATGAGGTGGAGAAACTACCAGGGTCTAAATCGTAATGATTTCTTGTGTAGCCTCAGAGATAGCCATTGAAAATAGGGGATTTTCTTCCCTTATGGGGTGTCACAAGTCCAAGCTCAATTCTCTCTGACCAGGTTACTTCAGCTGTTCCACACTAGGAGGGTTTAATGTTTAATATCAAGTTTACTTATGTGAAGATATTTGGCATTCCATGTGTTTAGCAGAGTGATATAACCACGTATGGAAATCACAACACAAGCACAATATAGCAATTGCAATATACAGTTGGATCACAATACAAACGTGATTCCCATTACCTGTCTCTCTAGGCTCCATCATCATGATGCTGGAAAGAAATGTGTGAGTCAAAGCTAGCTCAAGCCCATGGCCCTCTTCAAAGGTCCTTTTGTTGGTTGTTCCATTTTTATACTTTATGATGAGCTGAGCCATGTATGTATTTTCCCTGCCCCATGCTGGTCTGAATAGCTCAGGAAGACATTACTGTCTACTATTTATCTCAGGAAAGGCAGTTTCCACAACTATGTTACCCACTGTATATCTAAAACAAAGGTTACCCTGTAGTCCTTTTGGCTTTGAGATTAAGTTCAGCTTTCTTCAAAATAACTGCTGGTCATTTCCTTAATTCTTCCCAGAGCTCATCATTCTTGCCCATCTCCTGTGAGCCTTCTACCATTGTGGGGGTGAGCTGATTGGTCACATGAGATTCTACATAGTCTGCATCAGAATAGCATCGTCCACACACAAGATTAAAAGTTGATCAAGAAAGAAACGTTCATCCATTGTTAGATACTGGAAGGTTGGTAGATTCACCAGCCTCTTCAGCATCTAGGGTGTTTTCCATTAATAGATGACAACACTCACAAATTTTCACCTCTGAAATATTTGATTTCACAAGCATTAACGGTAGTCTTTCACATAAGTCTTTGTGTGGATGTGTTTCTCTTGAACAATGAACATTTCAGGTCCCATTTATAGATGGTCAGACTCAACAATCAGTTGATATGTAATCTCTGTCTTAATAGTGAGAACATGACACCCACACGCTGCTTCCTGGGAACTCTTCCCTGGATGATCCACAGCAACAACTTGGCTCAAACACACCACAGATCTCCAAGTTAGACAAACAGGCTTTTCCATGGAACATGGGGAACTGTGAGAAAGCAGAAACGATGTCCTGCACCATATGGATTAAGTCCAGTACTTCCAGGTTGTGTAACAACTGCTAAATGAATATACAGTAGGTCTGACATTTCCTGGAAACAGAGATTTACAACACATGCACCAAATGGAATGGGTAGAACATGCAAAGTAAGCCTGTGCCTCCAAGAGTGTCAGGCCTCCTACACCCACATACACACAGCACAGCACTTATGTGCTTGTTGTAACAGCTGCCAATGCTGGGCTTACATTCAGGATTTCTGAAGTGGAGCATGGAGGGCAGAAGCATCCAACTATAAGGGACCCAGAAATTTTAGACAATACCTATAGCCCTCAAAGTCCACCTGAGCAGAACTTCTGAGTGGAAAAAAAGAGGCTATGCCTGAGGAAACTAGATTTGCAGCAGCCTTCAGGAAAGGTGTCATTCACGCTACCAGTAGTAAAATTTTACATTGCGAAACAATTACAAGTGTTTGCACATTCAGATTCCCCAATCACCTAAACAAGATCAATGTTATTACTAAAAAAAAATCTGTGATCTGTGCAATAGCAATGTTTCTGGTTTTGTGAGTGCTGCTCCCAGGATGGCAGGGATTTTTTTGATTGTTTGGAATTTTTTGTTTGTTTTTAAAATTTTATTGCACTTAAAATAGGACTGGTCAAATGTTTTAGAATTCTAATGTTTTCAGCTTTCCAGACTTCCTCCCCTGCCAATGCAGCAATGGCAATATTTGCCCTCTGGCTTAAAAGATACAATACCAGATCTCCATCTAAATTGCAATTAATGGAGCTTGATTACTTGGAACAAAAATTATTCTGAAGGGGGGAAAAAGGGAAAGAAAAAAAAGGATGAACTTCAAGTGGAAACAGAAGCACCTAATCAGATGGGCAAAGGAGACAGGAATGAGATGATGCAGTAGGATACATGGAAGAACAAACTGTAACGTAAGTGTAGGAGAGTTTACAAGGCTGATCAGGTGTCCAAGAACAATAGCAGACTTATCCATATGTCCTTCACTAAAGACAAGTCTACCACAAGTTATATTAATAGGCAACCTAAGGACTTTAATTTAAAATTGGACTTCAGTTATCTTGACAAATGGAATAAACTATTCCAAAAAACCATTTCTGAATTAAAATTTTGAATCTAAACCATAGCAATTTTGCAATGAAGAATGGTATGAATTGAAAGGAAAAAAGATCAAATCTAAGCAAGTTTTCAAGATACAATTCTTTGCAGGCCATAATATGACTTGATCTTAACCACCAGCCATAATTTCTTCTAATGCATCTACGCATTTTCTAACTGAACAGTACGTTCCCATCAACAGCATCCAAATAAGTCAAACTATAACCCTAGTAAACTATGTATAAATGAGAATTTGATAACTATAATATGTTACTTCTTGGTTTTGACTTCTGGATAATACACTAATGAAATGATTCCTGAATGCTTACAAAGAAACACAATAAGCCCCATGTGATTTCTTGACAGAACCATATAAATAATGAGCATGTACTGGCAAAATGCAGTTTAAGATGATAATACCTGTATACTCTGAATGCTTTAGGAAATGCAATAATGAACTTGCTTGAAGAAAAAAAAATAAAATACGTGAACCACAACCATGTATTTTCCTATAATTAAAAGACAAAATGAAGGATAACAAATGGTTTTCTTCTCAGAGCACCTTCTATGTGTGATCTCAATCAGTAAACCTAATCAAAGCTTGTATAAAAATTGAGAAAATTAATATAGATTAAATGTGACAAGTTGGGAATACTAGGATACAGAAGACTGACTTTCTAAGATCACATGCCAGAAGGCTGTTATACAAGTTACTATTCTATTCTAAAGATGGAAGCAAATACATTTCAACCCCAGGCTTTTTTAGACATAAGAATAATTATTCTCAGTCTCTCTTCCTGCTTCACTATAGACCAAAAAAAAGTAAAAAACTGTTAGAGTTGTGGATTACTGCACTCAGAAATCTGGAAATATTAAAGTGAAGTCAGTTTGCCAGTGACCTGTATAGACTTGTGTCAGATTTTTAGCTATGCGTTTGCCGACTATTTTATGTCAAGACATGGTGGTCCCTGTCCCCCTCACTATGATTTTGATACCTACCCTGCTAAGCCCTTCTTTAGTTATCCAGCTTGTGCGGAGCACCGAAGCAATTATGTGTTTTCACAACACGCATAAAAGCCATCATTCAGACTTAAAGAAAGAAAGAAAAAAAAAAAGATGGCATTTTCTTTACCTCCATGGCTGGTTTCCCCTCCTCCCTCCCTTTAAATTCTTCCCACTCACTAGAGAATTCAAGCAGAAATATGTCCCACAGTTCACATTCCACCCCACTCGTATTCCCAGTGTTAGAAGTGTTTCAGTTCTTTTGCACAGTGCATCACCAGAAATAAGTAAATCAAGCCAGAGTTCTGATCATTAGCTATTAAGAGCTATTATTTCTGGGATACTCTGATACTCTGTCAGAGTCGTATCCATACAATTACATTTACAATTGCTTTGAGCGTATTACTTGTTCAAGAAAAGTGACCAGAAAAATGGTCCTCAAGTGTGAGCTTCTTTTCACATATTCTACAAGTTTCCTGTCTTCAGCAACACACATTATTAAAAGCTAACTAATGAAAACAAGAGGCTTCCTTTACCCACTAAATATTTCCTGATCTTTTTCTAAAGTGGTAGTCTGTGACAACATTCATCATATTCAGCACTTTCAGAGGAAGATTTCTCATAGCCAGAATGTTTGTTTCATTACAGATCCAGAATTTTAACTCACCAGAAGATTTAGAAAAGATTTGCATATAACTTTCAGCTGTATAGAAAATCTGTTGCAATGTGCTTTCTACCTAGTTCTATGAAAGCTGCAAAACAAATGAACAAAACCACCTCCAACAACTTGGTGATTAATGTTTATCACTACTGAGGTTTTGCCAAAAGAACGTGGCGGTTTTCCCTATAAGGAACAATCATGCATTACGGAGAATTCACAGCTGGAAGTCAAGTACAAATTCATTCTGACAGAAATATTGTATTCTAAATATGATTATACTTTAGCCACTAGTAATTACCTTAAAAAAAATTCTTATGGTGACATACAATGCAAATGTAACACAGAAGAAAACATCAAATTCCTCGCCTTTCACTCACTTTTATTTTGCTGTAGGTCAGATCTGTAGTGTTGAAACCAGTACAGTGAGGAGGAAAATCCACAAAATTCCTCAAAAACAGAGGAAAACAATGAAGGAGCAGGCAATAAACTAAAACTGTACTTTCAAGCAAAACTATTATTTTGTAACAAAAAGACAGACAGATAGAACATAGAGAGACAAACAGACAATAATGAAAGACAAAGCAGACACTTCTGATGCAAGGTGCGCAGCAGTCACAGATGATGTCAGAATAGATGCCTATAATGACAACAGCTGTAGTACAAGAACTGGTCATCTATACTAATTATTTGCATAAACTTTTTTTATCCTTGCAGGAATGCAACCTCACAATTACTTAGAAGCATCTACACTAGTAACATTAGCAGCATTTGGTTGAGAGATTGTCCTAAATAGTCAGGAGGAAGCTGCAAGTAACCAAAATGTAACTTGCCACTGCTTTTGTAATGCAACTAAAGCAGCAGAGAAAAACAACATAACATGTAGTTGTCATTACATGTAAATGTAGCACACAAAAGTATAAATACATAATTTAATCTTCTAATCAAGTATTTAGCTTTCGTCCATCTTTGGAAAAGGACAGGTGAGGACAGAGGTGAAAAGCAAACCAATCCCAATTGTGAGAGGAAATCACGTACAACACAGTATCCTGCAGTGACAGAGCAAGCGAAAGCAGAGACACGCACAGCTTTGCCCTTTATTACACTAATCATGACTGATACCTAAGACAAACTGCACTGGCATCACGAAGACATGTTTTAAGATATTGCCCAGCTACCCTAAGGGTCTGCAAGTGCTCATCAGGTTTGTATAAGAGGATGAACAGACAGGGCAGGACAGTGCAAACATGCTTGAAACGGCCAAAAAAAGTTCAGCTACACAGACTACAGTCGTATCCTGTCCTCCAGTGCTCTGGAAAGGCTCAAGGGCTCACACAGTGAGAACAGAAACCACTTGCTCTTTCAGTTTCACTTATTGTGCAGGCTAGAAGCAGACTTTTAGCTGTAAACAAAAGAAACTCTGAATCTTTTAAAATACATAGCAGCCTATATTAAAGGACTACTGTCATTACGTTGCCTTTATTTAGTTGGACAACTATGACAATCATTATTGTACAGGCAAATTAAATACTTAATAGCAAATACACTGCAGGATGCCTTCTAAAGATGGTAATTACAAAGCTTTGGTATTGATATATAACTATGATACTTTGTCCTTAAATATTTGAAAGAAAACGGTTAAAGACAACATAGTTTAGTGCAAGTTACAGACTGTTAGGACTAGTCAAATCTAATGGGTTTTCATTCTCACACTGCGTGTAATGCAATCATTAACTGATCCTGCTAACTTAACTGACTCAACAGCTTTAAAAAAAGCCAAAAAACAGGTGACAAAAAGCAATTGACCCTCCACATTCCCATCTTCCACACCTCTACCAGTACTCGAGGTGAGGCCGCACCAGTGCGGTGTAGAGAGGGACGATCACCTCCCTCGACCAGCTAGCAGTGCTGTGCTTGATGCACCCCAGGACACAGTTGGCCCTTCTGGCTGCCAGGGCACACTGCTGACTCCTGTTCAACTGGCGATCAACCCAAATCCCCAGATCTCTTTCCACGGGGCTGCTCTCCAGCCCCTCGTCTCCCAGTTTGTACATATGTATAACCAGGATTACCCCATCCCAGGTGGAGAATCCAGCACTTGCTCTTGTTAAATTTCATACAGCTGGTGACTGTCCAGCTCTCTAGCCTATTCAGATCTCTCTGTAAGTTCACAGCTCCTCCTAATTTAGTATCATGAGCAAATTTACTGAACGTACATTCAATACCTGCATCTAGGTCATTTATAAAAACATCAAAGAGCACTGGTCCTAAAATTGAGCCCTGAGGAACCCCACTGCTGACTGTCCACCAGCCTGCTGTCACCCACATTTACTAAAATTCTTTGAGCCCAACCTGTCAGCCAATTGTTCAGCCAACATACTATGGATTTGTCTAGCTGTGTGCTAGACATTTTGTCCAGAAGGATGCTGTGAGAGACAGTATCAAAAGCTTTGCTAAAATAAAAAAACCCCAAAACCGTATCTACTGGCTTACCTTTGTCAACCTTGTCATAAAAGGAAATTAAGTTGGTTGGACAGGACTTTCCCCTTGAGAACTCGTGCTGGCTATGACCAATGACTGCATTGTTTCTCAAGTCTTTTTCGATAACTCCCAGAATAACCTTCTCCATAATTTTACCAGGCACTGAAGTGAGAATGACAGGCCTGTAATTACCAGGGTCTTCCTTCTTACCCTTCTTGAAAATTGGGACAACATCTGCCAGCTTCCAGTTGACTGGGACCTCTCCAGAATCCCATGAATTTTGAAAAATAACGGATAGAGGTCCTGCGAAAACATCTATCAGCTCTTTCAGTACCCTGGGAGCCTAAGGCCCCAGAGCCTTATGCACATCCAGCTGGAGCAGCAAGTCTTGAACAATTTGAGAGCTTGCCAGGAGTTTATCATCCCCCCAAGTCACAGTCTTCCAACACAGGGCTCCAGGGGCCATCACTGGTGTTGGAGACAGAGGCGAAAAAGGCATTTGATACCTCCACTTTGTCTACATCCCTAGTTGTGAGGTGACCAATCTCATGGACCAATGTTACCTCTGATCCTTCTTTTGCTGTTAACATATCTTAAAAAGCCCTTTTGTTGTCCTTCACAGTGCTGGCCAGCTTGAATGCTAATCGAGCTTTGGCCGCATGAATTTTCTCCCTACGGTGGCAAACAGCGTCTCCCTACTCCTCCTGTGTTACCTGTCCTTGCTTCCAATGTCTGTGCACTTTCCTTTTCTGCCTAAGTTCTACAAGATCCCTGCTCAGCCAAGCTGGCCTTCTGCCGCGCTTGTGTGACGCCCCACACTTTGGAGTTGCCTGCTCCTGTGCTTTTAAGAGACAGCTCTCAAAAAGTGACCAGCATTCATGGACACCAACACCTTCAAAAGCAGATTCTCTGGGGACCTTACTAACTAGCTCCTCCAGCAGCCCCAGGTCTGCTCTTCCCACAGCCAGGGCTAAAGTTTTGTTGGCAGTTTTTCTCCTGTCACCAACAATTTGAAACTCAACAGCTTCATGGTCACTCTGACCAAGACAGCCGCCAATCACCACTTCACCCACGAGTCCCTCTCTGTTTACAAACAACAAACCTAGGAGGGCACCTTTCTTAGTCAGGTGCTTCTTAGTCGGGCTCCCTTAGTACCTGCACCAAAAATTTATCTCCAATGTGCTTCAGGAATTTCCTGGACCTGCTTGTGTCCACTGTATGATGTTGCCAGTTGACATCTTCCCAGTTGACATATGGGGAGTTAAAATCACCTGTAAGGACAAGGGCAGCTGATCTAGAGATATGCCTTAATTCTTTGTAGAATAATTCATCAGTGAATGATAGAATCATAGAACTTTGCTACTGAAGGTACTAACGGCTAAATGGTACAGATAATTGCATGCCAGCACTTCAGCCTGCACCCTTGCATACTTACTTTACTAGTATAGAGTCAGCCATAGAGATTTTATTCATAATGCTTGAATTTAGTTAGTTTTTACTAAAATCTCCAAATATGAAGGATTTTTACGCAGATCAGGTGTGGCCATTCAAAAGTTGTTTTTGTTTGAATCAGGTGCATGCTGTTAACCTCCCAGATAGCTGGCAGGTCCAGCTCAGTGTACCAGAAGCAGAAAAATGCTACTGTTATCAGGGATCTCCTGGATTACTGATGTGCAAAACAGTGTGTATCTGACACTTTTCAACCCATGTGCTTACATGCATTGCAAGACAGACAAGAAAGGCAGGAAAGACTACAAACTAGCTCCAGCCCATATCCAAGGTCAAATCCAGCATCCCCTTAGATTGTTCAGTGAGTCTGCTGAGGTTTCCGAACACTCGTGTTTAGACCTTGACATTATATCAAGCGCTATGATGTTCTAGCACTGTCAGAGAGAAGGTATTAACTCCACTTTGATATTTGCATGGATACAAATTCCCATCTTGACTTGCAAATACAGCTGTGTTATGAGCACTTGCTAGCATCAATGAATGGAAGTCATTCTGTGGGGAGAAAAGAAACACCTCCCCAAATTGCTCCTTCACTGTGTCATCCTTTCTTATAATATTTCCCATACACCTTTGAGCAAGATAGAGTATAAACAAACAACATTCACAGGTTTTCTCATAAATCTTTTTCTAGCAGTGGTTACAGTGCACATAATAGGGAAAAGTCTTGGAAAAGACCTCTTGGCAGCTGGGGGCGTTACTTCCTTCTGCTTGCAAAGTCACATTTCCAGGTGTACTATACAACTTCATCAACAGTTTATGGCTCAGAATTCTAGCGAGCATGTTTGTTTATTTGTTTACTATCCCCAGGTAAGATTCACTTGTTCTGAGTTTTGTTTAGTTAAGAAATTTTTATTGATTTCTCTTCCTGTTTTGCTTTTCAGTATCCCAAACCACTCATTCACTACCTACAGATTTTTTTATTTCCTTAGTTGAAAGGGAAACCTTTCATTACAAAGGGATCAGAAGAAAAAAACAGCAGTTTCCAGTAGCTGAGCTCTTTTTATTATTTTCTCTACAATTGCAAAATAAGCTTAAGACAGCTGCTGAGATGGATATTCTCCCTCCAACTGGAGGACTGGAGTCCCAAAATGGAGGCTTGCCTCAAGCTTGTGGCAAAATGCTGGACTAGTGTTGCGTTCCTCTTGCCACAACACTCGGTCATTTGTGAAGAGCCCATCAGTATAAATTAGCAAGGGTCTACTCAGCATGAACTATATAAATAGAAATACAATGTATGCATATATTATGTTACTCGCTTTCCAAATGAAACTACGCACTCATGGCTATAATAATTCTGTTATTGATGTTTTGTCTAGGTGTAGTAGGGACCTGGACAGATGCCAGAAAAATGCTAAGGAAATATATATGTATGTATATATTATATACATATTTTCCTGAATACGTATATATGTATCTAAGCACTTTATTATCTCACAAATCCCAATCAAAACTTTAAATTACTTAAGGGGGTAAATATTACAAGAGTTCAAGAGTATTGGTCACAGGCACATAGCACTTATTATCATTTTCCTGTTTATAGCAGTTGTCTAGATGCTAGCACAGATATTGCATTGTACTGAAACCAACAAAAAGCAGTATTCACAGATACAGCTCATTGCCTTTTGTCTGATAGAGCAAAGCAACAGCATAGGAACTATTTATCATTCTGCTGGGAGAAAAAAAAATCTAAAAATAAATACTGTATTTTGCTACACTGTTATCTGGGGGTTGTTTTAGCAACCTGATCATGTCCAAGAAATTCTAACTCTTGTAGAAAAATACAAGTGATGAAAAACACAATTAATTTTACTGTAACATCCAGTACAAATAATCTTAAATAATTAATACCAGAACTATTATTCAGCATATTCATTTATTTCAAAGTACACTGATTATGAAGGACAGTAATTCAGCTATCAGATTTCATGGCACATCAGCTTGTACAAGTCTAGACGCTCCTCATGCAATCGGCCCAGCAGGAATCTGTTAACCTGAAAAAGATACTTTCTTCTATATATTATCAGTTGTTCAGAAGAGATAATTAAGCAGAATCCTGTGAAGTGCCACAGCAGATTAATGCGATATCAAAACAAACAAAAAAACACACACTCTGATGTTTTATATGGATTGCAGCTCTATTATTCAGAATGACAGGTATAAAGGTATTTATATCTGCACCTGGATAGAGGTACATTCCAGAGACTGGAACTCCAGGATCATGAAAGCTTGGTACCAACAAATTCAGACCGAACAATATGGAGGGAATAAAAAGCAAAAAACATTAAGACAAAGTTTAAGTTGCACAGGTCTTTTGTCCAAAATTATACTCAGTTACTGTTGGGATCTGTTGTCTAAGAAAACTTAGATATCTAAGACATCATCCAACTCTACTGGCTGCCAGGCATTTATTTCCTGTTATACCAACAAAAGTAAAGCACAGGTTTACAATAAACCTACTTTTTCCCCAGCAATTACTTATTTCCCACCACCCTCATGAAATTTATGTCCTCTGTATCAGGCCACCCGAATGAGATCCCATTGGTTCATCTAAGTCAGCATAGTCCAACAAGAACTATGAATTAGATCTTCTGTCTTGGCTACTATTTTCTCTATCCAAGAGGAAATAAGGAACGAATTTTTAAGCAATAGATATTGACCTAGGGCCAAATGCTGTCTGCTATGTCTGAACTTGACCAGGAGCTGCTACAAATGCTGCAAAAGGTAACAGGGATGAAGGCACCCCACGCAAACATTGCTTTTTATTGGAGCTTCTGGCTCTCAAACTTGGGAGACTCAACCACCTCCCAAATAACTGATGACAGAAAATAAATTTGGAAGAAACTTTGAAAGATTATTCTGTTTGTCATCTTCCAGGATTTTCTTGCTTCCTCAACCTATGATTGAAACACCTTCTTCAAAGTCCCAAAGTAATCAGTAAAAGTTCAGTAGGAAGAGACTGCATGCAAAAATCTAAATGTCCAGGCTTGGGTATATGTTGTACAATGCACAGCCACTACGTTTTGCTTAGCCTTCACTGTAACAAAACAAGGTTGTTAGCAAATCTGGCGATGTGTATAAACACATCATTGTATTAAACAAAGCAGAGTCATATTTCATCAAACACACCTTGCTCCTAACATAAGGCAAGCTCTTATGTTTATGTGCTTTAATCGTTCTAAGCCAACTTAGTTTGTTATCCTGCTAGATGTTTCTGTACTATTGTATTAGGCTAATAGTCATTAATGAGACACTGTCTACTTGACACAATACACAGATGCTAGGGAAAATTATATACTCACACTAGCAGATTTTGTAAATCTGACTGCCTCTGAGCCAGGTACTAGCAACAGGAAAAAGAAATAGCAATCAGAATTAAGCAATTGTGAATGTTACATGCTTTTGCACTTCAGGAGTGAAATGCACAGCAAACAAGTTTTTTCACATCCCTGTGAAGATCAGTTACTGAATTTACTAAGTCACCTCCAGATTTGTTTTCATTTGGTTTAAGTGTAACAGCATTTTTTCTTCTGACCCAGTGATTATGGCTAATTTGTTTTATTTTTGCTTATCATGGTATGGTATGACCATGTTTTTACAGATAATAGTAACAACTAATTAGTCTGTGCAGAATGAGATATTTATGACTCTAACATAAGGGCATAGTATAGAGAAAGAGAGGCCTGGTATGACAGGAGAGACCTTGAAAAGTGGAGATACCAGACTGGATGGTAATATAGTGTACAGGCACGGGATGACAAAGGATAGTGCACAGGCTTAGCACTGGACACCTCATGGCGACAAACAGCTCACAATGGACAGTTAAAGACATACAGCGCTGGACCTGGAAAATGCTGGTTTGCAAGGATAACAAAAGAGAACAACTATTTAACGTAAGTAAAACATACCATATATAGTAAGTTCGGATATAATTTGAAGTTGTAGGCAAATGAAGAACAAGGTATAAAAGTACGTTAGCAAACACATAAAAAGGTCCCCAAGTGGATCCTAGAGCGAGGAAGAAAAAACTATCAATATCGACATCATATTCCTGCTGGCAAGGGACTCTAGGTGCTGGCAAGTCACAGTAACACCAGACCAAAGCCACCACCCTTAGGACCTGGAGCAGTGATGGAAGGATGAACCCTGGCGGCTTCAGCATTGCTGGGGCGGGGGTGTGTGTGTGTGTGTTTGGGGGGGGGGGGGGGGGGCATTACTGTTGTTACTGTGAGTAACACATGGAAGGATGAACCTTCCATCACTAGGAAAAAGGAAAAGGGGATTGAAACTAAGAAGCATTATACCAATTTTAACGCTATTTAATGGTAATTATTATTAAGACTTTTTTCTGTATAGAAGTACTTTCTGTCATAACTAGATTTGAACTGATAAAGATCATTGGATTAGACTGTTTAGATATTAATTATTCTAACTATAGAATCCTTGGCTTTATATATAAGGTGTGTTTCCTCTTTGCCCACAAACAAGATTTTCAGCTTAGTACAGATGCTAAATTCTGTTATTACAGACCAGTAGTATAAAACACAAAAACTTTTCTTGATTTCCTATCCCTTCCCTCACCTCTAATGAGCCAAATAATTATGAAAACTGTCTCAGCTTCACTGGTGTACATTCTGAGAAACTCTGACAAATTTGCTACAATGGAGTTGACACTCCAGCCCAGGAATTTAATGTGAGAAAATAGTTATGTTTATTCTGTATTTTATTATTTCAATGACAGATTATGAAAAACAATATGCCAAAGAGAAGCTACACAGGAAAACCAAACAGCACTATAAATGCATCTACCACTTTGGAGGGGCATCTTTAAGAATTTCTCCTCGATAGCAAAACTTATTTTTCATCTGTACTGATTCTGGTAAGAAATAACTCCATGTGTCTGTAAATACCTATCTTCTTTCCCAAGCACAGAAGTACACTCTTCCAGTCCAAACCTATGATAAGTTCTAGACGGTAGACAGCAGGCAACAGTCCAACCATAACACGGGACCTGAGCAAGTCCTGGAATATGCTTCAAAGCCTTGCCCTCCAAGAAAGCTCTGATTAACTAGGCCTGAAATTTACCATTCGGACCAGAGATACCTTTTGTGGCATAATGACTACATTCAGCACGCAAAAATGTTTAGGCCTTTATTTCTTCCATCTCTCGCAATACTGTTTTTAAAGCAGCAAGACAGCCCAATGATAGAAGTATTTAAAAAAGCAAAAGAACAAAAACCCCAACCTCCAAAACACAGCAACCTAAGCAACTCTCTAAAGCCTAAGACTTGTTCTTTTTCCATGAAGAGCTGGGAGCACAGCTGAGCTACAGCTTGGGGGGATGCGAGTGGGGAAGGGTTTGTAAATACTTGATACTGAAAACCTTGAGTGTTTTGGGACCGAATTCAGTAAGCCCTTTTGGACTAAAAAAGGAAGAAAGAATTAAAAAGCTGGAACTTTTAAAATTTGTCAGGACTGCCCACTGAAACACAAACATGTCAGTTATTTATGCAGCTGTAGCTGGACAAGTTCAAGGTACTGTCTATTTGTCTACTTCCTGACTGAACAAACTTCCTCTCTTGTCTTTGAGATTTCCAGCAGGCTTACAAAAATATGTAAACAAGTATACCACATGTATGTGGATGAGAGAAAAACAGGCAGGGCTAGATTTCATTTTGGTTTTATTTTACATTTAAGACTATACCTGATTTTGAAAGTGAGAGAAGCTTGTAAAGAGATAGAACACCTGAGGACATTTAACTGCCAGCACACCAGCGCATAAACATGTCAAACAGGTATCAGAGAAGTGCAAAATCTCACTTTAACACAACCATTAGTGTCTCTGAATTTGATATAAAGAGGTTTCTTTAATTTCTTTTTATCAAGTTGAGTTGTGAAAACAACAGCTTTGTGGCGAATGCATAAAATGCCGATTAATCCAAAAAGGATCGGCTTTTAGCGTTTGACAGTCATATTGAGAAGACATAATGATGTGGAGACAGACTACAGAGTGTGAGGGAACAGCAAGAGCAGGACTGCTCCCTAAGGGAAGGCAAGTCTGGACCCCAGGATGCCCAAAACACAGGCTGTGCAATGATGACCTCACACCTACAGCATCAGCAGCAGGCATGCAAAGCCATGACAGCAACAGGTCCTACTGACAGTTCAGTGATCATCAGGCGAGACAGGGTAACGAGCCAGGGTCCACGTAGCACTTCTGAAACAGGACTAGGGACAGACACGCCTAGGACACAGCTCAGGCAGGAACCAAAGGCACCAGCCCGAGCTTAAATGGAACCCTTGGTCGGATGACATGGGTGGAAGCCCCAAGTGAGACTGATCAGGGCAACAACGACCTATTTGTGCCCTCAGCGCCCTGATGCAGAGAAATGCCATGGCTATTAAACAGAAGGATTCACTGACAAAACTACCAAGTTATGGTAAGTGTACTAGTTCTAACTCCACAACGGTTATGCTTAATGTTTCAGTGCAACGTCTCCTTTTTCAGAGCACATAGCTCAGGGAAACAGGAAGGCTTTAAAAATTTCATACGCATATGTAAAGCCTTGTTTTGATAACACAGGGAGTGCCACTAAAAGCTCTGAGCTTTGTCTTCTTCTGCATGACAATTCCTTTACACCCCTACACTTTCCTGGAGTTTGTATCATGTAGAAACTGTGCAAAGGTCAGAGTTAATTTCATTACATCCTTGTTAAATTGTATGGTAGCAGAGAGAATTTCCCCTCAACACAATAAACCACTCTGCTCTTCAGAAAGTCTCAATTCTATTGCGTAAATACTCTAATTTTTCTTTTAGCATCCATTAATAGAGATAATCATCATAGTCCAATAAAAATAGTATATGTCTTTAACACTGTCTAGATACATATTTATATCATATCCTATTGCAGTCAATAACGTGCATTTAAAGTCTTCCAAGTACAGATTATGAAAATGTGTATTTGAACAGTACTAAAATGCATATTTACATAATTGAATGTAATTTATCTAGAAAGCTACTGCAAACCTTTTTGTTCACTTTCACGCAGTTCAATAGGGATCTTTATTTTTTCCTCTAATATTGTAATTTAATATGCATAAGAAAAAGTTAGGATTATCAGTCCTGTGCTTCCTAAAGTTTTGGGGCACAACTTTCTATTGACTACTTTAAAGATAAATTTGGGTTACAATCTTGTAATGACAAAAAGGTAAAATGAAACAAATTTGTACTACATTTCTAATTCTTTCTTGATACTATACTGATTTTTAAGTGAATTATGATACATACTTATGTCTTATCTATTCCAAGAAAAAAAACTCATAATAAAAATATTCAACACAATCATGAACTTCCTGATCACAAACAATAAATATGTTATACAGCTTAGAGTATACAGACACATCTCCACATTGGATACCTGATTTAGAGCCCAGTTCTGCTCTGGGAAGAAACGTTCCTCATAGTTTCAGACAGTAGAAAGCTAGCTCACATATACACAGTGTGATGGTCTTGCATGTGTCCCCTACTGCATTCATTTTACACTTATGAAGTCAAGAGAGAAACAGCAGGCACATAAATGGCCTAAAATGGCTTTGTCACTTTTACCTCAACCAAAGTACATACTGTGTTATCTTAATTTTTTTTCAACAAGTCACCCTTTTGCAAGTAAGTATCATCGCATTTATTAAATCTACTTTTCAATAAATCTACAATGTGATTGCATAAGCCTTCTGTGTGTGTTTTGTTTATACTTTCCAATAACTTTTGATTCCATCTCCAAGTTCCATTAAATCTGCCAGAAGAATGGATGCGTATCAAGATAATTTTACATTTTGTGAAAATCGGCAGGAGGTAGAGAAAGACTAACCTGTACATGCCTTGAGGCATGAAAGGTTAAGCAAACACTGTAATAGACTGCAGAGAATCAAAGATGGGGGGAGGGAAAGTTACTGCCTAATGTCCACCAAAACTTGATTAACTTTGACAACAAAGTCAATCAGTCATAAGACATGAGCATAGGAAACCTGGCTTCCTGAGTTCTGGTACTCATAGGATTTACTTTTTTTAATGGAAAAATTTGGAACAAACAATAAAATTCAATTTAATTACCTACGGCTCAGAATCTCATCACAATTTAAAGTCAACACACCACTTTCTCCTTCATGTAATTAACACCCAGACAAATTAGAGGGACAGTATAAGAATTTAAGTCATCTAAACAACTTGGGACATTAGGTGCTAGCTACAAATACAAAAGCAGTATAATGATCATAGAATGCTTTGGATTGGAAGGGACCTTTGAAGATCATCTAGTCCAATCCCCCTGCCCCCCCATGGGCAGGGACATCTTTCACTAGATCCAAGCCCCATCCAACCTGGCCTTGAACACTTCCAGGGATAGGGCATCCACAACTTCTCTGGGCAACCTGTTCCAGTGACTTACCACCCTCACTGTAAAAAGTTTCTTCCTTATGTCAAACCAAAGTCTACCCTCTTTCAGTTTAAAACCATTGCCCCTCGTCCTGTCAATACAGGCCTTGGTAAAAACTCTTTCTCCATCTTTCTTATAAACCTCCTTTATATACTGAAAGGCTGCAGTAAGGTCTCCCCAGAGGCTTCTCTTCTCCAGGCTGAACAACCCCAACTCTCTCAGCCTTTTTTCACACAAGAGGTGCTCCAGCCCTCTGATCAGTTTTGTGTCCTCCTCTGGACTCACTCCAACAGCTCCATGTCCTTCTTGTACTGGGGACTCCAGAGCTGGTCACAGTACTGCATGGGGGTCTCACCAGAGTGGAGTAGAGGGGGAGAATCCCCTCCCTTGACCTGCTGGCCACGCTTCTTTTGCTGCAGCCCAGGATACGATTGGCTTTCTGGGCTGCAAGTGCACACTGCCGGTTCATGTACAATTTTTCATCCACTGGCACCCCCAAGCCTTTCCCTGCAGGGCTGCTCTCAATCTCTTCATCTCCCAGGCTGTACAGATACCAGGGATTGCCCTGACCCATGTGCAGGACCCTGCACTTGGCCTTGTTAAACTTCAAGAGGTTTGCACGGGTCCACTGCTCAAGCCTGTCAAGGTCCCTCTGGATGGCATCTCTTCCCTCTAGCAAATCGACTCGATCCCACTATCTATTGTTGTTAGTGAAGATATTAAATAGCGTGGTTCCCAATACAGACACCACTTACTGGTTTCCACTTGGATGTTGAGCCACTGACTGTAACTCACGGGACAAGAATGTTGTGGAGGACATTACTACAGAACCAGGCAAAAGATGAAGAAGCATACTAAAAGATAAAGTTCTCATTCAAAGAGACCTATCTGCGGTAATAAACAACATACTACAAAGTGCTGCTTTTAAAATTATCTGTTTTTCTCTCCAGCCCCCTAAATTTATTCCACAGTGAACTGTTTTATCTAAAACGAGGATGTTAACAAAATCAGACATTGCTGAAGCTCTGCACCTAGGTTCAGCAGATGTGCTCAAAGAGTAAAGAATTTATCCTAAAACACACACTGCAAATAAAGTGGACCAAATTTATATCAGAGGAAGAAAGGTTTAAACCATCTGAATCTGAGTTTCACCTACTTCTAACACCTCTGAGTATACTCAAATGTGAAATAATGTTAAATCAAGTTTCAGCTTTAATATGAATGTCACCGACTGGTATGAAATTTGAACCTCAGAGGTGAAATGAATTACATAACATGATACACAAGGATTTACCAGCAGGAGCTAAGGAGGCTTTATCTGTAGCAGTGTCACAGCCAACAGCTTCCACATCATATGACACTGCTATGGCTAAATATCCCATTTTCCTTACATTGAGCATGTCCTTCCTGCATGGTACACATGGGTAACTGGATGAAATCAAGAAAGGGACATGCAGGCCAAGCTACAAGACATAACATATCTTGATAGAAAGTTTCATGGCTCATCAAAAGCTCTTCCAAGAGAAACAGAAGAACCTCCCCCACTTGACAAAATAAACAAATAGAATTCTTTCTAGTAAAAAAACCTGACATGATCACTTCACAGCAGTAACTAGGAATCCTAAATATAGACTCAAGTTTTGTTTGCACCCATTACTGTCAAAAGAAATCATAGGAATTATTTAGATCATAGAGATGATCCAAATATGCAGATATAAAAAAGCAAGCTAACTAAATTTGAGTTGAAAGTAATAAAATTTGGCACTTCATATACTTCCTCTTGATAATTTTTCTTAAAATAGTGATAAAAGCTTTCTTTAAAGACAATGCCATCATCCATTTGGACTTCAGTGATTTGTAAGCTAACTACTGAACTACAGTTCACTACTATACGAAATTGCTTATGGTACAATCACTGCTAAGAGCCTGATTCTGCAATGAAGTCAAAAAGAGTTTTACCATTGATTTCAACAGTCACATGACAACCCTTAATATTGCAGTTATATAAAGGAAAATACTACTTTGGTTAAAAAATAAAGATCCCACAACCACAATCGGCTATAATGAGTAAAGGAAATAATGAGTCATTTGCCTCTTTAGCTTCAGTGGCAACCTTCCTGTCGGGAAAGAACTTTGGGTTTTCTCATTTAGAAGTCCCCTGCTAGGGAGAGAGGCCTCGATAAAGTCAATGTCATTGTTCTTAGCAAAGCCTTCATATTTAACCTATTTTAAGGAATAACTTGGTGCAATTCCTGGAGCCAGCTTACAGCTATCCCAATGAAGACTTAACTTAAGGAACCACTAAGCAGCTTGTTTTTGAAGATGACCTTACAATCCTTCTCACACATGCATGCAGACAGACAACGCAGCTAAAAGTGAGAGCGCTTAAGAGGAACAAGCCTCAAAATGCCTATGGGCTTATCAAAACCTTTTACAGAGCCATATTCACAATACCAGTCAACCATTCTGTCCAGTACGTTGGGCTTCCAGCAGTCTAACTAGCAACCAGTCACTTGATAGGATACTTGTTACCTCAAAGAGAAATCTGAGGCAGTTACAAAATTGTTCAGCCTAACATCAGGTGTCAACCGTGGGCTTGACTCATCTCTTCTAAAGAATCAGATTGATGCCACAAGTTAAAAGACCAAAACTTTTGAGAAGAATTTGCCTTTGTCATTTATAAATGCTGAAACTCTGAGGAATCCTTGAGATTCCAAGGAGAGAGGTTTAGGACACCTATACCTCTGAAAAATATACCTATGGGCCTATAACCAGTCACTGGCAGAGATAACAAAGTCAAGAGAATAACTATTACAGCAAACTAATTTGAAAGGAGAACGGAAATGCTGCACTTCCCCTTTGTAAGTCTTTAACATTATGTGATCTAACAGGGAAAACACGTCTCAGTTCAAACCTTGCTTCCCAGTACTAGAGCAATTACTCAAGATTCCTACAAATGTTGTAACATAATACACACCATCACTAACGCAATCCACATATGCAAATGAGATAAAAGGAAGCAAACACACTGATGACATGAAACAGCTAAAATAGCAAAAATTCTAGTCAGAATAATTCTTCAGAACTACGAGTTGATTAGAGATATATTGCCCTGCCCCCTCAAGTTGAATAACTAAAGGCTCACCCTTCTTACCTGAGTAACATGCTTTGGAAAATGAAGTTGAAAAATTATTGTATTATGACAATACAACACCTGGTACTTCCTGTCATGACTTTCTTACCAGAGTGGTCTTGCTTACAAATGGCAAGTGAGGAAGCATAGGTAGCACTTACTGAATTCTATTCAAAAGGTATTTGCCCTTCCTGAATACTGTACTCCTGCTCTTCTCTCAGAAGCATATTTCCATGCCCACCTTTCTACCACCAGCGCTGAGTATCTACGGTCCTAGGCCTACTCCCTCTGCAGTAACCTGCAAAACCATTTGAATTCCAGAGGAGTAGGAACAGGTTCTCTCAGAAGTTAAATAACTACAGACTCATCTATTTAGAGTTCACCTTTGAAAGACTGTAATTTCTTTCTGCCTTGTTTTCCCTCCCTAAATGTTGGGTTTTTTCCCCTTTTCCATCTTGGAAGGAAGCCAAGCTGTGAATTTTCCTTTAGCCAGATCAAGGTTCAGACCATAGAGATGAATTACAAAATAGTTTCCCGAGTTATAAACATGACACACAGCATGCCTGTGATACC
Organism: Balearica regulorum gibbericeps; assembly: GCF_011004875.1. Lineage (NCBI taxonomy): Eukaryota > Metazoa > Chordata > Aves > Gruiformes > Gruidae > Balearica > Balearica regulorum. The sequence goes on along the minus strand of NC_046191.1, from coordinate 144,248 downwards.
AAGGCAAAGGCTGCTTTACCAACCCATTTTTGCCCATTTGTATAACTTGGCCAATTGCAGGCAGCCTTCGGGACTCACAGAAAAGCAGCCTTGTTTCTATGGGGGGTTTGCTCATTCTGCAGATTTGTTTTGCCATGGAAATCTCGCGCACGTTGGAAGAGGAGATCGGTTGTGCAGCGACACCTCAAACAGGCTGAGAAGCTTTGCAAACCCCGTGTCCTCTGTCGCAAACACATTAGCTCCCAAGGAGCAATTAAAGCAATGCTCGAGCACCGAGATGAAGTTCTGCTCCCGGTGACCTTCCCCGACGCGCTGGCTGGCAGGATCCAGTCAGGGAGCGGAGCTCGCTTAGTCCGGGTACCCCGGCTACGCCTGCGGAGCTCCCAGTCCCTACGCCCAAAACACCGGCACCCCACAAGCACCAACAGCGTAGCGGGCTCCCGCCTCCCGGCCCCAGTACCACGGCCCGCGGGTAAGCAGCCCCCAGCCCCACACACCGGTCCCGCCTGCCCAACGGCCGGCGCGGCCTGGCCCGGCCCGGCCCCGCGCACCTGCCGCCTGGCGGCCTTCTCTGCCGGCCGCGCCGGCCGCCGGACGGGCACGCTCCGCAGCCGCCCTCTTCCCAGAGCGCGGACAAAGCGGCTACAAAGCACCTGCTCCCGGGGAGGGGGGGATGGAGGAGGTTCTCGCCCTGCCCGCCCCCATCTCTGCGCCCACCGGCTTCCCTCCCCGAACCCGACCGTCCCGCCTTCTTCGGGCCGGGCGAGCCGCAGCACGAGCGAAGAGGTGCCCCAGCGGCTTTGGGGGCTCCCTCCTACACGGGGGGGGGGGGGGGGGGGGGGGGGGGGGGGGGGGGGGGGGGGCCCTACGCCCACCCCGTCCCCCCAGCACCCGCCGAGGGAAACAAACTCTCCCTCGCTGCCGCTGCATGGATCCGCAATGTAAACAGGCCGGAGGGAGGCACGGGCGCCAGCTGCCTCCGCCCGCCAGCACCGGCTCCCGCCCCGCCTTGCCCCCGCGCCCGGGCGCTCACCGTAGAGAGGCGTGGAGGTTTCTCCCTTCCTCGCCATCGTCTCCCGGTGCCCTCCGCGCCAGCACAGCCAGGGGCCCGGCGCCTCCGCCCGCCGCTCAGCGCGCCCTTTGTTGCCGTGAAGGCATGAGAGGCGGCAGCGGCCGGGCAGCCTCCCGCTCCGCTCCGCCGCGGCCGCTCGGAACACCACCCGCGCCCCGCGCTGACCCTCCCGTCCCGTCGGCTCCGCGGCCGACGCCTGCGCCGAGCCCGCGGGGGCGGTGCCCGAGCCGCGCGGGGGGGCCGCGGGCAGAGGGGGCGCGCTGAGGGCAGGCGTAGGGGCTGCAGGACGGCCGGCAGCCGGACCGCACGCCCCCGCCGCGCCGCTCCCCCGCTCCTCGGGACGCGCCTCGCTAACTTCGACTGGGCCCGGCTCCCGGCGACAACTTCGGCAGCTGGTGGCAGCGGGCGCCGTACCTGGTGGGGTCCGCGGAGGGGAGGTCTCCATCCTCTCCGCCCCCCCGCCCCCGCCGCCGCCAGGCGCTGCTTGGGAGGAGCGCCCTGCCGCCGAACGCTGGTCGTTCCCCCGCGAAACGTGACTGCCAGCACCCGGATCGGCTCCGGCGGGGGCGGCGGGCGCCCGTGCCGTTGTCAGGGTGGGAAGGCTCCCCCTCTCCGTGCCCCTGGCCTGAGCCTAGAGGTTTTGCCGCTGGCAGGAAGCAGACAGCCGGTCCTGGAGCCGCTTACTGCCCGCCCGGGCCCCGCCGGCCCCGGGAGCGACCTTGGAAAGCGCCTCCCGCCGCGGCCCCGGGCGGAGCTGTCCGGGCCACCCGTGCTGAGCTCTCCTGGCCGCGCCGGGCCGCGCCGCCCCACGGGGAACAGCCGCTGGTCCACGCGAGGAAAGGGCATGAGCTCACGAGGGCTGCTAAGGAGTCAGAGCACTCTGGTGTGCTCACAGAGAGCTGGGGGGTTTGTCTCCTCCTGACCGGGAGGAATCCTAACACTTCGGGTTTGGTTCTGGGTGGTGGCATTTTCATGATGCAGTCAAAAAAACAGGTTCAGTCCTGACAAATACAGATGACTGGTCATAAGCTTTCCTTTAGTTGCCATCCACTTCCCTTTGTTTTATCTGAATGGGACAATGGCCACTAAAAGAGCAATTAGTCTGGCTGCTGAGATTCTTTTTCGGTCGTGACAGCCCAAATCGTCATTAAAGCAAAAGGACACTATATTCAGATGTCAAGTTGCTATTTAGCTATTCCTCTGTTGTTAGGGAAACATCACTAAGTCCAACACACAGAACATTTTGTAGTGAAAAAATTTTGAAGTAACCCAATGGAATTCTTGACAGAAGTGCACCTGTAGGCCATCATTTACATTTCTACACATGAGCAATTTGAGGAAAAGGTACTTTCCAAGGCTTGCAAATAAAGTTACCTTTTCAAAAATAGGCTTAAGACCCTCAAAGACACATGATTATTTTATTTATGAGTAAATTAATACACATAGATCATGGAAGTTGTTACTATGGTTGTACTGGAACATAAACCGATCACATATGTGCTAGAGGCAGTAAAGGTATGTGCCTCCTCCATCATCAGTGCAACACCAGGTCTTGTAGAGCTAGCTGCCTTGGCTAGTCTGAAGAAAATTAAATCAGGCATATGTAGCACCTTATCCATCCTCCCAGAGGTCTCAGTTCAGGTCAATTGCTCTAATCACTGAATTTCAGATATGCGGTTTTGTCTGCTAGCAGTGGAAGTACTGGGGGAAGTTATTTCCCCCTCTGCATTAAATTGTGAGGATTTTTTTTTCCTTCCAACTTTTAAAATGACTAGTTGCTTCCTCCAGTTTCCTCATGTCATTGGAATACTGCCTAGGCAGAGGGTTATGCATTCTGTATGCCACTGGTGGTCTGCAAAGTTAGTGAGAGTTCTTTCTCAAATCTAGTCCACCTATCCTCTTAAGCCACTTAGCCAGTCTAGCTACCCAAGATGCCTGTCTGTGTTCCAGGAAATATGGATCCCAAGGGAAACACCTGATGTGGAAAAGGGATGACATACTTTGCTGTCTAAGAAGAAATCCTTATTTCATCTCAGTGTTGATGACTAGGAGATCAATTCAGACAATCTCACCAACAGAAAGAAGAGCTTCTTGTGTCAGAGATTGAGCCAAACGTGAGAAAAGCTGCGTAGGACAGCTTTGTAAGTCGCAAGGTGGTGGGTTAATGTCTTCTGGCTCATTCTGATAAGGCAAGGCAACTTGAAGGTAGCAGGGCATGACAGAATTTGCTGGTCAAAGCTGAAGTAGTATTCTTCAGTATTGCTGTACAGCTCAGTGTTATTCTGTTCCCTCTGTGCAGAGGGGTGTATCTATATATAGCCTACTTTCAAGAATGGGCATTGGAATCTCAACAAAGTATGCAATAAAAAATGAAGGTAATGGAGTTTGTATAGGCAGTCCACACTCACAAGTCACTCTGGATAACAGCATGGATCCTTGCCTGCCTGATACCCCTGCCTGGACCCAGCATCTCCTACTCACCGGTGAGTCCAGCTTGAAGTTTGCCAGCGAATGAGACAGACATGCCACTTTGGGGAAGATACTGGCACTCGCCACCCTCAGCAGCCAGCATCGGACACACGAGCTGTGACTTGCAGCCCTGCTCCAGCTTCTGGCACTGAGCTGCTCACTCGCCTCACCCACACCAGTCTCTCCCAGTAGCAGGTTTTGGGACACACGCTGTTCCCGCCTCAGCAGCCAGCAGCTGACACCTTCACGTGCTCCAGCAGCTGACACTGAGACATCACTGGCTCCAGTGGCTGACACCGCAGGCCAGGGGCACCCACATTCCCAGTCTGACTCCGTTTGCTGGTACCAAATCCACTCACATAGGACCTTCAGTAGCTGGCACTTTATCCTGACAACACACATACACATGGGACAGAGAGTGAGATTACAGAGAGAGATAGTTAAGGAGATAGACTTAATAAGAAGATAGAATTTAATAAGACGACTGTGGTGATCAGATGGTCAGGTCAGACTCAGTCAGACAAGTGTACTGGCTGCCCTTTTTTACACATGACTGGTCCGCTTTATACCCCATTCTGTGTATGCCTCCTTTATTCCTCTAGATGCCCTTCCCTGCACATTCCTCCATTAGTTTGCGTGGCTCCACAAATCCCTTTCCAGCATTACAGACCCTCAGATTTGCATCCTTATCAGTCGCAAAGTTCCAGTTTGCCTGCAGTTTACTGAGAGCCAGTTTGTTTCTTGTCTTTGTTGCTGTTATGTTTGCCTGTCAAGTTTGTGTCTCCACATTTTGTTTATGGCTTCCCACTTTTTCTTCGTATCTCATTTGACAAGACCTTTGATCAGATAATCTTACTGAAATAAACATGCGCTCATCAATTAGTGTGACTGACTGGGTTACCAGGTTTGTACCTCATCGCTGCCTCCCTTACAATTTGTCAGTCAGGTCTGTGTTATTGTTTATGGCTTCCTCCTTTTCTTGTTTTCCCTTTTTGCATTGGAAAGGTTCTTACCGGATACCCTTAAAGGAGCAGACACTTTCCTTCCACATACCCTAACAACAATATTTTTAGAAAATTTCAAGGCTAAACAAAAATTTGTTACAGTGGTGGGGTCGCCCACGGAATCTCAAAGGCCTACGTGTCTGGGCTCTTGCTGTTCCAGGTACTCATCAATGATTTGAAAAAGGAGAGGAACACTGAAGTGGAAAATTTTGCTGTTGATAGTAAGTTATTTATGGGACTGAAAGACTTTCAGATAAGCTCAGGGTAGATAAATGTAAAATGATACAGACAAGGGTTGCAGAGAAATAATTACATACAAAGATGAGCTTTGAGTTGACCATTACATCCCAGGAAACCTATTTTGTTATCATAGATAATATGTGAAAATTTTCGTCTCAGTGTTCAGAGGTTGTAGAAAAAAGAGTATCAGAAAATAACAGAAAAAGAGAACAGAACTTATACTCTCATCTTTATGCAACAACATGAGCCACTTTATGATTCTGATTATTTCACCACAAAACCAAGACATTGTAGAAAGTACCCAAAGAGGATTATTCAGCTTGGAAAAGAAATAGCTAAGGGGACATCAAGACGTTTTTCTCTTAAATCATTGACACAACGAGGATGACTAGGAACTGACGGTTCACTGCCTCTTCCAATTCAAGCAGTAGGGACAGCAAATGAAGTTAGCAGAATTCAGGTTGAAAACAAAAAAACCAAAATGTTTCTTCATAGTTTAAGAAACTAAGCTGTGGTTCGCAGCACATTCAAAAAGCAACTGCTCAAGTTAATGGAAGAGACATTCATGAAGCATTATTAAATACAAAGGCATCACCTCCAGCTCAGGAAACTCCTGAATTGGAAAATATTTGGAGGGTAGAAAAAAAATTTGAAAAAAATATCACTACATTATTGGTAAATGCTCTGTTCTCGAATGCTTCCCCAGGCATTCATTGCAACTGCCATACACAGGATACTATGCTAGATGGACCTTTGATCTGACGTAGTACAAGACTTGTTACTTTCATGGCAAAACGAGTTTTAGCTGTCAGTGTCACAAAGGACCTAGTCGTTTGTCACATGAATGTTAGGTGAAAATCTCAACCTTCACCATATTCTCACTCCCATTCTTCTTCTTCCAGTATCTCCAACGCAAGATTTCTCTCTTTCTTTACTTTTTCACCGCACATGTCTCAATAGGGCTATAATCTCAGCTAGTCGTTCTGAACTCTACCTTACGCAATTCAACAACAGCAACAGCTGTAATCGTTACTGAATTCTGTCTTCAGTACGCAGGCAACAAGTTCTGTCGGCTGTTACGGAAATCGAACTCTTGCGATTTAAGGCAGAATTTACTTTGTGTTTTGTCATTTGGTGCACTTGATAAAAATAATCACACAGGTTTCACTACAACATTAGTGCCTCCGTTGCACCTTAGACTAGTGCTGAGCTCTCGCACGCCGTCAAACGCTGCCCCCGGTCCCGTCCGGCTGCGGCACAAAGGCCTTTCTGCAGCGCCCCCTACTGCCACGGTGCCGCTACAACTCCGGCTGCGTGGAACCGCGGTCAGTTAGGAAGGGTTTGCCACAGCCCCGCGCACCCCTCTGACGAAACACTTCTTTTACGACGTTACTGTTCTGGGATCTAACCTACGAGTGTTAAATACGTTTGAGAGATGCGCTCGTTGCAACTGGGCCTTTATTAATATATGATTCTACAAGGAGAAATGTACCAAACAACGTAGTTTGAAGATTTTTTTTTTTAGCTGCTAAAGTGCCTGCTGTATTTGTAATGTAATATTCTTATTGTGTTTACTTGCTGATTTATACCTTTCAGCAATGAGCATCATGTATTCTGGTGTTTAGTATAAAAGAGAGTATTCTAGGTTAATAATGCAATAAACAGTGCAGTGTACAATTTTTACTGCAGTGAAAGGGATCAGAGGAATAATAAGTAAGGAGTATGACAGAGGTTATATATAAGGGTTTCAGAAGATAAAAAGGAAAGACAGATGCTGTGTTTCTTGTTTCTGTGAGACATGCTAAAAATGCTAGATACACCTAACAGAAACTTCTATCTATTGTCACTCCTTATGTAAATAATTTTGAACCTCAAAGTTCAAGTGGTTCAGGCTTTGACAGATAACTTTGCCATCTTTCATATCCCTCTCTTCCCAAATACTTAGCAGACATGGACCACTGAATTTTCCCCTCCAGCCTGACTTGGTAGAAACTCTGTTGACATGACGCCGTCAAAAAATTTCTCATTCATCTACCCAAGAAGGAGATGCGAAGAGACGTAAGTGAGAAAATGATTCAAGGGAGTGGAGAAAGGTGAGCAAGGGTGTAGCTTCATATGTGCAAACTGTATTAACCTTAATAACCTTAATCAAGGGTTGGTTCTAGTACCTTACCCCAGTTGCTCCTGTCATTTAGCAAAAATCTCCTTGAATACCTTTGCTTTGGCTCCAAGCACTCCTTCCTTCCCTTTTCTGGAACTTCTTCTGTTCTTTAACTTCTACAACACTGCAGGAGATCACAGATAGTTCGCAGCTTTTTAATACAGAAGCTTGCTTCCAGAAAGTACATAGATACCTGTCTTCAGAGGCAAGTAGCAAATTTCACATGCAAAGATGCTTCTAGTGTAAGGCAAACCTGGAGAACAGCAAATGTTAAGGCATATTCCCGATTCAATTTCCTCAACTGGACAGTTTCAGACAACTGCCTTCTCAGGCTGTGTCTACATGAACACTTTAATGCAGGTAAGGAGTAGTTTTGAGGTGAATCTCCCAACTGTCCCCACTTACTGCGCTTTACTTGATTCACAGAGAGATTTCAAAGCTGAATTTTGGATGAAACTAACTGGAAGACATGACCTACGAGTGCACCTAATGTGCTGCAACCACTTACTAGGGGTTATTCCGTCTAGCCCAAAGGAAAAACCCTCCAAAATGCATATCAGGCCCTGAATCCAACCATTTCACTCTATAAATCCAACAGTATTGGTCTGTATTATTTCCTAATGTCAGCATTCCCTCAGCGCACTGATTTATTCAGTGTCTCAGCCTTAGGGATGTTCCCAACCCCATACCAAGCCATCGCGTTGCCTCAGTGCAAAAGACCTTATTTACTTAGTGAAGGGTTATGGATCCTAATCTCGAAGGCATCTAGAAATAATGTCTCAATTCTGAGCACCGTAGTGTTTAAATCCCTTCCTGCAGCTAGTAAATATGCTTAGTGTATATAACATCCTTATAGGTGTTCGGGCACCTGACTCAGTCAGCTGGAGCTACTTGTTACCTATGAGAGTATACATTACCTATGACATCAGCTTTTTGGACAGATTCTGAACCCATCTACCCATCTTTAGAATTTTGTCATGTGTGTAATCCTAGTTAGAATATGCATAGTAAAATCCATGCTGCATATCTAAAATTAAATTTTTAAAACATTAAAATGAGATTAATACATTTCCTTATATATCATCACAACAGGGGCTGTTGTGCTGATAATCAACTGAGGAACACAGAGGTTCTATGTATACACAAACCATACAAATAATAGATAAATTATACATGAACAGAAAACGGACTGCTCAGTAATTAACATTAAGTAACATAAAGTTATAAATTATGTTTATGCCTTTTACTCAACTACCCTTAAAGTACAGGGGAAAAAAATCCACTGATACTGGAGTGAAAATGCCTCCATTCGGTAAACACCTGGAGTCATGCCAGTATAAAGCCTACACAACATTACAATCAGCTTCTTTGTACTCAGTTGATACATATACCAAAAAAACACTCTTACATGGCTAGCTTCCTATTGAAGTGTTTCTTCGGTATTAAGTACAAAATCAATACTTTCAACTGTCAGAAACAAAACAAGCAATTAAGAACCAAACATACCAAGGCAATAATGGTGCTGAGAATATCTGGGATACCTTACTTTGAATTGTTATGCTAGATAAAATGTTAACCAAAACCCAGCTTCCAGAAAAGTGCTTTATGTTTTGGTAATTCTGTTAAAATTTCATACAAAAAAAAAAAAAGTCATTCATAGATAAATCAAAGTAGCTATTTGTCTTGAAGGAGTTATTTTAATAAAACCCTAAATAACACTTCTTTATGACACTGAAGCAATAATATTCAAAAGAGTGTATTTTATGCACTGCAGATAATTTACAAAATCAATGCTTTTGCTTTTAACACACAGCGGGAACTGAGAGCATTTATAGGCACGTTTTACATAACTATCCACACAATACACATCACTATATCTCAAATCAAGAATGGTATTAACCATTCTACAATAATTTGTTTGAAAATCAGATTTTAAAAGCTAAGCTGTGCCAGTAGATCGTGTTCTTTCGTAGTTACGAGTCTAGAAGTTCTTGGGCAGAGACCAAGCCCAGGCATATACTGTGTTTCATGCAGAGAACAGAAAATTGTGACAGACAAAAGCGCACCAACGCTGGAGCTGAGCAGGGCCCACGCACCAGTCCCAGTCACGCCCCAGTTCCTGGTACACCTCCAAAACATGAGCTTGTGATTCCCTGAGGGGCAAAAATACAGTAAATCAGGTCACAGGGACTTTTCTGCTAGCAGGGAAAAGACTTAGTCGGTTGGAGACATCCCAGGAGCCTTGCTATACAAAAAGCAAATTGGCTAAGCTCAGGCAAACTTCCTTTGCCGCAGTGCACGGTCCGCTGCGCGGGCTGCCTTGCTGTGGAAGGGACAAAGAGCTGTGACTGCCACAAACGAGTCCTCACTTCCCCCCGTTTCGTGGGGCAAGCGGTACACGAAATAAACTCCCCTACAGCTGGACGGGGGGAGGGGAGGGGGGAACCACGCCCAGACCCCGCCTGGCCAGGCCGACCCCACAGCGCGCTGGGCCCCACGCCCCCCGCGAACCTCCGCCTGAACTGGGGCAGCCCCGGGACCAGGCTCTCCACGCAGCGGCAAGCCGGCCTTCGCGGGAGGGTACGGCAGGGCAGGGCAGCCCAGCCTCCAGCCTCTCCTCGGCGCTCGGTTGAGCAGGCGACCTGCGCGGCACCGCCTCCGGCCGCCCGAGTGCCTCGCCCCGCCGGGAACCTCCGCGGCCGCCGGGCACCCCCGCCAAGATGTCTGCGTTGAGGGCCACTCGGGTGAGCGCGGCCGGGTGGCGGGAGGGACGGGCCCGGAGGCACGGGGCGAGGCGTCCTGGCGGCCGGCGAGTGGCGGCTGGGTGGGCGGCAGGCGCTGTGGTGGCGGGGAAGGGCCGCAGGCCGGGGGAGCGCTGCAGGGCGAAGGGCCGGAAGCTGCGGCGGCCTCGGGGCCGTGGAGAGCGGACGGTTGCCGCGGGGAGAGTCCGGCTCCCGCTGCCGCCCGCTGCTGGTGGGGGCCGCTGGAAGGCCGAGGGGCTGCCCCCGGAGGGTAAAGCTGTGCAAGGCTGAAGTGTGCTCTCTGTTGTGTTTTTCCCGACTCCGCGTATTCGGGAGTTTATGGCCTTAATCTTCGTGGTCTGAATAGGTGTTACCAATCTGTTGTTGCACAGCCTTGGGGCTCTTTGTGTGGCAAAGGCCGTGCTAGCATCTCCTGCTTCCCACTTGAACGGTGGAGATAGCTTCAAGTCATCAGAGCTTATAGATCAGGGTGTTTTATACAATGTGTTTCCTTATGCTAATTTTTTTAAACATGTGATGTATAGTAGTTGTTTTTCTTAAGTTCTAATGTTCTGCTGTATTGAACTGCCAATAATCTCCTAGCTTCAACCTAGAAAGTAAAAGTTATTCAAAACTCAAGTAGTACCTTGTTTAGCATTTACACAGGCCTTTTTCTGATTTTCCTATTTCCAGAGTCATTCATGAGTCTGATTTAGGCGAAGGGTGCTTCCTCAGAGCTTCCTGGCAGCGGTGTTATTTTGCCCCAAAATGAAGCAGCTTGACCATGTGTCCAAAGCATTGCTGTGACAGTGTCAGCGAGGGAAGAACTCTCCCTCTGAAGCCAGCCGGTGTTTTATAGATCAAAAGTAGTGTTTTAGGCAAGGGAAGCTGCCAGTTAATGCCTACCATAGGGCATTGGTGTTTCAGGTTCAGCCTCCTGACATGTTACTCCAGCAACAAACTGCTCTTGACAACTCTTTTCATTTTTGTCCAGAGTTATGTGAGGGAGAATCAAGGTTAGTGACCTTAGCTTATTGTTGTCCTATCTTTTTCTGTGATGTGCAGCTTTTCGAAGAAGTTCTGAAGGTTTTTTGGCACTAAGGTAATAAAGATTGCATCGCTTCCGTGTATATCCTTGTCATGCCCTTTTCCTGACAGCAGATTATTCCAGTGTTGTTATTCCAGTCTTGCAACTTTAACGGTGATATTTCTGATTGTGACAGAGCTTATGCAACAGTGCAAGAAGTGCAGTAGGAGTTGCATCTGAGCATCACTAGCTTGTGATCTAACTGCTCCTCTGAGTCAAGCAATAAGGAAGTTGACAGAGTAGACAAATGGTCATCCAAACTCTTCCATGTAGCAAACCATGATCCTTTATCACTTGATCACTCATGCAACTTCTGGCTATGAATCCCACCTGTCCAATTCACATTTCTGTTTGTGGGGGGAGTGTTGAGTTTTTTTCAGAGTAACCTTCAGCGTTGACCTTGCATACTGCTCAGGTACAAAACCCACGATAGATGTAAGTTCTCTAGTGTAAATTTGACAGCTTCTTTCATACAGGGTATCACTTTTAGCATTAGTTTGAATTCAGTACTTTTTCTAGTGCAGACAAAACTTTTTGGTGGCTCTTTCAAGGGCTGTTCCTTAAAAAAAAATTAAAAATTATTACAATCATCTGGCTTTTTTCCAACCTCATCCTGTCTTTTTCCAGATAAAATAAGGTACAAAACATTCTGAAGGATCGAGTTCTTTCTAGGTGTTTGTTGGTATTGTTCATTTTGTTTTTCTATATGAGTGGTAGCAGTAACACGCAAGATACCATTTTGCAATGTCTGTGGCTTGTGAAAACTTGAAATGAGTAATATATTGCCTACTGGAAAATGCAATCCTGAACTATTAATAAATTGACTTAGCAGTTCAGTATTCAATTATGTCATAGCCTCCCCTTCTTCTATGCCTAGCAGTAGTCTTTCTGCATTTCTTCACCTTTCAATTTTATAGATGCTTTCGGTATCCTCTGGAAGTACTCTTTTCACTGTGTTGATACCTGTTATTGCCTGTGATCTTCATGCTTCTCGTGGTGTGACTTTGTAACCATCTTTGCATAGCATTCTTGTTTTTAAGAGTACAGAAATCTAACACAACTTTATTTTGAAGCTACTTGTTGCCTCCCCACCTATATAACTTTCTGTAATGTCCTTGTCTTCTAGAGCTTCCAATAAAATTTCTGTGATATTTTTGCACTATGATGATAAATTCAATTTTTGTAATGTTACAAATAAGCGACTGGTCTGATCATGCTTTTTGTTTGTTTGTTTGTTTTCCCACATTTTCACAAAAGAAAATAAAGAATAAGCCTTTTCTTAGTGTTTAGGCTAATTTGGTTTTGCACAGTATTGATTTGGGTCTTTCTAGAAATGTATCCAATTAAATATTTTTCACTTTTTCCCAAACAATTCAGAGATTCATAACTATTGAAGGATGAAAGAGAGTAAAGCAGCCTTTTAAAATCAAATTAAGACATGTTTTTTTTCACAGTATGAAGGCATTCTTAGAATAGCTGTAACAATGTGTTTGGGCACTAAACTTAGAAAAGCAAAGTTACACTAGAAGAGAATAAATTTGTGATGAGTGTTGGGAAGAAAAATAAATTTCAGATAGTCTTCTGAGTTCTATCTATCCTATTTGGAATATAATAACAATAATCACTAAGTGTCCACAGCAGCAGCTTACTAAAAGAAATCAGACATGAATCCAGACATTATCAAAATATTCTGGTAGATATTGATTAATAGGTAGATTGTTTTTAAAGTCTTGCTAAATCTGCATGTAAGTAAACATTGGCTAGATAGAATATTCGCTAGTGGTCAAGAAAATCAGGTTTGATGAGTGTGTGTATGAATGAAAGAAATTTATATTGCTATGTCTCTGTGAACATAATTTTTAGTTATGCTTAATTATTTTTAAATACGCAGTTGTGCGATACTTAAAAGTGGATACAGCAGTTCACTCGCAATCAGTGCTGTTAAAGCCTGCGATTCCTGATATAGCTGTCAGTTCATGTGAGTGCTGCTTGCCACAGGAGCAAAACTTAAGGTAGCCATTGTAGTAATTGTATGATACTTGATGTGATACTGTTTCTAAAGAGGGATTCTACATTTAATTTTGTGCTGCAGTCAGACTAGTAGCTTTAGGATGCTTACGCCTCATGTTCTTTTTCTCTTTAGCAAATGCTTCAAACCGTTGCAGGGCTTGGATGGAGGTCACATTCTAGTAAACCTGCTCAAAACTTACATATAGGCAAACCTGGAGCTGGCTTTAGCTTTGGTAAGTATTACAGGTTTTGAAAGAAATATAGCAATTAAGGGCAAATTGCAGAGTTTAAAAAAAAATCTTATATTGCAGTTCAACATGAATTTAAAATGAAGGTGCTTATTCTAAATAGATTTCTATTCTTTAAGAAAAATAATGTTTGAAAACCAAAATTACTTTCTTCCTCAGCTCAGGCGAGTCAGGTATGTGGGTAGTGTTTATAAGATTTTCTTCTTCTTTTAACTCATGTCTGTCTTAAGGTTTTTTATTGTCAAAGTATCTTAGCTTTGAATAATTATCTCACATTGCTCTTTATAATGTTAGAGTAACTAAATGTAGTCATATTTGAACTTGATTATAAGGAAATGTGTCCTGGTTTCAGCTGAGAGGGTTCATTTTCTTCACAGTAGCTAGTATGGGGCTATGTTTTGGATTTGTGCTGGAAACAGCCTTGATAATATAGAGATGTTTTTGTTATGTGGACCTGTTGTTGTTGAGCAGTGCTTACACAGAGCCAAGGCCTTTTCTGCTTCTCGCACTGCCTTGCCAGTGGGACGGCTGGGGGTGCGCAAGGAGTTGGGAGGGGACACAGACAGGACAGGTGACCCAAACTGACCAAAGGGGGTATTCCATACCATGTGACACCATGCTCAGCATAAAAGGGGGGCTAGCTGGGGAGGGGCGGCAGCAGCTCCAGGATGCGTGGCTTGGGGACAGTCCGGTTTCGGGACAGGTCTGAGCGTGAGGTCTGAGTTGTACGGTTCTTGGGTGAGAAACTGCATTGTGTATCACCAGTTTCGTATACTCTGTTAAGTACTGTTTTGTTTTGTTTGTTTTGTTTTGTCTTCCCCTCTCCCTTTGCTATCCCAGTAAACTGTCCTTATACCAACCCACCAGGTCTTGCCTTTTCCTTCCCATTCTCCTCCCCATCCCACTGCGGGGGGGGGAGAGTGAGTGAGTGGCTGCGTGGTGCTCAGCTGCCAGCTGGGGCTAAACCACCACAAAATGTTATAAAGAAATCAGTCCTCATCTTGGCATATTACATAAATAAAGCAAATTTAGTGGGTCAGCAGCTAGATGTTTGAAACTGAATACCCAGGATCTTCCGACAGCATCTACCTCCTTCTCTTCCTCCATTTAATTAGCACAGCATTCTTGTTTCTTTTGGTAATACAGTTTATGTACAGTCCTCTCTACTACATTTTCAATTTTCTGTGGCTAATTTCATCACTTCAGTAAGTAAATGCATTGTAGATGTTGATGAGAGAGCAGTGGAGGTTTTCTCCAAGGAGGAAGAGGGAGCTGAGTTTTTTTGCTTCCTGGAGAGGCCCAGAAAGTGATGGTTTGGGTTGTCCTCGAAGGACGCTCTTGTTTTCTCTTTTCTCTGACACAACTGGCAAATTTAAAGATAGTAGAGAATTTGTGCCCCCCCCCCTTTTTTTTTTCCTTCTTTTTAAATAGAACTTACTGATGAACAGAAAGAGTTTCAAGCTACTGCTCGTAAATTTGCTGCGGAGGAAATAATTCCCGTTGCTGCACAATATGACAAAACTGGAGAGGTAAATCTACTATAATGTAAGGGGAAAAATAGACTTTTATCTTAACTTGTATAAAATTGAAAATGTTGATTGTTATGAAACAGAAAGTGATTTCCCCCTGTCTATTTCAGTATCCTCTTCCACTTATAAAACGGGCTTGGGAACTTGGTCTTATGAATTCACACATACCAGAAAGCTGTGGTAAGTAAACATTCTTTTTAATCTGCAAAATGAAACAAAAAAAAAAGGCATTAGATGAGAATTATATGTGTAATTATGGATTCTATATAAAATAAACAGTTGCATACTTGAATAATCTAAGTTTAATCAGTCGGTGGGTTGACACATACGAGTGTTACTAGGTGTGGATGTAATCAAGAGACAAATTAGGCAGATTATGGTCTAGTAATTTATGACCAGATTTTCCTACCATGATTACAGCTGCCTAATGTTCCCCTGGTGCGCAATGTCAGCTGATTAGGCAGAGAAATTAGAAGGTCATATTTTGTTCTAGTCTCTGACATAGGCTGGAGCAATTTAAGAGTTTATTCCAGAAGGACAGTTTTTCAGTTTAGATTACACAGAATCACACAGAATCACAGAACAGTAGGGGATGGAAGAGGCCTCTGGAGATCATCTAGTCCAACCCCCCTGCTAGAGCAGGGTCACCTTGAGCATGTTGCACAGGATTGCATCCAGGTGGGTTTTGAATCTGTCCAGAGAAGGAGACTTCACAACCTCTCTGGGCAGCCTGTTCCAGTGCTCTGTCATGCTCAGAGTGAAGAAGTTTTTCCTCATATTGAGATGGAACTTCCCATGTTCCAGTTTGTACCCGATGTGCTTTGTCCTGTCACTGGGCACCATTGAGAAGAGTCTGGCCCCTTCCTCTTGACATCCACCCTTTAGATATTTATAAGCGTTGGTTAGATGCCCTCTCAGTCTTCTCTCCTCCAGAGTAAACAGACCCAGCTCTCTCAGCCTTTCCTCATAAGAGAGATGCTCCAGTCCCCTCATCGTCTTTGTAGCCCTCTGCTGGACTCTCTCCTGTAGTTCCTTGTCTTTCTTGAACTGGGGACCCCAAAACTGGACACAGAACTCCAGATGTGGCCTCACCAGGGCAGCATAGAGGGGGAGGAGAACCTCCCTCAACCTGCTGGCCATGCTCTTCTGAATGCACCCCAGGACACCATTGGCCGCCTTGGCCACGAGGGCATGTTGCTGGCTCATGGAGAGCTGCTTGTCCACCGGGACTCCCAGGTCCTTTTCTGCAGCGCTGCTTCCCAGCAGATCAACCCCTCACCTGTACTGGTGCTTGGGATTATTCCTCCCTGGGTGCAGGACCCTACATTTGCCCTGGTTGAATTTCATTTGGTTCCTCTCCGCCCAATTCTCTAGTCTGTCCAGATCTCACTGAATGGCAGCGCAGCCTTCCAGTGTGTTGGCCACTCCTCCCAGTTTGGTATTGTCAGCAAACTTGCTGAGGGTACCCTCCATCCCCTCGCCCAGGTCGTTGATGAATATGTTGAATGAGACCGGGACCCAGCACTGACCCTTGGGGCACACCGCTAGCTACAGGCTTCCAACTAGACTCTGCACTGCTGATCACAACCCTCTGGGCTCTGCCGTTCAGCCAGTTCTCAGTCCACCTCGTTGTCCACTCACCCACCCATGCCTCCTAAGCTTGCTTATGAGGATGTTATGAGAGACAGTGTCAAAAGCCTTGCTGAAGTCAAGGGAGACAACATCTGAGACAAGGTAGACAAGATCAGGTGCAGTACAGCAGTGCTTTGGCAGTGTTTAGGTATATGAATAACCACGGAAAAAATGTTAATTTTTTTTTTTTCCCATTTATATTACCTGAAAAAGAAGTGAGGGAAGTGTCCATAGCAGACCGTTTTTTGGAAGACTAATCAGAAGGCGTATCTTGTATTAAAAAATTAATAAATGAGGTTAAAGAACAAAGAGACAGAAGGAGCAATTGTGAGGACCAGATTTATTCAGCCACAAATTCTAGAGAAACTAAAGGCTGAAATAGCTGGCCTACTGCAGTGTATGATCACTTGGTTATTAAATGAAAAATTACAAGTGGCAAACTGGACACCATTGCTGTAAAAGATCTCCAAGGGAGACTGGGAAAATACATACTAGTCAGCCTGATACACCATGTAAATTAGGAGCAAGTAAGATGAACTACAGAAATAGTGGACACAGATAAACATGATATGCTACAGACAGGTTTTTGTGAAAGGAAATCATGCCTCATAAAATCACTGGAGTTCTCTGAAGTAGCTAGTAAGTGTGAAAATAAGGGATGCCTGGTTGATATAGAATGCTTGAACTTCCAAAATGAATTTTAAAAGTCATCGGGTTTCATAGTGGAAAAATGAGCAGCACAGCCTTGCTGAGTCTTGTGCTATTTGGAATATCTATAAATAAACTGGAAAAAGGGGTCAATGTTGAGGTGATAGGGTTTGCTGATAATACTGTTATTGAGTGTAGAAAAGATGAGGCTGGTGCAAAGAGCTGCAGGAGGTCATGAAACCGAGTGACTGTTAAAATGGCAAATGCAATTCGAAAAGGAAAAGTGATACACATGTGAAGGGAAAGAAGCAATCCAAACTTCAGAGAAATGGTATCTTTTGAAATGGTTACTGCCTCTCAAAAAAGAGATTTTTGGGTTTATAATATATAGTTCTGTGAACGTCAGCATAATGCTCAGAAGTGGTCAAACCCATAAAATTTAAGGTCAGAAGGGACCTTTAAGGGAAAGAAGAAAAAGGCAGAAGGCATAATTATGCTGCTGCCTGAATCCAAATAGCACTTGCCTCTAATTCATTATGTAATCAGATCCTTCCATCTCAAAGTGTATTGTGGAAATAGAGAAGGTTCCTAAAAGGATGACAAAGATTATAAAAGGTGTATCTTCTGTGTGACATGTAGCTTCTGTATGAGAAACGACTAAAATGTCAGTGTTACGGGGAGTGTGAAAAGGGATTGATAGTTCACTGTCCCTTTCAATAGAACTGGAAAGGACCAAATCAAGTCAGTAGGTGGCAGGTTCAAAATAAGTGAAAGGAGATGGTTCTACACACAGTGTGTAGTTAATTTGTGAAACTCATTGCCTCTGAATGATATTGAGGCTAAAATTGTACATAGATTCAAAAAGAGACTGGGCAAATTCACATAAGAATTGTCTGTCAAGGGTTAGCATAACAAAGATAACAAAGTGAGGTATCGCTTTGGCTGAGGAAGTCACCTGAAGGCTCAGGAAAATATTTTTGAGGAAGTATAGGTTTTTTGTCATTGTATATGTACACTTCCACTTTGTGAAACTCTTGCTTTGTTAATCACACAATAATTCTGGAACTGTGATATGTAATTTTCAAACCACGTGTTACTCTTCTGACTAAACTTTATTTAAAAAGTTATATGAGAATGTCTAATCAAACATGATACACAATCAAATGTATGTAGGGGAATATATTTTTGTTAATTTATTTGTGTAAATCACTAACATGTTACAATTTAAACCCATTTTAGTAAATGAAATATTTCAACTGTAGGTGGTCTTGGCCTCGGCACTTTTGAAGCATGCCTTATTACGGAAGAGTTAGCTTATGGATGTACAGGGGTTCAAACTGCCATTGAAGCAAATTCCCTAGGGGTAAGTTCTGGCTTTTCTTACATCCCTTAAACTAGAATCTGTGCACCGTAAAAAGATGAATTAATGGTCTAAATATTTTCTTTCAGCAAATGCCAGTAATCATTGCAGGAAATGAGCATCAGCAGAAAAAATACTTAGGAAGAATGACAGAGGAACCAATGATGTGTGTAAGTATAACTGCTATACTGTGGAATGTTCGTAAACCCTATTAATCAGTATTACTCCTTTTTTCCCTTTATTTTTTTCTTTTTTTCTTCTTTTTTCTTTTTTTTTTTTTCCCAAATGTGTTGGTTTTGCATGGCAAGGTTTTGGTAGCGGGGGGGCTACAGGGGTGGCTTCTGTGAGAAGCTGCTAGAAGTTACCCCTGTGTCTGATAGAGCCAATGCCAGCCGGCTCCAAGATGGACCCGCCGCTGGCGAAGGCCAAGCCAATCAGCGCCTCTGTGATAACAGAGTTAATAAAGAGAAAAAACAGTTAGAGAGAGCTTTTGCAGCCGGAGAGAGGAGTGAGAAGATGTAAGAACATCTGCAGACACCAAGGTCAGTGCAGAAGGAGGGGCAGGAGGTGCTCCAGGCGCCGGAGCAAGATTCCCCTGCAGCCCGTGGTGAAGACCATGGTGAAGCAGGCTGTCCCACTGCAGCCCATGGCGGAAGGATGAGGGGGTGTAGAGATTCCACCTGCAGCCCGTGGAGGACCCCGTGCCGGAGCAGGTGGAGGCACCTGAAGGAGGCTGTGACCCCGTGGGAAGCCCGGGCTGGAGCAAGCTCCTGGCAGGACCGGTGGACCCGTGGAGAGAGGAGCCCATGCCAGAACAGGTTTGCTGGCAGGACTTGTGACCCCGTGGGGGACCCATGCTGGAGCAGTTTGCTCCTGAAGATCTGCACCCCGTGGAGGAGGCTCACGTTGGTGAAGGTCGTGAAGGACTGTCTCCCATGAGAGGGACCCCACGCTGGAGCGGGGGAACAATGAGTCCTCCCCCTGAGGATGAAGAAGCGGCAGAAACACCACGTGATGAACTGACCGTAACCCCCACTGCCCGTCCCCCTGTGCCGCTGGGGGGGGCGGAGGTTGAAGCCGGGAGTGAAGTTGAGCCCAGGAAGATGGGAGGGGTGGGGGGAGGTGTTTTTAAGATTTGGTTTTATTTCTCATTCCTCTACTCTGTTTTGCTTAGTAATAAATACGATGAATTCCCTCTCTAAGTTCGGTCTGTTGTGCTCGTGATGATAATTAGAGAATGATCTCTCCCTGTCCTTATCTCGACCCATAAGTTTTTTTTCATTGTACCTTTTCTCCCTTGTCTAATGAAAGAGGGGAGTGATAGAGCGGCTCTGGTGGGCATCTGGCCCTCAGCCAGGGTCAACCCATCACACCAGAAAACACTGCCATGCACTCACAGCTTAGCCCATTTTGTTTTTTAAATAAACAGTACACATTTACTGAAAGTCAGGGAATAGCTAATGAGATACATTCAATAAGCAAACAGAAGGTATTACTTGGAAAATCCTCCCTATCTTAAGTCACTTACCAAAATTAATTCATAGAATCATAGAATGGTTTGGGTTGGAAGGGACCTTAAAGATCATCTAATTCCAACCCTCCTGCTGCAGGCAGGGACACCCTCCACTAGGGTGTATTTCTCTTTCAACGAGGGTGTAGATGTTTAAGAAAAATACAAAATTTCTATAAGGAGAAACTCAACTTGGATGGGATTTAAACTGTATTTGTGATCTTAAATATTGTATAAGCAATACTTGTTACATAGAAAGAAGTAAAGATTCATGTTTAGTACATTAAAATCTGAACAAATAAACCTCATAAAATTAAAGACACAGTAAACATAAAATGTTACTCAGTGCTCTTAATTTCAGATTTTAAAGATCCTCAGCTTTTACATCCGAGTTTGTGAAGCCTGAGGAAGTAATGTCTTAAGGGTTGCAGAACGGTTCTGTTTGATTAAAAGACAATTTTATGTATTATTATGGACTTACAAAAGAAAATTAACTCATATATGTTTGGATTCTTGCTCAGACAGCTGTTGTGGGTTTTTTGGGTTGGGTTGTTTTGGGGGTTTTTGAGGCGTTCTTATTTATTTATTTAATGTTTTGGGGTTTACCATGCAGTTCAGCTAAATGTTTTACAGATCAGTTTGATGCATATAGTCTGCAATAATCTGTGGTTGCCTAAAAATAGAACTCTTATTCCTCAAGATTTTGCATTTTATTTTCTTTTAGGCTTACTGTGTAACAGAGCCTGGAGCAGGCTCTGATGTGGCTGGTATAAAAACAAAGGCTGAGAAGAAAGGAGATGAGTATGTTATTAATGGTCAGAAGATGTGGATCACAAATGGTGGGAAAGCAAACTGGTGTGTTAACTGTTAACTCGTGTTATATTTTCTGTTGTTATTTTCTATAGTGACTTCCCCCCTCCACCCACCCAAAAGTTAAATTCTTTAAAGATCTGTTATAAATCTGGATGTTCATTGTGTTTCAACACACTACACTTTAATCTCTGACCAGTGTGTCAGGATAGGATATAAGAATGTAGTCTCAGTGCTGTGCAAAGCCTAAAAAGGAAAATGAGCAATGACATGACAACTCCTCACTCAAGAAGGCCTCTTGAATCTTGCTGCTATCAAACAAAATTAATTCTGCTTTTTCTTCAGGGCAGGACAGCAACAGTATGATTTAACTTGCAAAATATTCAAGAGGCTTATATTACTATCTACCTTGCTCTGTAGCTGTGGTGATTGAGATCGGTTGCTTCTGATTCTACTAGAAACTCCTCTCACTTCTAGTGAAGCTAGAAACACTCTTGGATTGTGGTGTTATGTTTTATTTTCTGAAGGGAAGACCTTTTCCAGCTGTCAAAGAATCCAGATACTGCTGTGGTATCTATGGAGTGTGCTTTATGATATAAACCTCTTTCATCATGTCTCACATCACACCAGTTCACAACACAGAAGTCCTTCTTAATTCAAGTGGAAAAACTTCATACCTTTATCAAATAACTAGAAAATCCAGCTTTTGATTTCCTTGTTCAAGGTAGATCCATCAAAGACAATTTACCAGATATCTTTTGACGTTACTGAACACCATAAGTGCGATTTACAACTGTTTAATTTCTAAGAGAAATACTTATTTACAACTTGTACTTAGAAGAATAAAAATAAGATCTTTGAAATCAAGTGATAACATTTTGCATGCAAGAGTATATTTCCTAAATATTAATTTTTATGTACATGCTGTGAATAGGTTTCTTTTGTACTATTCATGAAGCTGATAATACCATAAATATATAAAATACATAGAAAAGCTGGGAATCTTTGCATGTTGATCTGAAGTAATTCTATTAAATTTTATGAAATCTTGAATCTTTAAACTTCCTTTCTCTCACTCCCTCTCAGTTTATTTATGGGAAGGGCAAGAAAAAAGGGTTGTTAACTTACAGATAGAATTTATTATATGGTAGAAGTGCACATAAAACCATTTAAAATGTTAGCTAAAAAAGTATCTGGTTGTTAATTGTGACGATAAACTGCATCCTTCTTCTTTGTTTTGAACTAGGTATTTTTTGCTAGCTCGTACCAATCCAGATCCAAAAGCTCCTGCAAGCAAAGCCTTTACTGGATTCATTGTAGAAGCAGATAGCCCAGGAATCCAAATTGGAAGAAAGGTGAAGACTGTATCTCTTATTTGACAAGCTAGGAATTATTGTTCAATTCTAAACCAATAATGCAACAATTACCATTAAAGGAAAAAAGACTCAGCTGAACATTTTCATATGCTCATGTACTGTCATCTTTTCATTTTCACAACGTACAGAAACTATTCATAAGACATACTTAATTATAATTTTATTAATTCAGATAAGAAATTATTCAGAATGGTTTAAAGTAAGATGACTTTGAACAGCTGCAGAAGAATCTTTGAGAACTATTTTATTAACAAATGCCAAAAAATGCCTCGAAAGGATAGGAAGGAAGTTGGACAATTTTAACGATAAATGTGCACACAGTGACCTTTAATTTTAGCTACTGCTGGTTGAGGAAGAGGCCGTGGAGACACTGGTGTTAATTCTCTCTTTAAAAAAACAAGAGAACCCCCCCCCCCACTATTTTTATTAGTAGGAATCTGAAAACTTTAAAAGCTCATTTATTTATTTAGTTGTAGTACACCTGTACTGCTGCATATTACATTCTTTACTTTTTCCATTCCCATCTCAAAAGGATATAGTTGAACTAGAGAAAGACACAAGACTGATTACAGCTACAGAACTGATTTCATATAAGTAGAAACTGCCCAGCTTAGACAAATTAAGGGCATGCTGGTCTGCAAGTGCAAAACTAGTATTTCTCGTGTATTTCATAATTTTTAGATGAAGTGTTTTGGGGAAAAAAGCATTCTTTGAGTAAACTAAAGAATGAAAACACCTTCGAATAATCCAATTTAGGTGCGCCTCTGTAAATTTCCCTTTTCAGGAAATGAATATGGGTCAACGCTGCTCAGATACAAGAGGTATTGTCTTTGAAGATGTGAGAGTCCCAGAAGAAAATGTATTAATAGCTGAGGGAGCTGGCTTTAAAATCGCAATGGGAGCTTTTGATAAGACCAGACCACCCGTAAGTATCAGAAGTAACTTACTTATAAAATATAGCAGAAATTTCTGATTTTTTTTTTATTCTGTGCTGTATTCAATTCAGGTAGCAGCTGGTGCTGTTGGATTAGCAAAAAGAGCACTTGATGAAGCTACTAGATATGCTTTGGAGAGAAAAACTTTTGGGAAAGCAATTGTTGAAGTAAGTGGAGGTGGGGGGGGAAGGGGGAGAGAGAGAATATAAATAAAAGCTATGTTTTCACTCCAGATGTACTACTACTGATTTTTCAAGGGTATTCCTTGATTGGTTTAGTTCCTTAATTTTTATAATTTTAATTTTTATATGACAACTCTGCTGGTTTTGGGTTTCCAGGTATATAGGTCGGCACCGTTTAAGTAAACTTAGCTATGTGGTGACTTCAGGAATTTTTCTGTAATTTATCAGTGATAATAGTAAAAGCAGAAAGAAAACTGCCCCAAAACATGAAATTCATGTACGGTCTGGACATACTTAAGTTCTTCAGTGCTAATAAACAGGGATTTTCAGGAAAGGAAAAAACCTCTGAGGTATGTGAAACAAGACACACAGTATTAATACTAATAGAATACATTGCAAATCACACCACTGAGCAGTTATAAAGAAACACCAATAAACAGCAAGGTAAATACCAATCTCATAAATAGTAAAGAACAACTTCATAATTCAGTATTTAATCTCTATGACAAAATAGATTTGAGAATTAAAAACTTGAAAGTCTAATTCAACATACAATTATGAGAGCCCGATCCATATTCCGTAGAACTCCTCTAGTACAATTTACTGAGTTTGTTGACAAGATCACTGTATTAAGAAGATTATATTTTTTCTTGGATGTCACAGAATTTTAAGTGGGCAATGTTAACCTAGTTTATTTCGTCACTTATAGCACCAAGCAGTGTCTTTCTTGCTTGCTGAAATGGCAATGAAAGTGGAACTTGCTAGGATGGCTTACCAGAGAGCTGCATGGGAAGTCGATGCTGGTCGCAGGAATACCTACTATGCTTCCATTGCAAAGGCATTTGCTGGTGACATTGCAAACCAAGTAGCTACAGATGCAGTACAGATTTTTGGAGGAAATGGATTTAATACTGAATATCCTGTAGAAAAACTAATGAGAGATGCTAAAATCTACCAGGTAAGTAAAACAGAGAATGTGATCTTTATAGTAACGCATAAATTATTTTATATAAAATAAACTAATGGCTACTTATTTCAAATGATGATGTACGCATATTAAAAAAAAAAAAGTTTTTAGAATGAAAGCAATAATCCTTCAATTTAGAGAGTCGCACAAATCAGGCAGATTCTTGCAAACAGAAATCATTGCACTGGAGCAACAACTCAACCCACCTAAGAGAAATAATAACCCACCTAAGAGAAATAATGGGGCCCTTTTTTGTTTTTGTTTTTTTTTTTTTCCTTTTTTCTGCAATGTGGTAACTCATTGAAATTCTTGGGACTCTTAATTTTGAAGCTTTTGAACTCATAGGAAAAAAATGTTTGAAATACCAATGCTTGCTTTGGTATTCTATAAGTAGAGATGGTTTATGTATAATGCTGTGTTGTAAACCTTCAGTGATGGAAATCCTGTGACCATCCACATGTATCCTGGACTGGTGCTGCCTGTAGTTTAGCTTTCCTCTTAGCCTCAACTCTAAAGCAGCTTCTTCACCCTTTTCCTTGTAAGTTGTGGGGTTTTTTTTGTGTTGCTTTGTTTTGGTGTTTTGTTTTGAGGTTTTTTTGGGGGGATGGAATGGTTGGGTTGGGTTGTTTTGTTTTTTCTGTTTCCAGCTTCTTCATCATTTGTTGCTGTGCTCCAAACCTTCTGTTTGAAACTTTGGTATCATAAGCTGGGTAGAATACTTTGGTTGAGATATCAGCAGTATTGAGTATCATGGAATGATTGTCTTGCATGTGTTGCATTAACAGAAGTGTGACACAACCTGGAGTGATTAGCCTTTTTTTTTTTTTTTTTTTAACAACAAAACCCGCTCATATTTACTTATGTTTAGCTCAGTCACCCATAATCCCCAGGGTTTTTTTCCTGCAGTGTTACTGCCAAGAAATTATTCCATGTCATGTTGTAATTCTATTAGCATATACTATGCTACAGTTTTCTATTCAGCAAGAATATTTTAATTGTGTTCAGCAAAGCCAGTAATCTTTATCTTTTCACCTTTGTATGATGTTAGTAGTGACTAGGTAAAGCATATCAAAATAGATGCTATCAAGAAATGCATGTGGACCATGACCTGTAATGTTAGCTATAACAGTGCTCATTCTTAAGATTCTAGGTAGTTAATATTTCTCTTACAGCTGACTTTAAAATTAAAATTATTATTCTCACTAGCCAAGAATTAATTTTTCTGTATTTAAGGAAAGACAACCACTATTTTGGAATCTAAAGGTTCTTAGAACTAATGGCACTCCTGTGATTGAGGAAATAAATGATTAATTGAACTTTATTATGATTGGGCTTTTTTCTTGTCAAGTTGCCTGCTTTTCTATAGAAAGGTGGTGTGGGGGTTAGAACTTTATTTGAAAGCAGAAATTGATTTTCCAGGCTCCCAGTTACTTAGATTTTTCCATTACACTGATCCATCAGAAATGCATGGCTAAGTAGTCTTTTTTTTTTTAAATTGTTCAGATTAATTAGATTTAGGGTTTTTTGTGTGTGTGTGTGTGTTCTTCTGTTCCATTTCATCCCCAAAAGAATTCAGGAAAGGTTTTTGTCTTTACAGGTTTTTTTTTTGTCCATGTCTCTTGCACTCTAGCTGTATTGCTGCCCAGTTCCAGATGGTACATGCTCTTGGCCATATGTTTCACGTACAAAAACTTGATTTTCCAACTTTTCTTCCATATATTTGATCTTTTTCAGGATTACACAGTTCTAATACTGTGTTTACTGGTACCATTTTTACATGTCCTTACTCTACTCTAGGTTTGTCTGGCTACAAATGTAGGCTACTCTGGTAGAAAAATCTTAACTTAGTTTCCTTTCTCAGATTTGGAAAACTTCCTTTCTTTAATTGTCCATGATTCTTGGAACTATTTCCGTCAGCTTATAAACCAAAATCTTTCTTGTAATTACTTAAGAAGATGGTGCGTTTTGATGTCTTTAAACTTCAGTTCCATGGTTGTCTTCATCAGCAAGTAATTTAGTGCAATAGGAGCAGATTAGTAGATTGCAGGAATAGCTGCTGAGGCCCCTACAACTACACTATATGCAGTATGGGCAGTTGAGTTCTTAGGAAGCCCGTTTAGTCCCTTGGAGTCCCTGATATGCATGTAAATGTAAGGGTCCATTTGTGGGCTTGGACCATTATGTCTTCTTTAGGGATTGGTGGGTATTTGGTGTATAGAGAAAGCAGAGCTCCAGAAGGCACCTAGTATTCACAAAACACAATCCGCTCTATTAACTGGACCAACATGGGGTAAACAGCATCAGTCAGAGAGTTCACTTTGGGAATGAACAATTTCTTCTGAACCAAAAAACCTGATGTGAATGCAGATTATAGCATCTTTATTTTCAAAAAGCTTTGTAAGGTTCTTGGGAAGATTATTCCTATAAGTGAATGAGAAAGTGAATTTGCATTAATTTGAGCAATTTGCCAAACCAAGTTCTGGCAGAACTGGGAGCTGAAACACTTAAAACCCTAAACTATGTTGCCTCAGCACTTGCATCACATTGCAGTATACCTGTGGAGCATATGGCCTCCTTCAGCATTAGAGCTTTGTATATGCTTTATTGTCTATCTTTGCTGCTAGCCCAGAACAGAGGGATGACGCAGACTGTTTCTAGAAGAGAATGCAAGAATCCATGATTAAAAAAACAAAAGAAAAAACAAACAAAAACTCTATGGGAGAGAGTACTAGTTAACAAGAAGCAATGGAATAAATGGATCAGAGAGAACATTGGGTATGACCTTGAAAGGCTAGTCAAAGAAAATACACCACGTTCAGCACAAGTCACCTCCTTCCCTCCACCTAAGAATGTTTTAAATCCTACTTTGTAAAACCTAAATTATACATTTTCTTCCTCAAATAAGAAAATTTCCTCATCCTTCTTCACCCACCATGTCTGTTTATTTTCCTGAGAACCTTATTGAGTTTGAATAAGAACACCTTAGAGAAGAAGGCTGTCTCTCAATATCTTGAATGTGATTTATTCCATTTAACTCACTGTAGTTACTCTGTCACACTGGAATTTTCTCAGTTTTCTCTGTCTTTCTGCACATCCCAATCCACACTGGATTAGTGCAGTGAAGGTTTAAAAGTGTAGATGTTAAAACCTTTAAAAAAAACTCATCAGCTAACATTATTGCAATTCTTCTTTTCAGATTTATGAGGGAACTGCTCAGATTCAAAGGATGATCATAGCTCGTGAACATGTTGGCAAATTTAAGGCTTAAAGGAATGTATAAAGTGTGTCTGGCAGTGTTGTAGTGCTCTGTGCTCTCATGGAAGAGGATTTTAGTGCCTTTCTCAATAGAATTAAAAAGACATGGAGAAAAAAACGTAAAACAACTTTCCTTCAAAGTCTTCTTATTCTGGACATTATTAAGCACTACTACTGTTCTCCCTGTCCAGTCCCTCCCTTCATTCCTGACTGACAAAGCTGGTGTTTTCTAAACATTCTGAATTCCAAAGTGATTGTTTGTTCAAATAGAAAATGCTCGAGAATGAGAACGATGCAATGTTTTCTTACTATAAAATTGGATGAGAATGTTATTTCTGACAGTCATTGCTGCATTGTAATAAATTCTTTTTTTTGAGAAGTGTGGTTGGTTTTTATTCGTCTTGCTTGTCATATCACTTAAATTGTATTTTGGGTAACTTGTCCAGTGTCTGAAATATATTAATAGCTGGACTTCAGTTCCTACTATGCTACTGCCAAAGCAGCTGAGTAGCCTTTCCAGTTCAGCAGTATGAAAGTCTGCAGTGCTATTGTCTGCATGTGTGTCTGTTAGGACAACTTAGTTACTATCCAATAGTAACGTGGCCTTTTACACTGTTACACTCATTTAAGCAAGTAAATGTTCAATTAGGATGATTCTCTTGAAGTAAAAGTGTGTATATCCAGTAAATCCAGTATTATTTAATAACTATTATTCCTTTCCATCAGTGTATATACTTAACTATGTTTGCGGCAAGAACAGATAAGAAGGAATTGTTGCGAGATTTTTTTTTTAACCTTGGTTAGACCCTTCTTGGCAGTGCTGGCAGAATGGAACCCTACACAAATTACTCTGCACTAGTGAGGCTGAACCTGCAGTACTGTGTCGAGTTCTAAGCTCCCCAGTACAAGAAAGAGATGGACTTAACTGGAGGGGGTCCAGCACAGGGCAACAAAGATGATTAAGGGAATGGAGCATCTGTCATGGGAGGAGAGGACTTCAGCCTGGACAGGAGAGGGCTCGGGGGCAATCTTATGTACAATAAATACTTGATAGGATGCAATGAAGAGGAGGGAGCCAGCCTCTCCACAGTAGCGCCTGCTGACAGGATAAGAGGCAATGGGCACAAATTAAAACACAAGAAATTCCACCGGAACACACAAGAAAACACTTTTTTTATTGTGAGGGATGTCATACGCTGGCAGAGGTTGTAGAGTGTCTGTCTGCGGAGTTACTCAAAACTCAACTGGACACAGGCCTGGACAACCTGACATACATAAAAAAAAAAAGCGTATTTTTGACTGTTCTGTGCAAGCCAGCATTATACATATTTATTGTATAGAATCAAAATGGTGTTTCTGCCAGGTGTGGTTCTGTGTAGGATGTGCCAGCATCAAGTGTTGATAATCAGTAGCATAATCATCCTAGACAGTTTTAATTAGTAAGCAAAGTGTTTGGTTTCTGGTTCTTTTTTGAACAGAAGAACAATTAGCCTTACCTACTCTGTGACTAAATTCTTGGATTTGCTTTCCCATAGAACTGAGGTAACAGAAGGCACCTGAAGCTGTTTCTAGATGTTGTCCTGTTTGCTTTATGCAAGAAAGCGCACAGCTGGAGTTAGCATACTTTAAATTTACTCCCTCAGCTGTTTTAAGATAACCTTTACTTGTGGCGAGCCGGAACGTCTTCGCGCACACGGGCTGGAGGGGGGCCCCTCCCGCGGGCCCGCTGCAGCCTCCCCGGCGCTGTGCGGCACCGGCCCTGCAGCACGGCCGTAGGTACTGCTCCGGGCTGCCGGGAGAGGGGCGGAACTGAATGGCCCTCCTCGCCCCAGGAAGGCCGCGGGTCCTCGGCGCTGCCCTGCCGTCCGCCATGGGAGCGACCCGCAGCCTTCCGGGAGCCAATAGCGACGGGGCCGCACCGGCAGCTCCAGGCGGCCGAGGGTCCTCGCGTACGGCGGGGCAGGCCTCGCAGGCGGTACCGACCGGGGCCACTCGGCGGGCTATCTGCCTTGCCCTCGGCGCGGTCTCGGGCCGCGACCGCAGGTGCGGGCGCCGTGGGCAGTTATAGCAGGGCGCTGCCGGGCGCTGCTTCTTGCTCCGCCCCGCAGCACGATGCTCCTTCCGGTGCGGCCGGCGAACATGGTAGGTATCGCTCGCCGCGAAGGGGAGAGGGCCCGGCTCGGCGGGCCAGCGGAGCCCACGCCTTCGTCTTCGGGGCGACGCGCAGATTTACAGCTTTGCTCCGCGGGGCGGGAGGCCGGCGCGGGCTAGTGCGGTAGCGGCCGCCGTGGTGGCGTTGTGGCGCTCGCCGCTCCGGTTCCAGAGCGGACCCGGGAGCGCTCCTGCTGCTCGCTGCCCGGTCTGGGCCTGGGCCTGGCGGTGGCGAGGCGGCGGGCGCGGGGCCTGAGGAGCCCCGGCCGGGGCCTGGGCGGGGCGCCGCGAAGGGCTCCGGTTGATTTCTGGCGAATTGGTGACTTTTTTCTCAGCCTTATGAAAGGCTTCGCTTTCCCTGGGAAGGATTTAGCCAGACTGAAAAGTGACGATGTGAGATATAAAACCTGCCCCGTGTTCAAAGCAGACAGATGTCTGTGTGCAGTTACTGCTGCTGGTGCTGACTAACTGGTACCTGGCTGCTAAACCCTCTCGAACTGGCAACACGACTGACGTTTTGCTGGCACCTTTTGCAGGGGACGCCACAAAAGGACGTTATAATAAAACCCGATGCCCCGAGCACGTTACTTTCGGAGAAGCATGCAGACTACATAGCTTCGTATGGAACAAAGAAGGACGATTATGTAGGTATCTGTTTGTTTCAGTACAGCTGTTGTTTTACTAACAGTGATAGCAACCTTTATTTACTAGCTCAGAGTTAAGGGTTAGATGCATGCTCACGGGCTAATTGTTTCTTGCCCTGCAATCCACAGTATAAAAGAAGGGTGTCTTTGTTAATTTCCCTAGGTCTGTGATGAGTTTTGGCATGTATTATCTGAGCATAATCCTGAAGATTATCAGTTTAGCTCTAGAATTACTCTGAGACCTGGGAAAGGAACTGCTTGCTGCTTCTTTATCCGCTAGAAAGCACAGGGAGTATAGCTGCATTTACGTGTCGCTCTTTTGATGCGACAGCATACTGAATCTTGCCACAGCACTGCTTCATGCTTACTAGGTTCAATAAACACTTTATCTAGCATCAGTTTTATAGTCATAGGTTATCAGACGTAGCCCACAACAATAGGATTCCAGTTCCAGCAGGTGAAAAGCATTGATAACTGTTTATGTCTGAAGAAAAGTTGCAGTTATCTGTACCATCCAAAAAAGACCTCTAAGCACTATTGCTTATGATTGTTGCTCTTGTGCTTAAAAAATACTGCATGTAGAAAATAATGTTTATGAGTGGTATAGGTGATGTAATCAATGCAAGAGAATTCAATATGAGATTTCACTTCCTAATAATGCAACTTTAGGTTGTGGCAATTTCAGTGCTTGGAAGTAAGTTTCGTAAAATGTTGGACTTGTTATTTTCGAGACTAGTTGGGGTAGTAATTTGACTGGTAGTTTGGATGCCAGCATAATAACTGATGATCTGAAGTGAATTGGTGCCTAACTACTTGTATGTGTCAAAGTTGGCATTGAACTTGATGCTTTGAACTAGAAAATACAAGGGAGGAAGGGAAAGTAGTATGTGCTTGTACGCATGCGTGTGCATATACACACGTGCATGATGTACTGAATGTGCGTGAGTGGCTGATACGTAGTAAGTTGTTAATGGGATGGAAGATGTTTGACGTTATAAACTGTTTGTAAATGTTAACTAATATATTTTGACTATATTGATGATGTGCTTATCTGATTAAGAACTAAAATAATGCACTACTTAGGAATACTGTATGTCGGAGTATTTGAGGATGAGTGGTGTTTACTGGGGGCTGACAGCAATGGATCTCATGGGGCAGCTGCACCGAATGAACAAAGAAGAAATTCTGGCATTCATCAAATCATGTCAACATGAGTGTGGCGGAATAAGTGCCAGCATAGGTCATGATCCGCATCTTCTGTATACCCTCAGTGCTGTCCAGGTAAATTTAACAGGGTAATTTTAGAAAAAAACCTCCACATTTGTAATTAATGATTTTGATGACTGCAGATTTGCAAACCAGGTGCTGTTGGATGCCAGTGGCAAAAACTATTTCAGTACCATATTAAAAAAAAAATCTAATGGACAAAACTTTAGCATTTATCTGTATCATTTCCTAAAAGCATGTCAGATCTGGGAATGTTGTGCTTTTAATGATCGTTTAATGGTGACTGCATTCTTGATAAATTCTGTAACAGTCATCTTGAAATACTTCTTAGTTACAGGTTTTACTGGAGATTTTTTTAGATAATTTTGGATTTTAGAAGTTCTTAGTGCACATTGAGGTGAAAGATATGTACGACCAGAATAAGCATAAAGTTTTGGATTTTATTTTTTAATGTATATATTGCTATAGCATAATTATAATTATGCAATACTTATATAAACTATATATTTATGTAATATGTATAATTATGTGTAGTGTGTTTACACTTTAGTCCTATACAAAAGAAACATTGTAGTAGCCAATTCTTGTTGTGTTCCTCAAATCTGCTTTTTTTGTGTCTTAACTTAAAAACTTTAAAAAAAAAAACCTAAACCCTGAACATAATTTAAAAATTATACCAGTCTGTTGAGCATTTTATTTATTTATTTGGTGTGTACTCTTCCCCTGAGGAAAAAGTAATTCTCTATCCTAGTTTTTCACCGTAACTATCTCCATTATAGATTTTAATTTCTCATTATCTCGTGTCCTTTTCCCCCCCTCCCCACCCCTCTCTTCTCATGCAAAGAGTTGTGGAAAAAAAATACCAAAAAGGCTCAAATGCTTCTGAACAATTGCCTGATGGCTTGCGTAACGTATCGCTAGTCCAGTCGTACGGAAGCAGTCTTTAAATGGTGTTACAATTAAATAAGATAGCATCCTGTTTTAGGAAGAAAGTGTGTTCGATTTAAGGTGTTAGATTTGAAACCCTTAGGTAGGACAGAAGAATGCTGTTTTCTTGGGTCAGTGGTGAGTGTTGGTGTGTATGATCTGCTCTAAAGTTGATATTTATCACCGCTTTCGTTCTGGAATTACTCTGAGAACCAGGAAACTAAAGTTTCTTTAGGCTATGACGTTTGAGCTTTTCCAAACTATCCAGTCAACCTTCTTTCACAAATTCTAATCCGGTATAAGGAGAAGGGGATACAATTTGAGGTTGTTTACTTTTACAAATTAGAGATGTTAGTTCTTAAATAACCACTTTATGTTACTAGGAGATATTTTCATCCTAACTGAATGCAGCCATAGATCTGCGAAGCTGAAAAGCGTTAGCGAGTGCTGATGTAAAATTTTTGTGGTAAACTTAACCAGCGTGTCTTAATGAGCATGCGTATTCTTAGTGAACAAACACCGGTTAGTCCTATCTATGTATCCAGAATGTTTAAAGGCTCGTGTCACGTCTTCCTTTGATCACAATTAGTAGTACTTTGTTCAGATTCGCTTTTTAAGGAGCATGCTATGATTACATATTTTATGTTGGAGTTGTACATTCTTTTTTGCATTTCCATAAGACTTAAATTTTAGTTAACAATTGAAAGATTCCAGTTAACTCTAGGTGTTCAGAGTCACAGTTGCTGGTATTTTTCAGGATCGACATTACAATATTGCTTAGTTTCAACTATTCTTTCTATTATGCTACTTAAAATTAATTCTTAATTACTCTCTTTACAAATTATGCGAGTTATGAGTAAAACCACAAAGCCAGCTGGGGCTCAGGAACAGTATTGTTTTCACATGACATTGTCGTACGGGTTTGCTGGTTCACATCAGTGCTACCTCAGGAAACTTTGTATTCCCTACTATGACCTTTATTTTTCGTCCAGAATATATTGACTGTACAGTTTGTGTCTAATCATATTGTTCAGGCTTTTTCTTAAATTACTAATTTGGTTCTACTCGTTATATTTAAAAATTGAATGTAAATAAAAATCTTATAATTCAAAACTAATCATTGCTGACAGACTTGGACTGTAAGTGGTATTAGTAACTAATTGCTTAACTTACACTTGCACGTGTCTGAGTAGCAGAGTGAACACACTACAAATTTCTAAGTCTAGGATGTCATTATCCCAGTACAAAATTAACCATCAAAACTCTGCTCTACATAATGCTAACATAAAAACAAATAAACCTGAATACGTTTTTGAAAGGGGAGCCGGAAGTTGGAATGTAACAAAGCATGGAAGAGTTCAGCTTGAATTGCCTATACTTGCATTTGAGAATTTCTTGAAGTTTTTAGTCAGAGATAGATGAACTGCAGTGAATGAAATTTATTTTAATAAACCTTACCAAATAGTATTCACAGTCTTTTCTAAATTCCAGGATTTTTTAAAAATAATTTTTTAAAATTTTTGCCTCTCTTTGATTGTTACTGTGTCTTTTTTTTTCTCCAGATTCTTATATTATATGATAGTCTCCATGTTGTTGATGTAAATAAAATTGTAGAATATATACAGAGCTTGCAAAATGAAGATGGATCATTTGCTGGAGACAAATGGGGTAACTTTTAGATCTTTAAAATTTAGTGACTGGGTTGAGATGTGTAAGTCTGTGAACATAAGTTTCCTTGGATGGTCTTTTATGTGTTGTATGTGAACACTTTTGTGAGTTATAAAAAAGGAGGTGGTGTGAAGGACAGAGCTGCGTTTCATTCCTTTCCTAAATACTCTAAACTTCAGTTCCATTCTTGTATTAAAAATGAATTGTCCAGCTCTTAAAGAAGATAACCTTTGGGCGTTTGTAACTTAACAGTACTTTGCTACACTAGGTATGCTATTCCATAAGGAATGTTTTATGCTTGCTATTTAATGGCAGTCAGTTATGAACTTTATCCATGTCAGCTGTGAAAGCATCTTTCACTGTATGGGAATGAGAAAAACTGGTTTTGTGCTCATTAGCTTCTGTTTCGGCTTGTGGATTTCTTAACGTGATAAGTCTTGCATTGGTTTGACCAAAAAAAAAAGAATGTTTGCAACTGGGTTCAATTTTAAATTTTTCACTTCAGGTATAAATTGCTCAGAGTTTGTGCTAAGGGAGTTATGTTGGTATGGACTTGCCGATCAATCGTTCTACTATAGGTGTAGCATTTTTGGTTCAGCTTCCAGGTATAAATATGCAAAAAACCCCTTGCAACTTTCATCAGTCTTTCTCTGAAAACAAAAATGGCTTCTACTTCTGCTCAGATTTAAGGCAGATCAAGAGTCATTTCCAAGTAGTATTGAGTCCACTGCTCTGCAATTATCTAGTAGAGCACTACAGATAAACTCTAAAACTATGTAGTTGTTTCTAAATTACCGCTAGTTGAATTAATTTGGATATATGTATGACTATACACCAGCTCAAAATGAGTTGTTCACTTTTATGCGCAGTAAACATACAGATCAATTGTAATGTACACTTTCTAAATTACTGAAGAAGTAATCCATGGGCTGGAAAAGGAAACAGTGCGGGGGCAGTTTTTGGCTGATTTTTCTTGTTCAGTGTAAAACCTAGTATTTTAACATTTTGTTCCACATTTTCAGTGGTGATTTAAATGTATTTTTGTTGTTGTTAATAGAAACATTCTTATTTCATTCCCTTCCCTCTACATTCTAGGAGAAGTAGATACAAGGTTCTCCTTCTGTGCTGCAGCAACTCTTGCACTTCTGGTAAGTCCTAAATGATTACTTGCACGAGTACAGAATCTTCTCTTTGGTACTGCTGAATTTTCTGTAGTTAATGAGCTTGGTAGAATATAAAGGACATTGGTTGCTTTTCTGACTTGCAGGGAAAACTGGATGCTATTGATGTGCAGAAAGCAGTAGAATTTGTCTTGTCCTGTATGAACTTTGATGGAGGATTTGGTTGTAGACCAGGTTCTGAGTCACACGCAGGACAGGTGAGTTTTTCTTGATATGGAAATGTTTTAAATTAGCAAGCATCATATACTGCCTATACCTGTGTATTTTGCATAATTATGGTGAGCGATGCCATAGCCAGGATTCACCTCAGCACATGGAAATACTAGAGGTATTTTGTTGAGAAACAGTGTTGGTTTTTTTCTACCCCTCCCTTTTTTTTTTTTTTTTTAAATCAGGAAAAAAAAATGGTACATATACCCTGTGTACCAGTTTTATCTGCAGTAGCATTGCCCATACGGGCTAAATGGCTAGACGGTGTTCAAGGAAGTCGGATTAAGAGGCTGAACCCACTCTGTTCACAGCTGGCATTTCTTGTGAGGGTTAGATAGGTTGTACTTAAAATGCTGTGAAGGGCAACTCCTTCGCCTGCACAGTAGTTCAAAATTTATCTGGGAATATCACATTTATTTTGCAGTATTCTTGGATGGGCACATCCCTGTGATGTGTGCTTTTGTTGAGTGTTTTGTTGGCTTTTTCGGAGTGTGTTTTATTAGGAAGAGGCAATTATGAGCAGGCTTCAGTTGATACTCTGGTTTCTTGCCATGTGCGCTTGGCTGCTTTCTTAGTGACCGCATGAAACATGACCAGAGTGTGCTGTTGCACTGTAAATGTTATTTCCCAGGAAAAAAAGAACAGAAATTAATCAATGCACATACGGCACATTGAAAGTAAGCCTGATGTGACTAAGTGTATGTGGGACTACCAGGACAGTTAACGATCAGGGTTAACCTGTTTCTGCAAGAGAATTCTTTTGGTCTTTAGTTGCTGTCC
Source organism: Balearica regulorum gibbericeps (assembly GCF_011004875.1). Classification (NCBI taxonomy): domain Eukaryota; kingdom Metazoa; phylum Chordata; class Aves; order Gruiformes; family Gruidae; genus Balearica; species Balearica regulorum. Next base: position 108,224 of record NC_046191.1, on the reverse strand, counting down.
ACAAGCCTTAGATTAAGAGGCACATACAGGAACAAACCATAGGCTGGATGCAAAATTGTCATAAAGGCCATATCCAGCCCACAGAAATCAGAGTTTGAGTACTCTGGCTTGAGAGTGTTTTTTAAAATAAAACTGTATGTCTCTGCCTGATCTTTTTCCAAACTTTGCATTGATGTCTTATATTAGTAAAATTTTACTGTTCTGTAATTACATTGTGTAACTGGTACTTTTATACAAAAGCAACTGAAACAATAACACACTTTTTTCTAATGAAAAAGTAAAACTCACTTGAAACTAAAAGTTGAAATGTGTGCTTATTTTGTATTGTGTTTGTATGACTGCATTTCTGCTTTGACATCTTCCTGCATTTAGTCTGCTAAACTATACTTAGTTTTCAAATACACAAAAAATTTATGTCTGTAATTTTAGATCTATTGTTGCACAGGATTTCTGGCTATAACAGACCAGTTGCATCAAATAAATGTCGACTTGCTGGGTTGGTGGCTTTGTGAACGTCAGTTACCTTCTGGAGGTCTCAACGGACGACCAGAGAAGGTATCGGGTGGCTTCTTCTGCTTGTTCACACCTCAGTAGAGATGATTTTTTCTAAAACTGAAGTACTTCTAGAAAATGTCATGGCTTCTAGGAACTATTTAGTAAACTTTTCAAAGAAGTCAGGCCTTCATTTTGATTCTTCATTTTGTCACTAACACTTGCCATGCAGTCCTTAGCTGTGCTTAGTTTGAGTCCTCAGTTTAGGAAAGTACACATACTGAAGTATGTCTTGCTGACCACTTGAACCAGTATCCTGTTAAATCAGGGCTTGAATATTTTCCTACATTTGGAATGATCTCTGCCGTAGTATTTGTACAAAACCCACTGTTTTACTGGATCTAAATCGTAGGTGTAATAGTGTTCACCCTAGGAAATTGTGTAACCTAGAATAATCCCACTGGCAAATAGGTAACCAGCAGACTTTTTTTTTTTTTTTTTGAAGAAAAGAAAAAAAAAAAAAAAAAAAAAAAAACAAAAACTGGTTGATATGAAGTGCTCCTGAAAAAGGTGCTGTGTTTTTTTAGCCTCTCCTACAGCTGGTGAAGGCTGTTTCAAAATCACATCCTTGTGGTTTTGTTTCTTGAAGAAGGGAAGAGGTTTGAAAAAGAGACCTTCCCTTCCTGAAAAAGGGAAGTCCTCTGAAAAGAGACTGCATCTGACAGCTTTCTTCTCTCTTACCCAAAAACTCTTTTAAGTGTTGTTTCTCTGCCAACGGTATTATGACAGCACACCTAGTAATTTGCAGCATCACCAATACATTTTGCAACTTCATGTTTAAAACAAAATCAAGTAACAATCTGCTTCTCTGCTTCCCAGTTACCTGATGTATGTTATTCATGGTGGGTGCTAGCATCTTTGAAGATGATTGGTAGGTTACATTGGATTGACAGAGAGAAACTGCGCTGTTTTATTTTGGCTTGCCAGGATGAGGAGACTGGAGGATTTGCAGACAGACCAGGAGATATGGTAAATAATCCTTTACTGAATAAAACATACTTAATTGAAAATTTCAACTGAAAAAGTATGTTTTCTCGTTTGAGTGTAACTCAACTCATGATCCAGGTGTAAGCGTTTTGTAGAGCTTGCAGTTTACTTTGAAGGAAAGAACAGAGTAGGGTTGCTTTCAAAGGCTTAGTTGTGGAGCACGTGTTTTATGTTGCACTTGCACCGTAGTATTCCCCACTGAAGTCAGTTGCCATTCCTTACAAATTCTGGTTTGGTTCCTGTAACACATGCCACGCAAATCATTTCTCACAAGACCACTTGGAAGATCTCTGTAAAAATGTTTGGTGCGGGGGTGTTTGGGATGTGCGGGTTATCTGGGGATTTGTTTTGTTTTGTAAAATAATAAGCAAACTAGACTCCAGTGCAGGTTAAGTAGTCTTCAACTCTCTTGGTGGTTTTGCCTGATCTGAATGAGTCGTAAGGTTTTATTAAGAATCCTTATACACTAACTTTTATTCTGTGCCAGCCCAGCCACTGAATAAATGCTCTTACTGACATTTGTCTAGGTGAGGGAGGAAGCAGCTTTTGTCATAACATTATGAAGAAGCTGGTGGTATGGATTTTCTGCTTGGTTGAGAGACCAATTACGGTTTAGCTGGTCTTGTTCTCTCTGGTTTCAAGCGGAATTAATTGAGATTGTCCAGGTAAAACGGCAAATAAAGTTTGTATCTTTTAAGGGTGCTGGACAGATAAAAGTATTATGAGACCTCAGTGCAATTCCTATAGAACACTTGGCTGCTTATTTGTCAACTGTCAAGGGGGAAGTCTTAGCTAGTTTTATTGATGCTGGCCACGTCTTTCCCTTTCGTCACAAATGCATTAAAAACTGATGTAACTTTCTATTTCTTTGCAAGCTGATAAATGATTCGCAGTTGGGGGAGGCAGATAAATCTCTACTCTGGTCTGTCATTTGCAAAGTGTTCTGGTGTTCTTAAAATGGGAAGGTTTTTGTATTTCTAAGGAGCTTACAGAAAGACTTTTTCCCTTTTCAGAATTCTCCAAGAAAAGCCTAACACTTAAAGTCTTAATGCTTTTCTGGCTTCAAGATTAAACTTGAGCTGTTTGTCTTGCTGGCAGAGCAACTGTGCAGAGCCTTTCCTCTGTATCTAATGCAGGCACCTTTGGGAGAGTTTTTGCATATTATGTTAGCAGTCATTTTGTATTATTTTTACTCATTGAAGTGGATGCTGACATAGAAATGTTGATGGCTGCAGGTTTTTGCTTTGTTCCTGCAAAAACTGATTCCTAACAGATCCTGTTGTTTTGGGGTGGGTTGTGTGTGTGTGTGGGGTTGTTGGTGTGTGGGTGTGTGTTTGGGTTGTTTTGTTGGTTGGTTTGAATTAGTTTGGTTTGGCTTTTTTTTGGGGGGGTGGTTTTGGTTTTTTTGGGGGGTTGGATTTTTTTGGGGGGAGGTATTTAGTTTTTGTTTTGTTTCTTAATTAGTTCTAGGTTCTAATATTTTGATTTGACACTGTGATTGTATTTCAGGTTTTGAACCACTTGACAATAAGGCAGCTCTGTTATCTTTTTTTAAGTTCCAAGCAGTTAGTTCTCAATAACTTCACTTAGTAGCTGTACTTATTAGCTCTTAGTTGTAATTCAGCAGGTTTTTCCTTTTTTATTTGCTTTAAAGAAAATTGCAGAAAGGAGCAGGCAACATAGCAGTAGATACTTGTTCTAGGAATCTGGGTTTCCCTGAACGTACATATTGTTCATCAGGAGGCTGAATATGTAACTTGATTTGCATGCTTCCCCTTGGGAACTGTCTCCCCTTCTGGTCCTGTCCATCTACAGAAGTAAATTCTGCCTTGCCATTCCTAAATTGTATAGGTGTTGGGTTTGGTTTTGGTTTTTTTTGGTCGGGTTTTTTTTCTACATACTTATTTATTTTACCCCTCCTCTAATGGCCCATGTACTCATTCTGGACAGGAGCAAGTAAACATGCGTGAGCTTTGACCACACCTGTGATGTTGCCAAACCATTGAGGAGCAAGACTTCCCGTGCTAGTGTAGTTTGAACCTTCTAGGCTGTGATCAATGGTTGGAGATCCTGTATATGGCTGTTATCAGCTTAGTTTACTGCAGCATAGAACCCTTGCAATGAGATCCAGAGGTTCCACTAGTGCAAACAGGATATACACTGCACCAGACAGCACAGGTACTTTCGGATAGGATTTTGTAGAATGGCTAATTAACTCCACTGACAGGATGCTTTTGTCATGAGACTTCATAGTCTATTGCAGTTATGTGGTGATAGCTGCTTTTAGGGAAGGTTCGTACAGTGAAGGAGTACTTGCATACCAAATAACTGCTCCTGTCTCCTCTGGTTTTTTCTTCCTTGTATTTTTTCCTTTCATTTTCTAGCACAGTAGTTTGCTGCTCTCCTCTCAAGGCTTTACAGCACAGCTGTATTCAGACACCATTAAAGAGTATTACAATGTTGCTGAAGAGCAAATGGGGAATTTATGGAAGTGGTACTTGTAGATGATCAAATTTACTTTTAAAATTTTTATTATCTTAGCTTCTGCTACCCTATGACACTGCATGCTAATGGAGACATATGAGTGCTTCCTGCTAAATTCAGAGTTGAAAATCATCTTAGCAGCAATCGACAAACATTGAGTAAATCGTAGTATTGTAAATGCATGCTGTGGAAACTGTCTTGCCTGTCGGCACAAATGAAGGTTTGTTTGGTTGCATTGTCTTCTCCATCCATGGAGATTTGCTTGCTAGCAAACAAAAGCTTCATTCCATACAAACGAAAAGCTGATTGACTTTTGGAAACAGACACAAACTTTCTTTCTTCTCCCAGGTGGATCCATTTCACACCTTATTTGGAATTGCTGGACTATCTTTATTAGGAGAAGAACAAATTAAGGCCGTCAATCCTGTCTTTTGTATGCCAGAAGATGTCCTTCGAAAAATAAATGTACAGCCTGAGCTTGTGAACTAAGCCTCGAAGAGACAAAAGGTTGATATGCCCAGTTGCTTTTGTTTTACTGATTTAAGTCATCTTATCTCTGAAACTGTTAGCATATTCTTATTTGAGATGCCTTTACATTATGAAAGTAAAGCAATAGGTTTACTGTGGACTTTGTCACTTTGTAAACTGTATCAGAACAGGCTGGTTCTAAGAATCTGAGTGTAATGTGGTCTTGGTTGTATATAAGAGATGTAGAAACATTTCTAATCTGTATCTAAATATATGGGCCTTTGCATTTTTTTTTTAATATTCAAGTCAAAGCAATAGTGTGAATGCTTAATTTTTGTATCAGCTGTGCTCGCATCTGTCTTTACACAAGCATGTTTTGGTGGTGGATCACACAAAGCACTTTAAAAGAATATGAAAAAAACCCCAGCCAGCAACAGCAACAACAACAAAAAACAGCACAGCCAACAACAACATAAAACACCAAACAAAACCCTACTTAAGCCATGCACTTAATGCCACACGCTTGTGTATTTAATTCTGCCTGTTTGTTTGCCATCACTTTCATATAGTGAGAAAGAAGCTTTTTCTTCTGATAGTAATTGAGACCAGTGAAAACAAAGATTATGGTTCCATTAAGTGTATAAATGTCTTCATTTATTGATGAGTCCCTTAGACAAAATTTCGCTGATATTTTAAATAGAGCATACCTTGAATATGTATAGTGAAAATTGCTAACATTAAGCATTCAAGAGAAGGTCTCCATAGGACAATGACTTGTAACTTAATATAGAGTTGATCCTAAATTTGTTGCTGGTTTGAAATCCTGCTTTCGTAGCTTTTAAGACTATAATTGCCAACACTTGATTGTGGTATAATTGAGAATAAAACTAGCCGTGGAAAATACTTGGTCTCTGAAGGATGAAGTCCTTTTTGTCCTCACAGAAGCCCTAAAATTACCTCTTAACTTACATTCCACACACCCTGGCTGAGACTGAATGGTATTCCAGTTGAAATATACAGTAAAAGGTAATCATGAAGGGGAGGAAGTCTCTGATAATCTCTGTACTTAATGAGGGTCTAAAAGTTGTTTCAAACACAGTTTTAAAAGCCACCTGGTTAGTTTTATCCAGCCTATTCATGTTAGTAGAGAGTAAGATAGAACTGGACAAAGTAACTTTTTGGTAGACCTTTACTTGTAGAGAATTTCAAAGAGAATGTGTATTCGAATGCTCACGTATTTCTAATGAATTTTTTTTAAGCCTTCTCTACAGACTTTTGGATAAGGTAAAAACCCTACTCTCTTTAGCTGATGAATTCTCTGGTCAAAGCCTTGAATTAATTTCTTTTTCAAGGTTTGGAAAAAAGTTACAGTAGGCTTTGTGTTGAGTGCGAGGGAATGAGAGCACTCATCAGGTTTTATTTAACTGTAAAGTGTCATGGAAAATTTTAAAATAAATTTTTCTCATTTCAGGTTACCTTTGCAAGCGCCACTTCTTTTCATCTAAGGAAAGACTGTTCAGTACATAGGAATTTGCCATTTTTTCCATGTTGTATAGACAAAATAGAATCCTCTTCAGAATTTCCAGTCTAGTATAGAGGGTGACACCCTGGGAATTAATATGTGGGTGATACTTCATGGCAGTGTAGAACACTTCACTGTAGGTTGAAATCCTATTAATATTGGAGTTTTTCTCTGAAGAAGGTCTGGGCAACTTCATTTCCTAAGTCAGCGGGGATTTGTGGTGATCTTAAAAGATTATAGGTTAAAAAGGGAGTGACTGTGCACAAACAAAAAACTTCTTTAAAATATTCTTCCATTCTTTACATCAGGTCTTTTTAAATACTGTAGAGAGTCATCACAATTTTTCTTATGCAAAGAAAAATCACATTTTCTTTTAAATGTACTGTGAAAAATATAAGTTGCCCAGTGTGTCTATGTTAATTATTATTGTCTACCTCTGTTTTGTTAAAAGTACTGATAAGATTTTTATTTTCTGAGCTTATGTAGGTAGAAACTTTGCTGTAATTAATCTACTTTTCTCAGTCTTCAGTTACAGGTCCTTTATTAAAGGCTTTCAGAAATTTGTACTTTCATAACATTTTTTTCTCAATGGAAATATTTCTATGGAAAGATCCTGACATCTTAGTACTTGATCTGAAGTACTGTAGTGTAACCAATATTCCCAGCAATAAATTTTGCAAGATGCTGTGTGAGAAATTGCAAAAGAATAATGAATGATTCAGGTACATAAAATTGTGTGTCTGTAGATATTTTTATTAAAATAAAATCTGTACATGCATGGGGAAATCAACAGCCATTCTGTTACCTTCTAAGAACATGGTCAAGTCCAGAGATAACGTGGTTTATTCCAAAGGTGTTTCCTTTCAGTTTTGTTGAGACAGCTTGGTTAGTTGAATTCCGCTATATGATTTGTGACCATAAGGAAGGAAGGTGGAAGATTGACATTCCTTTTGTTTCTGCTTTTTTCGCCATACACTTGGATTTCTGTCAGAGAAGAGGAAAAGGTGTAACACCAGCTTCAGGAGTCTGAATGCACATGGAAAGTTCAGTGTAGGACTCGACATTGAGGATAGTGGCAGTAACTGGAATAGGCACCTGCTGCCTTCCATCCTTTGCTCTGCAGTGAAATTGAAGTTTCTGATGCTCAGATTTTTAAAGCTGACTGATGACGCTCAGTGCTGGGAGTGCGTCCCTGTTCTCGGAGGCTGAGGGCAATGCCTTTCAGATACCGGCTGAGGAGCTGCAACTGACAGCATGTCTACTGCGAAGCTGGGCAGCCATCAAACTACAACTGTCCACAAAGACTTGTGGCCTAGTAAAGCCTGGCTTCAGTTTGGAGCGTTTTTTAATGCAGGTGTATTAAGTTCGAGAGACAAAATGTCTAGTCAAAATGTTAATTGAAACAGTTTGTGGTGTGTATTACATGCTAATATACAAAGCAGTGTTAGTGTTCTACTAAAACGTGCATAGGAGGATATATATTTAAGACAATTCTAGATGTAAACAAGCTTTAGGGGTTTTATTGGGATCTGTTGGGATCTAAACTCTTGAGCAAGGGGAAGATGTCTGTGAAGCTCCTGCTAAAACAGCCTCTGAATGTTGAAGAATGAATGTGGGACAAAATATGTTTAAATGCTTTATGCATGTTTTAAAGAGCATAGCAGGTAATTTCTTTGAGTTCCCATGTCACCCTTTTGTAGCAAAAAAAGATAGGCTTGTAACGAAAGCCTCCTTATGTGTAATAAGAAACTGTCCATTGTTACTTTAGGTAGAAGGCTAACGATTCTTAGAATGAGCCCCTGCCACACATCATGATAACAAGGAGGAGCTATGAGACACTTCAAGGTCCTTATGTACAGACTTTGCAGAAAGGGAGGATACTCATTGCCTCCAGCAGCATCCTGATCTTCCTGAGGCACATAGCGAACAATTACCAACACCGAAATATTGAGAAACTAGGGGAAAGGGAATTCGGCCCAGGGTCCCCACCACCACCCACCCATAAGCCCCCTACCCAAATTATAGCACCTACATGAAAGACAGAGGCGGAGAAAAGAACTGAGCTGGTCTTCTAGTTTGCATACTAGGTGAAGAAATAGGAACCAATTATTGTATTTGTCATCTTTGTAACACTTGTGTATAAATATGACAAGAGAACCAGCGTCAGGTGTGCCTGAGGTGAGGAACTCTCCTCCTGACCCCCAGCGCTGCAATCAAAGGAAACGCCTGCTTCTTCGCGCTAAATTGGCGCTAAGGAGTTTTCTTTCTTCCCGAATTTCGGTGACGCTTTGACTAATTGCATATTAATAGTGACACTTGTTGCACGCTCAGCAGCTCTGTTCGCTATTGTACCGTTTAGAGCTGCACTAGTAACTGCAGCTTTACAGTTTTTCCTTTAACCCCCGAACGCCGCCTCGGCCCGGGCCGGGGGAGCGGACCTGCAGCCCCCCGCCGGGCTCCCGGCACCGGCCCCCCGCGCCATTGCGTCACGAGGCGGCAGGCGCGCGGCAGCGCTGCCGGCTCTGGGGTAGGTGGTGGGCGGTCGTGGTCTGCGTGTGAGAGTTGTGCACATGCGCGGGAGGACGGCGTTTGCCGCCATTTTGGGAGGGGGCGGTGGCGGCGGTTTGGCTGTTGTCACGGAGCCTCAGGTGGTGCCCGTTGTGGGCCAGGTGACGATGTTGAAAGAAAGCAGTAAGGCGAGCGCATGTAGACGGGCGGCCGCCTCAGAGTCCTATACGGGCCGCAGCTCTTCCACGTCGGGTTTGGATGGGCGAGTGGAGCACACACCCCGCTATACCCTTGGGCTGCTGCAGACGCCGCGCAGCACGGCGGACAGCACCGGCGACTGTTCCGGAGGTGGGGTGAGGCCGAGTAGCTCCAGCGGGGAAGGCCTCGCCCCCAGCCGGGCTGCCGGTGGTAGCAGGGTGAAGCCGCCAGTTCCTGGAAGAGGAGGTGCGGTGTTGCGTTTCCATTCCTTTCCTGTGTTCTCCTGCCCGCTTTGCTTGGGTCGAGCTTTGAAAGAGCTGTTACAAGCGGTGCTTGCACTGAGAAGGAGGCAGCAGCATCTGCTCATCTTAGTGACCCCTTTTTTTCGTTCATCCCGTCAGAACAATGGTAGTCGTTTCTCACATTTCTTTTAAATAAATCTTTATTATTTTCTTTACGTAAGCTTTTGAGATCGCAGTATCTGAGTTCCCTGTTGGGGTCAATGAACTGGTTTGAATTGCAACACAATATTTGCTTTACTAGACACCTGAATGACATTCAGTTGGTTACGGGTTTTGGTTTTGTGTTGGTTGGGTTTGGTTTGGTTTGGGTTTTTTTGGCCTGGCCTTTGAAATAGTTTTAAGCGCTGTTATCCATGACATGTTGTAAGACTTGTGGTCTTACAATGCAGCACTGCTGTTAGCCATCTTTACGTAAAGCTGCTGTTAACACCAGTCTCCTGGCTCCCTTCTAAGGACGAGACCCCTCAACAACTCCTGCATACTGAACACGTGTGCATCAAGTTTGGAAGACTTTATCGTACTATCCAAGTCTGTATCTTGACAGGCAGAAAAAAAATGTTTCAAATGGTATTTTATTCCAGTGGAAAAAACTATAAGAAGAATTGGAAATTCTTTTAACGCTTGCTGAAGTACATTCTGAAGTATGTACATCTCCATTATGCATAAATCGGGAAGAACGTAACATGGTTTTGGATAATGTACATCATCAGTCAAGAATCCTAAAAAAAACCCCACCGAAACAACAAACCGCCAAAACTTAGAGTGCTAATTGGAGTAGGGCATAACTTATTTGTTAAATGTTGTTTTTGAAAATAGATGGTTTGGTTCATCCGATCTTTAAAATTACTTCTTTCCCCATGTTATGCCAGATTCAGTACATTCTAAGATAATAGCAAAGTCTCTTCTGCCAAGCTTCCGAGTTAACTTATGCAAACTATAGGCAAATGCTATTTTTATAAACCATCTATATGCATTGCAATGCTGATTGTCCACTCCTCAAAAACATTTCAGTCTGAACTAATGTTGGGTTTTTTTCAGCTGCCAAAGTCAGTTTTGTAAGATTTAAAAAAAAAAACCACAAAACAAAAACCCCAAACAACAAACAGAAAACAAACCACCTAGTACTGTAAGTATTTTTGTACTAACCATGAGAAAATGTCATGCAGTTAGTGGGTCATTTGAGAACACTACCGAAGTATTTTGTCTTGTAGATCCGTTTTTAAGGTAATAGAAGTAACAGAAACATTTGGGTTTGCATGTCTCTTAATACCTGGAATTTTTTAAGTTTTAAATGGAAAAACTCTGTTTATATTTCAAATCATCTTAAAAAGCAGTTATCCAAGCTAGATTAAGGATGTGATGTTGGCTTTGGTAATCTCAAGAGAACTGAAAGTAAGTAAAATACTTTAAATAGCTTAAAGAATTATCTGAGAAAAAGAGATTTTGCAGGACTTAAAAATGTAGGTAAGTCTTAAGATGTGTGTGTAAAAGAAACTGCAGATGACAAATACACCCTGGATGATTTTATGATTTCTGAAAGTTGAACCCCATAAATTCAAAGGGAGATCGTTCTCAAGCAGAGGAGTTCTTAAGCATGATTCTTTGTGTTCTTTTATTGTCCTTTTTAAAAAGAATGTTCAGCTTTTAAAGATTTTTTTTCTCTCTTTCTAGTAAGAAAAATAAAGGTTTCTAAGCAGTATATTTCTATATTGCTTTCTGAATAAAAAATGGCTGTGTGTTTTCAGTTAAATGATATGCAATTTAGTGTGTTTGTTTTCAAAAGTGAATTTTTTTCCCCCCCTCTCCTCAGAATCACATTTTGGGGACAAAAGTTCTTGTGTAGAAAATGCTAGCACATTGAATCTCACGAGTTCTTCTTCAATGCGAGACCTGAATAGTACACGTATAGGAAAAACACCCCTCTCTTCTAGTAGATCTGTTTGCAGAAGCCATACCCCACTTATGGGATATTCAGGTAAGATTAACAGCTCTTAAAGGAAATAGTCCAATGTTGTTATATTACATATACTTTATCTTTTAATGTGATACAGTAAGATACTGAAATATATTCAAAACACAAAACAATGTGTTTTGTACTACAGAGGATGCCTGCCAATGAAAGATGCTTAAGGGAAAATACTAATTTAGGTGCTGAGTAGGTGTTTTCATATTGCAACCTCTTACCAATTTGCATTCATATGTAAATTATCAATATGGTTAGAATTTAGACTTTTTTCAAATTGTCCAAAATTTAATTGTTTTTGTGGACATGCTGGTTTGTGTGGTGACTGAACTGAAGAGCCCAAATTTATGTACATTCTTAATCAGGGTTTCTTTTATGCTTGTAATATGTTGTGCATCACATATCACGATGTTATTCTCAGGATTCTTGATGCAAGTCTTATGCATTTTATGCTGGCATCTTCAAAGGTGTAGAGCAGTAGATCTTCAGAAGAACGCTTACACAGTAGCTCATTGGGTGTACATTTTGCAGTGCTGCTTATGGTCGAAGTTGTCTTACAGGGTAGGGTACTGATGCCTTGTGCCATGTTATGTGTATCTGTGAGCTCTGGTAATGCCGAAGTAATGGGATTCAAAGTTAGTTCTTTCACAGTCTGACTAATCATTACCAGTTTAGTCTTAGTGTTCTTAAAGTTATTTAATGGTATTTCTCTGAAGCAATTACATTGTTTAAAATTTGATTTAAAAAAACCAAAAAAACCATTCCTGCTAAGAATTCAAATTGACTCTCCACTTGCTACTGAATTGAATTATGGTTTTGCAAAATGTACGTAACATGAAGTCTGTAATTTCTTACAGCTGTTGTGATATGTGGTTTTCTTTGTGACTACTCCAGGAATTGGGGAATCACAGGCACTATGGTGTTGAAACCCACAGAGCAGATGTCTTTAGACTTTAAGCAACTTAACAATGAGAAAACCCCCACATTTTCAGTTTCTTTTGATTTTACATGTGTTTGTAGGTATATATGTTCTTATGTGTATGTATATATATTTGTTTATGCTTGCTGTATTGTATGTGACATTCTTTGATCTGTCTTTCATTGATCTGTATTGAAGACAGCATATCCAGAATATCATTCTGAAGAACATTGGTTGGTCACTATATTTTTTTAGTGTGACAAACTGAAAAACTAACCATCTTCCAAATAAAATTTGTGTAATTACCATACCTCATCTAAAATACGTATTATTATCTTAATCTTTTAGTTGCTTGTAAAAGAAAAGTTAATATTGTGATCAGCTGATGATTATGGGCCAGGGGATATTCTGAGTAGACGATTCAGAATAACAATTACATTTTCAACAGGCCTCAGATGCAACTTTATGTAAATGCTCTTGCTGACATCTTGTGGCCTACAGAACATAGGTAGAATAAATAAAGGTTCGGAGTCGGTTGTGTGCAGCATCAAAGATTTCGCTGAGGTGTTAGCCAATTGCAATTCAAGCAGCCTTTTAATCTTAAGTTGTTCGATAAAGTAGGATTCTAATCTTATCCTTCCAGATTCCTGGTAGGATTAGTTTTGATTCTTGGGGTACAAATTGAGTTTACTCAGAAGAAAATGGCAGGTTTGCTGTATTATGTCTTCTCAGCAGGATTGTTCTGTTTTGAGAATACTCATTCCATTGCTTTTGGAGAGTGAATTCTGTGAAGAGCAAGGGAAGGTAATGGTGGAAAAAAATGTAAATAATCACTATGAAGTAGGTAGAGTTTATTGGTGTTTCATATCAGTAAACATGACTATGCTATGAAAATCCAATGCTGTTTAGACATTTTTGAAAGTATAAATGGGGCATGCCTTGTATACGCAAGTATTTTTCTTTCTTTGGATAACTTAGACTTAATGGTTATTTAATAATGGCATATCTGCTGAACATTTAAGTGAATTCAAGAAGGATTAAGTGAAAAATCTGTTCAATTCAGCTATTACAAGGTTTATTTGCCTTTCAGCTGAAAGTTAAGAAGATTGAGGTCATGAAGGATTTTTCCAGTTTGTCAGAGAAGTTACCGAAGTGCATGTAGCAGCGGCTTTTCATAGTGTAGTAATTACTTCAGTATCGCTCAGCAAGTTACACGTTTGCTCATTTGAATAGCACAGTCTCACAATCTTTGGTTGCAGATTTCCAAATAAAACGTCATCAGTAGCTTCTCCAATAAAATTTGGAAGAATGTAATACCATTTTGCAAATATGAAACAAAAATTAGCTGAGATACTAAAAGGAGCACTGTATACATATTTTTGGTCTTTCAGAGATTAAAAGAAGTTCAGTATACTGAATTAAAATGGACATCACCCCATTAGTTAAATGCCATATTTAGGAAGTACAGTAACTTAGCACTTAAGAGCAGTGTTTCTTAAATACTGGAGCATTATTTGGTGTGTGGGGACTCTATTACTATTGGTTAGGACATATTATTGCACAGATCTGTGATGGCAGACACCCAGAGGGAAGTTGGGGAGAAGTGGGAGGATCAGCTCATTTTATACAGTAATTTATCCCCCTGATTCTGGTTGCAGATGATACCTCATCTCTCAGACTGTCCTTATTGGCTCACAGCTTAGGTTTTAGGCACTGAAACAGTAGTGCTAGAAGGCAGTTGTTTTTTAACTCAGTGCTATTTAAAGTTCAGTACTGTGTGAAGTGGTGTGGGAGGAGTGAAGTGAAGGAATGTGTCAAAATTTCTCTTCAGTCATTTCTCCTTATTTTTTTAAATTAGCTATTTGGATCTGAATGACATGAGATTAGGAATCATAGCTCTATAGAGTTTAGTTTAGGTATAAACATCAGGTATATTGTAGGTCTATAGTACAATCCCAAAGTAGATTTGCTGTGTTATGCTGGGCAAATTGCTAGAGCAGCAGCGTGGTAGTTTTGTCTATATAGGAAAAGAAAGACCCTAGATAAGAAAATGAGGTTTAAGGGCTTCAGAAAGGAAGACATTAGGTGTTGAGGAGCTGTAATCTTAATTTTCACACTTAATCTTTGTAAGGGGTGTCTCGGAGAGATAGCTGGGTATCCCACAGCATTTACCTGGAGAAATTGGCTGCTCGTGGCTTGGACAAGCGTACCTTTCACTGGGTAAAAAAAAAAACGGCTGGATGGCCAGGCCCAAAGAGTTGCAGTGAATGGAGTTAAATCCAGTTGGTGGCTGGTCACGAGCGGCGTTCCCCAGGGCTCAGTGCTGGGCCAGTTCTCTTTAATTTCTTTATCAGTGCTCTGGATGAGGGGATCGAGTGCACCCTCAGTAAGTTTGCGGATGACGCTGAGTTGGGAGGGAGTGTCGATCTGCTCGAGGGTAGGAAGGCTCTGCAGAGGGATCTGGACAGGCTGGATCGATGGGTCGAGGCCAGCTGGATGAGGTTCAACAAGGCTCAGTGCCGGGTCCTGCACTTGTGTCACAGCAACCCCAGGCAAGGCTACAGGCATGGGGAAGAGTGGCTGGAAAGCTGCCTGGCAGAAAAGGACCTGAGGGTGCTGGTTGACAGCTGGCTGAACATGAGCTGGCAGCGTGCCCAGGTGGCCAACAGCATCCTGGCTTGTATCAGGAATAGTGTGGCCAGCAGGACCAGGGAAGTGATCATCCCCCTGTCCCCACTGGTGAGGCTGCATCTCGAGTACTGTGTTCAGTTTTGGGCCCCTCACTCCACGAAGGACATTGAGGTGCTGGAGCGTGTCCAGAGAAGGGCGACAGAGTGGTGAAGGGTCTGGAGCACAAGTCTGATGAGGAGCGGCTGAGGGAACTGGGGTTGTTTAGCCTGGAGAAGAGGAAGGTGAGGGGAGACCTTATCGCTCTCTGCACCTACCTGAAAGGAGGTTGTGGTGAGGTGGGTGTTGGTCTCTTCTCCCAAGTAACAAGTGATAGCACAAGAGGAAATGGCCTCAAGTTGTGCCAAAGAAGGTTTAGATTGGATATTAAGAAAAATTTCTTCACTAAAAAGGTTGTCAATCATTGGAACAGGCTGCCCAGGGAAGCGGTTGAGTCACCATCCCTGGAGGTATCTAAAAGACATGTAGATGCAGTGCTTAGGGACATGATTTAGTGGTGGACATGGCAGTGCTGGGTTAACGGTTGGAATCGATTATCTTAATGTTCTTTTCCAACCTAAATGATTCTATGATTCTGTATTTGAAGAAGGAGGTGAGATTAGTTGAGTTTGGGAAAAAATTAAGCCAAACCAATTTTAAGATACTAAAAATGTTTTTTAAAAAACATGCCAAAATGAAAATGTCAAACTATTAGGTCTCAAGCGTACTGTAGATACATTTATTTTAGAAGAGTTTAATAAGTTTAGCGTAAAGTCAGTCAGATTAAACGTATATATAAGACATTCGTTTCCCCTAACTTGACAATATTTAAGCCATCTTGATCAGAGTGGTACTCTTAGTGGAATATTACAGTATCTCTCTGCAATTAATACACCTGATTTTAACTAGCAGTAATAGCTCTGCATCGTTTTGAATTTAAATGGCAAATGTTTAGTAATAGGCATGCCTTTTGGCATGTACTAACCGTCTTTTTTGTTTAGTACAGACAGTGACTCAGAAACTGTATTTTCACTTGCTACAGAAGCATGATTAGTTCTGACAATCTTAAATGAATGCATTCCATCAGACTTTTAGCATAAGAGTATGATGTTCATACTTTGGAACTTCTGCCTTGTCTGTATGGTATGGCAAGTAAGGAGTTCAACAACCAGGATTTTTAATTTTTAATGAAGGTAGGTAAATTGAAAGGGCTTTCCATAGCTATGGAAATGTAAACACATATTTCACTTGGAATGTCAGTATGATTCTGTGAATGTAAAGAGGTGACTTGTAACTGAATATATGCAACTATTTTACAGTTACATCCTCATCTGCAGTCTCTGCTCATACTGTTGCGTCGGTTATTGTAGCTGTAGTAGAAGGAAGAGGTCTTGCCAGAGGTGAAGTAGGAATGGCCAGCATTGACTTAAAAAATCCTGAGGTGATATTATCACAGTTTGCAGACAATACAACTTATGCCAAGGTATTGTTGTATACTTAATTGTTATATCCCTTACAGGCTAAATATTGTGACTTACTTTCTTCACAAAGCTTATGACTAATAGGAAATTAAATTTTTAGTTTGTAGAAGAAATTTCTTAAAAGTGAGAGTAACAAGTTCTAGAAAATGTGCAGTGTTGAAAGGACCGCTATTTTCTTGACTGTGCCTCAGATTTTAGATAAAGAGGAAAGAAAGTTTTGCAGAAGAAAAATAGCCTTTCTGCAAAAAATAGTGTTCGAACTATGTGAGAGCGAGATGCCTTGTTTTGAAGAGCATTGGGCAATACATGATAGTAGAACTTGCAAAGATTTTTAATCAGGCAGAACAACTCTGAGACCAGAACTGCATAAATGTGGGGGAGGGGGGATAGGGTAACTGTAGGGCTGGCTTTGTATGGTTGCATAAATACTTCTCTGTTAGTTAGAAATTAAATTCACTCAGTTTACAGCCAAGTGTTCTGCCTACCAGCACTGCATATTCTACATTAATTTGGAGAATAATCTCTCTGGTTTGTGCAACATCAGCATTAATAAAACATCTTATTTAATAGTTTTGTTGTAGTTATACATGCTAGAAAATAATGTGGCTTATGTCATCTTTGTAGTATTCAAAGAAATGAATTCTAAATTTAATTAGGAGAATAAATAGATATGACTCAGAATATATCTAATCTATTTACTAAAATAACATAATATGTTGTATAATGTCATTTTTTTGATCATTAGTGCTTTTAAAGCTTATCCTGGTCTTGACACACATAAGTACATGCTAAACCTGACAGCTACAGAAATACTTCTGTAATACACAGTACTAAAAATCAAAATGAGACATGTACCTTGAAAATGTGGGTGCATGAGAAAATTTAGACATTCAGATGATGATGTGGCAACTTAAATAACAATTCACTTAAAGGTTTGAAAGTGAAGAATTGATTTGCTTGTACTTAGAAAAAAAAAAAGCCCCATGTAATCAAAAGAATCAGATGACTAGATTTCTGCAAGGAAACTTCAGATTTTTTTTTAAGGAAATTGTTTAGTAATTTTAATGGTTTCATAAAGATCACAGTTAGCTTTAAGAGTAAAAGGCTTTATTTTTATCAAGCAGTAGCTGTGTTTATAGTCTAGAGTCTCTCCTGTTCTACTGTGTCAGGGTTAACTATTACTGTCCCATGACATTTATCTTTTTCAAACTGGGAAGTATTTTATCTGACCAAACTCCTTCCCCACCCCTTTACCTTTGGTTTTGTCTTGAATTTAATGATAATATATAATTACTTATCTTAAGCCTTTCATACTTTGTCTTTGAATTATGATAACATGACTTTCTTCTCTGTTACTCAGGTTTGTAACTTGATAAGTTTATATTTTCTATAACCATCCAGTCAAAAAAAAAAGTGCTGCTAGTATACAACTACTTTTTCCCAGATGCAGTACATGGCCTAGTTTCTTATCTTAGTCTCTAATACCTTTAACAATACTGTCTATCTGCTGATCAACTGTTTTCCTGCAATGTCACTATCTGTGTTTTGCTAGTGATTGATATCAAGCTTCTTATATTTTCTTTTCTTTTTGAATATTCTGTAAAGTAATTCAGTAAAGTTTTCTTATATTCTTTAAGTTTCTCAAGGTTTGCTTTAACTGTGATGCCTCTGAAAAAAGCTTTCTAATGATTATCACATATGACAGTCAGCAACAGGTCTCCTTCCCACCCACCCCCAATACCCTTAGATTATTTATTTTGTGTAATTTTTTTATACTTGTTCACCTTTCCATTGTTATTGGTCCCTTCTTTCACATCTTAACTTCTAAACCCTTCAAATATAGTCTCTTTTTTCATGTTTATCCCTTGAGAATTTGTGGATGGTGATGTAAATGAATATAAATGCATAATTATATTTGTCCTTTCCTATACTATGAAGAAAATTAACTCTATCTCAGGTGAAACCAGGACAAGTAAACAAATAGAAAAAGGTATAATGTACTTTGAATCCCTACAGCATGTGTTTATCACATAATCAGAGCAAAGCTGGTTTAAATATATGCATTTTGAGCCATGGTGAAAAAGGTAAGACCTAGATGAATGTTAGAAGAGGAAATTAGAACAAAGTCTGATACAAATCTCAGTCAAAAGATAAATTAATATTCAGACCTGTTGCATTTCTTCATCTTCCAGAGCGCCATTAATTTTTCAGCTGTCAGCCCAGAAAGCTGCCATCTGCTGAAAATAAGTCCTTCTCCCATCGTAGCCATGGAATATAGTTTTGGATATTTATCTCTTGCTTCTACGACAACCCTGTTTCTGTGTTTAAATAACAGAAGATAGATACTTTTTTTTTTTAAATTTAGTTTCATGTGTATTTATATATCTGTATCTATAGATAGAGAGAAATTTGACTGACTAGTATGGAAGTTAGCAGAAGATTTGGTCTTTATTTACAAGACTGGAACTGTGATTTTAATATATAAGGATTCTGTAATTATTGCTGGTTCATTATCATGTAAAAATATTTTAGATTATATATGGATTTTATTGAATTATTTTGAATTTTTTTCCCCAGGTTATTACCAAACTCAAGATTTTAACACCACTAGAAATAATAATGTCAAACACCGCTTGTGATGTGGGAAACACAACAAAATTGTTCAGTCTGATAACAGAACATTTTAAGGTAAGCTGTAAATTTCATTCCATATTTTAGTGTTCTTGTTGATTACTTTTATGTGATTGTTGTTTTGAGAGTTTTCCACAACTTCTAAAACTTTACATGTAGTCAGATTTTGTGTTTTCTATGATTTTGGGGCCTAATTTTACCATGGTAAAGAATAATCTAAATGCAGCTCTAACACTGCTAGTTCTAATCCTGCCAATTACAGAGATAAGTATATTACTGATTAAAGCCAAAAGCTTTGAATTTGTGGCACTGAGGTAATTTTAGCAATATTGAACCTTGGAAAGATTCAGAGATGAAAACATGAAGTGTTTTCCTTTGCTCCTTCTTTATTCTCTCAACCTGATAAATAGATGGGGCTAATGTATCACAGAATAGGAAAAAGAGCACTGGCAGGGTAAAAGAGGGTGAGATGAAATAGTATATGTAATTTATGAGTATTAAAGCCTCAGGACTTTTAAGAAACTGCATGAATTGCTTCCATGTCTACACTGCTGATGGTTCTTCATGAGAAGTCCTCTTCTACTTCCTCACCTTTTCTCTTTTTCTTGCATAAATCGTTCGCGCATTGCACGCATTCGGTTACGTTGACCTGCATATCTTTGTTCCCTATTCAGCATTGAAGACTTAATAATGATCCTTGGGCTTAAACCTTGGCAAGGGAAAATTACAATTTGAATGTGAGCATTGATGCTAGCATGAAAATAACTCTTCCTGAAAAGTCATTAATTTTAACCAAATCCAGGTTAAATTCAAAATTTGGAGTGGCTAGTTCTTGAGAGGAAAAGCAATATCCAAGAAAAAGCCTATGTTAATTTGCTTAGAACAGTAGTATGAGCGGTTTTATATGTACTTACTACCAGAGAGAAGGAAAGATGAGTAACAGTAGTGTGGCTGGTTTGTACTAGTAAGCTAGTATGAATACTTCTACAAAGACAGATTGCTGAATCAGTTGATAGATTTTCTCAGAAATACATGCCACTAGAAAAACAGAGAAGTCTGTCTGATGAAAAATTCTCTGCAAGTTTTTAAACTATTTGCTTTTCCCCCCATCTTCACAGAATGTGACCTTTACAACTGTCCAAAGAAAATACTTCAATGAAACAAAGGGTTTGGAATACATAGAACAATTGTGTGCATCTGAATTCAGCACCATTTTCATGGAGGTTCAATCAAAGTATGTTTAAATAAGGAAAAAGCATTCTGTGTCCAGATAAGTTTTTAACAGCTTTTTACATACTTGGTACACAAGTCTGTGGCTTGTTGCCAAAGTTAGAAAATCATAACAGAGCTGTTACTTTATTTTGCCCTCCAATGTTTCTCATATATCTGGAAACTGAAATAGAAAACCTGTTACAGTTGTTTTGGGTTTTTTTTTTTTTGAGTTTTCACAGCTTTCCACTTTCTCCTTTTCATTCTTTCCTTAAAGATAAAACTTAATGGCTATGATTGCCTATCTTTCTGGCCTCAGCAAATTTTTTCCTTGTACCAGTAATTTTAGGTACTGATACTTGGTGACCTGGGTCTTCATTTCAAGTCACATGTAACTACTCGAGGATGTATGTTCACAATACCAGCTATATAGTGTGGGATGTCAAGTGTACAGAGACTCAAACATTCATGAATATTTAATTTATGTGCATATATGTGCACTATACATGGGTTAATGCATCCTTAAAACATACTGCTTTTTCAGTGCTATCAGTCCCAGAAGTTGTCAAGCAGAAGTGTGAATGTGATTTCTGTAGTGCACCACTTGGTTTTATGGTATTTAAATAGTACTATTCAACATTCATTAAAGATTGTTTCTTTCCAAGGTACTACTGTCTTGCAGCTGCTGCAGCTTTGCTAAAATATGTTGAATTTATTCAAAATTCAGTTTATGCTCCTAAATCACTCAAGGTGCGTTTCCAGGGGAGTGAGAAAACAGCTATGATAGATTCATCATCTGTGCAAAATCTTGAACTAGTAATTAATAACAGAGATTCTCGGTAAGAATATTTAAGTTTAAAAATTACACTTTTATAAAGTTGTATTGCACCAAGTTTCTGTGATGTTTGTGTCAAAGAGCTGACCATTATATTTATTTCTGTATGAGAGAACTTATATACCATTTAAAAAAATATTTGGACAGAGAAATGCATTACAGTTCAGCACAGGAAGTCCTACAAGTGAATTACAGGAAGAGATGATACATAAGTCATCTTTACATTGATTTCTATATTTTATTCAAACTTATAAATGATGTTGATGTAAAATTTCACAGATTGTGAAATGAAAGCAGCAACTTAAGTTGCTTATGTTGGATTAAAATGCCTAGGTTTATTCATTTTACACAAGATTCATAGATTCACAGATAGGCAGGGGTTGGAAGGGACCTCTGGAGATCATCTAGTCCAATCCCCCTGCTAGATCAGGATCACCTAGAGCAGGTTTCACAGGATGGCGTCCAGACAGGTTTTGAATATCTCCAGAGAAGGAGACTCCACAACCTCTCTGGGCATTCTGTTCCAGTGCTCTGTCATGCTCAGAGTAAAGAAGTTTTTCCTCATATTGAGATGGAACTTCCTGTGTTCCAGTTTGTGCCTGTTGCCCTTTGTCCTTTCACTGGGCACCGTTGAGAAGAGTCTGGCCCCTTCCTGTAGACATCCACCCTTTGGATATTTCTAAGCTATGATAAGATAAACACTCCAGGCCTAAAAGATCGTTTTGTTTTCCTTTAGCTCTAACTTGCACTTTGCTGCCTGCCAAGTTCTGGGATCCACCTCTGTTTAGAAGTGCACTCATCACCCTGATATAAAAAGAGGAGCCTGGAGATTCCTCACTCTCCAAGTATTACTTGTAAGAGCTTTCCACTTGGAGAGATGTCACAGAATCATAGAATGGTTTGGATTGGAAGGGACCTTTAAAGATCATCTAGTTCCAACCTCCCTGCTGTGGACAAGGACATCTTTGACTAGATCAGTCGTCCTTACCCTTCTGTCACTGCTTTTTTTTTTTTTCTAATTTTTGTGGAGACTGCAGAGTACACTTCTTGAGAAGTGGGAGCTCGCTATAGTTTCTTTCTGTTCGTCTTTGATGCTCTGCCCCTAGTTCCTTCTTGTTTGCTCTGTTGCTTCATATGTAACGGTGGGAGCCAGTCACTCTAAGATTGGTACCCTCAGAGCAATATTTCTCTGAAAGCTGCTCCTAATTCCATGGATGTTTTTGGGAGGAGGGAGGTCACAGGAGGAACTGAGCAACAGTAAACTGCTTTAAGATTCTCTTCTTTTAGCATTATTGCTGCAGAATTTTTGCTGACCCAGTGGCAAGTTTGAATCAGGCCACACAGACCTATTTCCATTACGTAGATCATACCCCTAAAGCCTTGTTAGATATCTTTGTATCAGATATTAACAGGTAAAAGTTAATAGTACTGGCACACACCAGAAACACCTAAATGAAGTTCTGTGCTAGTATTAATTCTGGAGCAGCTTGTCTCGCTTCATTTACTGGGTATGGGAACAAGCTTGCTTAAAAGTATACTATCCCAAATGCAGAGTTCCCCTTAAGTGTTGTCATGAGTTGCATCTTATGGTAAATACATCCTTAATTGGTTTTGAATTTCCTCTTTTTTCTAATTCTCTTGACTATTGCTTTTTTTCTTTTATACCATGGTATTTCAGGAGTTTCTGTTCTTTCTATCTATCTTTATGCTGTTTGCTTTGTATACTTGTATCAGATTTCTTCCTATTCAAGTTCTGTTTTCAATCAATATGTTTATATAGCCCTAGTTTATATTGGCCTTCTTTCAAGCCAATAGCATTGAAGGTTGCAGGTTTCTAAAACTGTTTATGTGTGTACAGATGTAAATATTATCAGCTGTTTATTTTAAACAGATACAATCAACCCTTAAGTGTGATACTCTGGGATGTGTAACATGTAAAAGTCATGAACGTGAAAATAATATTTTTAATCATAAGCATGTTATTTGGCTCCTGTATTGACTATAAGTCAGTACTTTAAAAAAATAAAGCTCTCTTGGGCTTCTAAGTATTTAAAATAATTTTCAGAAATGTATTTTAATGACAATGTTCTGATTAGTATTTGGTCTCAGAATATAATTTGTCTCCTTTTGTAGGGTTTGTTTCAGATTATAATTTGTCTCCTTTTGTAGGGTTAGTTTGTTTTGTTCAATTGAGAGGAAAAATGTGAACTGCACCACTGTAATAGGAATGGAATACTACTACAAAAAACAAGGAAAATACTGAGTACAAATGTATTTCTATACTTTGGAAAATTATATAATGAGGGCTAATATTACATCAAATTACATTAAATTACCTGATTTCCTAAATTGCTGTAGTTCATATAATATACATGGCAAATAGGGAGTTGCTAAGCATCCCAAAAGCATGCCTCAAATTTGCTAGGACACTCTTACCTGAAAATGTCACTTGACATTTACTGTCTTTATTTTTGTGAGTGTATTCTTCACATGTATTTTGTTTTCAAAGGAATGGTCACACTCTTTTTGGTGTCCTAAATTACACTAAAACTCCAGGTGGAAGTCGAAGACTTAGATCCAATATCCTGGAGCCACTAGTTGATGCCGAAACAATTAACACAAGACTGGACTGTGTTCAGGAATTACTCCAGGATGAGGAGCTCTTTTTTGGTCTTCAAGCAGGTAGTAGTTTATTTTTTAATACATGGTATTATATTTTTAAACATTGTTTCTAATCTATGAAAGTATGCAGTGTGACTCAATATGTTTGAAAAGTATTTTTTATGATTTGTCAGGTGACATGTAGTGGACACTTAATTTTTTAAAGTAGTCTTTATTATGATAGTGATATTTTTCTCAAGTATTTTGCTAAGAAAAGTGAATTTCTCTGATAAAGTGGGTAGAAGTCAGTGAGCTAATAGCTTTTTTTGAAGAACTTGAGTTTGCCTCTTTACCTCTATGGCTGGATACACACTATGTTGGAAGTATACAAGTATACATAATGTATACATTAAAAACAAATAAAGGCATCACTGATTTAATACTTGTTGTGTATGCATTTTTTTTTCTGTTGCTTCATAAAACGTAGTGGTCCAGACAAATATAAAAAAAATACAATACCAGAGTATGAGTTAGTCAACCTGAAGTTGGATCATGCAGTCTTTATCACAAGAGAAATATGGTCCAATCTAACAAAAAGAATATTGCTGAATTGGTGTATGTCCACCTGTACAATAATCACTACATGCTTAGGTGTTGTACACAGAGTTACGACAAAATAATTTAGATAGCAGCTGGTTTTTTTCCCTGGTAAATAATTTGTGAAGATAGAATGAAAGAAGAAATTAGCATAAGTATCACTAAGTAATTGTGTGCATTTAAAAAAAGAAAAAAAAATTATTTCAATTTTGATTCAATTTCTGATCTGTTTACTTTTGTTTTACAGTTATCTCAAAATTTCTGGATACAGAACAACTACTTTCAATTCTGGTACAAATACCAAAGCAGGATACAGTATGTTTCAAAACACACCTTAAATGATCAGTTACCTGGCTATAACATGCAATATATAAATGTCATATCTATAAATATGCATGATATGATAAGAAAAAGACTGCACCTTAAAAAGACATGGAATAATGTTATTGTAGATTGAGAGTATATCTTATTTTACAGCAGTAGAAGATTCTCACAGGAGATTGTTAGAAAAATTTGGGTTTGCTTCAATATCACATTCATCTTAATTTATGCAAATTGACTTCCAAAAATGTTTACTTTTTCATCACTCTCCACCTTTATTCTTCATAAGCGTACATCCTATTTGACAGTACTAGGATGAGAGAGAGGATTTTTTTTCACATCAGCATAAAAGGAAAAAGTGTATAACAGAGATTTACTTTCTTATTTTTGGAGGTTAATACATTTTTTGATAGCCTAAAGAAAATTAAGCATCTTTCTTACTAGAAATTAAATATTTTCTTAGTTTTCATGTAATACAAATGAATAGAAATTAGTCATTGTTGCCTGAAAAATTATTTTGAAAAAGGTGCTTGAGAAGAACTCTGACTTTGCTCAGCTGTGCTTTTATAATACAGGTAAACTTAAATCCATATTCAGTTACTAAGTCTATGTTGTAAACATACAAAGCCAGAAATGGGAATTACTTACCCGTTAGTTTCCAGGACACACATTGTATTAATTAAGTGCAACTTTTTCATGCAGGAGTTAAGTGTTTCCTCTGAACAACAGCAAGCTGACAGAAGACAATATACTCGCTTGCACAGCATAAGCAGTACCAAATGCGACAGAAGTTTCTCTTACACTGACTGTTCTCGTAAGCAGAGAACCTTAGGTCTGTAGCACACAGAGATCTCTAGGTTATGAATAGTGTCTGGGAGTTCCTTCTCCTTCCAGTGCTCAACTTGACCCATGTTTCTCTGTTAACCTTTGAATACAGGGAATAAGTAATGTGTTGGAGAATTGATTACCCTCAAGTTTTCTCAGGGTCCTGCCTTACAGATTAAAGTAGCGTCCTACTCTTATCTGTTACCTTAAATCACACATCTTACAAGGTGGACCACAGTGAAATACAGATAAAAGCATTTATTCATAAAAGCATAACAATAAAGCTGTACATGTTTATGACGACATAGTTTAGTTGAAAGACAAGCAATACTTTATCTGCTTATGTTAAGGCTTCAGCAGGAAGGTATTTTATCCTTTATCCACTTGACAGTGGCAGCCATGGTTTCAGTCTGTGTGAGTGCCTTACACGTCATGTTGCATGCATTAGAGTGCATTCAGGAACTTGACCAACAGAGAAAGCTTCCTTCACAGATCATCTTTGGGAGGATTTGTGAATATACCTTCAGATTCCAGTTCCTTAGAACCCCTTTTTCCTCCTCAGTAGTTACAGCAAATTTCCCGTTTGAAAACTTTTAGGAGCATGACACAGATTTAATCTTTTGCCTTGAAAATCACACTGTCACTTTTTTAACCAGGACATAGTTGTGATTAATTAAACTAAGGTTTCTCTTCCTTTGGTGTGTCAGTGTGTGTTTGTTAGACTGGTGGTCAGCTCCTGTTCTTAACTAGATTGTAAACAAAAATTGCTGAAGGGGATATAAAAGCTCTCTCCCTCCTAGTGACTATTAACATGTTTCAAAGAAAGCTTTTTTTTATCAGACCTTGCCTCCTATATTATTTTGTATGTTAACACGTGCAATACAAATAGCAAAACAGGATAAATACATGTAGCTTTCTTTAAAGAAATCAAGTACAGACTCCAGCAAGATTGTAATAAATGCAGATAAATCTCTTTAATGACATATCCAAAAAGCTGAATGTTTATTACTCCCTGCTTTCCTTGTAGAGATCTGTAACATGAATGAAAGATCAGCTGTATGACTAAAACTGTCAGACTGGATGCCTTTATGTATCCATAGGACTGTGTATGCCAAACTTTTAACTGCCGTGTTTTCACTCTTGACTGGCTCAAATATAGCAGAATTTACTATTCAACCAACAGACATGTTCTTTCAAGTGCTAACACAATTGCTTTTATCAAATGCTAGATTAACCCAATCAGTATCTTCCACTCTCCATAAAAGTTTTCATTGCAAAAATGAAATGCCCCACTAGACAATAGATGAGGTGCTCATCTGAAAATCCTACAGTTTCAGCCACAAGAAGTGTGAGTGGTATGTTCAACATGAGCATTCTCTCATCCTAAGGAGGACCGTCAACTGGCAATCTGAGATGTGTTACTTGAAAAATGATATTATCAGTGAGATCAAGTACTTCCTGTTATGAAATCTGCATATATAGAATCACAGAATGGTTTGGCTTGAAAGGGACCTTAAAGATCATCTAGTTCCAACTCGCCTGCCATGGGCAGGGACACCCTCCACTAAAACAGGTTGCTCAGAGACCCATCTGGGGCATCTTAAAGGTATCTGGACAAAAAAAACCCCTAGATTACCTTAAAAGATGGCCTTGTCTCAGTCATGAAGGATCCTTAGAAGTTGGATCAACATCCAACCTTTGGTGGAAATGAGGACCACCTGCTCTTGATTACTTGCATCTGAAGAACAAATTCAATAGATTCTGTGCCTGTTGAAGTTCCAGGTGTGTGATGAGTTGTTTCCTTCTCTCAGAGGGAGAAGGTACCAGTATTTTTGGTTTAAATGAATTTCCAGGAAATACTAAAAGTTAATCTAGGGCTGATCCACTGACGTAGCACTTAAATCTGTAGGACTTAAGTCTGTAGCACAAAACCAAAGTCAACTGCTTCTCTGAATCATCATGCTTTACATATCAGTGACTGTGGACAAATTAATTTCAGATGCTGTAAAGGATAGGCTTGCATTTTAGTCATTGATGAATCATAAAGAAGTAACATTATATAGAAAAGTTATCGACTATGGTTGTATTGATTCATTTTCTCCCTTTGACCCTAAAGTGCAGCACGTATAAAGATTCACTTTTAACACCAGTTCAGTTAAAGTTCCTGTAAGAACTATTTTAGCGAAGGTGCATTCCATTATGAAATACTACATATGACCATATCTGTTCTTTTGCTGTCCGATTCCATCATGGGACTTGGACCCCATGTTTATTTGCAGATTAGGATTCTTCTGTTCATACATTTAGCATTGTTTAGCCCTATCTTTTACAGAAAACAACTTTATGTAGAAGGTAAGACAAGGCAAGAGATGGCCTCTACCACAAGAGTAAAGAGTTACTATGTATGAATGAGAAGGGATTTCACACGGGGTAATACTCGTATATTCATGTTGAAAACTGACACTAGATTTTCTTTAGAACCAAACAATGTGCTTATCTATGTTGGTTTCTTAAAATCCTCTCACACAGCGCATATGTACTGCAGTACATATGCTATGCAGCAGAATTCTTTATCGTAAATGTTAATGGAGCATACAAAACAAAGTAGAACGTGTATGTGGGAAAAACATTTTGAAGAGCAGTCGTTATTGTAAGCAAAATGTTTAAACGTATTGGATTTTTTTTTTTTAATTACATGGGCTGATGTTTAATGATATAAATATATCAACCACAGATAAGTCAACTAAATGGGTTATGGTGTGTTTAACAGCATTTATGAAAAGGGCTATGCTTCTTAATTATGATGCATAATGTGTTTGCTTTCAAAGAGTCAACAAGCTATGTAGAGCTTGTATAGAGCTATGGATACATAGAAGATTAAAAGAAGCTTTCACAACTTGGGTTAGCAGAGTGTTCTCAATCGTCAGTGCAGACATATGAAAATATTAGCTACTGATGGGCAAACTGTCACAGTAGGCGATGTAAAATTTAGGTAAACATGTTTTATGCAGTTATACATCAAGGTGTCAAAGTGAGCTTATAAACTAATTTAGCAATTTCCATTAAAAGTATAAACCTGTTATAGTTAACAGTATGAGTTCTGCTGGTTCGTAAGTACTTTAAACGGGCAGTCATACAAACACCTCCAATATTTGTAAAATTTTTCAACAGATTAAAACTGCTGAATCAAAAATAACTAATTTAATCTACCTGAAGCATACTCTAGAACTTGTGGAGCCTCTGAAAGTAAGCTGTCTCTATTTTTTTTTCAATAAAGTATAGACCTTTTTTCCCTTGTTTTTATACAGTGCAATTTGTTAAATTTCGTAGAATAGAATATCTCAAGTTGGAAGGGACTGATAAGGATCATTGAGTCCCAAAAAATTTATATCTTGCAGAACACAATACTGCCAACATATAGTCTTTTAAGCCAATTGAAAATATGCATTTGAATCTAATACTCTTAAGAATTCGATTCCTACTATTACCTGGATAATTTATTTTATAACAAACTTTTAACTGAAACTCCTGCTCAGATTCTGTAAGCTGCTTATGCAACCACCAGTAAGCCTCAGTGAATCTTAAGAACTTTCAGTTTTTCAAAAGGGCTACAAAAAGAAGTAACTGTTCATGTCCATCTTTTAATCTTCAACAGGCTGCTTTAAGAAGCTGTAACACACCACTACTAAAGGCCTATTACAATTCTCTTGAAGATACAAGGTATTTATCTAATACTTTAGCTTGTATGTTAGACACTCATCTTTCTTCAGAATGTCTGTAAGATTAAAGATGTTGCACCTTTGCTTATTTGTAGTTACAGGTACAGCTTGATTCTTTTGCCTAAAAGATGATTTTAATTGTCAAAAATTTTAATTTTCAACAAACAAATACAGGGAAAAAAGCAAACCAGAAAGTAAGCTATGATAACTGCAACTGCTGATGAACTCCACTCCATTAGAAATAATTCTGAAAAGACACAAGTAGTGGTTTCACAGAGTCCCCATAATAATGCAAAAATCAACTGTTGCCTGTATATTTGAAAAATAATTTGTTTTTCTCAAAGATTTGAGTTATGTCTTTGGTCAGACTGGGGTATAATCATACTTCGTTCTGAGGCGAAAACATATAAAATTTAGTGTTTGGTTTTAACAGTAGATAATTTGCTTCAGTTATTTATAATACTCTCATTTATAATTTTGAGATGATATTGCAAATAAAAGTCATAAAGTATTATGTACCTAATTAGTGATACAACTAATATTGCAGATTCGGAATTATACTTGAAAAGATTACAAGTGTAATTAATGATGATACAAGGTACACAAAAGGATGTCTGAGTATGAGGACCCAGAAATGCTATGCTGTTAAGCCTAACATCAATGAATTCCTTGACATAGCTCGTAGAACGTATACAGAAATTGTTGATGACATAGCAGGTATTTCTAAATCCAGATTTTTATTTATTTGGAGTTCAAAGTACATTGCACTTGGCATATAGAAGCCATGTAATTGCATGTATTATAACCCTCTTATATGTAAAAAGTATTTAGCATTAGTATAAACTGATTGTCATTGATAAGTAACTGAAGTACTTTTGAGATAGATATTGACATTCTCCTTCTGTAGATGAAAATTCAGTTTAATTTTAATGAGGTTGAATAATTATATTGATTCCTATATTTAAAACTCTGTTGCTCCTTATCCTCTAAAAGTACAAAAAAGTTAAAATAACATAACAGAATTATTCTAAAACATGTAAATCTTTGTTTTAGCTTCTTTAATTAAAATATCTGAGTTCTTTATATTTTAAGCAGTCTTGATCTAGCCGTGGACTACTTTTTAGTCATGCTATTAAGTGCTGGAAAATACAAACAAAAGGAATTTTAATACACTGTCTGTTCGCTTGCTTTAGTAACTTTCCTGTTTATCATTAAGTCAAAATAGAAGAAAAAAATATTCTGGAATGGATTTTTCTTGGGTTTTTTTAATATAAAATGTTGATTTCTAGCTAAAGGACCATCTTAGTTTTCTATATCATTGGAAACTTAAAAGAGCATCAGAAACTTTTGCATCTGTCATATACTGTGAGCTTCCTATTTACTTCTAGTCTTAGATTCTACAGAGTACATAATGAAAAGTACAGATGCTATTGTTTTTTATTTCCTAAACCTTCCAAAATGTGGCAGCTACTAGGATTCCAGACTGTGTGAACAAATGTGTCCCCCTTGCCTGTTTTCACGGTAGCCCATGTGCTTGCAGAAGGGATTCTTCTCTCTTCTCCTTTTTACTGGATTAAGCTCTTAAGTGACTCCAAGACTGAAATACTGATATCGTCTACCTGGACTTCTGTAAGATGGTCCTCCACAACGTCCTTGTTGCTAAATTGGAGAGAGATGGGTTTGACGGATGGACTAAGGAACAAGAGATAGATGCAAGATGGATAAGGAATTGGCTGGATTGCTGCATCCAAAGAGTTACAGTCAGTGGCTTAATATCCCAAGTGGAAACCAGTAACGAGTGGTGTCCCTAAAGGGTCCGCACTAGGACCAATACTATTTAATATCTTTGTCAATGACATAGTGGGATCGAGCGCACCCTTAGCAAGTTTAGAGACAACACCAAGCTAAGTAGTGCAGTTGATTTGCTAGCGGGAAGGGATACAATCCAGAGGGACCATGACAGGCTTGAGGAGTGGGCCTGTGGGAACCTCTTGAAGTCCGACAAGGCCAAGTGCAAGACCCTGCACCTAGGTCAGGGCAATCCCCAGTATCATTATAGGTTGGGGGTGAATGGATTGCAGGGAAGGTCTTGGGGATAGGTCTTGCCCTTTACGTCAAGGGCAAGAACAAAAGCTTCTATAGGTACACCAGTGATAAAAAGACGATTAGGGAAAATGTGGGCCCTCTCCGGAAGGAAACGGGATACCTCGTCACCTGGGATATGTAGAAGGCTGAGTTACTCAACAATTTTTCTGCCTCAGTCTTCACTGGCAAGTGCTCTAGCCACACTACCCAAGTCACGGAAGGCAAAGGCAGGGATTGGGAAAATAAAAACCCGCCACTGTAGGAGAATCATCGAATCGTAGAGTGGTTTGAGTTGGAACGGACCTTAAAGATCATCTAGTTCCAACTCCCTTGCCATGAGAGAGTTGGGTTTGTTCAGCCTGGAGAACAGAAGGTTCTGGGGAGACCTTATTGCAGCCTTCTAGTATCTGAAGGGCGCCTACAAGAAGGCTGGAGAGGGACTGTTTACAAGGGCATGGAGTGACAGGACAAGGGGAATGGCCTGAAGCTGAAGGAGGGGAGACTGAGATGCGATCTGAGGCAGAAATTCTTCCCTGTGAGGGTGCTGAGGCCCTGGCACAGGTTGCCCAGAGGAGCTGTGGCTGCCCCTGGCTCCCTGGCAGTGTTCAAGGCCAGGTTGGATGGGGCTTTGGGCAACCTGGGTTAGTGAAAGGTGTCCCTGTCCACAGCAGGGGGTTGGAACTAGATGGTCTTTAAGGTCCCTTCCAACCCAGGCCATTCTATGATTCTGTGATACTGAACTTGGGGATACTGGTGGACAAAAAATCAGACGTGAGTCGGCAATGTGCTCTCGCAGCCCAGAAAGCCAGTTGTATCCTGGCCTACATAAAAAGAAATGTGGCCATCAGGTCAAGGGAGGTGATTCTGCCCCTCCACTCTGCTCTCGTGAGACCCCACCTGGAGTACTGCATCCAGCTCTGGAGTCCCCAGTACAAGAAAGACATGGACCTGTTAGAGCAGGTCCAGAGGAGAACCGCAAAACTGATCCAGAGAGCTGGAACACCTCTCCTATGAAGAAAGGCTGGGAGAGTTGGGGTTATTCAGCCTGGAGAAGAGAAGGCTGCGAGGAGCCTTCAGTATGTAAAGGGGGCTTGTAAGAAGGAGGAAAAAAGACTTTTTTAACCAGGGCCTGTATTGACAGGGCAAGGGGCAATAGTTTTTAAACTGAAAGAGGGTAGATGTAGCTTGGACATAAGGAAGAATTTTTTTACGGTGAGGGTGATGAGATGCTGGAATGAGTTGCCCAGAGAAGTTGTGGATGCCCCATCCCTGGAAGTGTTCAAGGTCAGATTGGATGGGGCTTTGAGCAATCTGATCTAGTGAAAGATGTCCCTGCCTGTGGCAGAGGAGTTTGTCTAGGTGATCTTAAAAGGTCCCTTCCAACCCAAACCGTTCTATGCTTCCATATCCAGAGTGTCCCAAGTTGCTAGTTTATGTTGTGAGTGGTTGGAACACGAGAGCGGGCAAGCTTAGAGCAATGAGCAGCAGGGCAACACCACTAACTAACTCCATTCTTTCTTCTCACAGGAGTACCACCCTATTACCCTCTTTGCAGTATTCAAAATTCTCATGATTTAACAGCACATATTTTTCTGTCATCTAACAGTTTCCCACATATGGTATCTTCTCAGCTGGGAGCAAGATGGATTTAAGGGGAAGATTGCAAATGTAAAGCATTACCCTCAGTCTGGGGAAAGAAGATTGCTTAGAATCACGAACTGGTTAAAAACTGAGAGTCCCTAGTCTAAAGTTCATATTCTGTCTACTGATTAGACAGTGACGCTAAGTGCTTGAGCAAACTTTCCTTTCCATAGTTAGGTCCACCTGGGAGTCAGTCAGATGCATGAACTGTCTGTAAAGGAACACATGAATTTTTCTGACTCTCCACTGGAATTTTTTCGCATTAGCTTTCGGCAGGCAGATTTCTTAGATTAATACTTTACTTAACTCCCTGGAGACCCACGTCAAAGGCATTTTGTCATTTACTTACCTGACACATTCAACGCCCATAAATCATATTAACAGTATGCATCTTTTTACCAACCAAACATACATGTGTGTGTACAGACATGAATGTATGTAATTTGGGTCAAGTCTTTATTTGTGGTGTGTAGGTATGATAACACAACTTGCAGAAAAGTACAACCTACCGATGAAAACAAGTTTCAGCTCTGCTCGTGGATTTTTTATCCAGATGAATGTTGATTGTTCAACATTACCCAATGGCCAGCTTCCTTCAGAATTTACAAAGGTATCTGTACTAGATATGTTTTTTCATAATGTTTGTATACTTAATATATATAAAATGTATTACATTAACAAGATACACATTATACAGTAATTTCAGCAACAATTAAAGTCATTTCAGTGAAGATATCTTCAAGTAAATGAAGGTATAATTGGTATATTTTTATAACTGCCCTATTTCTAGTTATACTTAATGTAGCCAGAAGTGTACAATTACATGCAGTTATGTTGTGTGTAAATATAAAGTTGTGTATCTTGCTGATAAGTGCATTCTTTTATATGGATTTTTCATAAAAATTTATATAGATAAATGAAACGTGGCATTGTTTTTTTCCACTTTTCCCTGCCCTGTATCGTTCCCAGTTTGCTTTTTAGAACTATTTTTGTTTCTGATAATATGGCAAGTTCTTATTGTTGGTTTGAATTCCCCGTAGATCACTAAAATGAAAAACACATATAGCTTCACTTCAGCAGATTTAATAAAAATGAATGAAAGATGTCAGGAGTCTCTGAGAGAAATATATCACATGACCTACTTGTAAGACCATTTTAAACTATTTAATATTTACTAACTATATTTATTTTGTTCAATTAACAGCTAATTACTTGTTTTCTTAAAGCTATCTTTCTGTTAAGTTATGGCTACTTAAAGAAATAATCCAGAGCGACACTGATCAAGTGTACTTCCTGAGACAAAAAAAACCCCACAAAGTGTGGGTATTAAATGTGCATTACAAATATATAGGCATTTATTAATAAGGGTGGCCATCATATTTATTAAATTTTTATGGGTGAATTGTCTACACAAAATGACACGATGTATTATTTTTGTAATGCAGAATAATTACTTTTAATCAGTTCCTTGCATTTACAGTAGAACTGTCTATTTCTGTATTTTGTCCTCGCTGCATGTCATGTTGCTTTGCTGTCTATTTCAGAAGACTTACTAAGTGTAATGTTGCATGTCAATTTTATGGAAATTCTAGAAACCATGTGGGGTTTTTATTAACATGAGAGTCTAAGGGAATTAGAGTCACGTTTGACATGTTAATAAAACATACTTGATTCCATAGATAAATTTTTAGTTCATTCTCTTGTGAAGCTTTCTTACGAGCTGTTGGTATTTGAGCTACACGTCTTGTGTCTAATAGCAGAATTTGATCTGAGATGATGGTATAAGATCCTAATTTGCTTCAAAGAAATTTATACATTTGCTTGCACCTGGCAGAGATGATTGCATTTTATGAGTAACCTCCCATCCTAGTATATGCAATGTGAACATTATCAACTTGCTTTATTTCTGTAAGTTGTATAAAGTGCAACAACTAAATCAGTGTCTTATTTCAGAATAGTGTGTAAACTACTGAACGAGATCTATGAACACATTCATTGTCTATACAAGCTATCTGACATTGTGTCAATGCTGGACATGCTGCTTTCATTTGCCCATGCCTGCACTCTTTCTGATTACGGTAAGATTCTTCTTTGATTCTGTCATGGGCCAGATAAAGACCGGCCTGTTGGAGAATATCCAGGCTGTTTTTTCTGGCTTTGCAATTGCTAAGTCCACGCCATGTATTTTTCTGGGTCTCGGTAGGCTTTAGGTCAGTCTCTCTGGTCTATGCTTGCCAGTTTTGTGCTGATGTTCTTTCTGGTTCCATTCATTGAAATTACATTCTGCCATTTAACTGCTGTAAGCCTTCACAGCCAGTCTTTTCAAAATAACCAGTTTAAGCATATTCTATTCAAAAGCACGAAGTTTGTGAACATCCTGAGTTTACGCTTCTGTTCTGAAAGGGCACAAGAAAATATAAGCAGAACATTGTTACATATATACTGTAAAACAAAAAAATGTGGCTGCTTTTGTTTATCTGCTTCAATTTCTGTAGCACTTTTAGACATTTTTGGAAGTATAGTCTTTTAAGGAATCCAGGATCACGTGCTTACCTGCATGTTGTTCATCCTGCTTCCCTAGCCCAGTTCTGCAAAGTACAAATGAGCACATTGTCTTCAATTAAAGCTGACGTGAGGTACTTAGCTACAGTATAATATGGTGCAGATACTAAATCAGGTCTGGAAGCCATTTTAGGAAGTGTATTAGCTCACCATTACTGATGCTGCTCTGTGATTTCCAGCTCATGAGCAGGATCAGTTTACTTTGCAGTATGGACTGTGAATCTTCATGTACTGATGATTCCAGTCAGAGCACATGAATTGATATGTAACTGAACAGTAACTGATACGCTTGAGGCATCACAACCTTCCCCCGTCCAATGAATTAGAGGACAAGTTTTCTTCGGCAGTAATAATAAGACCAAAGCCACTTAGCTTCTCCCATAAATCTACACCTGCAGTTTGCACAGCTAGGTATGAATGTATCCACCAAAAGAAGTGGACTGTCAATTGTAGCTTTCAGTCCCCTTTGTCACTTGACTCCCTCACCTAAATTATTAAATGACTAAAACCTACACCAGGTAATTAGAGTTCCCCAGTGTTTAAACCTGAAAAACTGTTTTTGGCACTTCTTTCTTGAAGGCTGCTCCATTTAAACGGACCACCAAATTTAACGACACTTCTTTGTTAGCCTGGGTTGCTGCCATTGAGGTAGACAAAGAGGAGGCATACAGAATAGGTTCAGAAAAGAGCTGTATTCTGACAAAATACATACAGATAGTCCCGGTATCAAGGGGATCTGTCTAGGTGTAGTATACACCCAAATAATCAATATGATAAAGTATAACAAAAATGTTTCTTGTGATCATATAATAAGCTACATATGTAGTAGTAACAGAATTCATGACCCTTTTACTTTATATGCTCATGGCAGTATAAAAAGAAATTATTAAAAATGTATTAGCTATGAAACTGACTTTCGGGTTTCCTGTTTTAATTACTTTTCACGTTTTGCTGTTTGTATTTTTCTTTATTACTGGAGTCCAGCCCTGCAGAAACACAGGACGTTAATTTAGAAATTAAGTGTTAGTTACGGGATTCTTTTTGTAGTAATAAATCATGAAGACTTGCATGACAATCAGAATCTAAACCTGAAAGTGACTGGTAATTCTTCCCTAGTGCTGCACGTTAGTCTTGCTCACTACAGGAAAGTAAAAATCAGGGAATCAGTACCACAGAATTTGACTTCTCTGCAAGAATTATTTCAAGACGCACTAGTTTAATAACATAAAGGTTTCCGTACTAACTATGCACTGTATTTTTATCCTTTTTCTCATTTAGTTCGTCCAGAATTTACGGATACTTTAGCAATCAAGCAGGGATGGCATCCCATTCTTGAAAAGATAGCTATGGAAAAACCTGTGTCTAACAACACATACCTGTCAGAGGGTAACAATTTTGTCATTATTACAGGCCCAAATATGAGTGGAAAATCAACATACCTAAAACAGATTGCTCTCTGTCAAATTATGGCACAGATTGGTGAGTAAGAGTGTACCATATTAGTAATCTTCTGCAGCACATTTATTGTTTTCTATTTAAAAATATTTATGAAGTTAAATGATTTGGCTTCTACAATAAGATTCTCTGTAAAATAGTAACAGGTAATTTTTAGTCCATTTGCTCCTACCAGCTCTTGTGTTGCTGACAGAGACCACTGCAAAGTTTTGGGTCTGCCATTGGAAACCTACCGGCCCTGTCTGTATATCTGAGAGCCTCCCCAATCTGTCTTTAGGGGAAGCACAGTTCTATGCTTTAATTCTTTGGAGCACCTTAACGCAGTCTGGCAGCTTATGCTAGACTGATAGCGAGTGTCCTTGAAGTATGCCCATCGGGCTACATATGTGTTAGTCATCCAAAAGAAATAGATGAACTTGAGCATACCTCAGTTACATAGAGAACATACTTGCAGCCAAGTAGAATTAATAGATGAATAATCAACTACTTCCAATAAAAGTAGTAATAAATACTGCAAGGTTCTATCACTAAAATAAAAGTAAACCAAATATTTGTAAAGTCGTAATTGAAATTCATCCCTATACTCAGGAATTCCTTGTGATTTTTACCTTAAAGGTAAGGCTGGTAGCACAGGAGACAGACCTTAATAGGGTGACTCTTCTAGAATGAAACTACTTAGTAGTGGAAAATAAAATTTGGCCACCATGTGTTTGTGGGTCCAGTCCCCAACAACTGCAAGTTCTTCAGGAATTGCTCTCAAAAACATGGGTTTAATATGAATAAAGGAGACTGTAAAGTCTTTTGGCAGGTTTCCTGGTTTTTTTTTTTTCTATTCGGTAGAACTAATAAGCATCAAAGTCTCATAAAGGCGACATAATCTTGGTTTTGGGAAACTAAGATTCCTTGGGATTAGTAACTCAATGGCTACAGAAATGCAAATTAATCCTAGTGTTTATTCTCACTTTTGCATCCCTTTAGACTGACACACAGCTTCAGGAATATGATTTCCTAAGTTTTACTGATAAGCTTCTTTAATTACGGTACCTGTATAATAATTTTTCTTATAAAGTAACGGTAGAACATAATCTTATGAAACTATAGAATAAGATGCATTCTCTACAGTGCATAAAGACCAAGTATAAAACTGATATTCTTCCCTTCCCCCGCCCCAACATATTCAGGCAAATTGGCATTTGTCACACTGATATGAGAAAACTCTCATTTTACTTGTTTTGTAGGTTCTTACGTCCCAGCAGAGTATTGTTCTTTTCGAATTGCAGAGCAAATTTTTACCAGAATAGGTATGGATGATGATATAGAAACAAATGCATCAACATTCATGAAGGAAATGAAAGAGGTATTAAACGTAGCCAATCCAGGATCCAAGGCCCATTTCTATTGTTGAGTTAATAGAAATTGTACTAGTATGTTTCCACGGAAAGAGTGTACTTTGAACAGTAGTCAAAAATTCAACTTTTGTCTGCTACCTTGATGATAAACAGAAAACCAAGCATAGCTTAAATAAGAAGATATTCCAATATGAGTAAAAATCAGTGCTCTGTTGGACAGTAGTTTCAACATTTTGTTATTTCTTATACCTTAAATGATTAGTGGTAGGACGCTAAGCCCTCTCAAGTCCCTCTCCCAAACCGATATGATTTTGAGGGAAAGTGGTATGTTCAATGGAAAGAGAAAGAGTGCTGTAGTATTTGTAGTATGTAGTCTTTGCTTGCTTAGAGTTGACATCTGTTTGAAAGCTGTGAGAAGGTAAAATTTGTGGATCTGACAAAATTTTTTAAAATTTCTGCATTAAGTTTCATCTGAATATTCCTATTAGCAGGAGTATTCCTGTTAGTGTTTTTAAAAAAATGCATTTATAGGAATGACAGCATGCTAAATATTTTCCTAGGTAACATACATCATACAAAATGCTAATGACAAATCACTCATCATAATTGATGAACTTGGCAGAGGTACCAGTGCTGAAGAAGGTATTGGCATTTGTTATGCTGCCTGTGAATATCTGTTGAATTTAAAGGTAATTCTATTTTGAAAAAAAATTAAACCCTATAATTATTTTGTCATACTGATAGTAAATATAGTATTTTCTCATAATTTAACTTCAGTTTTACAGAGTTTTCTTGCCTAAATATGATATTTTTCATAACTGGTGAATAGTAAGAATTACCGTGATAGAGAAAAAATGCTGACGTAAACTGCGCTTCTGTTCACTGGTGGTTGTGATTTAACCTCAGCCAGCAGCTAAACACCACCCAGCCACTCACTCACTCCCCCTCAGCGGGATGGGGAAGAGAATCAGAAGGGTGAAAGTACAAAAAACTTGTGGGCTGAGATAAAGACAGTTTAATAGGTAAAGCAAAACTGCGCGTGCAAGCAAAGCAAGGTAAGGAATTAATTCGCTACTTCACATCGGCAGGCAGGTGTTCAGCAGCTTCATCACACATGACAGTTACTGGGGAAGACAAATACCGTAACTCTGAACATCCCTCCTTTCTCCTTCTCTGGAGCTTTTATTGCTGCATCATGTGGTGTGGGATATCCTGGGCAGCTGCCTCGTCTGTGTCCTGTCCGAACTTCTTGTGCGCCGCCAGTGTGGTCACTGGTGGGGCAGTGTGAGAAGCAGAAAAGGCCTTGATGCTGTGCACGCACTGCTCAGCAGTACCTAACCGTGGGTGTCTTATCAACACTGTTTTGATCACAGATCCAAAGCATAGCACCATACAAGCTACTATTAAGAAAATTAACTCTATCACAGCCAAAACCATTTCACTGGTTGCCATCTCTTTCCAACTTGCAAGTTTGCATTTCTATCTAGGAAAGGAATAACCCAGTCTTTAGTTTTGCTTAGTACAGGTTTGTATGCTTCAGTGTTAAAGGTGAACCTCTTTACCTCGCTGTTACCTTTCCAAAGTACAGTGGTAGTTCCACGCAACTTAGGCATTGGTCACAGAGGTTAGAAAAGTGGAAGATGGTTTTAGATGGTTTGGAAGTTTCACCTCTATCTATGTGATCAACCTCAGGTTGTCAGCTTTTTGAAGTGTGTAGGTGTTCACTTTCTCATCAGATTTATTCAGAGCACTTTTGTGGTTTGGTTTGAGAAGCTCAGGTATTTTCTGTAGCTCGTACTTTAGGCAAAGCATTCCTTGAGACTATTAAGGCAACCGTTTGACAGTTATTCCAGTTAACCCTAGTCAAATTTTGTAAGCATCATGGATTTCCTGTTACTTATGATATTCTTTTCTATTGAGAAATGATGAGGAGAACCCCCAGTTGGTAAAGATATCCTTGCCAATGGTAGAACTCATTGCTTAAAAATTTTAATTTGCTTTAGTAATTTAAATAGCTTTTCAATGTTTTGGAAGAAAACCTGGACATCTGTGAGATAGTATTGTAATTTTTTCCAGGATAATTTCCAAAATAAATTTTCCTTCTTGTTTTCTTATTTAGGCATTTACATTGTTTGCTACACATTTCCTGGAACTGTGTCATATAGATGCTTTATATCACAATGTGGAAAATTATCATTTTGAAGTGCAACATGTGAGAAGTAGTGCTGGAAATAAGGAGAAAATTGCTTACACGTACACACTCTCTAAAGGATATACAGAGGAAAAGAACTACGGTAATGGATTCCACTATGACTTTAACTTAGTAAAGATCATGTAAGATACTATTTCAGTTATTAGGCATCTAAGAATATTTTTCTGCTGACAAATTTCTGCCGAGTTTGTATCTCTCATAGAGTAACAACTACAGATCTGTAATATGTTCCAAATACTTGTGTGTTTTAAGTAACCATGTAGTGAGATAGTAGTTTGGGGTAGTATGAAGAACTTAGATGAAATTTCATAGTGAAAAAAACATTTTAGTAATATCGGTAGCTCCTTGATTCACCTCTGTTTGAATGAGATGAACCATTCTGAGCACACAGTACTTGAGTCGATTTAATCTCTATTTATGGAAGTGAGTGAAAGTTGTGAGTCTGTGAATGCTGAGGCTACCTAAAACTCTCTTATGTGTCTGCCTTAAGTAATGATATATCAGTTAAATAGCAGCTTGACCCTTCTTGATTAGCAAAAAGGAATCAAGTTTCTTTTAAAAAAGGCATGAATTTTACTGTGTATCGGCCTAAGGCTATTTTGAGAGGTTGTGCTAAAGCATCCGCGTTCTCAGGAAAGCAGGTTTACTTCTTTTTTAACTTTAGACTAAAGTACACTGAAGACTGTACAGATTAACGGATTATGGGTCAATAAAGAAATGAGTGAGTGACAATAAGGCATAACTATGTGTTGTAAAGAATTCCAGAAATGCGTATGTTTCCAGATGCTAGATCTGAAATTGGATCCTTGATTTAGGTGACATTTAATCAATAGGAAATTAGCTACTCATGACTTTTGCAAGATGGTGGTAACTGAAGACTACAGATTGCTCCAGTCATGCTTCAATTAACTGGACTTAAAACATTTCTTTATCAGAATTTCAGAGTAAGTTTCTTTACCTTTGGCAGCACCAGCTCAATTTCAGATGCTATACCACCACTAACTCAGAAAAATTGGAAGTTTAGAGGGAATTCTCAGAGAACAGGGGACCTTTAGTAACTCAGCGTTGGTGTCTTGGCTTTACCTTGAGCAAAGTTACATTCTAAGAAAGAGTGCAAGGGCTCTTCTTGACTCTTTTTTGTTTTTAACCCTACAGTATTAAAGCACCTGAAGAAGCACTGAATGTCCTCAGAACAGCCAGGGCCACAGGCAAAGGAAAAAGTAAAAAAATCATGTTAGGGAAGAAAAAATATTTTACATCTCTTTCTTACCCTGAGTATCTGGCAGTTTGGCTACTGGCAACAGACTAGAAGTTGGAACATGACATCCATATCCACTGGATGTCTGGATTTAATGGAGAGCACATTTAGCACAACCTCAGTATTTTCTGGCATGCCAAATCAAAAAAACTGTTCAGAGAAAGCTGTTAACACCACTGTGCTTTTTTTTTCCTTTTACCCCTAATGCATCTCATCCTGCCCAGTTACAGTATTACCAGCAGTCACTTCATGTGGAAGTGTATCTCAGAGGTAGTGTTACACAAAGCAGACATTTTATTTTGTAATTCTCAAAAACACACTGTTTATTAAAAATAATTTTAAAAAGACACAAAGAGAAAATGTGTGTCAAAATTATTTTAATAAAAATGAAAACTTTACCCTTTAAAAATAGACTAAGTTAATTCTGGCAGACATAGTGTAGAAGGCAGGAAAAAAATTACAGCAAAAATCTTGATTTGTGTTTTATATGTTTAGGATTAAAGGCTGCAGAAGTTTCCTCCCTACCGTCATCCATAATTTTGGATGCAAAGGAAATCACAAATCATATTGCAAAACAAATTTTGGTATGTAACAGAAAATTATAACATTGTAATTCACAGTTTTTATAAAACTCAAATATATTTTCAGTTTCTGAAAGGATATAGGATAAGCACTGCCTATGGTTTTATGAAAATAGATTTCATTACAGTTTTTATTTCTGGAACCAGTTTTGAAAGATAATACTGAAGGGCACTGTTAGGTGACAACACAAAGCAGTCCTTAGGGTTA
The DNA here is from genome assembly GCF_011004875.1 of Balearica regulorum gibbericeps. Taxonomy (NCBI): domain Eukaryota; kingdom Metazoa; phylum Chordata; class Aves; order Gruiformes; family Gruidae; genus Balearica; species Balearica regulorum. The sequence continues at coordinate 66,084 of NC_046191.1, read as the reverse complement.
AGGAGTATTGGATGTAATGTTGATGTACAAACCAAGAATCAGGAGATCAGAAGTAGGCTGGAAAATAGCTAATATTAGTATTTTAATTATAGAACATAATTGATTTCATATTTTAATGCATGTTTATGTTTTTAAGAACAGCACAGGCAGAAGAGCACTCCTGAGATGATGAAACAGAGAGCTGTATACCATTTAGCAATGAGATTGGTTCAGACTGCCAGAAATTCTCGACTGGATCCAGACAGTTTACGTATATATTTGAAAGGCTTGAAGAAGAAGTATGAAGCCAGCCGTCCTGCACCCGGACAAAATGGTGAGCAACAGTAATGTGTAACATAGGCTGTTGGTCACATTTTTATGATTACAAGATGATTCTATTTTTCCCGTAGTATTAGAAAACACTGCTTTTCACACGTTTTTAAATTCTTCATTCTTAGTCTAAATTATACTCACTACTGAAAGACCATATCCTTCATGTTTTTTTTCCCCAAAACATACTTGAAATAAAAGCATTTACTTTGTATGAGGAATGCAATTCTTTTTGATAATTAACTATATCCCTTTCATCATCTTAGAGACAAAAAAGTTGTATAATATTTAGTATTTTCTGCGTGATATATCTGGTATTATAGCTCTTACATCTGACACTAAAGATCTTGCCTAACAAAAAGCAGTCTTTGAAACAGATGGTCCATTTGTCTTGCATAGGCAAGCTCTATTTGCACTGTTGAACATGCGTACGTAAATCCCGTTGTTCCCTACTCAAGGAGGGTTCTAGTTCTCTAAATCATTACGCTTAATCCAACATAACGTAGGCAGTTCAGGACTGCTTCCTCTCCAGAACTGGGCAGCCAGAGCTTTTCTGTAACACTGTAACAGGAAATTACTGTGGTATTGACACTGTTGATGTTTTTTGTTTAGAAAGTGAGTAACAGGAGATCAATAAAAAGTTGAATATCCTTCTTCCTTGGTTTTTTTTTTTTTAGTACAACTTAATTGCGCCACTGCAGCCATGTATTCCAGCTTGAAGGAATTTATCTTTCCTCACTCCCTTCTAACCAACTTTGCCCAAGAGTTCTTATATATTTATTTTTTATAAATATATAGGGGGGGGTGTGTATATATATAAAAAAATTATTATACATATATCTATAAAATGGGTAATACACAACAGTTTGATATCTAATTTATAACAACAAATATATTTTTATATATAGTTATAATATATATTTCCTTTTTATATATCTACCTTTGTAAACATACTAACGTTTGTAGTAGGTGCATTGTGGTTTTTTACCTAAGAAGTTTTTTTATTTATTTAACCTATTAAACACAATTCCCCTCTCTTCAGGCCTTATATGTTGCCCATGATATCACTCATATCCATCAGTAATACCATATTTGTTGTCTACTCCAGTGAGGATCATGGCAGAAAAAAGTATTTTGTGTTCAGATTTCTTAACAAGAGGAACCAGCTGGCAAAGGATACGTGTTTCAGGCATTGACTGAACAGGGTGCACATCTCCCTGTTGGGGACAGCCACCACGGCACCAGAAGGAACAGTTCTGGGGGTTCATGCCTGGGAGCCTGGGGTAGTTTGACCCTGTCAGAACCGTTCCCCTCTTTACGCACCTTATTTCAGAGCCTTCAGGTTGTTTCCAGTCGGTCCGTTGGGACTGTGTGTGTATATACTACGCATATTGCTCTCTCAAAACAGATTTTAAATAAGGAGGGGTTTTTATTGTTTTGTTTTACTGACATCTGGATGCCAAGGAGCGGGACCAGAACACAAAAAGATAATATAGATACTTCCAGACTCATTTTTGGATCACCTGTAAACAGTCCTCAGTAGACAAATTGGCTTGAATTCTAGGTCCTTGCGAGCACTGTCCACATCTCCATGGGCGGGGGGGCGGGGGGGGGAGGTACCTTCAAGGGCTGTACAGTGAGCTTTATTGCAAGTCTGAGAATGCTGATTGAAGGAAAGGGGATCTTGGGAAGTTTACAATGTGGGAATTGCAGGGAAGCAGAAAGCTCAGAGGGCAAAAGAAGGCTCTACCTGTCCCCTCTCCACAATCATGCGAGTAGCAAGTCAGATATCTGCTTTTTTAAACGCCCTTCTCTTGCTTCTGCAGTTCCTCACTCAAGGTGGCAATCTCAGTGCCAAACACTAAGAAAGAGATTTTAAACTAAACCTGGTCAACAGCTGACAGTAAAGGTCAAAAGACAATGCAACATTGTCTGATAAAGCCCTGAAACTTCAACAGACCATTCGTCTCTATGACAAGATTCCTATTTTGCGTAGTCTGTAAACATCTTGTCCTAGAAAAGTATACAATGCATTTACCGTCTGCACTAACTTCAGCTTTTTAATGCAGACTTTCCTCAAAACCAAGGCTGCTATCACCATATGTCTGCGAGACAAGGCCATGCGACAGAAGAAATGTTATTTGAAGTGTGAATTGAGCATCCAAAGCCAGCACAGCAAGGCATACGCTCACTTTCTGAAGCCTTTATTTCTTCCTCTGCAAACTTCCTGGCAGCAGCAGGCCTGCAAAGGCACAAGGCAATTCATAAGCAGAAAAAGTAAAGATCTCATAAACCGAAAAGATATTAGAATTCACTGTCACTCCTTTGGATCCGAAAGACCAAGGCTAAATTTACTTCTGAAATTTGCTTTCCATTTGGCATACACATTTTCAACCTGTACTTCAGTCAGCAGAGATGGCCACCCAAGACTTGGCCTGCACAGTTTTAATACTAACACAACTATATATTGATGTGTAATCATTAAAAAAAACCCCACCAAAACCAAAACCTCACTGAATAGACAGTACTGCTTTAGGCTATGATACTGGGAATTAATTTGATATATGGTAAGGACTACTGTCACCATAACCAGCTTTTGAACCAACTTTGGTCACAATAACAGAAGTGCCTTTAGTCTAGCACTTCAGAAATAAAGGCTTGATCTGGCAGCCTGTCATACAGCAAAACAGTCTAAAGTCCAGTTCGGCTGGACATTTTGTCATAATCACAGCACTCAAGTGAACAGTTGAGCTTTTTCTCCTCTTAAGGGTGTGTTATTAAATAACCCTTGTGATTCTGCAGGAAAAGAACATCTCAAATGGGAGACGGGTGTAACTTTATATCCCACTTAATAACACCTCGAAGGGCTAAGAACCACCAGCCTGAAAATGGTCTATCCCTTTTCCCAGCAACTTTCATATACCCCATCGTAGCTCCAGCACCATCCTGAAAAGCATAGTCTCTTCCTGCTCCTAGCAACTCAAATGCCCACATCACAGTTCCACCACAACTACAGACTTTGAATCCACTTCCTCCTACCAAAACCTTGTCCCTTAAATTACCACAAATCTGATAGATCTCAAATTGCCACGCGCTGTCTGCCTTCTCCTTAACAGCATCTCCCGATTCCAAATTCCTATTCAAGACAGGCATCTTTCAATATCCTGAAACAGGTACCCAAACCCCACCCTCTGCATCCCATCCAGAATTTTCAAAGGCAAAACTCAAACCCACCGTATAACCTCAAACTTCGAGCAAAACTTCCTTTGGAATCACTAGAAAGCCATCCAGGTCCCTTGGCTCATTCTCAAGAATCTCGTAAATGTTTTTTTCTGTAGCAACATTTTACCTGTCTTTGTTTTCAAGCACAACTTGTTCTTGCATTCTTTTTATTCAGTCAAACCAGTTCTTAGCTCCAGGATCAGAGCTCTACTCAATTCTTTGTTTTACAATATGCTTCCCATTCCTCTTTTTCCTTTTCCATTCCTCTGTTCACATACATATCTTTCTTTTCCACAACCTTTTCCTCCATCTGGCTCTCCATTCCTCTTTTCCCTTTTGACCCCTCTCTTCGGTTCACTGTCTGGCCATCCATCCATCTTTCAATCACTCTGTCTAGCTGCCTGTTCCTCTTCTGATTCATCTCTGCTGCTCCCCAGTCCTGATTTTCTCTCCCTCCCTCCGTCAGCTTCTCCACGTTTCTCTTTCTCCTCCTATCGCTCTGTCTGGCTCCCCATTGCTCTGCTCAGCAACCTTCCCCTTTCCCTCTATATCCCTGTGTGGACCTCTACATCCCTCTTTTGCTGTCTTCTGCTCCCATCCCTCAGTGGGGCCTTCCATCCTTCACTTTCCCATCCTTCTGTTCGAGCCCTCATTTCTCTGTCCAGTTCCTGGTCCCTCTCTCCCTGTGCCTCTGTTTTTCCATCCCTCTTCTCCTTTCCATCCATCTGTCCACCTCTTCATCTGTGTCTTCTGTTCCCCCTCCCTCTGTTCAGCTCCTCATCTCTCTCTCTGTGCATCCCTCTGCTTTACCGTCTTTTTCTCTCTTCCATTCGCTGTCCCTACGTCCAGCTCTTCATCCTTTGCTTTCACACCCAGACCCTGCTGTCCCTCTGTTAGGCTCTCCATCCCTTTCTTTCTCTGCCTGTCTCTCCATATGCGCCTCTGTCTCGCTCCCCTTAATATTCTCCTTTTTTGTGCACTCCTGGGCTCTTCCTTTAGCTTTCAGCAAGCTTCTCTCAGATCTGGGATGCACCTCTGCTGCCCCAGCAGACCTGGTTCGTGGCCATGGCCCCATGTCACTCACAGGTTGCTGCTGTAGGCCAGGGCATTGGGCAGGAAGGTGCAACGAGCCTCAGGTGTGGCCAATGGCAATGGCCCCTTTGTGCCCCACGGGCCACAGCTGTGAGCCCAGGGCAGCAGGTGGAGGTTATGCTGCCAGGGGCGGCTGCACGCTGTCAGGGAAGCAGGTGTCTGGTCCGGCCATGGCTGGTATGGTACAACAGAGCCACCACCGAGCATCGCCGGCCGGGGCTGGCAATGCAGCTGCAACCACCGAGGAGGTAAGCGGGGGCTGGGTGGGTCCCCACAACTGGGAACGTCCCAGACAAGGTGATACAAACCATGGGGTAGCTAGGAACACGCACTGGGGCAAGCCACACTGGGGGTCTGGGCGGGTGCACCGGTGCAGCGGGGAGCTGGGTCCGTAGGGGCAGCCAGCACACGGTGGCCACGGTGGCAGAAAACCACCCACGGGGCCAGTGAGGCCCGGTGCTGTGTGCCAGCAGCATCAGGGGGAGCTCACTGTTGAGTGGGAGTAGTGCGGAGGGAGCCTTGGATCAGGCCTGAGCGTTGCACAGGGTGGGAGGCCCGTGGGAAACCCTGGGGATGGTCACAGGGGAGTGGGTTAAGGGGTTGCTCTGGGGCTGTGCTGGAGGTGTGGGAGGGGCAGGCACCGGGTGGGTATTAAAGCAGAGGCGGTCGCAGGAGAGTACGGCTTCTTGGGCACCAACCATCCCAGTTTTGACAGAAACTTTCTGTCACAAACCGTGGCGTTTGACTGCATTTCCGAGATCTGCCGTAGAGCACGTTCCACATGTCGCGGCACCGTAGGACTTCTTGTCCGGCAGCATCTTCCCTCCTCCGCGAGTTGTTTGTTTTGCGTGCGGCGTTCTTGCACGTTACGGTCACGTTGTGTGCAGTGTCGGACTGTACGTGTGCTTGGGGTGGAGCCGTCCCGCCTGGGGGTCGCCACGGAGCTCTCCTCGGGCGCCGCACACGCTCTCCCTGCACCCCGGAGCCAGGCTCCGAGCGCCCCCCGGCACCGCAGCCCCACTGGCCCGGCCCCACTGCTCCTCGCTCTGCCGCAGGCGGGCTGAGCCTTCCCAGCCGCCCGCCTGCTGCTCTCGGCTCCTGCATCCAGCCGCAGCCCCTCCGCCGCCTCTACCGGTAGGGCCCGCGGCGGCTGCTGGCCCGGCGCGGCCGGGGCGCTCCGCTTCCGCTGCCGCCTCTCCGTGGCGGAAGGGGCCCTTGGGCGGCGCGAGCGGTTCCGGGGCGGCGGTGGCGGCGGCAGTATCAGCATGACGACCCTCCGCGCCTTCACCTGCGACGATCTCTTCCGATTCAACAACATGTAAGCGCCAGCCGCCTTTCTCTCCCCTTCCCGCCCCCGAGCTCGCTCTCCGCCACGCTCGGCCCATGGGCGCACGCAAGGGGCTCCCCCTTTCCTCAAGGCGCTGCCGCTCCCCTTCCCCCGGGGCAGCTCGGGGCTCCCTCCGGCCGACCGGCTGGGGGGGCCCGGGCCCGTGGTGAGCCTTGCTCTCCTCCCGCAGCAACCTGGACCCGCTGACGGAGACCGTATCCTTCCCGCTGCCGCCGGCGACGACGCGCGGGGCCTAGCGCGGGCGGCGGCAGCCCTGGCGACCATAGCTTGTTCCTTAACTGAGCGCCCCAGTACGGGATACCCTTCTACCTGCAGTACCTGGCTCACTGGCCCGAGTATTTCATTGTCGCCGAGGCGCCAGGCGGGGAGCTGATGGGTTACAGTGAGTGTGGTGTGCCTCCGCGGCGCCGGCTTTTCCAGTGTGTCCGTCTTACTGCCTTGCACGTTTGGGGGATTATAACGCGGGAGCTTTTCTTAGCCTTCACGTTTTCCAAATACCCAACAGGGAAGAGGAGCGTTATGGAGCATCTTCCCATTTTATAAATGTCTAAGGATGTCTTTGCTCTGCTCTGGTGAGACCCCCTTGTAGTACTGCATCCAGCTCTGGGGTGCCCAGGACAAGAAAGACACCGAGCTGCTGGAGCGAGTCCAGAGGAGGCCACGGAGATGATAGAGGGCTGTAACACCTCTCCTGTGAGGACAGGCTGGGAGAGTTGGGGTTGTTCAGCCTGGAGAAGAGAAGGCTCCGGGGAGATCTAATTGCGGCCTTCTAGTACCTAAAAGGGACCTACAGGAAAGATGGAGAGGGACTGTTTATCAGGGAGTGCAGTGACAGGACAAGGGGGAAAGGCTTTAAGCTGAAGGAGGGCACATTTAGATGAGGAAGAAATTCTTCCCTGTGAGGGTGCTGAGGCCCTGGCAGAGGTTGCCCAGAGAAGCTGTGGCTGCCCCTGGTTCCCTGGCAGTGTTCAAGGCCAGGTTGGATGGGGCTTTGGGCAACCTGGGCTAGTGGAGGGTGTCCCTGCCCATGGCCTGGGTTGGAACTAGACGGGCTTTGAGGTCCCTTCCAACCCAAACTATTCTATGATTCCATGTTACGTAGGACTCATAGCAGTAGTTTTTGGTTTGCTGTTCCTAGCGTGGCAAGGAGTCTTGACGGTCGTAACGTCCACTCAGGGTTTGTACAGGTGAACCTATGCATACAAATGTTTCTGTAATCCTGGAATTAAGTCCCTACACTCCGCTCTGATCCCACACACTGTCAGTCATAAGTAAGTAAAAATGCTGGGCTTGGGTTTTGCATTGTCCTGTAAGGGAAAGCTCTGGGTTGGAATGTCATTTGCTTATTTGCTGTGGAATATCCCCATCCCCACCCCCCCACCCCCCTGAAATCCTTCCAAATAGAGCTGTTGGTTTGTTTATTCCTTCCAGGTTTTTTTCTCTCTTTTGTTGGGGGGTGGGGGACTGGGGGCAGAATAAGGTTTGTTGCAGGGACCCCGGAAATAGAAGTGTTTAACATAGCAAAGCTTAAAGCATTTGCTGTACAAAAGGTTTCCCCGTACTCGCCACATCAGTTGCTTATTAGCAGTGACTGTGATGTTTATGAGAGTACTGTGTGGAGGTGTGCATGTTTGTTAGTGAACTAACGCTGGTTTGGCTCTGTGTAGAAAGGAGAGGAACTGCAAAGAAGCCCTTAAAAAAACATTCCCCTCTTTTTTTTTTTTCTTTTTTTTCTTAAACATACTGTGTTTGCAGGCCATTAGCTTTCTATGGCCAGATTGGCAAAGCTTGCCAAGCTCTACTCCCCCATAGTCACCGAAAGTCTCAAATAGTTGCCAGGCTGGTGAGTTAGTTTTGGGCTTCTAGCCCTCCATTCCTCCATTATTTATTTTATTATTTTAATCAGATCCTGAATTCTGCTCAAAGACTCATGAGAGTTGCTTAAAACATGCATTTGGAAGTCATGCCCAAAACAATAAATTTGCAATTTTTTTTTTTTGTTTTACACTACTCAAGAAACTACTGCTATACTTGAGCAAAATGACATTTTTAATGGTTGCTGAATCACAGAGTGACAACGTAGAAAACCCTGTTTGAGCCTTTACCACCGTCATTGCAATGTTTGTTTATACATTGCTTGGTCCTTTTGTAAAGGTGGTGCATTATTCCAAAGGTGCTACTGCCCTGATGCTCTGTATGTTCACAGTAATGGGTAAAGCAGAAGGCTCTGTGGCCAGGGAAGAATGGCACGGACATGTTACTGCTCTTTCTGTTGCACCAGAATTTCGACGGCTGGGTTTGGCCGCTAAATTGATGGAACTACTGGAAGAAATTTCAGAAAAGTGAGTACTGTGCTTGTCTTTTAAAAGATTTAAATTTAAAGTAATTTTTGTACCGACGCCCGGTCCGTGGCTTAGATATTTGGTTTGCAGTGAAACAGGCCCGGAGTGTCGCTCTAAGTAGCGTTCTGATTCGCTGAAATTCCTCGTAGTCAGAGAGTAAGAATCGTGAATGTTGCTCGGTGGTTTGAAATCTCAGGGTTTCTCTGGAAGCTGACCTGCCAGCATGAGCCGAAAGTAGGCAGAACGCCAGTAGGGATACCGTATGAAAGGTCCTCTTCTTGACAGGAGAAGAGCTCGGCGAAACGTCGGCGCCGTTTCCCGACGTACCGGTTCAGCAATCGTGGGCTTTGTGCAATTCCCTCAGGGACAATCTTGAGCAAATGTTGTACGGCAGAGAGTATCTTAGCTTACTTTCCATCTCCTGCTCGGTTACTTGCAGAATATTTAATTTAGCATCGCGTGGACCCACAGGGAGACGTCCCCGACTCGTGCTGGTAGGGCAACCCCAGTGCCAGCTGGTAACATCGGAAAAGAGTGCGATGTTTTGAAACGTTTGCCTTGCGAGGAGAAGGGCCGCCTCCCGTTAGGCAACTGAATTTTGTGACCGATTTCCACACCTCACACCCCCCCTACACACACTTTGAAGGAGGCGGTCCCATAGCCAATACAATCTAAAATGTGGATATATATTTTTTTAAATAATTTCTTACGGATATGAGGCTTGTGTGAGTGTTTAGCTTATCCTGTCCTTAATTCTGAACCCGCTGGCTGGTCTAGAAGAATGGTTGTGTGACAAAAACAGCATGAAATTTGTCCCTGTGCTGGATTTGTCCCGTGGTAAAGGAGTACGTCTGTTATTCCGGGTGTGAAAGATGTTTGATGAGTGTATTGCATTGTCAGAGCTGCTCTTGGTCTGATTACAAGCTGTGGGTTATGATTTAGAAATACATTCACCTACCATTTCTTACGATGTGTTTTTGGTTTTTATTTTTTCAAAGAAAGGGTGGCTTTTTCGTCGATCTCTTTGTGAGAGTATCAAATCAGGTGGCGGTAAATATGTATAAGCAGCTAGGCTACAGCGTGTACCGGACAGTATTAGAGTACTACTCTGCTAGCAGTGGAGAGCCAGATGAAGATGCATATGGTAAGTACGTGTTCTGCCTCCAATTGAATGGAAAGATTCTCATGTTGAGGGTTCCTGGGCTTGTTTGTGTGATTTTTTTAATTTTTTTTCTTTTTAATATGAAACAGGGTCAGATAATTGTTGATGAATGGGACTTTGTGTACTCCTTTAGGTAGCTTTTCATACTGAATCTTACATCAGTTACAAAACTTAATCTTGCAGTTTACACATTTTGTAGCATCTGTGGCAAAATCAACTACAAAGACAGCCGGCAAAGTTCCTACTGACTGGAAGAGGGGAAATATAACCCCCATTTTTAAGAAGGGAAAAAAAGAACACCCAGGGAACTACAGGCCGGTCAGTCTCACCTCTGTGCCTGGCAAGATCATGGAGCAGACCCTCCTGAAGACCATGCTCAGGCACATGGAAAATAACAAGGTGATTGGTGACAGCCAACACGGCTTCACTAAGGGCAAATCGTGCCTGACAAATTTGGTGGCCTTCTATGATGGGGTTACAGCATTGGTGTACAAGGGAAGAGCAACTGACATCATCTACCTGGACTCATGCAAGGCATTTGTCACTCTCCCGCACGACATCCTTGTCTCTAAATTGGAGAGACATGGATTCGATGGATGGACCACTCGGTGGATAAGGAGTTGGCTGGATGGTCGCACTCAAAGAGTTGTGGTCAACGGCTCAATGTCCAAGTGGAGACCAGTGACGAGTGGCGTTCCTCAGGGGTCGGTACTGGGACCGGCACTGTTCAACATCTTTGTCGGCGACATGGACAGTGGGATCGAGTGCACCCTCAGCAAGTTTGCTGACGACACCAAGCTGTGTGGTGTGGTCTACACGCTGGAGGGAAGGGATGCCATCCAGAGGGACCTTGACAGGCTGGAGAGGTGGGCCCGTGCAAACCGCATGGAGTTCAACAAGGCCAAGGTCAAGGTCCTGCACGTGGGTCGGCGCAATCCCAAGCACAACTATAGGCTGGGCGGGGAATGGATTGAGAGCAGCCCCGAGGAGAAGGACTTGGGGGTATTGATTGATGAGAAGCGCAACATGAGCCGGCAGTGTGCGCCTGCAGCCCAGAAAGCCAACCGTGTCCTGGACTGCATCAAAAGGGGTGTGACCAGCAGGTCGAGGGAGGTGATCCTGCCCCTCTACTCCGCTCTGGTGAGACTCCACCTGGAGTACTGCATCCTGCTCTGGGGGCCCCAGGACAGGAGAGACATAGAGCTGTTGGAGTGAGTCCAGAGGAGGGCCACGAAGCTGATCGGAGGGATGGAGCACCTCTGCTATGAGGACAGGCTGAGAGAGTTGGGATTGTTCAGTCTGGAGAAAAGGCGGCTCCGGGGAGATCTAATTGCGGCCTGCCAGTACCTGAAGGGGCCTACAGGAAAGATGGTGAGGGACTGTTTATCAGGGAGTGTAGTGACAGGACAAGGGGTAATGGGTTTAAGCTGAAGGAGGGTCAATTTAGATTAGATGTTAGAAAGAAATTCTTTACTGTTAGAGTGGTGAGGCACTGGCAGAGGTTGCCCAGAGAGGTTGTGGAGGCCCCATCCCTGGCAGTGTTCAAGGCCAGGTTGGATGGGGCTTTGGGCAACGTGGTCTAGTGGAGGGTGTCCCTGCCCGCAGCAGGGGGGTTGGAACTAGATGATCTTTAAGGTCCCTTCCAACCCAAACCATTCTATGCTTCTATGACATTTATCCTCTAGGTAAGCTGAAAATAAAAATGCGGTTTCTCACCTGATTTTTCTTTCGGAGGAATGCTCGGGCCCCCCCAGTGGCTGGTTTTTTTGCTAGCGTTATCGGGGGAGGGAATGGGGGCGCTTGCCTGGTTTCTTCCCCTAGCCAGGGACTTGAAACTTTGTTTTTCTGAGGTGTCTCGCTAGAAATTTACAAGTGTCGGTGGTCAACAGTGGCAGGGAATTGGGGGGTGTTTTCAATTTCAAAGGGAAGGAATGTGGAGGTGAAGTATGTTGATGTTAATTCTGTTACCAAAAGTGAAGTACCAGCCGCTTCCTCTTTCTGGACCTTCTCTCCTTTCGCCATCCTCCCCAAGGGTTACGTGGCCAGGCTGTGTATCTTGTCTGTTCTCGCACTCTTCCTTTGATACGCAGGAGCGCTGTGAAATAGAGGGGCTACGGACAGACACCTGCCGTTGTTGCAGATGCCTTAAATCGTGTATTTGTCCCTTTAGCCTGTTGTTTCCTTTCCGCTCAGGTGAGCTACGTGCAGCGTTAGGTTCCAGGTGAGAGCGGTGCCGCCGAACGACGCTCTTGGAGCGTGTGCGGAGGAGGGCGACCGAGATGGTGAGAGGTCTCCGAGGCGAGACTTCGGGGGAGTGGCCGAGGTCGCTTGGTTTGTTCGGCTTGGAGACGAGAAGGCTGAGAGGTGACCTCGTCGCAGTCTACGCCTTCCTCGAGGGGGACGGTGGAGGGGGAGGCGCTGACCTCCGCTCTCTCTGGGGACCAGCGATAGGGCCCACGGAAATGGGACGAAGCTGTGTGAGGGGAAGTTCTGACTGGACGTTGGGAAAAGGCTTTTTCACTGAGAGGGCGGTCAGTCACGGAACAGGCTCCCCAGGGAAGCGGTCGCAGCCAGTGAGCCCGTCAGGAGTTCGAGGAGGGTCTGGACGATGCTCTTAGTCGCACGGTTTAGTTTTAGGTGGTCCCGCGCGGAGCAGGGGCTTGGTCTCGGTGATCCTTATGGGTCCCTTCCAACTTGAGATACTCTATGATTCTGTGAAATCTTCTGGGTTAGAAATGACCTTATTGTAATAGAGAATTCCCTGAACGTGGCTTTGTGCAATGACTGTCGTCTTAGAATAGCTTTTTTTTTGTTGTTGTTTTGCCACAGATATGAGAAAAGCTCTGTCCAGAGATGCGGAGAAGAAATCAATTGTACCTTTGCCTCATCCTGTGAGACCGGAAGACATTGAGTAACTGTAAGTTGTGATTCTCAGGGAACTTAGCAAGAGTGTCGGGTTCTTTCTCCTCCCAGCCTCTAAGAACTTACATGAGTGATGAGAAATTTTAGGCTCAGTGTTTTTCCCCATGAGATACCAAAAAGCAACGTTGAGAAGCTTACTAATGCTGCTTCTATTGATAATGGTTGCGTACTCCTGCATTCACCCTATTATTTTTTTCTTTCAAATATTGGAAATTCAGAGACTAATAAAATGGAATTACCTCCTGTATGGTGTTTTCTTGGGTTTCTTTCAAACCAAAAATACCTGAAGTCAATAACAGTAAAACCCCTTCAAACGCATTTATTCATAACCAATGGAAATACTGTACAATACCCAAGAAACACAGCAGGGGAAGGCAATGTATTAATACTTGCATAGAAGATAAACCTGTTATACATAATGTAGAAATGCCTTTCCCCTCTTCTTGGCACAAGCATGGGACTGAACTGTTGTTTTGAAAAAGCCAGACAAGCAAAGCAGTCGAGGCTTTTTCTCCATTGTGAACCAGATTCAAGACCAATTCTATGTTCTGGGTACCTATACATACCTTAACATGCTGTGTCTGCTGAAGTAATTTCCAGTAAAGATTTCATGTTTTCTCATACTCCTCTTACTCAATTTCAAGGTCAACATAAGGTTTCTGAAGAACCTGCAAAAGAGAAGTCTCTCCTTATGTTCACAGCATCTTCAAACAACCCTATATCTGACACTGAGATAATGCAATTTATTTTTTTTAATGGAGAAGCATGGATAAATGTGGAATTTGCAGAAATGAAATTCAGGGATCAGAGAATTAATTGACTGTACAAGCTAGGATTAAGACTAAGCAATATCAAATCTTGTGCACATAACCTATTTAGCTTACTCCTGTAAGCATGTTTCTCGTCCATGTTTTATCTTGGGTTTTATAGTCCTGTGTACCCTGCCAAGAAACAGATGCTGACTTAGACGAGATACAGGCTAAGCCTCAATGGTAAGCAGTTATGTTCAAGATGGTAGATTATTTACATTTTAATTAGCCACACTGTGTAATAATTACTAGGGCTTGTTCCTGGTTTTCTTCCATCCTTATATCTGGCTTTCTGTCCCTTTTTTTCCTCTCGCTTTCTGTCCAATATCATTCCTCTTGTTGCGCTCTTGTTCTGTCTGCTCCTCATCCCTATCCCGTTCCCATCGCCGTTTTGCTCTTTCTTTTTTTTTCTTTTTAAAAAGCTTTCTGTGCCTTTGCTTTCACTTCCCCATTTCTCTGTCTTGTGCCATGTCCCATTTTTGAGGCCGTTGAAGAGATGTGAAGAGTGACAGGTGGTCAGATGCAGGTCCTCCAGCCTATCGCTATTTTTACCTTCTCTAGCTCTTTCTCCCAATCGGCATCTCTCTCTGTTTTACTCAATCCCTCTCCACTCTTCTCCATCCTACTTTTTTTCCTCTCCATATGTCCCACTCCCTGTCCCCATCTTTATCCTTCCTTCTGCCTCTCCTTTTTCTTTGTGCTTTTGTCCTGCTCCCCGACCCTGTTTCTTGCTCCATCTGACTGTCCTTTTCCTGGCACCTTTGTGTCTCTGCTCCTCGCCCCTGTCCTTCTCTCCCCTCTGCCCAGTCCTCGTCTCCCTCTTTTGTCTCTCTCTATCCCTCTGTCCTCCTCCTGCCTCTACCGCTCTGTCCTGCTCGCTGCCCCTCTTTTTCTCACTCTGCCCCGGCGTCCCGCTCCCCGGTCCTCTTTCCCTCTGTTGCTCTCTCCTTTTATCTGTCCTTCTCCCTGCTCCCCAGCCCGGTTCTCTCACGCTCCCGCTTCCTTTTTTTGGTCTCTGTTGCTCTGTCCTGCTCCCCGTGCCGCCGTTCCTCGCCGTACTTCTCGGTCCGGCTCCCTGCCCTTATTCTTTTTTCCTCCCTCTCCGTGGCGCTGCCCGCCCGGGGTCGTTTTCTGCCTCTCTGTCCCGCTCCCCGTCCTCGTTTGTCGGTCGCCGTCCCGCTGCCTCCTCTTCTCCCCGCTGCCTTTCTTCCTCTCTCCCTGCCGCTTCTTTCTCCCTCTCTGTCGGGCTCCCTGGCCCTGTCCTTTGCTCGCCGTCCCTTTCCCTGCCTCGTGCTTTCTCGCTCCCCATCCAGCTGGCTGCCACTTTTCTCCTCTCTTCTAGCGTCCTGCAGCCAGCTCCTCGGTTTGGGCGGCGGCCTCCGCCTCTGCACGGCAGCCCAGCTCTCCAGGAGCCCGACGGACCGACCGTCCGTTCCATGCTGGACCGGCGAGCGCGGCTCTGGGTAGGACAGCCGAGGTGCCCCAGGGCCGGGCCCCGTGCCCCGGTGCGGAGAGTCGCTCCCGGGATTGGGTCCGCGCGTGACCGAATAAAGGCTTGCGGTCTCTTTTGCCCTCCAGGCTGTGTTTGCGCTTCCTTTGCACGCGGTGAGGGGCTGTGATGGAGGGCAGGGGAGGAGGTCAGGTGATGGCCCCCTGTTCCTGCTGGGCTCCAGCTGTGGGTTGGGGCTGGAGGAGCCCCAGGTGCGGGCAGTGAGGTTGATGGCCACGGCCCCTCCCGGTAAGGGGCTGCCGGCCTGCAGGGGCTGCTGTGAGCCAAGGGAGGAGTGGAGGCGTCGCTGGGCTGCGGCTGCACGGAGGGAGAAGGTGAGCGGGGCAGAGGGATGGGCGCGCGAGTCCTGGGGAAAGCCCCGAGGAGGGGTGGGGGGGCGGCAGGGTCCGTGTCACAGAGGGGAGGGGGGCTGCCCGGAGCCGACGGGCGTCCGAGTCAGAGGTGGCTGCGGGGGGGTCCGGGACGGTGTCCCCGCAGGGTCGGGAAGCACGGAAGGCTGCCTCCCGCGGCATATATGGAGCTGTAGTCTCACGGCTGATACACAGCGTTTGCCAGTGCGTGCCGGCAGGTGTCATTTCCCCCTTTGGAACAGGCACTGTCTGCCTCTCACCTCAACAAACATGCTCTAGATCTGGTTATCCCACACAGCTGCTCCCAGCTCCAGCACCTCCCCCATAGCCACAGACTCTGCCCAACCCTGTCTTCATGTCAGCAAGCTGGCCCTCAAAGGTACTTTATTGCACCATAAATGCTGGTGTCATTAGCATCAGTTTGGAGAAAACAGTGGCGTCTCCAAAAGCTCCTCCAGAAGAAGAGGTTGCTGCTTCAGGAGAGCTACAGTTGTCACTGTGGATAAGAGTTGCTGGTTGTTTCCCTCTCCCAGAGGCAGCGGTGAGGGCTCAGTTGTCAGTTCCTCTCTGGGGATGTTGTTTGCTGCTACAACCTGTAAACAAACTGGCTTGAAGTGGCCAGAAGCATTAAATGTAGTACTCTGGGACATTAGAAACACATCGAGGCAACCAGTGGGTGTATCTCCAGTAGAAGTTTTATTTGGGAGAATTTTAGCAGTACCTGGAACTTACATTCCAGCAAAAACAAGCCTTTTGGATGGAGATGAACAGGTAACTCAATATTTGTTTTATTTGCAAAATTCTTTTTTTTTGCAATTACAAAATCATGCTTATTGGTATCAAGGGATAACACCTGAAATTCAGGTACACAATATTCAACCAGGGGATAAAATGTATATACAGAATTTTAAATGGAAAAAATAGATTTGAGCCCAAATGACAAGGACTTTACATGGTGTTATTAACCTCCTTTTATGCTGTAAAGGTACAAGGAAAAGAGACATGAATCCATCACTCACGTGCATAAAGATTCCCCGACAGAATGAAAACCAACGCGCCGCTGTATTTGCCGATACCTTGCGGACAAAGTTCATCCTGCAATACAGATATGTACTGTATTGGGTCTGGCTGAGATGGAGTTAATTCTCCCCACAGCAGCCCTCATGGTGCTGTGCTGTGTATTGGTAGCTAGCAAACTGTTGATAACACACCAGTGTTTTGGCTACTCCTGAGCAGTGCCAGCACACAGCAAGGCTGTCTTTCCAACATTTCTTTTTCCCCAGCAGCAGGCTGGGGGTGGGCAAGATCTTGGGAGGGGACACAGGTAGGACAGCTGACCCAAACTGACCAAAGGGATATTCCATACCATATGACGTCATGCTCAGCAGTAAGAAACTGAGAATAGGGGAGGAACAGGGCAGGGGCATTCATTGGTTTTTTTTTTTTTTACATTGTTTGTCTTCTGGAGTAAGGGGCACACTTACTGAAGCCCTACTTCCCAGGAAGTGGCCGGACATCGCCTGCTGATGGGAAGTAGAGAATAATCTTTGCTTTTTGCTTTGCTTCCGCGCACGGCTTTTCGCTTTAGCTACATTAAACTGCCTTTATCTCGACCCACAAGTTTGGGGTTGTTTTTCTCCATCTTCCTTTCTCCCCTCCCTGCCTTGCTGAGGAGGCGAGTGATAGAGTGGCTCTGGTGGGCACCTGGTCCCCAGCCAGCATCAACCCACCACATGTACTTACAAATGGCACCATAATACAATATAGTAGTACTAGTGTCCGGGAGCAAACCTTTTGTAAAGTTTGGGGAGCTAAGAATGCAAAAGGGGAAAATATTGTAGTAGATAGTGATACTGAGATTGTATGGAATCCTTTTTTTAATCCTGATGTTTTTCTAGAATTTTGTGTTGGATTTGTGACGGAAGATCTTGAGAATGGAAAGGAACCATTAAGAAGTTATACATGGAATATGTACCCATATCACACATACGAGCCGCAAACAGGAACGGGAACCTGGTGCGTCAGCCATCATTTATGGGTAATGACAGATGGTAAACACAATGATTGGTGTTGTCTCAATTTGAATCTGACAAGTCCATTCTTTTTTGTAACGTATTACGTTATCAAAGGTAGGCTTAGGAATTTTCCAGTAGCACACGATTATGATTTTCCATGGGGTTTTCAAGCCGGCATTTCTAATACTGACAAAATAACGACCAAATCTAGATCAAGTAAATGAAGTTTAACTTTTTGGTTAAATAACACTCACGTTTCTTTAATGAAGTCCTTTGCGAAGCATCTGAATTTTACTCAATGTCGGCTTTGTGCATCTTTACCGAAATCTGTAGATCGTGGATTTGAATTAATTGGTATTCCAAAGGATTCAGTTTGGGAAAAGTTTTGGAGAAATACCTCTATAATTACTAAATATGAAGAGCAAATATAAAACATCAAAATTCCTCCTTTAGATGAATATCATAACATCCTCTGCGTAGAGAGACGTTACCCCCCAGAGTCGGACTCGGCAGTTTTGTCTTAACCACGCTTTTGTGGCAAGTCGGACTAAATGTAACACAACTAATCATATTAAATCTCGCTCGAGCTGGGCCCAGAGGGAACCAAAGGCATCGGGAGTATTTCGGTCGTGTAGCGACAAAGCTTATAAAGCACTTGCGCCACATCGGGGAGGAATTTGCACTCTAGGATCGGTAACTGGATTTACAAATGCTCCCTAAAACTATAGAAGTTCCAATCTGGCATCACACCTTTTTAACTCCTGTTAAAAGGACCAATAACCCATTAATAGAAAAGCCCTCAGAATTTCATTTTTTTCTCCAATGGTTCGTACCATTTTTAGGAGCGAGTGAACTGGAAAAAGCAATTTTAAACATATCAGGAGAAATTGAAAAATCGGCAAACTATACCGCTCGTGGGTTAACCACCTTGCAAATTGAAATTGCAGAACTCTCAACGATTACCCTACGAAATCGTACGGCCTTAGATATGATGTTAGCATCACAAGGTGGAGTTTGCACAACGCTAAATGCGAGTCATTGCACGTGTATAGATCATTCAGGGGAATTATTGACTGACGTACATAAAATCTGGGAAATTAATTCTCAAATGCGACAAGTACAAAAAGACAATACATCTCGGGGTTTTACCGATACCGTGTCGGGGTGAACTTCTCAGGTTCCCGATCTATCTGCGTGGCTTAAAAAGGTGCCTGCTGTAGCAGCCTTAGCAATCATAGGGATTGTATGTGTAATAGTGATTTTTCAATGTTGTATCACCTGTTTTTCTAGTATAGTAGCAAAATTGCAAGTAGCTTGGAGATATAAATAATTGCAGGGATGCAATGAAAACAAACGGAGGGAACTGTAAAAGATATAGAAGCTTAGCTAGAACAAAACTTTTGTTAACTAGAAAGCTGCTTAAGGCCTAGAACTGTTTCAAAGCCTATAATCGTGGGAAAGGGGTTTCTAACCAAGGTAATAGATAATGAAGCTAACTGACCACAGCAAGGTACAATGCTGCTACGTTCCACGTACAGTCCCTACCCAACCGGACAATAGGCCCGGGAATATTAATCTTATGAAGTTGTTACGGACAGGCATATCCATGGCAAGGATACTGCGCACGCCTGCAAGAAGAAGAGGCTCATCTGGCAAACACGGGTGTGCGACCGCCGCTGACCACCAGAGACCCCTGAGTCGGACCACCGACTCAAATCACTGAGCAGGCGTGACGGGGAGGAGAATATGGAAGTGGATTCCAAGGAATGATTATCATAGGACTGCCTTTTCTTGGAAAAATGATGAATATGTATATTTTGGTTCTATATAACCTGTGCATTGGTAATCACCTGGCACGCACGTTCGGTGGAGCCGTTTTCCCCGTGCATCCGGCGCCGTAATAAAGCAAACCTAGGGTAACTCACATCTGGTAGATTTAACAAGTCTGTTTCCCTCTCCCTATTTTTTATTCCTCCCTCTGTACCCAGTCACTTTTTAAAGTTTTATGTTTCCTTCTACTCATCTCCCTGTCCCTTTTTTAATATTTCTGTGTTGCTTGTATCCCATCAGTTTTTAAATTTTCTTTCCACATTGTCCTCTACGCATCTTCCCATCCCTATGTTTTATTTCTTGTACTCAGTTGCTTTTTAAAATTCCTTCTACGTCTGTCTCCCTTTCTTGATTTTAAATTGTTTTCTATGTTTCTTGTAGTCCATTGCTATGTAATTTCTCTTTCAACAACTCCCTTTATCCGTGTGCCTTTCCCTAAATTTTAATTCATCCTTTTCTTCTGTATACCCCACCACTTTTTAAATTTTCTTTCCATGTTTCCTTCTATTCTCATCCCCATTCCTACCTTTTTCTTCTTTCTCACATTTCTTGTAGCCTATCGCTTTTAAAATTTCTACATCTCCCTCTATCCGATGCCCCGTCTCTATTTTTTAATTCCTCCTTGTCTGCCCTCTACACGGTCGCTTTAAACATTTTCAACGTCTCCATTTATTTAGTTTCCCATACTCGGTCCATTTTTTTGTCGCATACCTCATCAATTTTTACTTTTGCGCACGTGCTATTTTCCCCCCTTCTTAGTTATTTTATTCTCATCTTTCCTTAAAGCTGTCGCACTTAAAATTTTCTTTCTACATCTAAGTTTATTTGCTGTGATGTCCCTATTTTTTGTTTTCCCGTCTGCCCTATACCTCATCGCTTTTAAAATTTTTTCAATGTCTGCTTTAACCAGTTCTGCCTTATTTGTTTCTCCTCTGTACTGTACCCCTTCGCTTTTGAAATTTTCTTCCTACGTCTCTCCATATTTTTCTCCCTAGTCTTATTCTGTAACTTTTCCTTTTCTTTCCTTAATGCCTCTGCTTTTATCATTTGCTTCCTCTGTGTGTTTCCATCACCCTACCCTTATTTTATTTTTTCATGTCTTTCCTTAATGCCTTTGCTTTTTAAATTTTCTATGTCTACTTTAATCCGTTCACTGTCTTCATTTTTAAATTTTTTCCCATTTGTTCTAAACACCATCGCTTTTTCCATTTTCATTCCACATCTGCTTTTATCAAGCTCCCTATCCATATTTTTAAATTTATTGCCATCATGTACCCTGTCGCTTCTTAAATCATATTTCCTTGTCAGCATCTATTTTTTACCATATCCTCATTTTAAAATTTTTTCTTGCCTGGCTTAATGCCATCCCATATTATGTTTTCTTTCTGTGACAACCTTTATGTTGACATCTGGGGTTTTTTATTGTTTTCTTGTCTTTCCCTTACTCCATCGCTCTCCAAATTTTCTGTTTAAGTCTCTATGTATCTAGCTTTCCGTCCCATTTTTAATTTTCCTCCCGCATTTCCCATACCGCAACTTTTAAAATTTCATTTCTGCACATGCCAGTTTTGGACAGGATAGGGTCAGTTTCCTTCACGGTAGCTGGTACGGGGTTACGTTTCGGATTCGTGCCAAAAAACAGCGTCCATACTACAGCGGCATGTTAATTATCGCCAATATTTTGTTAATAGCATGTTAATATCGCTGACATTTTGTTCTAGCTACTTGCCTGTTCATAAGGGCATTTATGTAGAGTTTCTGATGCATATTTCTAATTTTCCATGGTTTTCGGGCACTTTCTCTCCTTTGGGACTCATCTAGTTCTGTTTTAAGGGAGTCAGTTGGAGAGACCGTCGAGGTTCATTGACAACTTACAGTAAGTAATTTACTCTTCAGCCAGATATATTTTTGAGAAGGGATTCTCACAGGATCTAGTCTGGCTTTGTCATTCGGTCTTATCCTGAACATAGTTCTGGTAGAAATTAGGCAGTATGTGCGGTCTCGCTCAAAACGATGCGTTAGCCCAGAGCATTTTGGGGTTTTTACAGCAAACTAACAGACATAATTTTCAACAACAATATTGTCATCACATTTAATTAACTACTTTCCCACACAATTTAGTATACCATTTATCTTTTTCTGTATATAGCCCAGAAAAATCAAAACTAATTACATACCCGGTCACATTACCAATACAATCAATGGAGTTGCAGCAAAAGAGCAGGTATCGCCATTTCCGGCAAGAGCTATTTTCTCTATTTGGCGCTTAACATGCCCTAAACTCAAGACACATAAAAAAATCTACTGCAGCTCCTCCAGCCGCTTTTAAGCCTGGTGGTAGTTGGCCCCTCCCCTTTCCCAGGGGATGGTGGGAAGGATGGTGGGCGGGGCCCAGGGTATATGAACCGCAGGCCGCTGCTAGGGACCTCAATCTGTTTCCAGGCTTCTCTGGTATCAGTGCTGTGCTGGTCCTTCTATCAATGGCAGCTTTAGCATCAGTTTAGCTCTTTGGGTAGATGTATCGGAGATAAAAGCCTTGAGACCCGTCAAGGTTAAGCAGTGTATTTAAAAGAAAGTATGCTTTATGCAGATTTGGAGGCTTTTTTCATTTATGATTTTTCAGGTCAGTATTTTTGTATTGAGTATTCAGAGGTTTGTAAGATCATTTAATAACATGTATTTCTTTTTTTTTTCCTAGGTTTGTTGCATTTTACTGGAATTCCTGACTTTACAGAAGATGCAACCTTGGATTTTTCTCCAGTTTTCCTGTAAGCTATGTAAGTTGCCAGTAGTATTTCTCTTAATAGGACCAATGATGAGATTATCTAGCGGGGTTTAGGGTAAGCATCTTGCGTGTATTTGTTCACGTGGCTTTAGCATTTCTCAAGAAAGCAGCAGGCATGTAAGGTATAGCATCTTTCAGGTGATGGGATGACTTGCTGCTTTTCCTGATTGCCCATGGAGTACTGCGTTGTTTCTAGAACCTTTGTGGCTCGCTACAGGCTTCTTGTAGATTATAAGCATTGGGACTCTGTTGATTTTGCAGGCCCATAGCTTGCAGGAAGACAGAAGGCAAGAGTTGCCTGCAGAACACAGGGTAAGGCTTCGAGGAGCGGCCGACATGGGCGGTTCGGGGGTGCGAATACAAGGAAAGAGCTGTCAGGAAGGAGTGGGGTTCCTTCTCAGAGTTCAGGAGAAGAGAAGGAGTTTCTAAAGTTTTGGGACCAAGGGACAGTTGTGAAAGAGGAGGGCTCATCACCTGTTCTCAGATAAGTTTTACCATTGGATTTGGGTGCCACCGAGGTCTCTTCTAGCTCAGTCTCATCGCAGCCAACCAGAGGTACAACAATACCGAGATGTGTGGTATAAGCTGTCCGGCCCTCAGCACGGCCACAAGCGGAGCCGAAAGTCAGAAGAGTCTCATCTTGCAAAGCATGGGGTAGGTCAAAGTATACCCTCCTGAACCCGAAAGTCTCTGCTTCCCTGTACCTTCTGCTGTCTTTATTCCCTGACTTAATTTTTGCATCAATCCCTTCACCGTCCATCTGGATGTCACAGTTACTTAGAGACACGGACTAGGCACTTATTTCCAGCACAGGCTCGAGCGACTGTATTCCATGGAATTTCATGGTGAAGAGGATGCATATCACCTGTGCTCATAACAATCTCCAGCCAGGGGTCTGTCTTTTATCATGGTCCTGACACACAAGCTGTTTCTATTTTCACCTTCTTTGGTAAGTGAACGATGAGGCTTGCAGTAGTACCGGTCACGGCAGTTATGTTCTGTTGTTCTTGGAAGCATTTAAGGTTAGTGTAGAGGAGAGGGCTGTCTGGGAGCAGTCCCATTTGGGCAGGCAAAGGGAGCGGGTCGCTCATCAGCACGATGCTAGACCGGGCAAGGCAGTTCCAGCCTGTTATGTTTGTGTGTCTCGTCCTCTTCGTCTCAGCCCTTCCTTGGGTCTCAACGCCCTCTTTGCGCTCAAGAGGCACGGCGTGCTTCTCGGTTGCCATCCCTAGGCTCTCGGATGCCTTCGCTCATCGGCATCGCGCCAGTCGGGCGCTTCTTTTTTCGCCTAGCGAGCTTACGGCGTGGATCGTTCTTGTGTCTCGGAAGCTTCTGGCGGGTCATCTTTTTGCAGCCTAGTGCTAGGCTGATCGGGAGCTCTGCTCTCCAACCATTCCTTTTCAGGGACCAAGGCTTCTTCCCTGCATTGTTACATTCTTAGGTCTTGAAGAGAGGCTTCTTGCTGCATCCCTCACCTCGGTTTTGACAGTAACTTCTTAAAACGGGCCATCTCCATCCATTCTTTTCTGGCGTTGCCACAGAGCTTCCTCGCCTGGGCGTCGTGCCCTGTAGGTCGCCTTGCTCGGCAGCCTCTCTGGTCCGGGAATCCTTTTTCTCGCTGAGAGTTTTCTCTCATTTGTGAATCATGTTTGTAGCGTTCTGTGTAGTCTTGGTCCGTGTGTGTGTCTTGGGTGTGGAGCTGCTTTGCCTGGGTTGTTGAGTCAGAGTTGGGTGGAATAGCAATAAGGGTACAGTTAGTGTGTCAATACGGCCAGACTGCTTGGGCAAAGGTAGCATAGTTGCCTTGGGTCGAGCAGCTGTCAGCAGGCCGTATGGAGCATCATTTCCATAGTGTGCTGTGGAGATGATGGGAGTCCCCTGGGAGGGGCAGTTAGGGGTACTGAAAGCAGATTGAACCTCCAAAGTGTCAAAGGCTTGTCTGTTTGGGGGTGTCTTTTAATGGGGGTGTGTAGTTTGGGCTCTGGATGGTATTCCTAAATGGAAACAAGAGCTCTGGAGTTGTTTGGCTCTCACTCAGCATCTGGGTGATGTGTTTAATTATTTTGGGGTTTTTTCAGATGCACAGAGACAAGATGCACACCAAAGAGCAGCAGGGGAGTGGAGCGCCCCATAAGAAGGTCGGTCGGCCAGTGGCGTCAGAGGGAAGACGTGACTGGTGGCTATATGACTCCATTAAGACTTCTGGGATTTTTTTTGAAGGTGCAAAGCTGGATATTGGCCCCATAGTATATGGACACAGGAGATGACTCGGGCCAGGTGAGCAGTGACTAGCGGGCAGAAGTACAGCAGTTATTTTTCAGGTGTTGCATTGCTGGTTAACATTCAGGTATCCTTTGTTTATTTTTCCTAGGTGTGGCGCAAGGATGGCAGCCCAATATGGTGGAGGCCAAGTGAGCGAGCGGCTAAGGTCAAGGAGGGGGAGGTAGGAATCAGTGCGGGTAAGCCACAGTTTTGGGCAGTGTCTCAGCATGTGCCTCGTGCTGTTTTCTTTTTTTTGCAGGTGCCGTAGGGAGCCTCGGAGGGGAGAAGCCATGTGCTGACGAGCGGTCTGAGAAGGTGAGTCATTTGTCAGTGTCTAATAGCACAGCACTATACAGCAACTTGTTTGAGCATTTCGCTCTGGTTTTGTGGGTGCTGTGCCGCCACCTTTGGAACCGGATGCCCATTTGAGGTGAGCCGGAGGAACGGCGAGGGCGATCGTGGGAGCGGTGACTCCTCACCAACGTAGGAGTTATTTTGTGTCTCTTGGTGTCTTAGGTGCCACGAGCAAGGACTGCCGCCGTGTCTGTCTTTGGATGGAGCAGGTGAGTGGAAAGGCAGAGCTATTTTGAGGAGGGGGGTGTTGTGGACAAGGTTGGCGTTGGCTGGTGCAATGCTGACTGACGGCACTGCTTTGGTGGTTTTTGTTTGTTTTTACTGTAGATGACGAAGAGGCACCGGGCAACTGCCAGAACATCCCAGTTAGCCGACATGCAACGTGCACGTTGTTTGTCGTGGATGGTTTGAGATTCCCCGGCTCTCTGCAAGCTAAGTTGAGGGACCGTGGCTGGGGAGGGAACGGGCTGAGGAGGGGGCAAGTTCGGGGGTTGCAGGGGAGGGGTTTTATGGTTAGCGCAGGGGAGAGGGCCATCTGGGAGGAGGCCTATTTGGGTAGGCAAAGGGAGCGGGTTGCTCGTCAGCACGATGCTAGACTGGGCAGGGCAGTTCCAGCCTGTGTTTGCAGTGTTGTGTGTCTTGTGTGTGTCTTAGCCCTTCCTCGGGTTTCAACGCCCTTTTTGCGCTCAAGGGGCAAAGCATGCTTCTCGGTTGCTATCCCTAGGCTCTCGGATGCCTTCACTCATCAGTGTAGCGCCAGTCGGGTGCTTCTTTGTTCGCCTAGCAAGCTTACGGCGTGGATCATTCTTGCATCTCGGAAGCTTCCGGCAGGTCCTGTTTCTGCAGCCTAGTCCTAGGCTGCATCGGGAGCTCTGCTCTCCAGCTGTCCATTCTCAGGGACCGGGGCTTCTTCCCTGCATCCTTACGTTCTTAAGGTCTCGAAGACAGGCTTCTTGCTGCATCCATCATCTCAGTTTTGACCATACCTTCTTATAACGGGGCCATCTCCATCCATTCTTTTCTGGCTTTGCCACGGAGCTTCCTCGCCTGGGTGTCGTGCCCTGTAGGTCGCCTTGCTCGGCAGCCTCTCCGGTCCGGGCATCCTTCTTCTTGCTGAGAGTTTTCTCTCACTTGTGAGTCGTGTTGTTGAGGTCCGTGTAATCTTGGTCCCTGTATGTGTGTGTCTTGGGTGTGGAGCTGCTCTGCCCAGGGTCGTTGAGTCCACGGTTAGGTGGAATGGCAATAAGAGTGTACAGTTAGTGTGTCAGTATGGCCAGTCTGGAATTGTTTGGCTCTCATTCAGCATCTGACTGACTTGTTTCATTATTTGGGTTTTTTCAGATGCAGAGAGGGAAGATGTGCACCAAAGAGCAGCACGGGAGGGGAGCAGACCGCTGTAAGAAGGTGGGTCAGCCAGTGGAGTCAGAGGGAAGATGTGGCTGGTGCCTATATGACTACATTCAGATTTTTTTATTTTGAAGGTGTGAAGCTGGATATTGGCCCCATAGTATATGGATATGGGAGGTGCCTGCAGCCAGGTGAGCAGTGACTAGCGGGCTGAAGTATAGCTGTTGTCTTTCTGGTGTTGCATTGCTCATTAAGATATAGGTATTGGTTCTTTATTTTTCCTAGGTGGGGCACAAGGATGGCAGCCTAAAATGACGGAGGCCAGGTGAGCAAGCATCTGAGGTAAAGGATGGGGAGGTAGGAATCGGTGCGGTTGGTGGTTTTCGGCAGCATCTCAGCATGTGCCTCTTGCTTTGTTTTTTGCAGGTGCCGCAGGGAGCCTCGGAGGGGCGAAGCCGCATGCCGACAAGCAGCCTGAGAAGGTGAGGCACTTGTCAGTGTCTAACAGCAAAGCACTATATGGCACCTAGTTTGAGTGTTTCCCTCTGGTTTTGCAGGCGCCGTGCGGCCACCCCTTTGAAACTGGATGCACATTTGAGGTGAGCCGGAGGAATGGCAAGGGCGATCGTGGGAACGGTGACTTTTCACAAACATAGGAGTAATTTTGTGTCTCTTGGTGTCTTAGGTGCCACAAGCGAGGACAGCTGCTGTGTCGGTCTCTGGACTGAGCAGGTGAGCGGAAAGTCACGGTGCTTCTGAGGGAGGTGTTGTGGGAGAGGTCGGTGTTGACCATTGCGATGCTGACTGACGGCACTGTTTTGTTTGGTTTGGTCATTTTTTTACTGTAGGTGAAGAGGGTCCAGATGACTGCAAGAACATCCCAGTTAGCTGATGCGTTATGTGCGTGTTCTTTATCGTGGATTGATTCAGATCCTCGGCCCTCTAAAAGCTAAGTTGAGGGACTGTGGCCAGGGAGGGAGCAGGCTGAGGAGGGGGCAAGTTCAGGGGTTGCAGGGGAGATGTTTTGCAGTTAGTGTAGGAGCAAGAGCTGTCTGGGAGCAGTCCCCTTGGGTGGCCAAAGGGAGCGGGTTACTTGCCAACACAATACTAGGCTGTGCTGGGCAGGGTAGTTCTAGCCTGTGTCTGTGGTATGTTTATTGTGTGTCTTGTCTTGTGTGTCTTAGCCCTTCCTTGGGTCTCAATGTCCTCTTTGTGCTCAAGGGGCACGGCATGCTTCTCGAGAGCCATCCCTAGAGTCTCAAATGCCTGTACTCATGGGCATAGTGCCAATCAGGTGCTGCTTTTCTTGCATAGCAAGCTCAGATAGCGGATCGGTCTTGTGTCTTGAAGTTTCCAGTGGGTCCTTTTTGTAGCCTCATCGGGCTCTGCTCTCCAGCCATCCCTTTTCAGGGACTGGGGCTTCTTCCCTGCATCCTTACATTCGTATGTCTTGAGGATCGGCTTCTTCACGCATCTGCCATCTCGATTTTGACAGTAACTTCTTATAATGGGCCATCACAGTCCATTCTTTTCTGCGGTTGCCATAGAACGTTCTTGTCAGGGCATTGCGCCGTATAGGTGGTCTTGCTCAGCAGCCTCTCTGGTCTGGGAGTCCTTCTTGCTGAGAGTTTTCTCTCATCTTTGAGTCGCATTGTTCGCGTTCTGTGTAGCGTTGGTCTCTGTGTGTGTGGAGCTCCTCTGGGCGTGGAGCTCCTCTGCCTGGGGGGTGTCGAGTCAGGGTTAGGTGGAATAGCACTAAGAGTTTGTGGCTAGTAGGTTGATGTGCCCAGACTGCTTGGGCAAAGGTTGTCTAGTCTCCTCAGATCAAGTAGCCGTTGGCAGGCTGCATGGAGCGTCGTTTCCATAGTGTTCTGTGGAGATGACTACAGGAGCCGCCTGGGAGGGGGTGTTTGGGGGTGGTGAAAGCAGATTGACTCTCACAGGTGTCAAAGGCCTGTCTGTGTGGGGCTTAAGGTGTGGGGGTGTTTTTTAATGGCGGTCTGTAATTGGGCTCTGGATGGTATTCCTAAATGGGAATAAGAGCTCTGGAATTGTTCAGCTATCACTCAGCATCCAGGTGACTTGTTTAGTAATTTGGGGTTCTTTTTTTTTTTTGTCAGATGTAGACAGACAAGATACGCACCAAAGAGCGGCAGAGGAGGCGAGCAGAACACCATAAGGAGGTGGGTCGGCCGGTGGTGTCGGAGGGAAGATGTGGCTGGTGGCTATATGACTACATTCAGATTTGTGTATATGGCTTTCTTTATTCTGAAGGTGTGAAGCAATGAGCGAAGCAGTGCATCAGTGCTGGAGCTGACTCGGGCCAGGTGAGCAGTGACTAGTGGGCTGAAGTAGCAGTTACTTTTCAGGTGTAGCATTGCTGGCTCAGTTAAAGGTATCCTTTTGTGTTTTCCAGGTGGGGTGTCAGCATGGCAACATGGAAATAGCAGAGGTGGTGAGGACGAGTGGCTGAGGTAAAGGAGGGGGAGGTAGGAGTTGGTGTGGGCAGACTACAGTTTTGGGTACTGTCTCAGCATGTGCCTTCTGCTTTGTGTTTGGCAGGTGCCACAGGGAGCCTTGGAGGAGCTAAGCTGCATGCCGATGAGCAGTCTGAGAAGGTGAGGCGGTTGTCAGTGTCTAAAAGCAGAGCACTGTATGGCACCTAGTTTAAGCGTTTGCTTCTGGTTTAGCAGGTGCTGCGTGGCCACATTCGGAACTGGGTGCCCGTTTGAGGTGAGCTGGAAGAATAGCAAGGGCAATCACGGGAGCGGTGACCTCTCAGAATTGTAGGAGTAATTTTGTGTCTCTTGGCGTCTTAGGTGCCACAAGCGAGGACAGCTGCAGTGTGTGTCTCTGGAACGAGCGGGTGAGTGGAAAGCCATGGTCCTTCTGAGGAGCGGGGGGTGTTGTAGGAGAGCTTGGCATTGACTGGTGCAATGGTGACTGATGTCACTGTTTGTTTTGAGTTTTTTATTGTAGATGATGAACAGGAACCAGATGACTGCAGGAACGTCCCAGTTAGCCGATGTGTGACGTACAGATTGATTGTTCTGGATGGTTCTAGATCCCCGACCCTCTGCAAGCTAAGTTGAGGGGCTGTGGCCAGGGAGGGAGTGGTCTGAGGAGGGGGCAAGTTTGGGGGTTGCAGGGGAGGGGTTTTGTGGGTAGCATAGGGGAGAGGGCTGTCTGGGAGCAGCCCCCTGCCTTGGGTGGCCAAAGGGAGCGGGTTACTCATCATCACCATGCTAGACTGTGCCAGGCAGGGCAGTTCCAGCCTGTGTCGGAGTTGTGTGTCTTGTCTTGTGTGTCTTAGCCTTTCCTCTGGTCTCAACACCCTCTTTGCGCTCAAGGGGCACGGCATGCTTCTCGAGAGCCATCCCTAGAGTCTCAAATGCCTGTACTCATGGGCATAGTGCCAATCAGGTGCTGCTTTTCTTGCATAGCAAGCTCAGATAGCGGATCGGTCTTGTGTCTTGAAGTTTCCAGTGGGTCCTTTTTGTAGCCTCATCGGGCTCTGCTCTCCAGCCATCCCTTTTCAGGGACTGGGGCTTCTTCCCTGCATCCTTACATTCGTAGGTCTTGAGGATCGGCTTCTTCACGCATCTGCCATCTTGGTTTTGACAGTAACTTCTTATAATGGGCCATCACAGTCCATTCTTTTCTGCGGTTGCCATAGAACGTCCTTGTCAGGGCATTGTGCCCTGTAGGTGGTCTTGCTCAGCAGCCTCTCTGGTCTGGGAGTCCTTCTTGCTGAGAGTTTTCTCTCATCTTTGAGTCGCGTTGTTCGCGTTCTGTGTAGCGTTGGTCTCTGTGTGTGTGTGTTGGGCGTGGAGCTCCTCTGCCTGGGGGTGTCGAGTCAGGGTTAGGTGGAATAGCACTAAGAGTTTGTGGCTAGTAGGTTGATGTGCCCAGACCGCTTGGGCAAAGGTTGTGTAGTCTCCTCAGATCAAGTAGCCGTTGGCAGGCTGCATGGAGCGTCATTTCCATAGTGTTCTGTGGAGATGACTACAGGAGCTGCCTGGGAGGGGGTGTTTGGGGGTGGTGAAAGCAGATTGACTCTCACAGGTGTCAAAGGCCTGTCTGTGTGGGGCTTAAGGTGTGGGGGTGTTTTTTAATGGCGGTCTGTAATTGGGCTCTGGATGGTATTCCTAAATGGGAATAAGAGCTCTGGAATTGTTCAGCTATCACTCAGCATCCAGGTGACTTGTTTAGTAATTTGGGGTTCTTTTTTTTTTTGTCAGATGTAGACAGACAAGATACGCACCAAAGAGCGGCAGAGGAGGCGAGCAGAATGCCGTAAGAAGGTGGGTCGGCCGGTGGTGTCGGAGGGAAGATGTGGCTGGTGGCTATGTGACTACATTCAGATTTGTGTATATGGCTTTCTTTATTCTGAAGGTGTGAAGCAATGAGCGAAGCAGTGCATCAGTGCTGGAGCTGACTCGGGCCAGGTGAGCAGTGACTAGTGGGCTGAAGTAGCAGTTACTTTTCAGGTGTAGCATTGCTGGCTCAGTTAAAGGTATCCTTTTGTGTTTTCCAGGTGGGGCGCAAGCATCAGCCTGGCAATGCGTAAATGGCAGAGGGGGCAAGGATGAGCAGCAGAGGTAAAGGAATGGAAGAAGGGAAGCGCTGCGGGCAGGCTGTGGTTTTGGGCACTTGTGGGATGCTGGACTTGTCCAGGCTTGTTGGTGCCAAATACAGGGCCATTATGAGCCAGCAGAAGGGGCCCTGGGGGAGTCCAGCTTGGGCAAGAGCAGGGATTGAGCAACTTGCTCATCTTGTACTGATAAGCGCTGGACCTGAACAGGGGCAGGAGATGAGCAATTTGTTCATGTTAACAGATGCGGTGCCTGACGGGTCTGCTCCTCAATCAACTAACTGACGCCTGGGGTGAGGGGGAGCCTTCACAACTCGATATTACTTTGGTAAAATTAAACAGACCACTGCTCCTCTACACTGAACACCTTTGTTCTCCGCCACTTCCCCTGCCCCAGCCCCGATCAACTGCACAACAAGCTTTGTTAAGGGCCAATCGGCACACAATACCTGGCTTAGTCCCACCTTGCCAAAAGTATAAATCTGGCATTTAGAATCATCTTTTTTGAGGATGAGAACTCCAACTATCTGGACAGGTTGACGGGCCTGGATCTGTCTCTCTCCTCCCCAAGCAGGGACGCCTCTTTGGTAAGAGTTGCGCCTCCAGTTATGTCAGATGTTAGGCTGGGGAAAAACTATCATTAACAAAAGCACTGAACTATTAACTTGAGCTCAAAATTGTTGCAGTAAGTGCATTTATCAATGGCAGTTCTGAACTTTTTATATCTGTCGCCTCAATATATTACCTATTTTCTTTTCAACTTTGCAAAACTGTTTCAGTGAAAGTCCTTAGTGGGGCTCTGACAGGCAAATGTTGACTCTGACAATTGGCTACACACATAATCCTTTAGACATAAACCATTGACCAAGTCTGGGACTGGGACTAAGACTAGACCTGGCTGCACCTAGGCTCCTCTCTGAGAAGGAGTTTAGAAAGCCAGGGAGTCCTTCTCTGAACCTCGTGACTCAACAGGAGGGCCTTCCTCAGCCACGCATCAGACTTTGTACCCTTTTATGTGACAGCACTCTCTCGGCATGTGCCTTTTGCTTTGTGTTTGGCAGGTGCCGCAGGGAGCCTTAGAGGGGTGAAGTTGCATGCCGATGAGCAGTCCGAGAAGGTGAAGCAGTTGTCAGTGTCTAAAAGCAGAGCACTGTATGGCACCTAGTTTAAGCGTTTGCTTCTGGTTTAGCAGGTGCTGCATGGCCACATTCGGAACTGGGTGCCTGTTTGAGGTGAGCTGGAAGAGTAGTGAGGGTCATCACGGGAGCGGTGACTTCTCAGAAACGTAGGAGTAATTTTGTGTCTCTTGGTGTCTTAGGTGCCACAAGCGAGGACAGCTGCAGTGTGTGTCTCTGGAATGAGCCAGTGAGTGGAAAGCCACGGTGCTTCTGAGGAGGGGGGGATGTTGTAGGAGAGCTTGGCGTTGACTGGTGCAGTGGTGACTGATGTCACTGTTTTGTTCTGTGTTTAGTTTTTTTAACTGTAGGTGATGAAGAGGAACCTGGTGACTGCAGGATTGTGCCAGTTAGCCGATGTGTGGTGTATATGTCTTATGATGGAGGTAGTTCCAGATCCCTGGCTGTCTGAAAGCTAAGTTGAGGGACCGCAGCTGGGGAGGGAGTGGGATGACAACAGAATGAGGTTGGGAGTTGCAGGGCAGGGGTTTTATAGTTTAAGGTAGGGGAGAGGGCTGACTGGGAGCAGTCTCTTTTGGGTGGGCAAAGGGAGCGGGTTACTTCTTGGCACCATGCTAGACTGTACTGGGCAGGGCAGCTGCAGCCTGTCTCTGTGGTATGTTTGTTGTATATCTTGTCTTGTGTGTCTTAGCCCTTCCTCAGGTCTCTATGCCCTCTTTGAGCTCAAGGGGCACAGCATGCTTCTCGGGCACCATCGCTAGGGTCTCAAATGCCTCTACTCATTTGCCTAGTGGCAATCGGGTGCTGCTTTGATTGCATAGCAAGCTTTACAGCATGGATAGATCTTGTTTCTCAGAAGCTTCTGGTGGGTCCTCCTTTTGCAGCATAGTCCCAGGCTGTGTCAGGAGCTCGGATGCATTTTCAGCCATCCATTTTCAGGGACTGGGGCTTCCTCCCTGCATTCTTATGTTCTTAGGTCTCGAAGACCGGCTTCTTGACACATCTGCCATCTCGGTTTTGACCATAACTTCTTACAATGGGCCATTACAGTCCATTCTTTTCTGGGGTTGCCATAGAGCTGCCTCGCCTGGGCATTGCGCCCTGTAGGTCGTCTTGCTCGGCAGCATCTCTACTCCAGGAGTCCTCCTTCTTGCTGAGAGTTTTGTCTCATCCTCGAGTCATGTTGTTTATAGTGTTGGTTTGCGTGTGTGCGCATTTTGGCATGGAACGGCTCTGCCTTGGGAGGGTCAAGTCAGGGTTAGGTGGAATAGTTGTAAGAGTGCATAGCTTGTATGTTGATATGCCCAGACTGTTTGGGCAAAGGCTGTGTAGTCACCTTGCATCGAGTAGCCGTCAGCAGGCTGCGTGTCATTTCCATAGCGTCCTGTGGAGATGACTACAGGAACTGCCTGGGAGGGGGTGTTCATGGGTAGTGAAAGCCGATTGACTCTCAAAGGTGCCAAAGGCCTGTCTGTGTGGGGCTTAAGGTTTGGGGTTTTTTATCTTCTAATGGCAGTGTATAGTTGGACTGTAGATGCTATTCCCAAATGCAAAGGATCTTTGGAATTGTTCAGCTATTGCTCTGCATCCTGGTGACTTCTTGTTTTGGTTTAGCCCCAGCCAGCAGCTGAGCACCACGCAGCTGCTCACTTCCCCTCCTGCTCTTCCTCCTCCTCCTCCCCCTCCATCCGTGGGATGGGGAGGAGAATGGGCAAGACAAAGGCAAAACCTCATGGGTTGAGATAAGGACAGTTTATGGGGACAGCAAAAGGAGAGGGAAATAACAACAGTTTCTAACAGAATAGACAATCCTGGTGACACAATGCAGTTTCTCACCCAAGAACCGTACAACTCAAACCGCATGCTGAGATCTGTCCGCAATCCGGACCGTCCCCGACCCACATGCCCTGGAGCCACACCGCCCCTCCCCAACTCACCCCCCTTTTATACTGAGCGTGATGTCACATGGTATGAAATACCCCCTTTGGCTGGTTTGGGTCACCTGTCCTGGCTGTGTCCCATCCCAGCTTCTGGTGAAAATTAACTGTATCCTGGCTGAACCTGTGACACTCATTTAATAGTTGTTTGGCTGTTGGAGTTTTTTTACCTGTGGGAGGGACAAGATGCACAGTCCTGACAATTTTTCACAAGTGTAACAGTAATTTTGAGTTTCTTGGTGTTTTAAGTATCACAATTGGAGTGCAAAGCAGGGATATGAATCTGCGTGCCCTTGAAAGGGGAGCCTTGCCCAGCAGTTGAGGTGCAGAGCAGTGAAAGGTACCCATGCACCTCTTTTTGTGGTATGCCAGCCAGATAAATGGGGCACAAAGTAGGGAAATGTGCCTGGGTGCCCCAGCCAGAAATTGGGGCACATCAGCTCAAATCAAGATGCTGTCACAAACATAGATTTTGTTACATGGCTTTAATTTAGTAGCAAGCAGGACTTATTAATATTTTTGAGATAGATAACAATATTAGCTTACATAATTACTAATAGCACTTAAACATCAGCCAGTTTAACTATGCTTTTCAATGGAATTTGTTACAATCAAAATAGCAAGGTAGTTAAAGATTCAAGAGGGGAAAGGGTGACCAGAAACTTACAGCAGGGTTGTGTGCACAGGTGTGGGTTAAATCAAATCACATGTACAGACCAGCTGCCAAACAATCCCGGATTGTTACATGCATGCAGACAGGCAAATAGTTCTTAACCAAACTGTGCATGCACACACATGTGGAGCTTAACCTATGATTAAAATTTCCTTTTTCATGAGTTTCATGAGACACTCACTTCTATGTGCTGGCATGCATCAATGGGTGGTCAGCGAACCCTGCAACATCAGGCCTTTGAGTCCTTGCAAAACCACGGATGGACAATCTTTGAATCCTCTTGAAATCTCCTCTGCGAGATATCCCAGCTCAGGGGAAATCCTGGGTCACACAGCCCACTGCCATCACAGAGAACTTGAAGGTCTCACTTTGGGATCACAAGATGATCATGAGAGCATGGCATTGAGTGGGTGTGTCACATCCCCTATCATGCACCAGCCTCCAGGAACATCCAAAGATATGATGGACTGCTAAAGACTACTCTGAGAGCAAGGGGTGGTGGGACCCTCAACCATTAGGATACACACTTAGCAAAGGCCACCTGGTTAGTCAATGCCAGGGGATCTGTCAATCGAGCTGGCCCTGCCCAATCAAAACTTCCATATACTGTAGAAAGAGATAAAGTCCCCATAGTGCACGTGAAGAATACGTTTGGCAAGACAAGTCTGGGTTAGCCCCGCTTTGGACAAAAGCAAACCCGTATGTGGGACTGCTTTTGCTCCGGGATCTGGGTGCACTTGGTGAGTGATGCAGAAGGATGGGGAAGTCCAGTGTGTACCTCAAGGGGATCTGACCCAAACCAGCCAGTAAATTAAATTGCATTATGTGAATTGCTAAATAACTCTGCTATTGTAGGTCATCGCTACTACAATTGCTATATGCTCTATCAATAGTATTACCACAAGAATCACCCAAATTAATGAAGGATGAACTTTGATGAAACTGAGCAAAGCGCAGCGATGATGGAACTAGAACTGACTTCAGCAACGGGTGTCCAGCAACTTCCTCAAAATCAACATTTTCAAGGCGCAGACCATGAGCACGGGCCACACCAGCTACACCAGCAGTGAACTCTGGAAGCAGCTGCAACAATCCAACGGTATACAGCATAGCTCCTGCCCTGAGAGCCTGTTATGGCAGATGGAGCCCGAAGTCATGGACTAAATGAACTCAATGTACATTTTAGAGGGATGGCCCATAGCCTAAGGGAATGATGCCTGTGTGTCTAATTTTTACATATATTATAAATATATATAGTATATATTGTATTTTATATAGATATAAAAAAAAAGAGAGGGGAAAGTGGTGGTAAATAACTGGAAGTATAGGATAAGGGCAGGCTGTAGATGGTA
The DNA here is from genome assembly GCF_011004875.1 of Balearica regulorum gibbericeps. Classification (NCBI taxonomy): domain Eukaryota; kingdom Metazoa; phylum Chordata; class Aves; order Gruiformes; family Gruidae; genus Balearica; species Balearica regulorum. The sequence goes on along the minus strand of NC_046191.1, from coordinate 30,733 downwards.
TAGAGTGAAGGGTGAGGATAATATCTGGTTTTGGCTGGGATAGAGTTAAACTTTACCAGAAGCTGGGATGGGACACAGACAGGACAGGCAACCCAAACTAGCCAAAGGAGTGTTACATATAATAAGCTGTCAGGCTCAGCATAAAAGGGGGCTACATGAGAGGGGCAGCACAGCTCCTGGATGGTCTGAGTGTGCAGCTCTCATGGGAGAGGACCTTCATGGGCTCCAGCTGTGTGCTGGGGCTGGGCAGCCCCGGTGGGTCCAATGAGGATGGGACTTGGCTGCAGATGGGGAAGGGGCAGGACAGCTCTTTCTTTAGCCACTGAGGATGGGGCTGGCCCTGCTGTGCTAAGGGCTCTAGCTGGGGAGGGGGTTGCCTGTGCTTGCCTAGCCTCAGGAGCTCACCTAGGAGAGAAACAAAGGGGCTGTCAGAGGCAGCTGCCTCAGACAAGGAACAGCATGTCCCTACAGCAAGGAAGGATCCCTCCCAGTGTTCCCCAACAACGGTCTACCATCAACACACAGCACCAGGAGTTCAGTGTCTCAGACACGTGCATGAGCTGCAGTGCATCCGGGAAGCCTGGTGGGAGAGGAGCATCGAAGTACCCGCCACCTGCTCCCAGGTGGGTAAGGGTCAGGTAGCCAGAACTGCAGCGGAGGAAATGCCACCAGTTGCCAGCAGAAGACTGTCATGCATTTTGGTGGTGACCGGTGGTCACCGTGGAGGGGAAATGCACAGTAGATGTATGTGGCACAGCAGCTGAACGATGCGGTGGGATGGTGTTGTGGTGGGGCCTGGCTGGTGCTGTTGGACCTACCCCTCGACAACTGTATCCTGGAGCAGGGTGTAAAGGGGGAGAAAATAGGAGAAAACAGAAACAGTTAGAGAGGGGAGTGGGCAGAAACAGGGGAAACAGGAAAATTGGAAGGAAAACAGGGGAAAAAAAGAGAGAAAAAAATGAGGGTGGAAGAGAAAAATGAGGATTCTAGGTAAGGTAGGGCACAGTTTGGGGCAAGAAAGGCAAAATGGTAAAATACAGAGTCTGTGAAAAGGGGGGAAAAAACCCTAGGTAAACTGGAGGAAAAATGTGGAAGGACACAGGACAAAACCAGGCACAATGGGGAAACTGGGTCAGTAGGGGAATGGGGGGCAGTTATGGGGCACTTGGGTGGTAGATGTGGGGTGACTGAGAGATAGGGTCAGATATGGGGCAGCGGGGGCACTTGCAGGTCAGGCCCTTGACACGGGTCAGACCCGGAGTTCCTGGAGGTGCTGACAGAGCGGCTGAAGCTGGTGTTGCCGGTGAGGGAGGATGATAGGGACATCCCAGCCCCTGAACACACCAGTAGGGCCCCACACTGCCCCCCCCCCCGTCCCAGTACTCCCAGTATGATGCCCAGTATGGGATGTAGAATTAAAGAGCAGGCATTCTTTATTACAGCACCATATGCACAGGGGATAGCTCTGCCTATCATACCTACCTTAAAATACAAGTTCAGCCTTTATATACCTTAAAGATGTGAATATTCATATCTTTTCTGAGAAGTCTCCACCTCTCCACCTATCTACTACATTTACATAACACAGGCATTGCAAAAATACACTACGCACACACGGGGGTCTCAGGTGGTTGTCGGCAGTCATTTGGTGGGGTTAGCCCCCTGCTCCTTTTTCCCTTTTATGGTCACGAGTCTCGAGGACAATTTCTTCTCCTTGAATGTTTCCCAACTCTGTCGTCCAGCCAAGCCGTTCTTCCTTATCGACCCTGTTTGGGCAATCCAGCCAGGATGGTTCTTTTGTCAAGGTTAGCATGTCTTCTCCATACACGTTAATCGCTCATAGGCCTTGTTAAATTCAAAGCTAATCGTTGCTCGGTAAAAGAATTTCTTGGTATTTCCCCCCTTTGAGACTTCCAAAGTAAGATCTCTTTGGGACTTTCACCTAGATGGCATAATTTTGATATTATCTTTTTCAACTGTCAGGTACGCACAATTGGGTACAACACCACATGATCAAGGGTAAATATTGAATCATGATACAACACAATATACACAACTACAGCTATGATTACTACAAATAATTCCTTCAGCCCGGTTAGGTTTGGTAGCCATGAGGTTAACCAATTCCACCACGAGCGGGAAGGCTCCTTTTGCTTTGCCGCTCTTCCACTGGCCTCTCAATCAAACTGATTCCTTTCTGTTGGGTCTCAATACCTCATTCTTGTCCTATAAGAGCACAGATTTCTCCTTGACTAGCGAACAGATAATCTAGGGCCATGCAATTTTGTAGACTCACCATTCCATTTTGGGCCATTTCATAAGATGTAAAAGGGAACTCTTTTCCTCCCAACATTATCTGCAAGCATATCTAACCATTTGTCACATTAGACTCTTTAGCCAATTGTATTTTCATGTCCTCATAAAGGTTGTTGCGATTTGTCCCCCTGGTTAGCCGAACAGTTAGTAACATCGTGGCTATTCCAACCAAAACACGCACAGCTTACTAGCTAATTTTCACTTTGATTTTTGAATTTTCTTATTTCAGAGAGCTTCTTTATCCGACGAGCTGACCTTCCATTGAGGTTCTTTTGGCTCTGATGCTGGTTTTACTTGAGTATAATCGATCCAGGACTCCTTCCCTGCAACCCTAACAGCAGTAAAAGTAGTTAATATCACTTGATAAGGTCCTTTCCATCTTCGGTGAAGGGGTTCCTCATTCCAGACCTCGATATTGACCCAATGCCAAGGCTGGTAAGGATGAACCTGTGTATCCAAATCCAGAGGTGAAGTAAGAGGTGTTACACGTATCTGTGAAACAAGGAAACAATCTTTCCCATTTTCATCACGTATTCTTTTAAATCCCAATTTCCCAATATATGAGCCAAATTTTGAAGGATTTCAGCCACAAAGCGGGGATCCCTATCAGAGGACATTCCTATTGGTACTCCAAATCTGGGAATTATTTCTTTCATCAATACCTTTACTGCTTCTCTAGCCTTGTCGGTGCTACAGGGAAAAGCCTGCAGCCATCCAGAAAAGATGTCCACTACCACCAATAAATATCGGCAACCATTTTGACGGGGCAATTCAGGAAAAAAAAACCCAGCTATTTGCCAGTAATCTCCTGGACTATTCCCTTTTCTAATGACTCCCATAGGTGGCCATCTAAAATTTTGCCTGATATCACAGCCTATGCTTGGGAAGGTTAATGTGTTTATTACGGACAATCAAAAAGATGCCCCCCCCAGCTGCTTCCTTAGCTGCCTGATCCACCAACCTGTTTCCCACATTGATTTTGGTATTTCTAAAGCGATAAGCCTTACAGTGCGTCACTGCGACCTCCGCCGGTAACCGGACGCTCTCTAAGAGCTTTACAATAGTTTCTCCATATGTAATGGGGGACCCTCGAGCTGACAATAGACCTCTCTTTCCAAATAGCTCCATGAGCATGCTCCACTCCAAAGGCATACTTGGAGTCTATCCAAATATTTACTCGCTTTCCTTGAGAGAGCATTAACGCCCTTTCAAGTGCCACTAATTCCACCTTCTGTGCTGAGGTGTTAGGTAGAAGAGCCTTTGCTTTAATCGCCTTTTCCTGAAAAACCACCGCATAACCCGCCAACCGTCTTCCATTTTCCATGTAGCTGCTTCCATCCGTATATAATTTGCAATCGGGGCGTTCAAGCGCAGTATCCTTCAGGTCCTCTCGGCTAGAGTAGACCCGTTCGATTGTTCGCAAACAGTCCCGTTCTATTTCCCCGCTATTTTCCAAAGAGATGGATAGAAATAATACAGGATTAAGCATAGATGTTACCTTTAAGTTCACCTCATCCATCTCCAATAAGATGGCTTGATATTTCATCGTTCTGCTCAGCGATAACCAGCGATTTCCTTTTTGCTCCACTACCACCGTCACCGTACGGGGCACCTACGCGGTCATCCGTCGCCCCGTAGCAAACTTCCCGGTCTCTCAAATCAGCGATATCGTCGCCGCTACGGCCCGGAGGCAGGACGACCGGCCTTTACTCACATCGTCCAGCTGTTTGGAAAAGTATCCCGCCTGTCTCTTCCAGGATCCCTGATGTTGGGCAAGGACTCCCAGAGCCAGGTGAAACCTTTCACAAACAATTCAAAAGGTTTAGTCAGATTTGGTAGTCCTAGAGCCGGGGCCATCATTAAGGTTCTTTTAAGCGACTCAAAGGCTCGACGACACCGCAGGGTTCCAGACCGAGCTGTCTCCCGATTCTTTCAATGCCTCGTAAAGAGGCTGTAACCCGCACCACCCCGCCATTCCCAAAAAGTCCCGCAGTTCCCTTTTCAAAGTCAGTTCCAGTATTTGACGTATAGCTTCTTTCCTCTCCGTCCCCAGGCTCTGCAAACCTTGGGAAATAGCAAACCCTAAATATAATACTTGTTTTACTAGTTGAGCCTTCTTTTTAGATGCTCGATACCCTGCTCGTCCCAAGAAATTTAAAGGGCTTATAGCAATTTCTATATACTTATCAGGTGACTTGGCCACAATTCACGCATCATCCACATATTGCAGCGAAGTAGTCTTCATTATGTTGCTTCCATTCTTCTAACTCTTTGGCTAATTGATTCCCAAACAGAGCAGGCTGTTTTTAAACCCCTGGGGAAGAATCATCCGAGCCCACTGATTTTTTTTGCCCTGTTGTGCAGCTTTCCCATTCAAAGGCAAACAGTTCCCGACTCCCCTTGTCCAAGGGTATGCAAAAGAAAGCATCCTTTAAGTCCAGAACTGTAAACCCGTAAGTCCAGAACTGTAAACCATGTGTCTGTTTCTTTAATTGTCTACAATTTGATTGACAGCTCTCAGGCCTCGTACCAGACTCATTTGAATGAGGTTTCTTTACCGGCAGGATCGGAGCGTTAAACGCTGACCGGCATTCGACCAATAGCCCGAATGTTTTAAAATTATTTATTAACATCTCTAATCCTACTCTAGCCTCTAACCGTAAAGGGTATAGTTTCTGCCTTACCAGTTTAGCTCCCGGCTTCAACCGAATCTTTACCCCTTCCGCAGCTCACGACCTTCCCACAATTCCACTGGCCCGTACCAATGGGATTACCGCATTCTCTATTTCCCACGGGATTTCCGTTTCGACCGGATCCCGTAACGTATAAACTTGAGCATCTAAAGATTTAGATTCAGGTATCTTTACACAGATCCTTCTTCTGTCCAAAGTTATTTATGCTCCAACTTTGGTGAGGAGGTCTCTTCCCAGCAAGGGAACGGGGCACTGTGGCATATATAAAAACTGATGGGTTACTTGCTGTTTCCCAGTGATAAAATCTAGCGATTGAAGGAATGTTCTCTTTTCTTTTTTTTCCCTGTAGCACCAACAACGACCACATGCTCTTAGCTTAGTTTTCCTTTATAAGTATTAATTACTGAGTAGGCCGCTCTGGTATCTACCAGAAAAATCTGCTTCCTCATTCCCCAATGTTATTGCGACCGAGGGTTCCGTTGGGGCTTCTTTTGAGACTTCCCCCGGTCCCCATCGTTGATCTGTATCTCCATCTAGGGTAAGCAGCCTGGCGGTATTTGAGCCTGTTCTGGCCTCAGTCCGGACTCTCCACCTCTCCCTCGGAGGGCATCCTCTTTTGCAGCATCCCTCCCCTCCGCAAATTGCACGCCGATTCGGATCCAACCGAGCGGACGCTCCTCTTCCCGTTCCTCGGTAACCCCTTCTTGTGCCTCCCCTCCTCTATAGGCTCCTCCAGGAGCCCCTGCTAATCAGTCTCCCATCTCTTAGATTTTCCCTTTGAGCCTGTCATGTCTCCTTTTCTTTCTCCCTATTATTAAAAACCGTCTACGCTACCTCTAACATCTTTCCCAAATCCCTTGAGTCTGCCCCTTGTAATTTTTGAGGTTTCTTTTTTATATCTGGGGCCAATTGTCCCATAAAGATAGAAGCCAGTTGGACAGCCTCTTCTGGTTTTTCAGGGTTCAGATTAGTATATTTCCCAGCAGTGACTTTTAACCGCTCCGCGAAGGTGGATGGGGATTCATTTGCCTGTTGCTTAACCTCATATAATTTGGACCAGCTGATCGCTCTTGCCATATCACGCCTTATGCCAAATAGTATCCATCTCTGATCCGGCCGGTTGGGATCCCACCCTGGGTCAACGGTAGGAAAATTCTACCGTTCCCTGCAAATCACCGTTAGCACGTGCCCCTTCTACCTGTTTCCGGGCAGTGTTTAATACCATCTTTTTCTCAGTTTCAACTAACAATGTGTCCATTCTAACCTGCACATCATTGCAATCAGGGTCAGGAGTTCTAATTATGATTTCAAACACCTTGGCCACCCTTTCTGGGTCTTCCCTGTAAGTACCTGCCATTTCTTTACAGTATCTTAGCTCTGTTATTGAAAACGGCACTTTAACTGTTACTAGCCTATTACTTCCGACTCCTTGCCCGAGAGGAGCACGAATAACCCCCTTTGTCTCTTCCCATCTCCCCCATGTTCTTCTGGCAGTCGAGCTAAACCCTTCCGCCCCACCGAATCGTCCTTCTCGTTCACGACTACCGCCTCCCATTCCTCTTGCGCTTCTAACTTCACCGTCCTGTCTATGACCGCTTCCTCTTCCTCCTGTTCCTCCTCTTCCTCCTCTTATGCTATTGTCATCATCATTTCTCATCCACAGGGTTCTCCTCTCTCCTATATCCGTCAAGGGGCAACCATTAACTCCAAATCATCCTCTTCCTCTCTTTCACATTTCAAGCACCTTTTTCCAATGCCACAGGCTGAGCAACATTTGTTCGAATTCCTACTCCACCCCACATACAATGGTCAACAATTGTTACAATATTCCACAGGCTGCCTCCGAGCGAGAGGATCTCCCCGCACCTTTCTCCAATATTTCAATATACATCCTAGAGGAGATTTTTTTAGAATCCCCCGTTCCGCCGAGGGTTTATTAGCCGTTATAAAATAGTACAAAACGTAACGCAACAACGCTAAAGCAATAATTTAACACAAAATAACAAGATGAAAGCACAAAAGCAATGATTAAACACAAAATAACGGGAAGTCGGGGACTCGAACCCCTCATACCAGCGGGACTCTAACCCACCTCTTCCAAACCCGGGCATCCTTCAGACTTTGATCCGATACGATCGAATCCTTCCCTTAGGCATCTTTATAGGCCAGCCTCGCGAGGCTTTCGCCACGCCTTACGGGCAGGCAACCTTTAACGTCCCTTACTTTAATGTCCCTTAAAGAAAAGGATGCCTTTACCTTCCCCAGTAAAGCTCTTGCTTGGAGCTCTTCGGTCCAGGGATTGGAGGTTCTCCCCGAGAATCCCTCGGTGCCGGCCGGAGGTCCTACAATCCCACGGATCCGTCCGGGTTCAGAAGCAGAGTCCTGTCCAGGTTGCCAGAAACCTTTACCAAAACACCGGAAAAGAACTCCTTAACGCTAATGTAGTATTAAGAAGCAGGCATTCTCTATTACAGCGCCGGATGCACGGGGGATAGCTCCGCCTATCGTGCCTACCTTAAAACACAAGTTCAGCCTTTATATACCTTAAAGATGTGAATATTCATATCTTTTCTGAGAAGTCTCCACCTCTCCACCTATCTACTATGTTTACATAACACAGGCATTGCAAAAATACACTACGCACACACGGGGGTCTCAGGTGGTCGTCGGCAGTCATTTGGTGGGGTTAGCCCCCTGCTCCTTTTTCCCTTTTATGGTCACGAGTCTCGAGGACAATTTCTTCTCCTTGAATGTTTCCCAACTCTGTCGTCCAGCCAAGCCGTTCTTCCTTATCGACCCTGTTTGGGCAATCCAGCCAGGATGGTTCTTTTGTCAAGGTTAGCATGTCTTCTCCATACACGTTAATCGCTCATAGGCCTTCTTAAATTCAAAGCTAATCATCGCTCGGTAAAAGAACTTCTCAACGCTACGGGTGCATACGGGCTCCCTCGGGCACCCGAGGGTGGATAGAGGATCCCACGGGCTCCCTTAGGCACATAAGGGTGCATAGAGACTTCCACGGGCCTCCACAGGGGTACATGGGCTCCCACGGGCTTACGCAGGTTCCCACAGGCTCTCTCAGTCCGCCACAGCCGCTCCCAGGTTCACACGTGATCTCGCGGGCTCTCGCAAGCTCCCACGTGTGCACGCAGGCTCCCTCGGGCACCCCAGGGTGCAGAGAGGCTCCCACAGGCCTCTACAGGGGCATACGGACTTTCACAGGCTCCCACAAGCTTAAATGGGTTCCCGCAGATGCACGTGGCCTCCCACGGGTTCTCGAGGGTGCATAAGGGCTCTCACAAGTTCCCACGGGAGCAGCAAGGTTCCTAGAAGCGCACAAGGGCTCCTACGTACGCCCGCAGGCTCCCACGGGTTCAGACGTGCTCCCACGCCCTCCCACAGAGGCACACGGGCTCTCACGGTCTCTTTCCTGCATCCCGTCTCGTAAAATTTTTGCTCCATGTCTACTCTTATCAATACGTCTCTCCCTGTTTTTTAATAGTTTCCTGTCTGTCCTGTAACCCATTGCTTCTAAATTTTCTTTCTCTGGCTATTTTTTATCCAGTTTACCATCTTCCTGGTTTTTAATCTTTTCCTTTATTTCCTTAATCTTGTTGCTTTTAAGACTTTTTTCTACATCTGCTTTTAGCTAGTTCCTGTCTCTATTTTTTTATTGCTTTCTCGTCTGTCGGGTACTCCCTGAATTTTACAATTTTCTTTATATGTGTCCATTTATTTAGCTTCTTGTCCTTATTTTTTAATTTTTCCTCCTTTAATGCCTTCATTTTTCAACTTTTTTTCCACTCTTACTTTTATCTAGTTTTGTCCCCCTATTTTTAAATCTTTTTCTCCTCTCCCTTGTACCCTTTTGCCTTTTAAATTTTCTTTCCACGTCTACTTTTATCAAGCTGTCTACCCCTATTATTACTACTTTCTTGCTTGTCACGTACCCTGTTGGTTTCTAAGTTTTCTTTGTATCTTTTGTTTTTTTCCCCTCTCCATTCATCCCGAGGCTTTAGAGGGTCTCCTCAGCACGGTCTTACCTCTGGAACGTAATTCATAGCCCTCTCGGTCTGTCAGGACGCGTCCTCGGGTCATCCCTTTTCCTTAGAGCGGTCTTTTTGTCCTCTCCTCCATCTCTCTTGCCTCCAATGGGTCAGCGTCTTCCTCACGACATCTGTATCCTGTTCGAATCCCCTCCCGCGTCCTTTTGCGCCCTCGAGCCACCTTTTGGAGGTTTTTTTGTGCCTTTCAGAGCGCTCCCGCGTTACTCTTTGCAGTTTAGGATGTACTCCGTTCGGCTCCCAGCCCCCCGACGGCATCCGCGCTTTGTCGAAATCCTCTTCGGAGTTCCACGTCGTTATCTCTGCGGCTTCTTTGATCTCTCGGGCTCCTTCGGGACTCTTCCGCTCCCTTTGCCGAGCCCTCGCGAGACATCCCCTACATCCCAGAGCCCCGTTTTAGCTCGGGAGGGCGCTTCGCCCCCCTCTTTTCCCCTCAGAGCCCTTCCCGAGTCCGCACCCGTTACCACGGTTCTCTCATCCGCGCCGCGCGTTCCCGTTCCATCCCCCGAGGGCATCCGCGCTTTATTCGATTCCCTTTTGAGCTCATCACGGCCCCAAAACTTCTTCAGTCTCTCCAGCCCCTTCGGGACCTCTCTAACGTCCGCAACGATGCTTCTCGTTCCTTCGGAACCTTTCCCGAAGCCATCTTTTTGCTCCAGAGCAGTCTTTTTGTTTTCTGTCTTATAGTGTGTTTCTACTTGTCTCCCGGTACCCCAAAGATGTCGATTTTTGGTTCAGGTCGCCCCTCGAGTTTTCCAGAGAAGGCGACAGCCTTTGTCCATTTCTATCGACGCAGCTCCCATAGCGTTATTTGATGCGTCTTACAATTTATTTTAGTTCTAGCTACTTATATGTTCATTAGGCCGCTTCATAGAGCTTCTGATATGTTTTTTGTATTTCCATGATTTTTTGGTGTCCTTTGGGACACATCTAATCCTGTTAAGGGAGTCAGTCGGAGAGATTGACGAGGTTACTCGAGTCATCAGTGATTTACAGTAAATAATTTACTTTGCAACCGGAAATATTTTTAAGAAGGGATTCTTACGGGATTTATTTCTGCTTCGTCATTCGGCCTCATCCACAACGTAGATTCGGTAGAAGTTAGATGGCACGCGTCACCTCGCCAGAGGCGACGCGTAACCCCGTAGCATCGTGAGTTTTTTACGGGAAACTAAAGCGTGTAATTTTCAGTATCGATATTGCATTTAACAAACCGCTTTCCCGCATAGTTTGGTATGACGCTTATCTTTTTCTATCTATGCCGTGGAAAAATTAAGTTTAATTACCTATCCGTTGCTGATGGAAAAGATGAAGCTGGGATAAAAGAGAAGGTATCTTCATTTCCAATAAGGATCGTTTTCTCTAGCGCTTTGCACAGCACAAACGCGAAGCAGATCAGAAAATCCACGATGCCTCCTCTGGCCCTCTTTAAGCATTCTGGTGGTCGGCCCCTCCCCTTTCCCAGGGGATGGTGGGAAGGGCGGTGGGCGGGGCCCGGGGTATAAGAGCCACAGGTCTGTGCCAGGGAGCTCATTCAGCTCCTGGGCTTCTTTGGTGTCAGTGGTCTGCTATTCCTTTGGCCAATAGCAGTTTTTAAGTCGGTTCAGCTGTTTGTTTTCTTGTTTAGGGAAGCGGAGGTATCTGAGGTAAGAGCTTCAGGAATAGTTGAGGTTAAGTGGGATATAGAGAAGAAAACACACCTGTATGCAGGTTTGGGGACTTTTTCCAAGGTAATAATTTTGTATCGAGCATTCAGGGGTTTGCACTTGAGACTTAATGCTATGTAACTTTTTTTTATTCCCGGTTCATTGTATTTTACTGGAATTTCTGATTGTATTGGAGATGGAACCTTGGTTTTTTCATGAGCTTTGCTGTTTACTGTGTAAGTTGATGATGTCATCTCTTTTAATAAAACCGATGGTGACATCATCTAGCAGGGTTTAGGGTGAACATCTTGTATGCATCTGTTGATGGAGTTCTAGCATGTCTTAGGAAAACAGCAAGAACATAAGGCAAGGTGTATTTCAGGGTGTAGGATGACATTTCCTGGTCACCTACAGACTACCACGTTGTTTCTAGAACCTCTACAGCTTGTGGCAGGCCCCCTCACAGATTATAAGTATCAGGACTTTACTTATTTTGTGGTCCTGTGGCAGAGCCCAGACTTTGCAGGAGAACAGAAGAGAGGACTTCCCTGCGGAACGTAGGGAACAGCTCAGAAGAGCAGCTCTCGAGGAGCTGTTAGAAGGAGTGGGGTTCCTTCCCTGGGACTTTGAGAGAAAAAAAGGGGTTTCTAAAGTTTGGGACTGGAGGACAGTTGGGAAAGGGAGGAGGGTTCATCAGCCTTTCTTAGGTCAGCTTTGCAGTTGGAATTGGATGTCAATGAGGTCTGTTCTGTTTTAGTCTCTCTGCAGCTGGCAGGAGGTACGACGGTCCCGAGATGCACCGTAAACCATCCGTTCCTTCGTGTCGGAATACGCGGGGCCGACCGTCAGAAGAGTATCATCTTGTCGATTGAGGAGTATATCAAAATAAACCCTCCTGAATTCTCTGCTTTTCTGTGCCTCTTACTTTCTGTGCCTCTTACTGCAATTGTCTGCAGCACAGGCTCGATTGACTGTATTTGCTGGAATGTCTTGGAGAGGAGGATGTGTATTACCCATGCTCAGTTAAACAACCGACCAAAAACGAAACCCCAAAAAACCCTGCAGCCAGAGGTCTTTTTCTTATTGCAGTCCTGACATGCAAGCTTTTTCTACTTTCTAGTTTTGCCTTAAGCACGTGGCGAGGCTCGCTCTAGTATCGGTCACGGCAGTTAGGTTTTCTTGTTTGTATTTTTCTGTTGTGTTTTTAGCACCGCTTTCTGTAGTTGCAAGGTGCCCGTTTTGGATCTTTGAGACGCCGTGTCGCGATCGTCACGCTTTTGCCATCGGCCGACCGCCTCTGAGACGTCCCAAAGGGCTTTGTAGGTAAGGAGGTAGTTTGCGTCACTCGCGACCCGAGCTTCGACGCGGCAGCCCGTAAGCGCTAGAGACGGCGAGGGGGAGCGGCCGAGGTAAAGGAATGAAAGATGGGAATCAGTGCGGACAGGCCACGGTTTGGGGCAGCACCTGGACACGTGGCTTTGGCTTTGGTGGTTTTCAGGTGCCGTAAGCGGCCTCGGAGGGGCAAAGCCGTATCCCGGTAAGCGGTCCGAGAAGGCGAGCCGGTCGTCGGCAGGGCCGCTGTCCCAGAGCGGGAAATGATGGCCGCTCAGATAAGCATTTCTCTTTGGTTTTTCAGGTGCCACGCTGGCTGGTTTTGGAATTAGATGAGGATTTGAGGTGAGCTGCAGTGGTAGCAAGGAGGAGAACAGGACCGGTGACTTCTCCAAGAGTAACAGTACTTTTGTGTCTCTTGGCATCTTAGGACCACAAGCGATGATGGCTACAGGGTCCATCTCCAGAAGGTAAAGGGGAGCGGAACGCCACGGCCCTTCTGAGGAGGGGTGGTATCGTGGGAGAGGTTGGCGTCGACCGGTGCCGTGGCTTTCGGACGGCACTGCTTGTTTATGGGGTAACTTTATGGAGATGATGAAGCAGAACCAGGTGACTGCGGGACATCCCAGTTAGCTGGTGTACGGTAGGTGTGTATTTGAGGATGGTTTCACATCCCTGACTCTCTGAAAGCTAACTTGAGGGACTGGGGCCGGGGAGGGTGTGGGAGGAAGGGACAAGGTAGGAAGTTGCAGGGGTGGGGGTGAGGGAGTGAAGGCATTTAAAGTTAGTGTAGAGGAGAGGGCTGTCTGGGATGAGGAGGGGGCAAGTCTGGGGGTTGCAGGGGAGGGGTTTTACGGTAAGCGTAGGGGAGAGGGCTGTTTGGGAGCAGTCCCTTTTGGGCAGGCCGAGGGACCGGGTTACTCATCGGCACCGTGCTAGACTGTGCCGGGCAGGGCAGCTCCAGCCTGCGTCTGAGTTGTCGTATATCTTGTCTTGTGTGTCTTAGGCCTTCCTCAGGGCTCAATGCTCTCTTTGAGCTCAAGGGGCACGGCGTGCTTCTCGGGTGCCATCCCTAGGCTTTGTAATACCTCTACTCATCGGCGTAGCGCCAATGGGGCGCTTCTTTTCTTGTGCGGCAAGCTTATGGCATGGATTGATCTTCCGTTATGGAAGTTTCTGCTGGGTCCCCTTCTTGCAGTCTCTTTCCAGGCTGCATCAGGAGATTTGACACATTTTCAGCCATCCCTTTTCAGGGACCGGGGCTTCTTCCCTGCATCCTGATGTTCGTAGGTCTTGAGGATCAGCTTCTTGCACATCCATCATCTCGGTTTGGACAGTAACTTCTTATAATGGGCCATTTACAGTCAATTCTTTTCTGGGGTTGCCATAGAGCTTCCTCGCCCAGGCGTTGCGCCCTGTCGGTCGTCTCGCTCGACATCGTGTCTGGTCTGGGAGTCTTTCTTCCTCTCGCTGAGAGTTTTCTCTCATCGTTGAGTCGCGTTGTTTGTTGCATTCTCTGTAGCCTTGGTCTCTGTGTGTGTGTGTGTTGGGCGTGGAGCTGCGCTGCCCGGGGGTGTCGAGTCAGGGTTAGGCGGAATAGCCGTAAGAGCGTGCGGTCGGTATGTCGCAATGCCCGGACCACTCGGCGCAAAGGTTGCGTAGTTGCCTCGGATCGAATAGCCATCGGTAGGCTGTGTGGAGCGGCGTTTCCATAGCGTGCTGTGGAGATGACTACAGGAGCTGCCTGGGAGGGGGAGTTCAGGGGTAGAGAAAGCAGATTGACTCTCAAAGGTGTCAAAGGCCTGTCTGTGGGGGACTTAAGGTTTGGGGGTGTGTTTTTTTCAATGGCAGTCTGTAGTTGAGCTCTGGGTGGTATTCCTAAATGGGAACAAGAGCTCTGGAATTGTTCGGCTATTGCTTGGCATCCAGGTGACTTGTTTAGTCATTTGGTGGGGTTTTTTTGTCGGATGCAGACAGACAAGATGCGCACCAAAGAGCGGCAGAGGAGGCGAGCGGAGCACCGTAAGAACGTGGGTCGGCCGGTGGTGTCGGAGGGAAGATGTGACCGGTGTCTATATGACTAAATTAAAATTGGGGTGGGTGGGTGTGTTTCTTATGAGGGTGCAAGGCTGGGTATTGATGCTGTAGGATATTGACACGGGAGCTGGCGTGGGCTAGGTGAGCAGTGACTAGTGGGCTGAAGTAGCAGTTATTTTCCAGGTGTCACATTGATGGCTAAGTTCAAGGTATCCTTTTGTTTGTGTCACGCAGGTGGGGCGCAAGCGTCAGCGTGGCGACACGTAAACGGCAGAGGTGGTGAGGATGAGCGGCAGAGGTAAAGGAGGGGGATGTAGGAGTAGATCTGGGCAGTCTGAGGTTTCGGGCACTGTCTCAGCGTGTGCCTTTTTTTTTTGGCAGGTGCCACAGGGAGCCTCGGAGGGGTGAACCCGCGTGCCGATGAGCTGTCCGAGAAGGTGAGGCGGCTGTCAGCGTGTAAAAGCAAAGCACTGTACGGGACCTAGCTGAGTGTTTCCCTCTGGTTTTGCAGGCGCTGTGTGGCCACGTTTGGGACCGGATGCCTGTTTGAGGTTAGATGGGTGAATAGCGAGAGCTATTGTGGGAGCAGTGACCTCTCAGAAACGTAGGAGTAATTTTGTATCTCTTATTGTCTTAGGTGCTACGAGGGATGAAAGCCACAGGGTCCGTCTCTTGACCGAGCGGGTGAGTGGAAAGACATGGCTGATATGAGGAGGGGGGTGTTGTGAGCAAGGTTGGCGTTCGCTGGTGTGATGGCGACTGATGGCACCGTTTGGCTTTCGTTTTTTTATTGTAGATGATGAAGAGAAACCTGGTGACTGCAGGAATGTCCCAGTTAGCCGATGCACGATGTACACATTGTTTATTCTGGATGGTTCTAGATTGCCGGCCCTCTGAAAGCTAAGTTGAGGGACCGTGGCCGGGGAGGGAGCGGGCTGTGGAGGGGGCTGGTTTGGGGGTTGCAGGGGAGGGGTTTTATGGTTAGCGTAGGGGAGAGGCCTGTCTGGGAGTAGTCCCCTTTGGGCGGGCCAAGGGAGCGGGTTACTTGTCGGCACAATGCTAGACTGTGCCGGGCAGGGCAGCTCCAGCCTGTGTCTGAGCTGTTGTGTTTTGTCTTGTGTGTCTTAGCCCTTCCTCGGGTCTCGGCGCACTCTTTGCGCTCAAGGGGAAAAGCGAGCTTCTCAGGTGCCGTCGCTAGGGTGTCGAACGCCTCTACTCATTCGCCTAGTGCCAATCGGGCACTTTTTTGTTGCATAGCAAGCTCTATAGCACGGATCGGTTTTGCATCTTGGAGATTTCTGCTGTGTCCTCTTCTTGCAGCTTGTTCCCAGGCTGTGCTGGGAGCTCTGCTCTCCAGCCATCCCTTTTCAGGGACTGGGGTTTCTTCCCTGCCTCCTCACATTCTTAGGTCTTGAAGACCGCTTCTTGCGCATCTGTCATCTCACTTTTGACAGTAACTTCTTATAACGGGTCATCGCGGTCCATTCTTTTCTGGGGTTGCCATAGAGCTTCCTCGCCTGGGCATTGCACCCTGTCGGTCATGTTGATCGACATCATCTCTGGTCCAGGAGTCCTTCTTCTCGCTGAGAGTTTTCTCTCATCTTTGAGTCGCGTTGTTTGTTGCATTCTCCGTAGCCTCGGTCTGTGTGTGTGTGTGCGTGTTGGGCGTGGAGCTGCTCTGCCCAGGGGTGTCGAGTCAGGGTTAGGTGGAATAGCAATAAGAGTGTACGGTTAGTACATTGAAATGCCTAGACTGCTCGGTGCAAAGGTTGTGTAGTTGCCTCGGATTGAGTAGCTGTCAGCAGGCTACGTGGAGCGGCGTTTCCGTAACGTTCTGTGAAGATGACGGGAAGCTGCCTGGGACGATGATGGGGAGTTCAGGGGTAGTGACAGCAGATTGACTCTCAAAGGTGTTAAAGGCCTGTCTGTGGGGGGTTTAAGTTTGGGGGTATTTTTTTAATGGTGGTCTGTAAGTGGGCTCTGGGTGGTATTCTTAAATGGGATCAAGAGCTCTGCAATTGTTCAGCTATCGCTCAGCATCTGGGTGACTTGTTTAGTCATTTGGGGTATTTTTGTCAGATGCAGACGGACAAGATGCGCACCAAAGAGCGGCAGCAGAGGCGAGCGGAACGCCGTAAGGAGGTGGGTCAGCCAGAGGTGTCGGAGGGAAGATGTGGCTGTATGACTACATTACAATTAGCGTTTGTGCCTTGCTTTATTCTGAAAGTGTGAAGCAATGAGTGAAGCAGCGTATCGGCGCTGGTGCCGGTGGTGAGATGGATGAATAGCGAGAGCTACTGGGGGAGCAGTCACTTCTCAAACGTAGGAGTAATTTTGTGTCTCTCGATGTCTTAGGCGCCACGAGGAATGAAAGCCGCAGGGTCCGTCTCTCGACCGAGCAGGTGAGTGGAAACAGACAATGGCTGTTTTAAGGAGGGGGGTGTTGTGGGCGAGGTTGATGTTGGCGGGTGCGATGCTGACGGATGGCACTGCTTTTTTGTGCGTTTTTTTACCGTAGATGATGAAGAGGGTCCAGGCAACTGCAGGAACATCCTAGTTAGCCAATGTGCACATTACTTGTCGTGGACGGTTCTGGACTGCCGGCCCTCTGAAAGCTAAGTTGAGGGACCACGGCCAGGGAGGGAGCGGGCCGTGGAGGGGGCCAGTTTGGGGGTTGCAGGGGAGGGGTTTTATGGTTAGCGTAGGGGAGAGGCCTGTCTGGGAGCAGTCCCATTTGGGCAGCTAAAGGGAGCGGGTTACTCGTCAGCACCGTGCTAGACTGGGCAGGGCAGTTCCAGCCTGCGTTTATGTTTGTGTGTCTTGTGTTGTGTGTCTTTAGCCCTTCCTTAGCTCTCAATGCCCCATTTGTGCTTGAGGGGCGTGGCACGCTTCCGGGGCACCATCCCTAGGCTCTCGAATGCCTGTATTCATCGGCGTAGTGCCAACGGGGCGCTTCTTTGCTTGCATAGCAAGCTTACGGCGCGGATCGGTCTCGCATCTCGGAAGCTTCCGGCGGGTCTTCTTTTTGCAGCCTTGTCGCCGGCTGTATCGGGAGCTCTGCTCCTCAGCCATCCCTTTTCAGGGACTGGGGCTTTTTCCCTGCATCCTTACGTTTTTAGGTCTTGAACACTGGCTTGATGCATCCCTCACCTCGGTTTTGACGGTAACATCTTATAACAGGCCATCGCGGTCCATTCTTTTCCGGGGTTGCCGTAGAGCTTCCTCGCCCGGGCGTCGCGCCCTGTCGGTCGTCTCGCTCGACATTCGTCTCCGGTCCGGGAGTCCTCCTTCTCGCTGAGAGTTTTCTCTCAGCTTTGCGTCACATCATTTGTAGAGTTCTGTGTAGTGTTGGTCTCTGTGTGTGTGTGTTGGTTGGGCATGGAGCTGCTCTGCCCGGGGCTGTCGAGTCAGGGTTAGGTGGAATAGCAATAAGAGCGTACGGTTAGTATGTTGATATGCCCGGTCTGGAATGGTTTGGCTCTCACTCAGCATCCGGGTGACTCGTTTAAGAATTTGGTGTGGTTTTTTTTCAGTTGCGGACAGAGAAGATGCGCCCCAAAGAGCGGCAGAGGCGGCGAGCGGAGCGCCGCACGAAGGCGGGTCGGCCGGTGGCGTCGGAGGGAAGAGGGTGGCTATACGGCTGCATTCTGATTTGTGCGTGGTTTTTATTTTGAAGGCGTGAAGCTGGATACGGATGCCGTAGGACACGGACGTGGGATGTGACTGGAGCCATGCGAGCAGCGACTAGCGGGCTGACGTACAGCGGTTATTTGTCAGGTGTTGCATCGCTGGTTAAGATGCAGGTATTCTTTGTTTGTGTTTTCTAGATGGGGTGCAAGCGTGGCAGCCCGAAATGACGGAGGCTAGGTGAGCGAGCGGCTAAGGTAAGGGATGGGGAGGTAGGAATCTGTGCGGGCAGGGCGCGGTTTTGGGCGCCGTCTCGGCACGTGCCTCTCTGCTTTGTTTTTGGCAGGTGCCGCAGGGGGCCTCGGAGGGGCGAAGCCGCGTGCCGAGGAGCGGTCCGAGAAGGTGAGGCATCTGTCGCTGTCTAATAGCACGGCGCTATATGGCACCTAGTTTGAGCCTTTCCCTCTGGTTTTGCAGGTGCTGTGTGGCCACCCATTTGGAACCAGATGCCTGTTTGAGGTGAGCCGGAGGAACAGCGAGGGCGACTGTGGGCGCGGTAACTTCTCAGAAATGTCGGAGTAATTTTGCGTCTCTTGGCATCTTAGGTGCCACAAGCAATGACAGCTGCAGGGTCCGTCTCTGGAACGAGCAGGTGAGCGGAAAGCCACGGCACTTCTGAGGAGGGGGGATGTTGTGGGAGAGGTTGGCGTCGACCGGTGCGATGCTGACCGATGGCACCGTTCGGTCGTGCGTTCTGAGTTTTTTATTGTAGATGACGAAGAGGAAACTGGCGACTGCAGGAATGTCTCGTGTAGCCGATGCGGGGCGTGCACCTTGTTGATTGCGGATGGTTCCAGATCCCTGGCCCTCTACGAGCTGAGTTGAGGGACCGGGGCTAGGGAGGGAGGGGGCCAGTTTGGGGGTTGCAGGGGAGGGGCTTTATGGTTAGCGTAGGGGAGAAGGCTGTTTGGGAGCTGCCCCCTTGGGTGGGCAAACAGAGCAGGTTACTTGTCAGCACAGTGCTAGCCTGCGCCGGGTAGGGCAGTTCCAGCCTGTGTTATGTCTGCGTGTCTTGTCTTGTGTGTCTTAGCCCTTCCTCGGGTCTCGGCGCCCTCTTTGCGCTCGAGGGGCACGGCGTGCTTCTCGGGCGCCATTCCTAGGGTCTCGAATGCCCGTACTCGTCGGGGTAGTGCCGATCGGGCGCTTCTTTTCTTGCACAGCGAGCTTACGGTGCGGATCGGTGTTGCATCTCAGAAGTTTCCAGCGGATCCCCTCTTCTTGCAGCTTCTTCCCAGGCTGGGCCGGGACCTCCGCTCTCCAGCCATCCCTTTTCAGGGACCGGGGCTTCCTCCCCGCATCCTCGCGTTCTTAGGTCTCGAAGACCGCTTCTCGCTCATCCGTCGTCTCGGCTTTGACCGTAACTTGTTATGACAGGCCATCGCGGTCAATTCTCTTCCGGGGTTGCCGTAGAGCTTCCTCGCCCGGGCGTCGCGCCCTGTCGGTCGTCTCGCTCGACATCGTCTCTGGTCCGGGAGTCCTTCTTCTCGCCGGGAGTTTTCTCTCAGCTTTGCGTCACATCATTTGTAGAGTTCTGTGTAGCGTTGGTCTCTGTGTGTGTGTGTTGGTTGGGCATGGAGCTGCTCTGCCCGGGGCTGTCGAGTCAGGGTTAGGTGGAGTAGCAATAAGAGCGTACGGTTAGTATGTTGATATGCCCGGTCTGGAATGGTTTGGCTCTTGCTCAGCATCCGGGTGACTCGTTTAAGAATTTGGTGTGGTTTTTTTCAGTTGCGGACAGAGAAGATGCGCCCCGAAGAGCGGCAGAGGCGGCGAGCGGAGCGCCGCACGAAGGCGGGTCGGCCGGTGGCGTCGGAGGGAAGAGGTGGCTGGTGGCTGTATGGCTACATTAAGATTTGTCTGGGGATTCTTGATTTTTTTTTGAAGGCGTGAAGCTGGATATCAACACGGGAGGTGACTCGGGCCAGGTGCGCAGCGCCTAGTGGGCTGAAGTAGCAGTTATTTTTCAGGTGTCACATTGATGGCTAAGATGCAGGTATTCTTTGTTTGTGTTTTCTAGGTGGGGTGCAAGCATGGCAGCCAAAATGACAGAGGCTAGGTGAGCAAGCGGCTGAGGTAAAGGAGCAGGAGATAGGAATCTGTGCGGGCAGGCTGCGGTTTTGGGCACCGTGTCGGCACGTGCTTTTTGCTTTGTTTTTGGCAGGTACCGCGGGGAGCCTGGGAGGGGCGAAGCCACGTGCCGAGGAGCGGTCCGAGAAGGTTAGACGCTCGTCAGTTGCTCGTACCAGAGCATTATATGGCAACTCATTTGAGCATTTCCCTCTGGTTTTGCAGGAGCTGTGTGGCCACTGTTGGAACTGGATATGCATTTGAGGTGAGCTGGAAAAACAGCGAGGGCGATCCTGGGAATGGTGACTTCCCACAAACATAGGAGTAATTTTGTGTCTCCTGTGTCTCTAGGTGCCACAGGCAATGACAGCTGCGGTATCAGTCTCTGGAACGAGCAGGTGTGCGGAAAGCCACGGCGGTTACGAGGAGGGGGGTGTTGCGGGAGAGGTCGGTGTTGAGCAGCGTGATGCTGACCGATGGCACTGTTGTATTGTTTGCGTTGTGGGTTTTTTAGCGGTAGCTGATGAAGAGGAACCAAGCGACTGCAGGACCATCCCAGTTTGCCAACGCACAGCACACAGGTGTTCCGTCGCGGATGGTTCCGGAACCCTGGCCCTCTGAAAGCTAAGTTGAGGGACCGGGGCTAGGGAGGGAGCGGGATGTAGGAAAGGGGCAAGTTTGAGGGCTGCAGGGGAGGGGTTTTATGGTCAGTGCAGGGGAGAGAGCTGTCTGGGAGCAGCGCCCTTTGCCCACCCAAAGGGCGCGGGTTATTTGTCAGCATGATGCTGGACTGTGCCGGGCAGGGCAGTTCCAGCCTGTGTCTGTGGTATGTTTGTTGTGTATGTTTGTTTTCTGTGCGTTAGCATTTCCTCGGGTCTCGGCGCCCTCTTTGCGCTCGAGGGGCACGGCGTGCTTCTCGGGCGCCATCCCTAGGGTCTCGAATGCCCGTACTCGTCGGGGTAGTGCCGATCGGGCGCTTCTTTTCTTGCACAGCGAGCTTACGGTGCGGATCGGTGTTGCATCTCAGAAGTTTCCAGCGGATCCCCTCTTCTTGCAGCTTCTTCCCAGGCTGCGCCGGGACCTCCGCTCTCCAGCCATCCCTTTTCAGGGACCGGGGCTTCCTCCCCGCATCCTCGCGTTCTTAGGTCTCGAAGACCGCTTCTCGCGCATCCGTCATCTCGGTTTTGACCGTAACTTCTTATGACGGGCCATCGCAGTCAATTCTCTTCCGGGGTTGCCGTAGAGCTTCCTCGCCCGGGCGTCGCGCCCTGTCGGTCGTCTCGCTCGACATCGTCTCTGGTCCGGGAGTCCTTCTTCTCGCTGAGAGTTTTCTCTCAGCTTTGCGTCACATCATTTGTAGAGTTCTGTGTAGCGTTGGTCTCTGTGTGCGTGTTGGGCGTGGAGCTGCTCTGCCTGGGGTTGTTGAGTCAGGGTTAGGTAGAATAGCAATAAGAGCGTACGGTTAGTATGTTGATATGCCCGGTCTGGAATGGTTTGGCTCTCACTCAGCATCTGGGTGACTTGTTTAAGAATTTGGTGTGGTTTTTTTCAGTTGCGGACAGAGAAGATGCGCACCAAAGAGCGGCAGAGGCGGCGAGCAGAGTGCCGCACGAAGGCGGGTCGCCCGGTGGCGTCAGAGGGAAGAGGTGGCTGGTGGCTGTATGGCTACATTAAGATTTGTCTGGGGATTCCTGATTTGTTGAAGGCGTGAAGCTGGATATCAGCACGGGAGGTGACTCAGGCCAGGGGCGCAGCGACTAGTGGGCTGAAGTAGCAGTTATTTTCCAGGTGTCACACTGATGGCTAAGATGCAGGTATTCTTTGTTTGTGTTTTCTAGGTGGGGTGCAAGCATGGCAGCCCAAAATGACAGAGGCTAGGTGAGCAAGCGGCTGAGGTAAAGGAGCAGGAGATAGGAATCTGTGCGGGCAGGCTGCGGTTTTGGGTACTGTCTCAGCACGTGCCTTTTGCTTTGTTTTTGGCAGGTGCCGCAGGGAGCCTCGGGGGGGGCGAAGCCGCGTGCCGAGGAGCGGTCCGAGAAGGTTAGACGCTCGTCAGTTGCTCGTACCAGAGCATTATATGGCAACTCATTTGAGCATTTCCCTCTGGTTTTGCAGGAGCTGTGTGGCCACTGTTGGAACTGGATATGCACGCGAGGTGAGCTGGAAAAACAGCGAGGGCAATCCTGGGAACGGTGACTTCCCACAAACATAGGAGTAATTTTGTGTCTCTTGTGTCTCTAGGCGCCGCAGGCGATGACAGCTGCGATGTCAGTCTCTGGAATGAGCAGGTGAGTGGAAAGCCACGGTTGTTATGAGGAGGGGGGTGTTGCGGGAGAGGTTGGTGTCGAGCAGTGCGATGCTGACTGGCACTGTTGTATTGTTTGTGGTTTTTTTTTTTTTAATGGTAGCTGATCAAGAGGAACCAAGCGACCGCAGGACCATCCCGGTTTGCCAACGCGCAGCACGCAGGTCTTCTGTTGCGGATGGTTCCAGATCCCCGGCCCTCGGAAAGCTAAGTTGAGGGATCGGGGCTAGGGAGGGAGTGGGATGTAGGAAGGGGGCAAGTTTGAGGGCTGCAGGGGAGGGGTTTTATGGTTAGCGCAGGGGAGAGAGCTGTCTGGGAGCAGCGCCCTTTGGGTGGGCAAAGGGAGCGGGTTATTTGTCAGCAGGATGCTAGACTGTGCCGGGCAGGGCAGTTCCAGCCTGTGTCTGTGGTAAGTTTGTTGTGTATGTTTGTTTTCTGTGTGTTAGCCCTTCCTCGGGTCTCAGCGCCCTCTTTGCGCTTAAGGGGCACGGCGTGCTTCTCGGGCGCCATCCCTAGGGTCTCGAATGCCCGTACTCGTCGGGGTAGTGCCGATCGGGCGCTTCTTTTCTTGCACAGCAAGCTTACAGTGCGGATCGGTGTTGCATCTCGGAAGTTTCCAGTGGATCCCCTCTTCTTGCAGCTTCTTCCCAGGCTGCGCCGGGACCTCCGCTCTCCAGCCATCCCTTTTCAGGGACCGGGGCTTCCTCCCCGCATCCTTGCGTTCTTAGGTCTCGAAGACCGCTTCTCGCGCATCCGTCATCTCGGTTTTGACCGTAACTTCTTATAACGGGCCATCGCAGTCCATTCTCTTCCGGGGTTGCCGTAGAGCTTCCTCGCCCGGGCGTCGCGCCCTGTCGGTCGTCTCGCTCGACATTCGTCTCTGGTCCGGGAGTCCTTCTTCTCGCTGAGAGTTTTCTCTCAGCTTTGAGTCACATCATTTGTAGAGTTCTGTGTAGCGTTGGTCTCTGTGTGTGTGTGTGTTGGGCGTGGAGCTGCTCTGCCCGGGGGTGTCGAGTCAGGGTTAGGTGGAGTAGCAATATGAGTGTATGGTTAGCATGTTGATATGCCCGGTCTGGAATGGTTTGGCTCTCACTCAGCATCTGGGTGACTTGTTTAATAACTTGGTGTATTTTTTCAGATGCGGACAGGCTAGATGCGCACCAAAGAGCAGCAGAGGAGGGGAGCGGAGCGCCGTCACAAGGTAGGCCAGGATGAGTTTGGGAGTCGCAGGGGATGGCTTTTGAAGTTAGCGTACGGGAGAGGGCTCTCTGGGAGCAGTCCCCTTGGGGTAGGCAAAGGGAGCGGGTTACTCGTCAGCACTGTGCTAGACTCTGCCGGGCGGGGCAGTTCCAGCCTGTCTGTGGTTGTGTCGCATAGGTCGTGTTGGCTGTCTTATGCTCTATGCCATACCTTCCTCAGGTCTTGATGCCTCCACTGCTTTTTGTCATCAGCAGGTACCTTATTTGATGTCATGAGTCTCCAATATATGTACTCATTGGTATTGTGCTCATCAAGCCCTTATTATCTTGCAGTCATAGCTTAAAGCATAGCTCTGTTTGGCATGCATTGTGTCGTAGATGTTTCTGAGCGGACGTCTCTTGCGGCGGCCAGCTGGGCGCTGCCCGCAGCTCTGCTGAGCGTTATCTTTGCCCCGAGTTCTTTTCTTAGGTTTCATCCCTACATCTTGTAATGCTTTTCTGGTTGTATTTTCTAGGCGCAAATCAATGCGCAAACAGGGTATTCGCACAAGAGCGAACTTAAGCGAGGCGAGCGATGACCGGTGTGCTGACGTAGCATTTTTCTGAGAAGCGTTACAGACATAGCCGGAATCATACCCGGTCGTTCGAGTTGTACACGTGGCGGCGAGGCCTCGGCACGGCAGACCGAAGAATCCGACTCCGAGCGGTTGAGGAAAAGGGACGGGAGAGAGGAAGGCATTTCCAAGGAGGGCTTCGTCGCAGCGGAGGCCGAGGCCGGGCGGCACGTCGGTAACCTGCAGCGCTCTGTCTTGCGAGCGACGAAGCGGAACCTGGCGGATGGGGGAGTGTCCCTGTTAGAGGACTTGTTCCCCGTGAGGATGGATTCTGGATCCTGCCCTCTGAAAGGTAATTTAAGGGGCAAAACCGGTGGTTGGGGCGGGGCTAGCAGGGGGTTAAACGTAAGGGTTGCAGAGAGGGCCGTTTAGTCTGCCTCAAGTCTAGGGACAAATAGGGGTCCCGGGTCCATTGCGCCGGATGTAAACAATCTGGCCTCTATCAGCGTTGAGGTGTCATTTGCGTTTATATGCACTTCTTGTGTACGGTGCTTTACCGCAGCCATCTACGTTCTGTCCCGCAGGCTCGGCGCGCACCTAGGCGAGCATCCGCGTGGCGCGTAACACCTCGTCGCTTTGGAATACGGTCCGTCAGGCATGTGTCGTCATGTGACTGGAGGTTAAAGAGTGTCTTGCATCGCAGATGTTTCTGCCAGGTCGCCTTTGCGGAGGCGGTCTGTGCCGGACTCACGGCTGTGCTCTACAACCTTCCGCTGCAATTGAAGTTTGATACCGTGTTTCATCCCCGCATCCTTGAAGGCTCGGGTCTTAAAGCCTAGCCTCTCACACGTCCATCGTTCTCGCGTCGTATTGTGTGCTGCAATGAGTATTGGTTTTGACCACCATCTGAGACATCTTGTTTTGTAGCCCTTTGTGCTGTATTGCCTTGCGCGGCCCTGTGCTCGGCCGGGTATAGCTTTGCGCCGCTCTGTATTTGTATTGCCTGCCAACGGCGACCGTCCTCTGTTACGTGGGCCCGTAATCTGTCTTGTGTTGCGCCAGTCTGTATTTGTGCTGACTGCCACTGGAGAGTGTTTTGTGTTCCATGACCCTGTGCTCTGTATAGCTTTGTGCTGACTGCCACTGGAGAGTGTCTTGTGTTCCATGACCCTGTGCTCTGTATAGCATTCTGCTGCTCTGTATTGCATTAGCACAGGTTGTTTTGGTGGAGGTTGTCAGGGCTCCACTGTTCTGGGGGGTATAGGGTAGTTGTCAGTCAGCAGGCCCTAGAGTCCTTCTGTTGTGTTTTTCAGGTGCCGTGGGATGATTTTGATTTCCACACAACACCCTCGAGTGAGGTTTTCTGGTGTATCCCAGTAACGGTGCAGAAGGAGCAGCACACCGAAGGAAGATGCCTTGCTGACTCGTGTCTACGAGCGCTAGCTCCTCAGAGTCAAGCGGAGCGGTGATGCTGTTTTAAGGGACAGGGTGAGGCCGTTCTACAGACGGTTCAAGAATTGTGGTGAGGGCCCGTCAGGGCGGGCGGGCGGCGGAACGGATGTGCGTTCGGGTAAGGGGTAGAGGGAGAGCGAGGTTGTAGCGGTGCCTAATTGTGTGTGTGGTGGTGGGTGGGGTGGGGTGTTTATATTTTCCAGGTCAAGCCAGTTGGTTTGCTTTATGAGATGAGAATAAAAAAACCCCAGCCGGGGGATTTTTTTTTTTTCCCCCGGCTGGGTTTTTTTTTCCCCGGTCCCGGCCGCTCTGCGAGGCGACGTTCGTCGCCAAAGTTTGGACGGCAGTCCGGTTCGGGCCGGGGTTTTGCCAGGCAGGGCCAGAGCTCTGTTGTTATTGTGTCTCCCCGGGAACAGGGTTCCTGAGGAGTGCCAGAGGGAGTGGCTGGCGGGTGGGTGGTGGAACGGATGTGTGTTTGGGTTGAGGGGTGGAGTGTGAGTGGGTAGTGGTGGTGCATAATTGTGTGGGGGTGGGGGTGGTGGTGTTTATTTCAGGTTGAGCCAGTTGGTTTGCTTTATGAGATGAGAATAAAAAAACCCCAGCTGGGGGATTTTTTTTTTTCCCCCGGCTGGGTTTTTTTTCCCCCGGTCCCGGCCGCTCTGCGAGGCGATGTTCGTCGCCAAAGTTTGGACGGCAGTCCGGTTCGGGCCGGGGTTTTTGCCAGGCAGGGCCAGAGCTCTGTTGTTATTGTGTCTCCTGGGAACAGTGTTCCTGAGGTGTGATCTTTTGGAGTTTTGCATTTGCTTGTGATTGCAGGCAGGTGTGTTATGTAGCAGATGGTCACAGTAATAGCGGTGGTGTTTCTGAAGGGCAAGGGTGTGGGGTGTTAGTGTAGTAGAGCAGTGTTGAGGAGGACCAGGTTGGCATACAAGAGGGTGTAATGGATGTTTTGGAACGAAGAGTTTGAAAAGTTTGTGGATTGGTCATTGTAGCTTCTTGTGCAATAAGAAAAGAAAAAAAAATGTACCGTGTTTTGTTTTTATAGGCAGGGAAGCAGAGCGGCTGTCTGGATGACTGCAACTGCATGAGTTTAGCTGGGGAGTTGAAGCGGAGGACCAAGATTGCATTGAAGTGGAAAACTCTTGGAGAAGCAAAATGTTAGGGTAAGCAGTAGAGACTGACTGTCAGGAACCTTGTGTAAATCACTCTTATAGCTGTGCATCCCTGGTGGTGGTTAAACAGTGCAACCCTATTTATTAACGACTACTGTTGTTGTCCTTTAGATAAAATAATAATAAAGCCGTGATAATAAAGATGGGTTTTTGCTCTGCTTGTTGTGTAATTCTTTTATGCCAGTCTCTACATTTGCTGATGTTAGTTGTCTTTGAGTTTTGTCGTGTTTATCCCCCCTCCTGTATTTTGTGTGTCTGTTGTCGTTCTTGTGTTTGTCTGTGTGCTTCTCTGTTCCTGGGGGTGTTTATTGTTCTGTCTTTGTCCTGGTTTTGTTTATAAGATCAGTTTTGCTTTTGTTTAGACAAACATACTGTTCCAGTAAAGTTAATTTCTTGTAGCCTTAAAAAAAAACCATACAGCAGTAGAAAATATCACCTCCCTGGGAGTAGTATCTCAAATAAATAAGAAAATAAATATAAGAAACTTTTAATTTAATTTAAAAAAAACCCTACTCCCAGGGTGTGTGAAATTTTCTACTGCTGCACCAGACTTTTATTATTTTTAGGTTTTTATTTGCAAATATTACTGAAATAACAAGTAATAAAATACATCATGAATTCTAAACTAGCACCATCCACCTCCCCAACACTACATAACACAATACATTGATAAAAACACAATAAAATTACCAGAAAATACATGAAAAAAATTTTCCTGACATACACCCCTGCCAGGACCCAAAAGAACCATAGACTTACCGGCACTCACCACAGACAGGAACTAAAACGCGTCCCGTTCAGCAAGGCGGCTCCAGTCTCTATGATCCCCAGTCCTCCGAGCCCTCCATTTTAAAAACCTCTATGACCGGAAGGGCTACTCTATGGCCGGAAGTCCTCCAGGCACCAGGAAGTCCTCCATGGGACCAGGAAGTCCTCCAATTCCCCCGGAAACCTAGTCTCTATGACCGGAAGTCCTCCGTCGGACCCCAAAAGTCCTCCAGTTCCGACGGGAAACATTGTCCCGAGAACCCGGAAGTGCCCGGAAACCCTAATAAAACGGGTCCCCGTGACCGGAAGTCCTCCAGGGACGCCGGAAGTCCGCCGATTCCGGCTAGAAACAGTGTGCCCCGGGACCGGAAGTCCCCAAAATAACCCGGAAGTCGGCCATGTCGAACAATGCAACACACAGGGCAGGACCTAGGGTTACAGGTACAACCGGGGCCAGGGCCTAGGGTTAGGGGAGAACACCGGGGCGGGGCCTAGACTTAGGGTTGTGACCTAGGGGTTATGGGTTGCATTAGGGTTAGGGTTACAGCCTTACAGTTAGGGCTATAGGGTTAGGGCCTAGGGCCTTACAGAGGTAGGGCCTACAGCCTTACAGGGTTAGGGGGGTTAGGGCCTAGGGGTTAGGGTTAGGGCCTAGGGTTAGGGCCTAGGTTAGGGTTAGGGCTAGGGTTAGGGTTAGGCCTAGGTTAGGGTTAGGGTTAGGGGTTAGGGGTTAGGGTTAGTTAGGGTTAGGGTTAGGGTTAGGCCTAGGGTTAGGGTTAGGGTTAGGGTTAGGGTTAGGGTTTAGGGTATTAGGGTTAGGGTTAGTAGGGTTAGGGTTAGGGTTAGGGTTAGGGTTAGGGTTAGGTTAGGGTTAGGGTTAGGGTTAGGGTTAGGGTTAGGGTTAGGGGTTAGGGTTAGGGTTAGGGTTAGGGTTAGGGTTAGGGTTAGGGGTTAGGGTTAGGGTTAGGGTTAGGGTTAGGGTTAGGGTTAGGGTTAGGGTTAGGGTTAGGGTTAGGGTTAGGGTTAGGGTTAGGGTTAGGGTTAGGGTTAGGGTTAGGGTTAGGGTTAGGGTTAGGGTTAGGGTTAGGGTTAGGGTTAGGGTTAGGGTTAGGGTTAGGGTTAGGGTTAGGGTTAGGGTTAGGGTTAGGGTTAGGGTTAGGGGTTAGGGTTAGGGTTAGGGTTAGGGTTAGGGTTAGGGTTAGGGTTAGGGTTAGGGTTAGGGTTAGGGTTAGGGTTAGGGTTAGGGTTAGGGTTAGGGTTAGGGTTAGGGTTAGGGTTAGGGTTAGGGTTAGGGTTAGGGTTAGGGTTAGGGTTAGGGTTAGGGTTAGGGTTAGGGTTAGGGTTAGGGTTAGGGTTAGGGTTAGGGTTAGGGTTAGGGTTAGGGTTAGGGTTAGGGTTAGGGTTAGGGTTAGGGTTAGGGTTAGGGTTAGGGTTAGGGTTAGGGTTAGGGTTAGGGTTAGGGTTAGGGTTAGGGTTAGGGTTAGGGTTAGGGTTAGGGTTAGGGTTAGGGTTAGGGTTAGGGTTAGGGTTAGGGTTAGGGTTAGGGTTAGGGTTAGGGTTAGGGTTAGGGTTAGGGTTAGGGTTAGGGTTAGGGTTAGGGTTAGGGTTAGGGTTAGGGTTAGGGTTAGGGTTAGGGTTAGGGTTAGGGTTAGGGTTAGGGTTAGGGTTAGGGTTAGGGTTAGGGTTAGGGTTAGGGTTAGGGTTAGGGTTAGGGTTAGGGTTAGGGTTAGGGTTAGGGTTAGGGTTAGGGTTAGGGTTAGGGTTAGGGTTAGGGTTAGGGTTAGGGTTAGGGTTAGGGTTAGGGTTAGGGTTAGGGTTAGGGTTAGGGTTAGGGTTAGGGTTAGGGTTAGGGTTAGGGTTAGGGTTAGGGTTAGGGTTAGGGTTAGGGTTAGGGTTAGGGTTAGGGTTAGGGTTAGGGTTAGGGTTAGGGTTAGGGTTAGGGTTAGGGTTAGGGTTAGGGTTAGGGTTAGGGTTAGGGTTAGGGTTAGGTTAGGGTTAGGGTTAGGGTTAGGGTTAGGGTTAGGGTTAGGGTTAGGGTTAGGGTTAGGGTTAGGGTTAGGGTTAGGGTTAGGGTTAGGGTTAGGGTTAGGGTTAGGGTTAGGGTTAGGGTTAGGGTTAGGGTTAGGGTTAGGGTTAGGGTTAGGGTTAGGGTTAGGGTTAGGGTTAGGGTTAGGGTTAGGGTTAGGGTTAGGGTTAGGGTTAGGGTTAGGGTTAGGGTTAGGGTTAGGGTTAGGGTTAGGGTTAGGGTTAGGGTTAGGGTTAGGGTTAGGGTTAGGGTTAGGGTTAGGGTTAGGGTTAGGGTTAGGGTTAGGGTTAGGGTTAGGGTTAGGGTTAGGGTTAGGGTTAGGGTTAGGGTTAGGGTTAGGGTTAGGGTTAGGGTTAGGGTTAGGGTTAGGGTTAGGGTTAGGGTTAGGGTTAGGGTTAGGGTTAGGGTTAGGGTTAGGGTTAGGGTTAGGGTTAGGGTTAGGGTTAGGGTTAGGGTTAGGGTTAGGGTTAGGGTTAGGGTTAGGGTTAGGGTTAGGGTTAGGGTTAGGGTTAGGGTTAGGGGTTAGGGTTAGGGTTAGGGTTAGGGTTAGGGTTAGGGTTAGGGTTAGGGTTAGGGTTAGGGTTAGGGTTAGGGTTAGGGTTAGGGTTAGGGTTAGGGTTAGGGTTAGGGTTAGGGTTAGGGTTAGGGTTAGGGTTAGGGTTAGGGTTAGGGTTAGGGTTAGGGTTAGGGTTAGGGTTAGGGTTAGGGTTAGGGTTAGGGTTAGGGTTAGGGTTAGGGTTAGGGTTAGGGTTAGGGTTAGGGTTAGGGTTAGGGGTTAGGGTTAGGGTTAGGGTTAGGGTTAGGGTTAGGGTTAGGGTTAGGGTTAGGGTTAGGGTTAGGGTTAGGGTTAGGGTTAGGGTTAGGGTTAGGGTTAGGGTTAGGGTTAGGGTTAGGGTTAGGGTTAGGGTTAGGGTTAGGGTTAGGGTTAGGGTTAGGGTTAGGGTTAGGGTTAGGGTTAGGGTTAGGGTTAGGGTTAGGGTTAGGGTTAGGGTTAGGGTTAGGGTTAGGGTTAGGGTTAGGGTTAGGGTTAGGGTTAGGGTTAGGGTTAGGGTTAGGGTTAGGGTTAGGGTTAGGGTTAGGGTTAGGGTTAGGGTTAGGGTTAGGGTTAGGGTTAGGGTTAGGGTTAGGGTTAGGGTTAGGGTTAGGGTTAGGGTTAGGGTTAGGGTTAGGGTTAGGGTTAGGGTTAGGGTTAGGGTTAGGGTTAGGGTTAGGGTTAGGGTTAGGGTTAGGGTTAGGGTTAGGGTTAGGGTTAGGGTTAGGGTTAGGGTTAGGGTTAGGGTTAGGGTTAGGGTTAGGGTTAGGGTTAGGGTTAGGGTTAGGGTTAGGGTTAGGGTTAGGGTTAGGGTTAGGGTTAGGGTTAGGGTTAGGGTTAGGGTTAGGGTTAGGGTTAGGGTTAGGGTTAGGGTTAGGGTTAGGGT